>NC_030677.2:197135371-197735371 GCF_000004195.4 Xenopus tropicalis | reverse complement strand
GGTTAATGGAATTAATTCCTCCTCAGACATCTGCTGGTCCTACACAGCCGTAATTTATTCAACAGTGAAACACACTGATGTGGCTGCAATGTTCATGTTCATTTGTGAGCTTAAGTGTTCACCCGTGACCATGTTTGTGTCAGGATCTGTTGCACGGGTGTCAGCACTCCCGTGCTGCGGCGTGGCACACCGGGGCGCGTCTGTCACGACGCAGGGCATGCGCCGGGTCAGATGCGCGACCTGAGGAGCGCCGCGCTCGGACTCGCGTCGGCATAGGCGCGCGCGACTATGCGTACGCCGCTTACACGCGCACCACGACTAACACTGCGCGCATGCGCCATGCGAATTTAAGGAGGTCTGCAAAAAGTGCGAAGTGATCTTTTGCCTGCAATTTGTCACCAAGCGTTCCTGCACTCTTCTGATTGTTTTACTGGTTGCTGATTCAGCTTATCCCTGGTTTCTCTTCCGACTATCTCTTGGCTTGACGTTTGGATTTTGATTTCTGGTTTTGACCTCAGCCCGTCTACGACTTTTCTACAGCTAAGTGCCTTATAGCAGTTTGCTAGTTACTGGATTTTCCCTACTCATCTGTACGGCACTACTGCTATTCTTCAGCTGGGTCTGTTACTGTTCTCATATCCAGTGTTCGGGTCCAGTGGGAAGCGCAAGAGAGGCTAATATCGTCAGACTACCGTGATACCTGATAACGAGGCAGCCGAATATGAGCTTTCCCCTTCTCAAACAGCATTTCCCCAGCAACATGAACTTATATGGGTCCTGCTGTTCCCCTGAACAGAGCGGCAACGAAAAAAAAAAAATATTTGCATAGTGGCTCCTTTGTTATGCTGTGAATTGTTCCAAGGGGTGATTGGTTGGAATTTGGAATTTATTCTTTATATAATGTATCTAGTAGAATTAAGTCTATAACAACTGGACTTTTCTGCATCAATGAGAATCATGGTACCATTGTGACTGGATCATACCTTCTTACACTTGTTTGTTTCAGCCAACACCTAACTGAATAAGTTCAATGGAACTTGGATGCCTGTGATTGTACTACCCTCAAAAGTTTAAATGCCAGGGAATTCTCTACCAGTCATTTAAACTGAAGAAACCACTCAGAAAAGTCCAGTTCTACTAGACACTGTATATCATGACCTGGATGAATGAGAATCTTCATAGACTTTATATAATATAATGTTCGAATTTACACAAGTATAATTTACAGTTTGGTCCCATAGGGAAATGACCAAAGTGTATATTATATCCTTATAAACGGTGCTTAGTGATGTCATCAGTTATAACTGGAGCTTAGTGATGTAATTTCTGTCACATGACTTGTATATTATAATAAATAAAGTACCCTCTGTTGTAAAATATGAGGATATTAGAAGTCACCTTGGAGTACCATGACCTGTATAAAAGCTTCACGGTGACTTATAATATCCCTTTATTCACTATATAAATCTGTTACACCTAGAGCAGCTTTCTGCTAACAGTAGCACTGGCCTGGGGTAAGCAGTTATAATTTCACCTCTCAGTGATAATATCTTCAGTTCTTCAGGAATCTGTGCCTGTGTTTGATTCCTTAAATTCTCCATTCAGGTGGGGGGTATCACTGCTAACAGGGCTTTTTTTTTTTTTTTGCATTCTAAAAATATAAATGGATCCGGTGCTATTCTCCTGTATTTATAAATTTCCAGTCAGCTTTGGGGTAGGGGAATGACAAATGGCAAGAACAGTGGGAATCGCCAAGACAACAGGCACCGAGGAAAATGCCTGTGAGGCTTATAGCTAGAATCTAAATCAGAGGTGTCTTGATGCTCATTCTCCTCCCATAACAAATCCTGTGGCGGTGCTTGTTAGAGCATTGCAGGCAGCAGCGGATAAGCTTCCGTGGTCAGGGGCGCATATGCCTTACCCCGTGCGTTAAAGTGTCTAGTCAGTGTTTACATGAGTACAAAAGTGTTTATATAACTCCCCTTCAATACATGCTGGGATTTTGGAAGCCATTGTTTATCTCTATTGGAAGGAATTAGCAGGAGTCAGGGAGATGAATAGTGAAGTGGGATTTCACTGAAACGGATGGGCTTCAGCACATTGTGAATTCCTTTTTCTCACTTGCTGTTTACATGGACATTCCATAGAAGGAGCATGTATTCCGCTCTTGCCAATTGAAGGGTTAAAGAAAGTGCTAAATGTTGCTACAACTAATTGTGTCTCTCAGTAATTATAATTTGTTTACCTGCCTGTAGGGGCTCACAGGAGACATTTTAGTACTGATATTGTGGTAAATTAGGTGTCAAAAAGCATCAGCAGTTAGTCAGAGGTGTCCTTAGCTGATCTCACTTCCTGCTGTGAGGTGCAGGGGCCAGAAGAGGCCATATTTGTTGTCACTTCCTATTGTGAGTAGTAAGGGCCCAAGGCCGCCATGTCTGCTGGGAAAAGAAAGCGAGTAGGAAAACAAGTAAAAACGAGGAGGGAGGCAGCTGTCAATTTAGTACATAAAATATGGCATTACTAGCAATATTCATTTTTAGCGATTAGTTCTCCTTTAATAAGAGGAGAGTTTCTAATAAACACCATGGTTTTCAGAAGTATTAGAGAAAAGTTACAAATATAGGGCTTATTTATTGAAGTTTTTGACTCACAATGCAACATTTTCTCTCAGAATTCCAGCCGAATTGCTGACTCTCAAAGTTTTGCAAAATTTTCCGTAGTGTGCATTAGGCACAACATTGTGGATTTAGGAAAAACTTAAACCCATGCAGCAAGGAGCAAGGAGCAAGGCACATGGGCAGGGCATGGGTGTTTACAGGCCCTTCATTTCCCAGGGTGCCACAGCCATGTGACTTGTGCTCTGATAAACTTCAGTCACACTTTACTGCTGCGCTGCAAGTTCGAGTGATATCCCCCCCCCCCCAGCAGCCGATTAGTAGATCAATGGGAAGGGAGCAAGATAGCAGCTTCCAGTAGGTATCAGAATAGCACTCAATAGTAAAAAATCCAAGTCCGGCTTGGGACTCCTCCAGTTACATGGGAGAAGGAGAAACAATAGGTTAGCTGAAAGCTGTTCTAATGTGTAGCGCTGGCTGAAAGCTCAGACTCCGGCACAATGCACTGAGATGGCGCCTACACACCAAAATTACAGCTAAAAAAATACATTTATTGGTTCAAGAATAAAATTTTAAATGGTAGTGACTTATTTGCTATGTAAACTGTATAATTTAGAAGTACAAAGTACAGCATAAAAATCAAGACAGAATCCCTTTAAAGGGTTAATCTTTTGTAGTTTTGATTTTGTTAAAAGTTTACACAGCTCTAGGGCCAAGGAATAATTCCTCCATTTAATTTAGGTAGTTGAACAGGTTATGTATCATTCTGTGGTCACTAGGTGTCACTGTGAATTCACTCAATGATTTGCAGCCATACGTGGGCAGGTGTAAATTGCTGATTCAGTCCCTTCAGACTGATCCAGCAGCTTATCTGCCCTTGTATGGGGCCCTAGAGTGGACCTACACAACCGATATGTGGTCAAAAATTGCCCTGATGTCAATCGGGCAGGTTGGATTCTCCAGTCAGGTCCTGTACTACATTGCTCGTGGTCTTGATGACCTGTATCCCTGTCGTTGTGATCCCTAAGGCCAAACGATCAGATCAGCCAGATGTCGCCCACCTTAACCTGGCCATACATTACAGGATCTGCTTCTTTCCCTGATATGCCCAAGTAAGGTGGGCATACAGGCCATTGGGGGGGGCGCATTAACCAGCCGATGTCGTCCTTGATCTGAAGGGAAAATCAAACCTGCCTGATCAACATCTGGAACGCACAACCATCTATAACTTTTCACAGCAAGTAAGCAGCGGAGTGGGAGCTGCTGGGGCACAGCAGGTGGCAGGGCCCAATAGGGTCGGGGCCCACTGGGTCTTTTCCCGGTAGCCTGGTGGGCCCGTCTGACCCTGATTGTGGGCAAAAAGAGACCATGCTCTTGACGCAGATGTGCCGTGCGTACCACAATTGTTCTAAATTTATTTTAGGGTGCTGATTTCACTATGATTAGTTAAATTAAGTTAATTGCTAACCATCACTTCTCCTATTCTGAGAGAGCTGATGTATTTAGCTGCACTACTAGGCCTCTCTAATACTCCTAGTAAGTGTGAGTGGTTCACTGGCTCTGGATAGAATGCTAGGGAAAATTAAAATGGATTGCATGTTCAGCATGACATGTAGAAGAGGAATTTAACCAACAGGGAACGAGTTACAATCGCGCCATTTGCTGGATTTGTCTGAAGTGCAGCTCTGTGACTCTTGGACTGCAAGAAATGAAGGGGGAAAACAAGATTCTAGAACACCGGCCAAAAAAACTCATAGCCCGGTCGACCTCCTATCCCTGTTTCTTTTATTGGCTGAAGTGTGGAAGTCAGATTCCTGTTGGTTTTGTCCATGATTGTGGCCACTTCTTCCTTCTTCTGAAGTTTCCTTAAGTTCAGGAATGAACGGATGCCCTGCTGTCATATATCAGCTTGTAAACAGGCCTGAGAGCCCTTTTATTAGTTCAGGATATTTACAGCTGCTTTAATAAGCAAGAGAGGTCGCCTTTATAAAAATAGAAATGACCTCAGCAGTCTGTAAATGGTACAATTTTAGCTGTTATTGTTTGTTTTCTGCTGGTCCTGTTGGGTTCCAATGGTAGAAGGCTGAAAGGATGGAGAATGCCTAATTGGATGGAGGGACAATGCTAAGGAGGAGATTTATTTTATTAGCCCTATGGGTGACTTTCCTTGGGCCGGGTTGGAGCTGCAGAGTGCCATTGAGCCCTATGGGAGACTTTCCTTGGGCCGGGTTGGAGCTGCAGAGTGCCATTGAGCCCTATGGGAGACTTTCCTTGGGCCGGGTTGGAGCTGCAGAGTGCCATTGAGCCCTATGGGAGGCTTTCCTTGGGCCGGGTTAGAGCTGCAGAGTGCCATTGAGCCCTATGGGAGACTTTCCTTGGGCCGGGTTGGAGCTGCAGAGTGCCATTGAGCCCTATGGGAGACTTTCCTTGGGCCGGGTTGGAGCTGCAGAGTGCCATTGAGCCCTATGGGAGGCTTTCCTTGGGCCAGGTTGGAGCTGCAGAGTGCCATTGAGCCCTATGGGAGACTTTCCTTGGGCCAGGTTGGAGCTGCAGAGTGCCATTGATTCCTATGGGAGGCTTTCCTTGGGCTGGGTTGGAGCTGCAGAGTGCCATTGAGCCCTATGGGAGACTTTCCTTGGGCCGGGTTGGAGCTGCAGAGTGCCATTGAGCCCTATGGGAGACTTTCCTTGGGCCGGGTTGGAGCTGCAGAGTGCCATTGAGCCCTATGGGAGACTTTCCTTGGGCCGGGTTGGAGCTGCAGAGTGCCATTGAGCCCTATGGGAGGCTTTCCTTGGGCCAGGTTGGAGCTGCAGAGTGCCATTGAGCCCTATGGGAGACTTTCCTTGGGCCAGGTTGGAGCTGCAGAGTGCCATTGAGCCCTATGGGAGGCTTCCAAAATCATGCACAAAAGGATCAAAGAAAGGTTTTCCTGCATTTTACAATCGTTTGGATACAAAAATTTCGCAACTTTCGGATCGCCAATATGATATTATCATGACTAATACGATTTTTTCGTAAGCCTATTTGCGATCTTCAGAAATTATCGTATCCAATCCCAATTTTTCCCATTCGGGATTCGAACTCGTGTTTTAATGAATCGGGCCCATAGTGTGGGTTTCCTCTGGGTAGTCCAGTTTCCATCCACACTCCAAAAACAAATAGGCAGGGTTATTAACTCCTGATAAAACTGACCCTACTGTGAATGCAATAAGGACTTCAGATCTTAAGCTCCACTGGGGCAGGGAGTGGTAGGAATGATATATTAAGTCTGTAAAGCATTGTGAAAATGTGTCTCTGCTTTAAAAATACCATGAAATAAAGAAATGAATTAATACAGGCACATTTCTTTTCTGGGGCAATTGCAGAGTGGGCGACTTCATGCTGGCTGAGTTTCTTGGAAGCCCAAACATACAGGGCCAAAATGCCCTTCATTGGCCCCATGTGAATAGCCTAAAAGTACAAGCACCAAGTCAGGCAATTCTCGCATAAAAACACACACAGAGGATTCTTATAGGAGCCAGTGGAGGGCAATTGTTATGTTTGGGGATTGGGGGAGGCATTGCCAGGCAAGGAAAGGGCCATCCAAAATGGAATTAATGCTTATCTGGGTTAAAGTTTTGCCTACTTCTGCCCCCTCAGTTTCACTATTTTTCAAGATCATCAGCACAATATAAGGTTTATGGCTTGCACACAAGGGCTATTTTATACAGGGAGAGTTTAAACTAACTGAAAAGTAAGTACTAGACTAATAAATGAGGATAGGATATTAATATGGTTCTTAACTGCGAAAGCTGATAAACTAACTGTGTTTATACTTTATTTTGCAGAATCCAGTTAAGGGCATCCCAGACTCGCATGAAATTACTCTGCAGCATGGCACAAAGACTGTAAGTTTACTCGCCATTACTGATGTACTAAATATGTGTCTGTGGCTTCTCCAGCTGACAGTTCCCTGGTTCAGAGAAAAATGACTGTGAATGGTTGGTGTAGTGCAGTGTATGGCAGTAATTACTTTAAATAGGTCTATTTATATTTTATATGCTATATGAGTTGGAGGAAATAAAACTATTTGGCACATGAACTGGGCACATGAACCTTAGGATATCCATGTTGCTGCCCTCTCCCTGCCTGTAAAAGGGATTCTGTCACAGGAAAACATGTTTTTTCAAAATGCAATAGCCCTCCTCCAACAGAATCCTACATTGAAATCCATTTTTTAAAAAAGCATTTTTTTTAATTTTGAAATTTGATGTGGCCTAGACATATTCTTAGTTTCCCAGGTGCATGTGACCTGTGCTCTGATAAACTTTAGTCACACTTTACTGCTGCACTGCAAGTTGGAGTGATATCCCCCCCTCTCTCCCAGCAGCCGATCAGCAGAACAATGGGAAGGGAGCAAGATAGCAGCTCCCAGTAGGTATCAGAATAGCACTCAATAGTAATAAATCCAAGTCCGGCTTGGGACTTCTCCAGTTACATGGGAGCCAGAAACACCCCTGTCTGGGGCCGTATAGGCCAGAAAATGAAAGCATGCAGTTTTGCTGCCATTATGTATCTAGCGATATACTTAGATATGGAGGAATAAATTTAGGCAGGTAACCCATGGGCACTTGGCACAGCGCTATATGCCCAAGGGTATTTACCAATGAACATTTGTGTTGGCAAAAGGATGGCAGCATAGTGGTGAAAGTGCTAGCACCAAGGCTATATTTATACATAGGCACCTAAGGTCCTGTGCCTACGGCGGCAGCCTTAAAGGGGTTTCCCTGGGGTGCCTATATAATAAATAACGTGTGTGTACACAAACACGGGACGTCACTTCTGCAACATAGGGGCGCTTTAAGGGTGGAACTGGACCTAAATACAGAGCTGGGTTAGCACTATGCAGTCCAAGTTTCAGTTCCAGCCAGGAGAAAATCTGCAAGGAGTTTGCAAATTCTCCCTGTATCTGAATGGTTTTCATCCGGGAACTCTGGTTGTGATAGGGACCTTAAATTGTAAGCTCCAAGTGATGTGAAGGATGTATAATTTCTGTAAAGCAATATCAAATACCAGTGAGGCCCCACCAAGGCAAGGAGATATAGCCTAGTGAGTTCTTTGCTATACAGTTTTAAATAGACTTTAATGACTTCCTAATTCTTCTAGGGAAGGGAAGTGTGACAGTGTTAGTGATATTATCTAGTTCTGGGATCATCTTAATTTGTCATACAGGGTGGGGTGAATGGGGCTGAGCTGTTGACAAAAAAACCTTCGATAAACAGGATTGCCTCTTCTGAACCTTCCACTTACTGCCCTACGCAGAGGTTCTGAAGTGTGTGGGTGGGGTGGGATATCCTTAGTACAATGCCATTAGTGTGCTCTGATAGCCCTCACTCTCTCAACTAAACGCTTTCCTCTGATTCACACTCTCCAGTCCTCTCTTTCACATTGTCTCATATTGGGACCTTTTTAATTCCAATTTCTTTTATGTTGCCAGAGCTCTTTTTAGAAGAATATAATTAAAAATGCCAGCCTAAATAGCCTACTCAATTAACTGGAGGTAGAGGCCACCGGAGTCCACGTCACCAGTGCTACCAAGCCAATCATGGGAGCTGCTAGTTTGACCAGATATACAAAAACTGTAGCTTAGAATATTAGGTAACATATGGGCAATGGCACAGACACAGAAATCAAAAAGGTATTTTCATGCATCTTCTTGCCTGTGGGGTGCACAATGTCCCGTTGGCGACAAAATGTCAGAAACATATATTTTGCATGCTGCATGCAGGAGTGTAAAACACTTGAATCACAGAATCATTTGAGAGTGCTGTCTTCTGCATTTTTGTGTGATTACATAGTTCAAGTGTTTTATGGGTGTTTTGTCGCAGCGCGGAGCACAATTTTCCATGGTGACAAAACTCCATGTGTGCCATTGCCCTTATATTTTTATTCCTGAATAAAGGCCAGCACTTATTTAGTAAGTGGTCAAGGAGATCAACTAACCTGGTCTACTTTGGCCCAGTTGTATGTAGTAGGTGTTTGGTAAGCTCAGCAATGCACCAAAATACACATTGTATGATTGGTCCACATTCATTTGACAAATCTTCTAAATGATCATGTCTTGTGACTGGCTAATTCATTGGGTTATATGAGTAAAATGGGCCACCTGGGTGATACTGATTTTGTCTGGAACACATGAAGGCCAGTTAGCTGTGGGTGGAGCAAAGGAGTCGTAGAACAGTGGAAGGAGCAAACTCTTCTATAAACACTACATGCGCAAGTCTAAGACTGTATAGTGTCTTTTTTGGTGTTCTTTGGTGTAATTTCTGTCATTTGGTGTGAGCGACGTGTTCACCCTATTCTTTTGACTTAACTAAACTGCAGCAGCCCTGGAGCTACTGCCCAGTCAGGAAGTAGGCAATAGACACAGCAGTTCTCAATTCAAGACTGAGTGGTGTTATAGGGAAGGTCAAGAAGAGCATTTCGATGCAAGTACCTTAAATGAAAGTGGTTTTACTGCAGCTGCCCTTTCAGACATACACAAGCCCTTTTACCAAATAGACACTTTATACATTTAACCTTGTGCCTTGCGAGGCAAGGCTCAGAGAGGACAGTGAGAAGCAAGGCATAGAGAAGAGGACAACTAGAAAATATTTTGTTTGCTATCTATTTAATCATATTTTTATTAAAACATCTCAGTTCAAGATCTTTGTGTTTTCTATCTATCTATCTATCTATCTATCTATCTATCTATCTATCTAGCTAGCTAGCTTTATTACATATAGCTCCCATACCTATAAACCAGTGTATGTTTTATTTTCTGAGATTTTTAGCAGCTGGAGATGCTGGGGCTTTTAGTTCCCAACAACAGGGGAGCGTCACGATGATATAATTTACAAAATGTCATGGAAATGATGGAAATGACAATTTTCTGAATCATCACTGTTTTCATGCGACGTTTGGGGCGATTGTGCAATGATTGGAGGATTAGTATGTCTTCCTGTGTGAGTGAATTTATGCTGCTGACTTTCACTGGAGAGGCTTAAATTGGCCTTTTGATCACAGGCACTTGGTGATGGCACGGGTCAAGAACGTCCTGCACTCTCAAACTGGGGGTCTTTAAATGAGCTCCTAAATCTTGTGCTTGAGATCTGTGACCTTTTGTGAGGGGGCCTTCATGCTGACCAACAGAGGAAACCTGAACATTCGGCCGATGATTAATGTGCTGGCTGTTAGTCACACATAAAAGGAATGGAGATACAGGGCACCCTTTTCATGAGTCCGGGCTTTTGCTTGAGAAGAAAGCCTTTCACTAGTGTCCCTAGTGAATTCACTACTCACCGAAGCAAATTGCAGTTATGAGTCAGTGAAGGCGCTCACTCACCCGTGCACTACCGTCGCCTGTAAACATGGGCTTCAGGGCCATATCGGGTTCTTAAAGGGACAACATTTAACATAAAAAGTCTGTATTTAATGTTCATCTGTCTGGCACTGTATAAATAAATGAATATAATGATTGAATGTTAGTTTTGCTATTATTATTATTAACACGTATTTATAACCCGCCAATGTAGAAGGGTCTATTCATCAAACATACAAATTAGTAGAAAATATCACCAAGTAAGGAACCTGTGCAGGACCTGAGAGAACTTCACCCCCTAGTATTCAATACGTTGAAGAAAAGAGCTGGCACAACAGGTCTTATGTCTGATGAAGGGATGTGTCCCTGAAACGTCACATTTTTTAATTAAACACGCAGGGTTAATCCTACTTAAGGCAGGGTTAAGACCTGTTGTGCCGGCTCTTTTCTACAATATATCAAACATACAAATCACATAAAAATACAGGTGATAAGTAAGAGCCCAGCTCATTAGAGCCTGCAATCTGATTATTATTATTTTATATTAAAGGAAAGGTTTAATCGCTGTGATTGAGGTGCCTTAAGGTCCCCATACACGGTAAGATCCGCTCGCTTGGCCAGATCGCCAAGCGAGCGGATCTTCCCCCGATATCCCCACCTACAGGTGGGCGATATCGGGGAGCTTGAAGTTAAAAAAAAAAAATAATCCAATCATTTGGCCCTGGGGCCAAACGATCAGATTATGTAGGCGGCAATGGGGCAGTTGGTTCGGGGACTGCATCAACGAGCCGATGCGGTCCCCGATCCGACTGGATTTTCTAACCTGGCCGACCGATAGCTGGCCAATTTCAGGCCAGATATCGGTCGGCCAGCCCACTCGTTTCTGCCCCTACATGGGCAGATAAGCTGCCGATTCGGTCCAAGGGACCGATATCGGCAGCTTCTATTGGCCCGTGTATGGGGGCCTTAAGACTGCTGAAGGCTTCATTCTCAGTATGAGGTACTTGGGTGCAAGTGTAGATAGATGCAAGCTTGTTATCCACGCTGTCTTATTTGGAGCAATTTTGTGTGCGCTAGAGGCAAATTTGAGCTTTTTGCCCTCAGTCCATGTAATATTGAGCTTCTATGAACTACTCTTTGTCTTGTAGGTTTCTGCATTGGGACTGGATCCATCTGGTGCACGGCTGGTGACTGGTGGATTTGATTATGACGTTAGATTTTGGGATTTTGCTGGAATGGATGCATCCTTACAGGCATTTAGATCCCTGCAGCCATGTGAATGGTAGGTTTTTCTTACAGCTTGTCTATGTGATTAGGTACTTGTTAGAGTGTCGGGAGTGGGTGGTAGTCTGACTTTTGTCTGGACACCACATGTGATATTAGGAAGGCAATAATTCCTATTTCACACTTCCAAATCTCTGCCATCCTGAAATTGTTGTACTCCCTCACCCTTTACCTTAAATAACAGTCCATCCACTTCACCTGTAAATCTATTATGTAAAACTCATTAACTTGCTCGTACTCTTGAGCATTAGTGTTCACTCTTGGCATTTTTACATTATTATTATTAATACATTATTATATATTATTATTATTATATTATTGATACATTCTCATAGACAAAAGGCTGCTAGCACTCTCTCAGCCTAAAGGCTACTAGAATTCTCACTCTCTATAGGTATGCATTTAGTTCTTTTTCCATAAATCTTCAGTAGAAATTATTGTGCATTCAGTTCCTGGTAATAATTTTGGTGTCAAATCGATGTTGTCTTCATACCAAAAACACCAAGTTTTAAAGGAGACATATCCTATAAAAATGATGAATATACCAGTGAATTATACTCCTCTAGATATAGAAGGATTGTGCTTAAAAAAGTAGTGTTTCTGACTGATTTATTGAGAAATTCCACAAAACCCCCACTAGCCCCGCCCATCTGGCCCACTTCCTGCTGGCTGAATTCTCTGGATGAGCTGGGGAGCCGGCGGCCCTCTGTACACTGCACTGTAGGATAGGAACCAATCAGCAGCTAGGCTGACCTGATAGGGAACTGAAGCCTGTCTGTGCTTGTGTGACTGCAGGGCTGTGATTGGCTCTCCCCTTCCTACTGTGCTTCTGGCAGGGGCCGTTAGGACACACCCACTCTTCATTTCATACTGAACGGAGAAGTGAGAGGATCTATAGGGAGCTTCAATAAAGGGGCCATTGTTACAGATAGGATTAATTTTTAGCACAAAGTGAAACCAGCACCGTATATTATTCATAATTGCCTACAGGGTTAGGGGTTTTCCCATTTATCCAATATGTCTCCTTTAAAAGAGAAGGAAAGTTAAAATTGCTGGGGGGGGTTGCCAAATTTTAGGTCCTGAAGGAGCGCTGCTTAGATGGACAAGCAGAAGGGGGACAAAAAATGGAACGGTCTGTTGCAGAATCTACTCTGTTGCTCTTCTTATTGCTTGTAAATAAACTAGCATAGGTATCAGATAAGCACAATTGTCCTGTAATATTAGTAGGGACAGGCACACTTTAAGGCTAGTTCAACCTTGTTCTTTAAAGGGGTGGTTCACCTTTAAACTAACATTTAGTATTGGTTTTAGAATGACCTATTTTAAGCAACTTCTTAATTGGTCTTCATTATTTAGTTGTTATAGTTTTTGAATTATTTGCCTTCTTCTTGCAGCTCTTTGCAGTTTTTAAATGGGGGTCACTGACCCCGTTAGCCAAAAAACTATTGCTCTGTGAGGCTTCAGTTTTATTGTTATTGTTACTTTTTGTAACTTTATTTTCTATTCCGTCCCTCTCCTATTCATATACCAGTCTCTAATCCGAACCACTCGCAGGTTGCTAAGGTAACTTGGACCTTAACAACCAAATAGCTGCTGCAACTCCAAACTGAAGAGCTGCTGAACTGAGAAAAAAAACTAAAAAAACTACAAATAATAAAAAAACAAAGACCAATTGCAATCTGTCTCAGAGTATTACTCTCTGCATCATACTCAAAGGTGAACAAATTAGGAAATGATAACACTTTGCAAAGGTATCAAAGCTTTATGTGTATTCCTGAAAGGTTCTGGCTGTCCCAAGTCATTCAACCTGTTCTACACAGACGCTGACTGAGAGGCTTGTATCTGAGCTGAAATCATAGTTTATGCTTTTATTTTTTTGTAAGCAGTGAACCCAATTCCACAACCCTCTGTGTCCAGCCCGAGCCTTGCGCCAGTAGATTAGACTGCACTCCTGGTGTTCAGCACGTAGAACCCGAGTCCCGCCACGCACAAGGAATTTAAAGCAAAACAAACAAAATGATGTATTCCTCTGAAAGTCCTATTTTTGAGAAATACCTATTTTTTTCCCCCCCCCGTTTCAACACTCACGGAGCAGTCTGCTATTAAAGTATTGTATTTCAGTTCTGATTTATAGAGAATTATTAAGATCAGGGGTGGCAAAATGGGGGTAATTTGATACTTTTTTTGAAATTCCAGTGTAATATTCCCAACCTGCTATTAATTAGATCCATGCTGGGTGATCACCCTGCTTGCATTTGGAAGATAAATGGTTGTTGAAAATATATGTTTTGTTTTCTTTTATCAGAATAATTTAGTTGCCAGAGAATAGGGACTTAATGGTTTAAGTTAGACAGCCAAATAGTAATGTAAGAAATCTTAATTACATAGAAGGTCTCTTTTTACTCTTTTTGCAAGTGTTAAGCTCAGAGGCCATAAACCTGGGCTTATCATTGGATCTGCCCTTTTAATTTTTTTATTATTTATATAGTGCTGTCAATACACGCAGTGCTTTACAGAATAAAGGTGTACAAAAGACAAAATGGTTAACATGTACATATAAACAATTCACAAAAATGGTTTTACTGTTACATTTGGATAAAGATTGGAGACAATAGGGGGAGGGCCCTGCTCGCAAGAGCTTACATTCTAAAAGGGAGGGCTGAGACATAAGGTCAGGGTAACTAGCATGGCAGCAGAGTTCATGTCGGTGTGTGAAGTGACAGTAAGTGCAGAGTAAGAGGTAAAAACCAGTGGTTAGTAAGTGTATGGGGAAAGATTAGGGGTGGTCAGTGGCTAATCACCTTTCTGAGGGTTTAGGTTATAGGCTTGAATGAAAAGGTGAGTGCAAGGATTGGCAGAGAGGGAAGGCACTTGTGGAGCGGGACGAGAGGTGTATGAGTCTGGCAGCACTGTTCAAGATGGATTGGAGTGGGGTCAGTTTAGACAGGGGAAGCCCACAGAGCAGTGAATTACAGTAGTCTAAACTAGATATGACAAGGGCGTGGATGAGAATTTCGGCAGTCTCATGAGTGAGGAAGGTTTGAATGCAAGCAATGTTTTTGAGGTGAGGTAATTAAAATATATAGTTTGCTTTAGGCTTTTTTGCGTTACACCCAGGATCCTACACTAAATGGTTAAAAGTATCCAGTCATTTTCCTGTCCCAAATTTTATTCCCAAACCAATGATATTAATATGAAGTTGGCCCTCACTTTGAGAAATCTCTGAAGAAAACGGCTCGCAAAGCACCATGGTCAGCCAGAAAATGGATAAAACTCGAACTTTATTTACATTCTTAAAAACCCAGAACGCCTGACGCGTTTCGTGCGTACATAGAGTTATAAAATGCTTTTAATGTATGTTTGAATTTTATTCTGGATGGTAGTGGAAGCCAGTGCAGGGATTGGCAGAGGAGGAGCGGTTGTTGGGGTGTATAAGACTAGCACAGTATTCATTATGGGCTGGAGAGATGCCAATCTCTGAAGGGGAAGGCCAATTAATAGAGAGTTACAGTAGTCCAGGCGAGATATGATAACAGAAAAGCAGGTAATGCAATTATTTTTTATTTGTAAATATTATGTAGCTTATCAACCATTTACATTAAATGTCTAAATACGTTAACACATTTTTCCTTTTCCATTTGAACAGTCATCAAATAAAGTCCCTTCAGTACAGCAACACTGGGGATGTTATTCTTGTGGTGGCTGGCAACTCCCAAGCTAAAGTGCTTGACAGAGATGGGTTCCCAGTCATGGAGTGTGTCAAAGGAGACCAGTACATAGTGGATATGGCAAATACTAAGGTAAGTAAAGAGTAAGCATTCACTCTGCCCAGATATGAGGTACTATTGTACAGGATTAGCTGTAATGCCTTGTCTATATAATCATATAAGGGTGATAATAATATAATAAAGATTGGTCTCTTTCACTCTCTCACTTAAAGGGGACCTGTCACCTAACACATAAAAAGCTGTATAATAAAAGTCATTTAAAAATTAAACATGAAACCCAAATTATTTTTTTAATAAAATCATCCAAACCTGTTATAAATGTATTTAAAAAACTGAGCTGTCAATGATATATTGCTTGCCCCGCCTCTGTGCCTGAGGTAGGTCCTCTTTAATATTACTAGGAAAATGGCTACAAATATTACCAGTAATGTCTGTAGAAGTTACATGAGTACATCTGGGTATAATACTTGTAAATCAGCCAGTGTCATTATAACAAAATGCCCCAGGTGCCATTAGCATGCAACACTGGGGTCTTAAAGGAGAAGTCTGGCTTCCAAACCAAAATTTGTTAAAGTGATAATGTACCACCTACTGTAAATGATAAGGATATTAGAAGTCACTGAGGGGTTCTGTGCCCATATAAAGGCACAAGGCTGCAGGCTGAGTTATACAGGGAACTCTGAGTATCACTCATGTATTATAAGGGATAATGTACCCCCTACTGTAAATGATAAGGATATTAGCAGTCACTGAGGGGTTCTGTGCCCATATAAAGGCACAAGGCTGCAGGCTGAGTTATACAGGGAACTTTGAGTATCACTCATGTATTATAAGGGATAATGTACCCCCTACTGTAAATGATAAGGATATTAGAAGTCACTGAGGGGTTCTGTGACCATATAAAGGCACAAGGCTGCAGGCTGAGTTATACAGGGAACTCTGTGTATCACTCATGTATTATAAGGGATAATGTACCCCCTACTGTAAATGATAAGGATATTAGAAGTCACTGAGGTGTTCTGTGACCATATAAAGGCACAAGGCTGCAGGCTGAGTTATACAGGGAACTCTGAGTTTCACTCATTTATTATAAGGGATAATGTACCCCCTACTGTAAATGATAAGGATATTAGAAGTCACTGAGGGGTTCTGTGACCATATAAAGGCACAAGGCTGCAGGCTGAGTTATAGAGACAATGGGTAATTGGGAGATGACTTTTTACATTTGACTGTGGCTCACAAGTAAAAAAGGTTGGGGACCCCCTGTTATTACATTATTTTGGTTAATACACAAGTTCACATGAATCATAGGACAAAATTTGTAACACTGTAACATCACTAAGCACTCGTAACTAAAAACATAACTAACTATTATTCATCATTGGTCAAACAAAAAAAAAGCCCCATAGAAATATTTTTGAGGTGTCTTGACTGAAGTGCATTTTCATTGTAGCAAATAAGATTTGATACAGTTTGAAGTCTTCCAGGAAAGCCATCATGTTTGAACTCTGTGGAAGTTACTGATGTATGCTAAAAGATGATAGATACCCACAGGAGCAAATGGTGTGTGAAAAAGGGGAGCCGTGATGAGAGAGAATAGAGCCCGTGTATAGGGGTGCGCTGAGTGCTGCGCGATTAGTCACAACCTTGCAACTTTGTGTGTAGTGTAAGGGAGCGTGCTGAAACTCTGACTGTTTGAGGGTTAAGAACAGAAACTGAAGCATTGATGGGCTAAAATATTGTGATATTGTTTTGTCTGCGGTAGCAGGAGAGGTCCTTTCTCTAAAACCTTGAGGGAAAACAAAAATCGATTAGGGAAGGGATGGAAAAAGTAAGTAAGAAAAAGGATTCCTGCAAGAATTCCTGCTTCCTTGGGTCACTGTAAAAGAAAACAGACTTAGATAGAAAACGTATAGCAAGACTGCACAGTCCCCAGCCAGTGCTCTTATTTGCTAAAAAATACACCGGCATAGTGCCACAGAGCACTGTGCTACTTTCTTCTGTCTTTTCTAGTGGCTTTCTGGATAATAGATCCCATACCTGTATTATATTTTCTACATTATATGCATCAAGCTTATGTATTTTTTTTGTTGTTATTATCCAGGGCCACACTGCCATGCTTAATGGAGGATGCTGGCACCCAAAAATAAAGGAAGAATTTATGACCTGTTCAAATGATGGGTAAGCCCCAATTGCTCTGGTTTTCCCCTCCTATTAAAGATCATTAATCAAACTGTTTCTTAAAGCAGAGGTCTAATACCTGTGGTGGTGACAATATATTAAACACCCCCCCTCCGTGTATTAAATTACTATCTTTTCCCCTGGATGTAAAAAAAATTCACCAATCTTACCTAGTGCTATTCCACCATCTTTTCAGTATTCTGAAATTAGTAAATTTTGCTATTGTGCCCATGTGGAAGTCTAGCAGTCTGAAGAAGCCGCAAGGGAGCATCGGTAAATATATGTAGGCTGTGCCCCGCCAGGTGGAATCTGCCCCATGCGTCAGTGTATTTTGGCACAGAAATCTGCTCCATGTGCCTGCACCCAGGCCACCGCAGTGTCTCCGGATAGTCAGATAGTTGTTAGGAGTGTAGAGGCCAATAAACGCACTAAGGTGGTGGTGTGGCACTAGCCCAAGACGATGGTGTGGCACTAGGTAAGAAAAATCCCTGCACCCCACAAATAGCACCAGTTCAGGGGAAAAAAATAACAATTTAATACCCTTTGCTTTAAGGGTGAAGGCACAGTGGGCTACTAGTAGCAGCTACTCTTTGACGGCTACTGAACCACAGAAAATCCCCTGCCATAGAGTGTACTGAGAATTGCCTCTGCTAAAACACACGTAGAGACAATTATCAGTAAATCATCAGCATTGTCTTTTTTAGTAGCCACGACATGTAGCTGCTTCTAGTAGCTCCGTGTGTCTTCACCCTAAGGGCAGTGGTACACGGGGACATTAGTCGCCCCGCAACAAAACTTTGTTGTTGCGGGCAACTAATCTTCCTGCAATGCCATCCCACCGGCTAGAATGTAAATCGCCAGTGGGATGGCATACACGACGCTGCAATGTCCTGAAGTTGCCCTAATTATCCTCTCCAGACAACTTCAGGACATCACAGCGACGCATATGCCATCCCACCGTCTAAATTCTAGCCGGTGGGAAGGCTTTGCGGGGAGATGAGTCGCTCGCAACAACGAAGTCTTATGGCTGTGACACACTAATCTTCCCGAAATGCCATCCCACCGGCTAGAATGTAAATCGCCGTTGGGATGGCATACGCGGCACCGCATTTTCCAAAGTCGTGGAAGTTTCCTCTCAAGGCAAATCGCGCCACCGCGTATGCCATCCCACCGGCGATTTACATTCTACATCATGACTAATCTCCCCGTGTGTCACAGCCCTTAGGATGAAGACACACAGAGCTACTAGTAGCAGCTACTTGTCGTGGCTACTAAAAAAGACAATGCTGATCATTTACTGTAGAAAATACTGAAAAGATGGTGGAACAGCGCTAAAAATCTCCCTGTGTGCCACTGCCCTAAGGCATTTTTGGGAAGAACAGTAGATCAAGAGATTCTTTCCAGCTGTATCTATATCAGATAAAGCAGTATGTAGCTAGAGGAATGTTTATTGTACATAACAGAGCTACTGAGCTACTGTTGAACATTGTAGATGATATACAGAGTGTGCTGCATTTGGGCTCTGGCACACGGGGAGATTAGTCGCCCGCGACAAATCTCCCTGTTTGCGGGCGACTTATTTCCCCAAGTTGCCTTCACCTGCCATCCCACCGGCGACAATGTAAGTCGCCGATGGGATGGCACACGCGGTGGCGCGATTTTGCGCAAACCGCCGAAAAAGCCTCGCGGGCGACTAATCTCCCCGTGTGCCAGAGCCCTTAGTGAGGGTTTGTAGGCACTGGAGATCAGCACATCACACATGGAATGATGAGCGGTTCACTGGTAATGTTTGATGTGTCTGTGAAGTGAAAAGGATTGAGTTTCAGTGACAGAACCTACAGATCTTGTAACAGGGTGACGTGTCTCCGTGCACAAATGGCCACTTGAGGTAGGTAATGCCTGTTATCTGGGAAATAAATCTTCAGGAACTTCATTGGGTTTTATGCAACAAG
Source organism: Xenopus tropicalis (assembly GCF_000004195.4). Taxonomy (NCBI): domain Eukaryota; kingdom Metazoa; phylum Chordata; class Amphibia; order Anura; family Pipidae; genus Xenopus; species Xenopus tropicalis. The sequence goes on along the minus strand of NC_030677.2, from coordinate 197,716,272 downwards.
AAGTATTTACTGCATTTTAGATGTGTTTATCTGCATGTGTGTTGTGAGTATCACTTTCATGTGAGTCATTTGGGCTTGAGGTTTTCTCAGAACCCTTTTAAAAGTCTCCTTTTTAGGAATGTGTGCAAGTTTTAGTGGAAGCAGGCTGCATCATTGAATTTGTTCAATTTAAAATAGGTTTCTTTCAGATGTCTGGTATTTGTTTGGTTTCGGTAATATTTATATGCAGCCAAAATTTACTTGAGCTCAGCACCCCCCCCATTCTGAATTGCACCCTGCCCAACACTGTGATCTGAACATCTGATGAAGTATTACAATAAAGGTGGGCATACACAGGCAGATTTCAGCTGCCGATTTGGGTCCTTCAGAAACTATCTGGGCCTACCGACTAACATGGCCTAAGTTAACTAGTAGCACCACATTACTGCAGTGTTAGACTTGTAAGTTTGTTGTTAGTTGTTTGCAAAAGAGCAAGCAGGAATGTCTACTTAAATGAACTGAAATCCATTGCACATAGCAAATTCTGTTTGTGATTACCCAGCCATTAAGGGCAAATGATACAGGTTCTTACACTTAAATAGATGTGCCTTCCTGCAGGGGTCATGACACTACACCACTCAATACTGGTTTCAAACCATTTAGTCCTTTCATTAAGGTCACTAACTTGCCAGTATGTCATTATTTATGGTGATTTTCCTTTATGCCTACGTTGGCTGCCAGTTTTAAGACACCATAATTATTTTCCTCTAACTTTCTTACAAGTTTACTCACAAGGACTGTCTAAACATATTAGGGGCCATTTACAGCCTTCTGCTATTGCAGCATTGCTGTCAGTATCAGAGTACTTTGACTGCCCCTATGAATACAGTCTGGGGCGGATTAATGCATAGGCTAGCCTATGCTATAGCCTAGGGGTCCAGTTTGATCAGGGGCCCACCTAGCTTTTATTAAAATTATTATTTCTCTTTCTTACTAAGTCTTTTAATATGTATTTTTACTTGCGCTGGGTGGCACTGGTTGGGTGCACCGTGCTCCTGGGAGAAGGCAGGCAGGCAAGGTATACATTGCACACAGACACACTCAAAATAAATAGAAATAATAATTTTAATAAAAGCTAGAAGGACCCCGATAACACTGGACCCCTAGACACACACACAGCCTGCTGCCTAGAAGGAAGGGTGGAGCTGTGGAAAGTGCTTAGGGGCCTGAGAGTACAGAATGGTTCATGTTGGAATGTCCCCCCTAACATTATTATCTGGGTAAAGGAGGTTGATTGAACATTCTGCCACTTATTATACTAACATGTTAATGGGCTAGTTACTTAGTTCACACTTAAACTGCCTTTTGTAGCCTTGAATGTACATTGCCTTGTGTTAGCACTGGTCAAGAGATATTAGCCTGGAAAAAGCGTAGTTGCAAGGAGGGTTTATGCATTGTTGTCATTGTGCATTGTGTTTGAGGGTTCTACAGTCATAGGGGATGGTTTCATACACAGGCCAGTAGGCTTCCAACTCTAGTTGTTCCCCACTGTCAGCTAGTTTATGGGCACCTTAAAGAGATACGGACACCAGAAATTAAACCCTTATTACAACTGTCATAACATTGTCTTTGCATGCTCTTAATAATTTTGCCATAAATGTATTTGCCCAATGCCCAATATTTCCTATCTGATCCCCCATGTTCCTCTATGAGGGGGCTGCCATATTTGTGCAGCAGGAGGCCGTTAGCATTGGAAGCTATAACTAACAGGCTGAGAAGGGACAGTCAGGTTGGCAAAACAGTCAGGTTTAGGAACTTCAGGTAATAATTAATTACAAAAGCAGCCCAATCAGCGAAAAACAATACGAAATGCCTTTCCACTAGCAACAAAGGGAATCGCAGATGGTAAGGCCTACACATTGCTTCAGTTTCCAAAGTCGAGCTGGAGGAAACTATGCGTGACTTTGGAAAACCGAATCGATGCCTTTTCCTCCGGCGATTGCTTTGGAAAGGCATTTCAGAGATATTATTTGCCCATGATAGCAGAGACCAATCGCGGCCGACTAATCTTTCTGTGGGACATTACCCTAACAGATGTTGAAAGGTAATTTGTTGCTGATAAGAGGTTATCTGTTGGAGAATGCAAATTGATTATGGGATTTATTTTTATGACTCTTCCTTGACAAGAAAAGGGTCACCAACATTTGTTTTGGGTCATCCGCTTTATTAGGTGCATCCCTAGTCTGTTTGTTTAAACCCCCTGTGAAGTTTGACCCCTTCTCTTTAATGCTACATGCTTTTTAAATTCATCTTTTGTAATCTTGAATCTTAAGCCAATATCTAATTACCTAAAGGAAGCTGATTTGTTATTTTAAGAGTGATCACTAAGTGTTCTGGTCTTTGGCACGGCTTTAGTGTTTGTTATTGTGCACTACAGATAAAACATGCTTCAAATCACTTGCTCTTTAAGACCTCTTTGTACACAAGGGATTATAGAAGAAGCTTCAAATCTGATCATTCATTAGGACATTAAGGATTGCTGTTGTAATTTTACTTTAAAGAAGGTGCACTTTATATTTTGTAGTTTACAGTGTAGGACAAACAGTTGCAAAGCACACTTCCATAATTCCTGTTGGATGGGGCGATTAGTCACAGCGACTTTTAAAGGTGAAGACGCATGAGCTACATTGTAGCAGCTGCTTGTCACTGCTACTAACATAGACAGTGACGATCATTTACTTATAATTGTCTCTACATGTGGTTTAGCAGAGGCAATTCTCAGTATTGTCCATGGCAGGGTATTTTCTGTCGTTTAGTAGTCATTAGAAGTAGCAGCTGCTAAGTAGTTCCATGTGTCTTTGCCCTAAGAAACTCCCAGTCGCTGCAACTAAAAAGTAAAAAAAGAATAATTTCAGCGACTAAACATACAAGGCGCTGAGACCACATGGTGTGAGACGCTGCAACATTTAGCAGCGGTGATTAGTCACCACGACTGGATTTTAAAAATTGTGGAGACTAATTGCCACATCTGCCTTCACCCTATAGCAGGGCATTAATTTAATTCATAGAACTTGCCCTTGATAAATCTTCACTACTGCAGGCAACAAAACATCCCCTTTCCACTGGCAAAAATTCAAATTGTCAGTGGGGAAACCTACACGGCATGGATGCTTTGCAAAGTAGCCAGTTTTTTCCTGTGGGGCAACTTCAGGCTATGTCACAAAATAGCCGCGCCGCTATAAGGCTGGCCATACACGCACCAATATTATTGCACAAAACCTCGTATTCGCCGCATGTATCGTGGATCAACCAGACAACCAATATCGCAAAAGCTTCAGATATTGGTCGTCTCATCGAATGAGCAGGATCTGCGTTTAGAGCCTCAGGTAGAAGTAGAATCTATAGTGTTGACCAATGGTCGCAGCAAAGATTGTAATTGGGAGGTGTATGGACACCTTAAGGCAAATGCCAATACAGCCATAAGTCCTCTATTTAAAGAAACACAGAATTTCTTGTTTACTTTTTTATAAACATGTTCTTAGGGTATGTTATTTCCTCTCAGAAAAATCCCTCATTCCTGGGGCCAGAGTCTGCGCAGTTCTCTTCTCTCTCTCTCCACCCCTCCCTCCTTAAAGGAGAACTATATCCCCGGGCGCAAAAAGCACCCTTAACTATCATTGCCTAGACCCCCTCATGTCTCCCTCCCCATAGTTTTTAAGGGAGGGGAGAGAGAGGAGAGAACTGCTCAGACTCTGGCCCCAGGAATGAAGGATTTTTCTGAGAGAGGAAGTAACATACCCTAAGAACATGTTTACAAAAAAAGAAACAAGAAATCCTGTGTTTCTTTTGATAGAGGACTTATGGCTGTATTTACATAGACCTTTCTGATAAAGCTCATATATTCTCGTTAGATAGCAGCTAAATTGTTAGATTACAGTGGTTTTAGTACTTAATTGAAGCTAAACAGAGGACAGAATGTCATTATTGGCTCTTCACTTACCTGTAGAATAAAATCTGGTGCTAGACAATATAACCTTTAATTTTGAAGCACACAGCTCACAGACAAAACATCTTTTGATGCAAGCAGTGAATGTCTGCTCCTGTTAGACCGAGCGTCTCGCTAAAACAGACAGGTTTAATGAGGGATCATATGCCAATATAGTGTGTGTGACAGGTTGGGTAATGATAAAGGGACCCTGACATTATCCTACAGAGCGAGAAGCACACTTCCACAATGCACGATGCTGGAAATAGAGGGAGATGGCCATATGATACCTAATTAGTGCTATTGCATGTTTAGACAGTAAGTAGCAGTTTAGGTATCTTGTTTAATTTGTCTCCCTGTGACAAGACTATTAGGCCTATGTGCAGTCCATGTAATCAGATATAGCATAGTAAAAAAAAAAGGCTAATGTTACAGTGGAACACCATGACAGCATTTACTTACTCCATTTCTAATTCACAGACAGATATTTAATTTTCTTATATAGGAGGAGCCAATAAGCAATGAAATTATGCTTGGGAATTCTTCAGATTAAAAAAAAAATATATATATATAATCCCTAGGTTGGTTATTGGACAAGGACACTATAAATGAAGTGCGTTTTAGCCGTAGCACTTTGGGTAGGTGGTTTTAAGGGGATTTGCAGTTTTAAGTGTTTTCCCCCTGTCTACAGCATGAAAAACGTTATCGGGCAACAGAGCACTAAAAACTTGAATCTGTTGTACAAGCCAGCCTTTTTCCATTTTTCATTTCAGCCCAAGGATTTATTTAGGTTCTTTAGCGGTTCAGTTTATTTTTATTTATATAATTCCATTGATTATTACATTGATTTCTGGACCTTGTTGTAATAAGAAAATCCCACGCCCCACAGTTTTGGCTTCCCTGGTTGTTTCAGAATCCTTTTAGTCTTTATACATATACTGGTAGGATAACAGACTGCTGATGAAATTAGTGCACACATTTTGGTCAAATATGATTGTAAGGATCTAGTGGATTGTCCCCTTTTCTTCGCCTATGGAGGGTAAAAACACGAAAGCTTGCATTTTCACCAATATCCACTCCATGTAGTTCCACGCGGTGGCCTTGTTATTGGAGGAATGACAATTGGCTATGTATGCCTCTGCTCTAAGCTCCACTGGGGCAGATAATGTGTAACATGCTTGTGCTATATAAAAGGACCTTTATTCCTAATATCTTTAGAAGCATGATCTTTTTGTGAACATCATTGGAACTGTGCATGTGGTGAGAGCCAGAGGGGCCCATATTACATCTGCAGTCAGTGGTCAAACTCTTACTTATGGCCAGCTTGATTAAATCACTCATTTTGGGGGCCACACACAAACAATCATAAAAATAGATATGACAGGGCTACATGAAGGTGCATTTTAACCACTACGATCTAGGAAATACCGCAGTGGTGAAAGAGCACTTGTTAGCTGTCACTTGCCATTGCCTTTATTGGAAATGAGAGTCGGGGGGGTTATTTCTTGGCTGTGGCAAAAGTGCTATGAACTGTAGTTTTCCTTTTAGATGACAGGGATAGTTGACTCTTGTGGATCTATATGGACTAGCGTGTTTTAAGCTAGCCATATGTGCACCAATATAATCATACAAAGTGTAGTTTTGTATGATTTTGGGACCGTGTGTGGGCTCTGAATTATCAATATACAAGTTTTTTACCATGACGATCCATTGTTTAGTTGATTGGACATTGGGTTGGTGCATGTATTGGTCAGAACATCATCCAATCATTTCAATCTGAATGTTAGTTTTAGATTGTTGCATTAAAACATATGATCGATACGGGAATGTTAGTCGTAACAAAAATCTAAACGTGTATGGCCCCCTTAAAAGGCACAATGTTCCATGAGGCTTACTTCACAGTATGGCTCTTTCCTTGTATTGTTTGCTGTTTAATTGCTGCTGAGAAGTCACTGAAAGGTCTCCTGAGACATTGGCCAAACAACCCAATTCAGGCTCTGTAGTTGAAAACTAGATAGCTCATAGTTGTATTCTTCAAACCTAAATAATCCTAAACTCATGCTCTTTCACTGATCTTGTTCCCGTGCAGCATCTTCACTGACCCCTTTTACAGAGTGCAAAGCCTCCGAAAGAACACTGCTTAGCTTTTCAAATTAAGCAATGGACTATAGACCAGGATACTTCATGATACGTAGTATCAGGTGCCACATATAATCCCAACAGTCACCAAGATACGTCTTGAATTCACAGTTAAACAATAGATACCTAAACTGTTACTTGCTGTCTGAACCTGCAAAGTCACTAATTAGATATCGGATGACAATGTACATTCACGTCTCCATTTTCTCTGCCGTGCTTGAGCGGGTTTCTCTGTTTGGTTAGCATGGCAGCACAATGGACCATCTCGTTTACCAGTTTTAATTGACTAGATTCATATACCCAATCTGTTAATTGTACAAGGCCTCTTGTGTTTTATCTTTCAGAAGCAAGACATCCGTGGCGTGTATTCCTAATGTACTCTTCTCTTTTCTTCTATTTTTTTTTTTATTGGAGTGTTTGCCCAACAAATGTGATATCGAAGAAGGCAAAAAAAAAAAATTTCAAACAGAAAAAAAAGATAACAACAGTCATTTGCTATGTTGGTCCATGGAAACTCTGAAATTACAGGAAGGCCATTTCCTATTGACTCCATTATAATCAAGAATACAAATTTGTATAAATGTTTTTTTTTTCTGTAATAATAAAACAGTACCCAACTAAGATATAATTACCCCTTATTGGGGGCAGAACAGCCCTATTGGGTTTATTTCATGGTTAAATGATTCCCTTTTCTCTGTAATAATAAAACAGTACCTGTACTTGATCCCAACTAAGATATAATTACCCCTTATTGGGGACAGAACAGCCCTATTGGGTTTATTTAATGGTTAAATGATTCCCTTTTCTCTGTAATAATAAAACAGTACCTGTACTTGATCCCAACTAAGATATAATTACCCCTTATTGGGGGCAGAACAGCCCTATTGGGTTTATTTCATGGTTAAATGATTCCCTTTTCTCTGTAATAATAAAACAGTACCTGTACTTGATCCCAACTAAGATATAATTACCCCCTTATTGGAGGCAGAACAATCATACCGGGTTTTTTTTACGTAGACGTAAAGTATGAAGGTTCAAACTATGGAAAGATCCCTCATCCACAAAGCCCTATGTCCCTTGCATTCTGGATAACAGGTCCCATACCTGTATGTAATAAAGTTTAAAATAAAAGGCCAATTGATGGAATAGGATTCAATAACTACTTTATTATGCACAATTTGAATTAGATCATAATTAATTAGTTACTTTATATGTTACTTTATATGTGTTCTAGAGTTTAATGCTGTCTTGCACACAAGAGTAAAGGGTGTGTTAAACCAAAACGAACAAACCAATCTATGCATGTAGGTGATGGTCATAAATTTATTTTACTTCAAAATAAGCTTTTAGTATTATGTAGAAGGTAGTCTTTTTGTTTTTTTATTTATGTGTTTTGTTCTGCAGCTTTCAGGCTATCTGGTTGCTTAGGCCTTTATTATCCTGGCTACCAGGCAGTCATTTGGAAGTTAGAATGAAAGATGTACAGGAAGGGGCTTGAATAGACAGATAATTATTGCAATAATTAAATATATTAGGCAGTGACTCTGATAGCTTTCAGTTGCAGGCTGGAAAGAAGCAGAATAGGAAAGCAAATAATTTAAGAATTGGCCAAAATTAATATAATGGTAAACTTTCCCATTAAATATTATTCATGATCTATCTCAACACCCATAATCCCTTCATGTCAGACAAGCAGATCTCTATGTGTATGTACAGCTTAATACAGGTATGAGACCTGGAGAATGTTTGGGACCTGGGGTTTTCTGGATAAGGAGTCTTTCTGTAATTTGGATCTCCATACTTTAAGTCTACCAAAAAATCATGTAATCATCAGATAAACCCAGAAAGATTGTTTTGCCTCCAATATGGCTTCATGCAGTTAAGTTGGAATCAAGTACATGGCACTATTTTATTATTACAAAGAAAAAGAGAAGTCATATTTAAAAATGTGAATTATTTGATCAAAATAGAGTCTATGGGAGATGGTCTCCATGCCTGTACTGTAGACTCATAGGGCATAGCAGACATGAACATATTATATATCCCTGCTCTGATCTGCTTTGCATCTGCATTAACTTGCTTATGGAATTTTGTTGTACTCATCAGCATATGAAAATTGTTACAAATCTGCCAAATTCACTTGTATAGATCCTAGATTTTGAAACTCGAAGCCACCTGCATTCCTAGATAATCTAAAGCTCTCTAGTTTCTAAGCCATCAGCTGCTCATTTCTTAAATCATTTTTGTTCTTAGTTTAATTTCAGGCAACAGCTTAAAGTTGGACCCCTATGCAAGGTTTCAAACGCCCCCTCTTGGAGGACCAGCATTTCATTAGGGGCCCCCTTGGCTCTAAACAAGGTTACAAATTGGTGATAACATTGCTGGCTAAAGAAGGGGCAATTTTTAGCTGGCCATTTTGGTCTTTCAGTCCAAGTTGGCAGTTTATCTGCCCCTGTATGGGGCACTCCGTCAGGCTTACTCGACCAATATCTGGCTGAAAATCAGGCAATTCTTCTATTGAAAGAATATCTAGGACCCACGATACGGGCTCCCCTACGACCACAGGGTCCAATTCCTCTATAGATACACAACTGATTTCCTTTGGTTTCAAGAATGAAACAAATGCAAGCTTAAAGTTAATATATTTCTGTCTGTATAAGGTGCTGTTTGCACTCCTTGCCTGTAAAATTGCATTGAGTGCTTGCAGTTTTTCGGGAGTCACCCTGATTTTAACCCCCTTAAGCTGGCCATACACGCACCGATGATATTGTACAAAACCTTGTTTCGTACGATATATGGTGCGTGTATGGCGATGTGGCAAGGCGACCAATATAACAAAAGGCTGCAGATATCGGTCAACTTATTGATAGGCCAGGTTAAAAGATTTTGATCTGGCGCCATTGAAGGCAAAATCTACCTTCAGGGCTGAAGGAGGTAGAAATCCTATTGTTTCTACCTCCATATCCGACGATTCAGTCCTGAACGTCTGTGGAGAGTGGGAACGATCTTTTGTGCGAAAGATCGAAAATTGCCATGTGTGTGGCCAGCTTTAATCCAGTTACCCACAGATACAGGTCCGTCAGTAATTTGCAGCCGAAACCTGACTTTCCCACTCCATCGAAAAGCATGGAATTGTCATATGTAATTCTCCATAGCAATGGGGCAGGGAGCTTGGTAAAGCTAAACTGTGCTGGGGCGGAGACAGTGGCAGGGCAGGGGTGTCTAAGCATCCGGATGCAATCAGATTACAAATACTCTGTGACCCGGGTGCTTTGCACAAATTTGTAATTACTGCTGAAGTCATAATACCCCCACTTGGAAAGGCCTATTAATCAGAATTTGTGTATTTTTTTGTATTTTATCCTTCGATTAACCTTGACTTTCAAAAAAATGCAAATGTTACCTTATTTATCAAAAATACTACTAAATAAAGCTTTAAAAATCTCAAATACCTCTATATATATTTGTAATTTAATTAATTAATTTTTAATGACCCGCCATGTTAAAAAAAACCCTAAATAGCTAAAATTTTAACTAGCTAATTTTAACAGCTCCCATTGACTTCTATATGACGTTGCAAGCGTTTCGATGCTAAAGTTTTGCATAATAAATTAATAAATTACAAAAATTTGCATTTTTTTTAAATCATCGTCCAATTTTTAAGATTTTTAACACAAAAAAAAATTGAATTGTGGAAAGATAAAGAAAAACTAACATTGCTAAATCTGTTCATTAGAGTCTAAAATATCTGCAGGATTCCAGTGCAAGTCAATGGAGGGTGATTTTGTATGTGAGCAGCTGAGACGACTGCTATTGTATGAGCCCAAACTGGAGGCCAGTGCAAGAGAAACCGTGCATAAAAATAGGATATTTTAGCATTGAAATGAAAGGGGAGGTCAAACAATGTCTTGAGCGCACGTCTGGTTTATAAGTAACTCTTAACACAATTCCCAATACTGTCCGGCAATAAATTACTCAAGTAGTGATAAACGATGTTTTCCGCCAAATGTGCAGTTCTGTAATGTCTCGGTTTCTTAGCAATAATCCTTGTTTTCTTTATCGTTTGACCCGTTCTTGCTATGAAAATTGAATTTCCTATTTTATAGTTCCAGTGATTTATTTCTCGCCTCTGATTTGTTTCATTAAACATCTGCTCAAAGTAAAGTGTGCTCCGTGCTCGCTATATCTATTTCAGCCACTTTTCAAACATCACCTTATTTTCCCTTGCTGTTTCTTCAGGTGTTTTTTGGGGGAAGCACCATCTATGTATTGTAGCTAGAAGGCTTGTGTGTGCACCCTTACTGATTTTTACTGTTTGGTATATAAATCAGAGCTGCTTTTCAGGGAAAGATCCAATTGGTGGGCCCTGCACCAGGTCTGGACTGGGATTCAAAATAAGCCCTGGCATCTCAATTACAAAGAGGCCCAGTCTGGTAGTATAAGGTTGTATGTATTAGGTATATTTAAAAAACAATCCAAGCATCGTAAACAATACAAATTACAAATGTAATGTATGTTCCCACCTGTGCCATTAATATCTTCTCCCCAGCCATCTCCGAAGTACTACCCTGTCTCAACTCCCGCTACCACATTTAATTAATAAACTCAACCCCCTAGGGCAGTGATCCCCAACCAGTGGCTTGTGAGCAACATGTTACTCCCCAACCCCTTGGATGTTGCTCTCAGTGCCCCCAAACCAGGTAGTTATTTTTGAATGCCTGACTTGGTGACAAGTTTTGGTTGAATAAAGTCTTTTTACGTTTGACTGTGGCTCACAAGTAAGAAAGGCTGGGGATCTCTGCCCTACGATGACATCAGAGTCACGTAGAGATGTATAATTAACTGCAGCACATCAGGGGTTGGGCTGGATCTGGTTTGGGAGTGGGTGTGTTAGAGTCAGCATGGGTAGGGTTGCCACCTTTTAATAATTACTAATGCTGGCGTTAGGGTTGGGGGGCAGGATGTGACATAATTTGGGGCTATGCCATTGAGGGCAGGGAAATGGACACGCTTGGCAGGGGAAAGGTGGATGGGTTGGTACATGGGTTGGAAAATGAGCTGACTTGGCCAGGGTTATAGGCAGAGCAGTGGTGGGCCCATAGTTGTAAAGGGTGATCAGCAACAGAGAGGGTCAGGGCTTTACAGGTCATTACAAATTTACTGGCATGTACATTGCCTATAAATTTGTAATACCGATGCCGGCCCTGGCTGGTAATTTGCTGGCTAGGACCAACTTGGGACAAACCCTAGGCACAGGTCCACAGTTTGTCAACCTGCACTTCACTACTGTATACCCCAACTGTTGCACTTTCAGCCAATAGTCATTAATAGAGCTAACACCATCCAGCAGTTATCCATTGGAGAAATTTGATCACTTCCATTAGTGGTAAAAATCCCTAATCCTAATGGCACCCTGTGCTCTTTTACTGCAACGATCCTCGTTGGGTGAACTGCAGCATTCAATATGGTCTGCAATACCTACAGGCATCTCCCAACATTTTAAATGAAAAGACAAAGGTAAAATCACTGGGGGTGCAAATTATCTAGGGATCCCAGAGTAAGACTACAAGTCCTGTACAGTGCAAACGTCTGCCCAGGGCAACACGGGATTTCTGGAACAAGATAGCGGCACAAATGAACCCTGGTTAGTGACATTTTTGAAGATGACAAGCGCCATCCAAGGGGGTAGGAGCTTATCAGTTAGAGCCACTGTGGGTGCTCCATAGTGATTTAACGCTGCTTTCTCCTTTAACAGCCAGTGTCCCCCCACAAGTTCCACAGGCCTCAGAAGCAGTAAAAATTGTGTGTTTCTATAGATAGCAATGTTGGTATTTATTAACATTTCCCTGCCTGGCAAGCACACGATAATCTGATTTATTTTGAACTTCTTAAATGGGAACTCTGAATTTTATATATCAAGCAGACAGCTTTTCATTTTGATTCTGAACTTGTGCTCATTTATCTTTGAAATAGTTCCGATGCCTCCCTGGTTCGCTTCTATCCCCATAAATATTTGGAAGATTTTTTATTTTTTTTTTCCATGCCAGACATATTAAAGTAGATTACATTAACAGATTAATAAAAGATAATCCAAAATAAACAATGTGTAAAATGTAATTGGAGTTTCTAGATGTGAAAATATTTGCCTAAAATAACAGCTTGCCCTTTGCAAAGGAAGTGTCGAATAATTCAAAAGATACACAATCGTACGTCTTTTACCAGGGGTCGTTCAGACATTTAATCTCACAGAACATAATTTGTCAGACCAAAATGGAAAAAAAGGGAAATCTCTTTATAAAATATGAGTCTGACCTGCTCCCATGTGATGTACCGGCTTTGCATGGAAGATAAGAATGGTGGCTTTTTCAATTGGCTTTACTCTTGTGTTGAAAAATGGGCAAAGATGATTTTGCATTTTTGGAAAATGTATAACTTAATATCAGCTATAAAATTACCTATAAAAGATTTGTAGAAATCATATATGGGTAAGACCAAGCACACTAATACAAGGTGCTGTTGATGGGCTCTCCAACCAGAGGGTCAATATATCTTGTTATCAAACATGGTTTCGGCAGATAGTTGGCCAAATACCCATATATTACTCTTGTATATACCCATGTATTACCCAAATATTCCATATTCCTGTAGTAGTAAATGTCCCACTGCAGCATCTGGATCTAATATCTTGTAGAAGTTGAGCTGGTTCTTAGGTCTTTCCCACTGTTGTATAAGTTCTTGTATTAAACAACAAAGCAGAATATCTTTGTGCTTTTAATATTTTATGCTCAACAGAGAGGGAAAGACTTTTACCCAGCAATTCTAAGACTTTGTAAAACAAGAGAGGGGATTCCTCCAGTGCCAAATGAAGACCTTACTCAGCTATGAAGAAATCATTTGGGTCCTGGTGGCCATGTTTTAATGTTTGTATATAAAGAGAAAATATTTTCAATGAAGTGACTTGGTGGGAAAACCACCAAATATAAGACTTGACTCTGTTGCAGTTTAAGCTGTCTATACATGTCCACATTTCATTGAACGTACTTCCCTACCATCTGGACATGTATGACAGGATGGGAGGCCATTTAATCAGGCCATCCTATGGTCCTATCAGATTGCAGATGACATGGCATGTTCAAAAATTTCTTCTGCTGATGAGACATGTTGGAACCATATGAGGAATTGGGAAGTAAAAGGTGCCACAGTTTGTCTTTACTTCTTTCAGTTCTGATTGTTTGGGTAGTCTTCACAACAGGAAGGTGGCCGTATATGTGTATGGAAATTCATAATCATGCTCAGGCCCTAGGTCAGTCTTTCCAGTAATATAGAGAATTGGCCAATGTATGACCACCTTATGGTGACTTTGTACATGTTATTCCATTGTTTTTCCAAAGATAAGCCTGTAATCTGAACAGAGTATAGACAGTTACCGTCTGAAAATTATGTCTTTTAGTGTGGGCAATTTTAGAAGAATGAATTCTTTCCAGATGCAGATGGCCACCTTTTGAACACCTTTAGATGGCCGACTTATGAACCAGTACTTATCCTAATAGCTCATCCATCTCCTTATACAGGCTGCATACTGGGTCCCTTGAAGATCTTGTACACTTTACATGGGCTGCTCCCCACATGTACAAACAATCCTGTAGAACTAATAATACACGTGCTAGAAGGTCACTCTGGAGGGGGAGCAGCAGATACTTGAAAAATGTTATGAGTCTAGGGATATAGGTTCTTGTAGTTTGGATTAGACCATTGGTCACCTCATTACATGATTATTTTGTAATTATTTCAAGTACAAATTGTATGTCCTAGTTCCTATTGCTTCAGGCATTCCTGTGAATCCTTAAGCTCCCATAAGACTCATGACTTTGTTCTGGCCATATCATAATAAGCTGCAAGCTAGCTAGCTGCACCACTTATTTAGCCCCTCATGTGCAAGGTATTTGCTTAGTCATTTTAACAATCAAAATCTAATTCATTCAGATTTGATACAGGTATGGAATGTATTATCCATAAAGCTGTTAGCAGGAGAGTGCCAAAATAAGGCAATGCCATTTCTCATATTGGTCTAAACAAAGAATTCTGTATCTAATTTAATTATTTTAATATTAATAACAATAGAACAGATAGAGCACATGTTCAGTGGTCAGAATTTAGTACAAAAATGTTACACAAAGAAATGAATGTGAGTAAATCCAGTCTGCAGGCTTACAGCTAGAAAGGTAGGTCACATTTATCCATGAAAAAATGGCTTGTGGTTTAGCTGTACTGCCCTTTTGGAACTGAGTTCCTAAGTTCTATGCAAGCCTGGGCAATGTCTGCAGTGAGTTCCTATGTTGTGTCTGAGTGGGTTTCCTTTGTTTACCCCAATTTTCTCACATACTCCAAAGTCTTACATGCAGGGTAAATGGCTCCAGTAAAGAACCTTGCACGCAATTCCTTTGTATTAAAGTGGGCACTGAATGGGTTTTGGGTGGTGGTGTTTTGACTAAGCTGTTTGACCTGGTCCTGACTTCCAGTGTGCTTGCTTCTAAACGCCAGACATGACATGCCCAGCCATTTCAGCTGCCAACCCTTTTGGTGCTGTAGATTGTAAGCTCTTTTGGGCAGGGCCCTCTTCACCTCTTGTATCGGTTACTGATTGCTTTATATGTTACTCTGTATGTCCAATGTATGAAACCCACTTATTGTACAGCGCTGCGGAATATGTTGGCGCTTTATAAATAAATGTTAATGTAATGTACTATGTATCTGCCCAGCAGGTATGGTGCAAGGTAGGGATCCCCAACCAGTGGCTCGGGGGCAACATGTTGCTCACCAACTCCTTGGATGTTGCTCTCAGTGACCTCAAAGCAGGAGTTTTTTTTTAATTCCTGGCTTGGTGACAAGTTTTGGTTGCATAAAAACATGATGTACCACCAAACAAACCCTCCTGTTAGCTGAGATTATGCATAGAGGCTACCAGATAGCTAATCACAACCATTATTTGACACTCCCATGATCTTTTATGGTGCTTGTGTTGCTCTCCAAGTCTTTTTTACATTTGACTGTGACTCACGAGTAAGAAAGGTTGGGGATCCCTAGTGTAAGGGGACAGTTGATGCAGTCAGGTAGGGGCAGAGGGGGGACTGGTTAAAAAGGGGTGGATTTAGTTCTTCCTTTAGGTAACTTTTTGCACCATGGACAAGCAAGGTGCCATGTTTTCTGTGGCAATGGAACATGGCCATAATAACTTTTAGTGAACCAGGGCACAGATTTCAGGTATAATTTTCTGCCTGCGTGCCCAATCACAACAGTAAGGGCCACATTCATTAAAGTACGACAGGTCCGATTACAAAAACATTCGTATTTTTTCTAAAGTTTACAACTTTTGCGTATTTTCTGCAATATTTTCGTTAACTTGCACAACTTTTTCGTACTGTGCGGCAATTTGCGCGACAATTTGTGTGACAAAATCGTATTTGTCGCAACGAGTACGAAAGTTTCGGATTCATTCCAGCTTCGGTATCGTGACTTTCCTTGGGCCAGGTTGGAGCTGCAGAGTGCCATTGAGCCCTATGGGAGACTTTCCTTGGGCCGGGTTGGAGCTGCAGAGTGCCATTGAGCCCTATGGGAGACTTTCCTTGGGCCGGGTTGGAGCTGCAGAGTGCCATTGAGCCCTATGGGAGACTTTCCTTGGGCCGGGTTGGAGCTGCAGAGTGCCATTGAGCCCTATGGGAGACTTTCCTTGGGCCAGGTTGGAGCTGCAGAGTGCCATTGAGCCCTATGGGAGACATTCCTTGGGCCAGGTTGGAGCTGCAGAGTGCCATTGAGCCCTATGGGAGACTTTCCTTGGGCCGGGTTAGAGCTGCAGAGTGCCATTGAGTCCTATGGGAGACTTTCCTTGGGCCGGGTTGGAGCTGCAGAGTGCCATTGAGCCCTATGGGAGACTTTCCTTGGGCCGGGTTGGAGCTGCAGAGTGCCATTGAGCCCTATGGGAGACTTTCCTTGGGCCAGGTTGGAGCTGCAGAGTGCCATTGAGCCCTATGGGAGACTTTCCTTGGGCCGGGTTGGAGCTGCAGAGTGCCATTGAGCCTTATGGGAGACTTTCCTTGGGCCGGGTTAGAGCTGCAGAGTGCCATTGAGCCCTATGGGTGATTTTCCTTGGGCCAGGTTGGAGCTGCAGAGTGCCATTAACCCCTATGGGAGACTTTCCTTGGGTCGGGTTGGAGCTGCAGAGTGCCATTGAGCCCTATGGGAGACTTTCCTTGGGCCAGGTTGGAGCTGCAGAGTGCCATTGAGCCCTATGGGAGGCTTTCCTTGGGCCGGGTTGGAGCTGCAGAGTGCCATTGAGTCCTATGGGAGACTTTCCTTGGGCCGGGTTGGAGCTGCAGAGTGCCATTGAGTCCTATGGGAGGCTTCCAAAATCATGCATTGAAGTGTCAAAGTCAAAAACGTTTTTCCGCCATTTACGATCGTTCGGATACGAAAATTTTGTGACTATCGGATCGCCATTTGCAAACGATCGTTTCAATCCGAAAATTTCAGAACTTCCGGATCGTAAGTACGAATTAAGTACGAAATCTTCGTATTCAAGCGAACGGAATTTTTGTGACTTTTGCAATCATCAGAAATTATCGGATTTCGTGATTCGGATTCATACTTTAATGAATATGCCCCTAAGAGTGTGGGGATGTTGAACAGAAAATTAAGCTGGAAAGGAAAGAAAAACCCCTGAAAATAGGTTTAGGAATGAGAATAGGACAGGAAAAGGGGGTAGACAGACAGAAGCAGATTCTTGATGCAGTGCAAGGAGTTAATGAATTTCATTGCAGCCTCTATGAAGTATCAGTGTGAACCTTCCAACATCTTTAACCTTAAGTTGGCTGCAATCTACAGGGGCTTCCATGGGCCAAGTGCTTTCTGATGAATACAGAGCAGATGCCTGCATTATCTGACAGTGATCCCTGTTGGTGGATTAGTTTATTCAGAATACCATATGTGAGGTCAATTCTAACTGCTTTGGGGTGAATAATCAGCGTTTTTCAAAATACCTCTATGCAAGATTTTTTTTCCTATTTTAATTAAGACAAACAACGTTTACCTGCTGTGGAATTCATTACCCTGTGGTGTGGAAATCTCAGCTATGTATGTTGTTTAAGCACTTTCAGTTCAGTATGGCTAAAGGCACAGCTCTTACCTCCAGGGCCTTTGGGCTAATGGCACACGCATTGTTATACGCCGAAGGAGAAAATCTGATCTACTGCCTTCCACTCCCTGAATGTGTGTGTGTGTACTGACGGCCATGGGATCAGCCTGTAAGTATGCAGAGAGATAATTCTGGCAAGAAAATGATTTTGGCACAAAAAAGTGTTTCTTTGATGTGCATAAATATCATCTGTGGATAGCCTAAAGGTGGGCCTTGCACGGGCCAATTTTAGCTGCCGATATCGGTCCCTTAGACCAATTCAGCAGCTTATCGGCCCATGTAGGGGCACTAACGACGGGCCTGTCCAACTGACATCTGGTCTGAAATTGGTCCCGAACCAATGGACGCCTATACCCGACCTCGCCAAGCGAGCGGATCTTATCGTGTATGGCTTACCACCTTAAGATACTGGTGGGCCCAAGTATCACCCCATTGGTGGACCCCAACAGCCCTGTCTGCCCCTAAAAAATGTGTTGCAGGATACACTTATATTTTTTAGTTCTTTTGAAATTATTATTATAATTATTCTTGGACCTTTAACCACAATATGTGTGTGGTATGTGTGTGGTGCAGACAAGAGCAAATCCCTAATAAATCAAGTCAAGTTGCAACATATTCCATTGGATCTGCCTATTCTGTGCCTTGCATGTGCATTTTCTAGCACTGAAGGAGAGCTTATCAAAAAAGTGAGCTAAAAATACTGGTCCTTATGTTCCGGGTCCTGTACTAGCCCAAGGTGACCACAGAATGTTAGCAGTGAAGATCTGTGCCTCTGGAAATGCTACGGCAGTATGAACATGGTTCTGGCAGAGCTGATTGTAATGCCTGGTTGTGTGCTGGTACCATCTGCTCTTACACCCATTTACTGTCCATCACTAAGGAAAGGAAAAAGGGCATCAGCTACCTGCTGTGGCCCCTACAGTTGCCAAAAAGTGACATAATGTTCTGTTAAGTTAATGTTGTAGCTTCGTCTGTTGTAGCTCAGTTCTGACAAATTAGTCATACTCGGCATATGTAGACATTTGGATGGGAGTCATTACCCAGTGGCCAGTGACCAGTGACCAGCCTCTGCAGTGCAGGCCACTCTAACCAGCTTTGCTTCATAATTTGTTTATGAAAGTGCGTTATGTGAGGTTGAATCTATCAGCCACTCTCAGCAGCTAGGTTCCTTTCTAGGATTTTTGTGGGTTTCTTTCTCCAGGGCTTTAGCTTCTTCTATAGATGGAAACTTATTTTATCCTCAGACTTTATTTTTGTTTTAGATTAATTATAGAGGTCTTTTTAGGCAAATGTGCAAGAAGGCATTCTCAGTCCCATCATAGAGGCTTGCCATCATCGAATGAAGGTCTTTAGTAGCCCCATATGGTTCTCTTGTACATTCAGACAGTGGTGGAAATCCTGTGAGAAGACTTATCTTGGTGCTTAAAGCTCTTGCCTGCTGCAGAATGCAGTAGAATCAGTTAACATGTGCTTACACAGTGAAAATAGCTTCTTGTAGCCCCAGGTGCACACTGCACCCACTGCCCGGGCAAATAAATACAAAAATGATGAAAACAGCAGCACTCCGGTTGTTTTGAAAAATGTGAATCTTTACTCAAGTGCCAAAGGCAATGTTTCGGGCTTCAATCCAGCCCTTTATCAAGCCTATTAGTACAAATACAAACAAGTGTTTAAATACCCACAGGAAGAGGAGGATCAGTCCATATTCACCTCCATTTAACCCATAATATTCTGTGAATATATTTAGTGCACACAATGAAATGCAAACTAAGTGCCTATGTATACAATATAACAAGTGCCCTGTGGCATGTATCACATATAACATATATAACAAATTAAACAGATCTTGAAATGGACAGCATCCCACTGCAGTGTATTTCATCCCTAAAATATCTCTCTGGCTCCAACCCCATATTCACCTCCATTTAACCCATAATATTCCGTGAATATATTTAGTAAACACAATAAATTACAAGATAAATGCCTGTGCATGCAATATACTAAGTGCCCTGTGACATGTATCACATATAACAAATTGAACAGCTCTTGAAATGGACAGTATCTTACTGCAGTGTATGCAGAAAGTACCCATACACCAATCCTTCTGCAGAGCATTCCTGCCTGTCTTATTATTCTTATGATATACAAATGTAGTCTCCCTGTTGTACAACTGGTGTATTAACGTTGGGATAAGCACAACTCTAGCCAACAGGCCAACTATGTGACACTAGTGTGTCAAGTCAACTAAGCTTGCTGTTGGAGCTGAAGCTCTGTGGGAACAAAGCCTTCTATTCCATTCTTTCTTCAGATGCCCACACATGGAGCAATATGGAAAGGCAAATTGAACTGGAGACTTTCTTCATGTGGGCAATTTCCACATAATGTCACCACCAGTCAGCTAGTATGTGTGATATGTGTTCATCTTTAGTGGATATTAGCCACCCTGCAGTTGATGGGCTACAATGGTGTAGGAAAAGGCTTGAACCCTACAGCTTTTATTCAGAAATATTAGTGTTTGTATGCACCTTGCACGGGTGTTCTGCGCTCTCTAAGATGTTTCCTACATTTTCCAGGTTGAAGAAGCTTGCTGATTCATGCAGCACCAGTCTTCCCGCTAGGTCATGTAAATAAATTGAAGCCAGCTGATCAACAAGCCTACGAAGAAGCAAGTCTTACATTGTTTAAGAAGCAGAACCAGCAGTGCTGAATAACAGCCACAGTCACTGTTTTCAATGCCAATTACATTTCCCAAATTTTTAAACCATTGAAAATTTGTATAGATCGCATAGTGGAAAGTTGGTTAGAATTTCATTTAGCAAAATGTTAACATCCCCTTTTAATATCTGTCAGCAAGAGCCTCTGTTTTACTCCACAAGAAAATGTAAATGAATTGATTTTGAATCGGAGACGAAAGCAACCAGCCACCCTAGCAACCAAGGAACTCTTTAGCGCAGGCAGTTATCTGTATCAGTGAGATTGCATGCTGAGTGCACCAGAAAGTGGTAAATGTGCTGTATTGATTGATGTCTCCCAAATATTGCATTTTTGAGGAAAACTTCTCAGCCTTTACAGAACATCAGGTTCTGCCTCATGTACTCGTATCTGACTTGGATCTGGTAGCCCTGCACGGTGTGTTCTGTGCTTCGGCCAGTAGAGACTCCCATAGTTATGTGAAAGTCTGCTCCATAGCCGCCGCACTGCCTTACCCTACGCAGCAGACATGGAGGGGAAAAAAAAAGCCTCAGCATTTTGGCTCCTCTAATAGATAAACAGCGACTGTTTATAGAACTTGTTAAGCTAGGCCAGATCTTTGGTGTGAGCATTATGGAGATCTCTGTTCATCCACCATTTCACATGTTCAGCACCTGTGAGAAAAGCAACTTTAAAGGCTAAGTAAACTCCACTGTAATATAGGAGTTATTATTATGGCACGGGGCTGCTGTGCTAATTAGCAGCCTTATGTCCCCATATCAAATCTCACATTGTAGGTTTCTCCAATGCAGTCCTACTCCCCAAAGCCAGGAATGAAGCAATTACATTGTGCACTGCTGTTAGTTACAAGGTACTACAGGCATCAGACCCCTTATCTGGAAACCCATAATCCAGAATGTTCCGAATTATACAAGTGGGCGATATCGGGGAACATGTAGGCCCCCCTGGGGCCAAACGATCGAATTATAATGGCGGCAATGGGGCAGTCGGTTCGGGGACCGCATCCACGAGCTGATGCGGTCCCTGATCCGACTGAATCTTTTAACCTGCCGATCAATATCTGCCCAGTTTCTGAGCTTGGCGTTATTAAACACCGTTTTTTATAGCGCGAAAATCTTGTGCCATATGTATTTTAAACTAAAGGGTAACATGAAATAACATTTTTGCCATGGTGTTAAATAAGATATTTAAGTGGCTCTACTGAAAAAAAAAATCACAGTTCATTTGTATAGTAATGTCACAACGCAAGCCACACAGTTGCAACAATTTAGCTTTGGGTGATCTGTCTGAGCAAAGAGCAAGGGAATCAGTCAGTTGCAGTTAATTTCAGGCAGCTCGCAAATGATCAAATCAAGACTGGCAACTTGATAGGGATTCTATTGGTCCCCAACCTGCCAGAGGGCTCCATACATGGAGCATCTTCGTTTGGGATCTGTTATATGAAAACCTATTATCCAGAAAGCTTCACATTACTGGAAGACCATCTCCCATAGACTCCATTTTAATCTTTTTCTCTGTAATTATAAAACAGTACCTTGTACTTGATCCCAGCTAAAATATACATAATCTTTATTGGAGGCAAAACAATCCAGTTGGATTTAATTGATGTTTAAAATTTTTTTTTTTTTGTAGACGTAAGGTATGGAGGTGTGAATTACATATAGATCCCTTATCCAGAAAACCCCAGGTCCCAAGCATTCTATAATGTGCCCCTGTGGGGTAAATAGTATTAGCAGTATTGAATGAAGAAGTTGTAACTAAACCCCAGTGTATGGATTTCTAAACCCAGGGGAATTAAGGATCTCCATGCTTTCATTATATTTCAATAACAGGTTCGGTTTAATCAAATGTTCAATAAGCTTCTTTTCTGCTAGAATAATACCCCGATTCAGGTTTTTTTAGTTTTAACCAAGCCATTGAAATAAACGGCCCAGAAATGCAAAAGAAATCTCTTCTAATCTTGTTAATGTACGGGAGTACTTTTATCAGGAACTGATGCTGCAAACTGTATTGGTCCATTTATTATCTATATAAATACTGCCTTCTAACACTATTGTGCTGCAGGACTTAAGGTGGCCATGTAGCATAAGATCCGCTAATTTGTGGGCTTTATCAGCCCTTGGGCAAATTATCAAGTTCTGATGACGGGAATAAGTCACGCTGGAGCAAGAAACGCATAAATGAGCCGATGCAGTCCTCCCTCCAATGGGCCTTTTTCCTGTCATTGTAATTTGATCATTTAGCCCAAGGGCCAATAACACCCACAAGCCAAACAAGCAGATCTTATGGTGCATGGCCACCTTAAAGCTGGCCATACACGCACCGATACCATTGTACGAAACCTCGTTTCGTACGATATTCGGTGCGTGTATGGCATGTGGGCTAGTCGACTCGCCGATCGGACCAGTTAGAAAATTTTGATCGGGCACCATAGAAGGCGCCTGACCAAAATCTGCCATCAGGGCTGAATCGGCAGAAGGAGGTAGAAATCCTATTGTTTCTACCTCCTTATCTGCTGTTTCAGCCCTGACGGTGTGTGGCGGATCTGACGATGTTTCGTGCGACCGATGGTCGCACGAAACATCGTCAGATCGCCACGTGTGTGGCCACCTTTAGTCCTGGAAAATCAAACCTGCTCGATCAAGATCTGGCTAATTTTAGGCCAGATAACAGTATATATAACAATATATATATATATATATATATATATATATATATATATATATATATATATTAAAGGTAAACCCAATGCTGCATGTGTAATCTCAGGCAGAAGCTGATATGCCCTATGGGTTGTTTGCCATTACATATTGTATCTTTAGCATGGGAAGGATCTGGATAGTATTACATTCCTATAGAACAGGTGGTCCGAGTCCCCAGTCTCTTATTAATCTCTGTAATAATATATCCTTTGCCAGAATGGAAGTGTTATGATTAAATCAGTGTTGTTAGCACCATCCGTGCCGTTTAAAAAATGTGGCCTCATAGAGCAATAGTTTTGTGTCTGCTGGGGTCAGTGAGACCCACTTGAAAGCTAGAAAGAGGCAGAAAGGGAAGGCAAATAACTATCAGACTTATAAAATAGTTGAGCGATGCTGGCCCAACAATCCTGACCAATATCTCTGTTCTACAGATACTACACATCGCCAATTTGTTGATGAGGCAGGTTTGGAATTTTCCTCTGCTCCTAGTGTATGGTGCATTGGCAGATGTGGATATGAGCTGCAGTCTAAATGTTTGGGCTGAATGAGCAGAAAAATGGAAACG
This sequence comes from Xenopus tropicalis, assembly GCF_000004195.4. Classification (NCBI taxonomy): domain Eukaryota; kingdom Metazoa; phylum Chordata; class Amphibia; order Anura; family Pipidae; genus Xenopus; species Xenopus tropicalis. The sequence goes on along the minus strand of NC_030677.2, from coordinate 197,693,002 downwards.
TGGCCTTGCCATACCTCCTATGTTATCCATCTGTTTAGCCCACAGGTTGGTTGGTGAAATGCCTAATTTCTAGTTGATCCAGATTATGGCAAAAAATAACCCAACTGAAGCCTCTTCACAAAATCCACTTGACTAGTGCTAGAACTAGGGGTATGCAGAAGGGGCATGTGCCTAGGGAATATTTGTGGGGGGAGTTGCTAGTCATATACCTCTTCTGCCTACCTACCACTAGTTATGACCCTTCTTTAAATCTAGAGCATGGGGCAGAGGGTATTCATAGCAGGAGTTGCCGAGTGTGGCACAGGAAAGGGGTTTGGGAGAATGATGATGGGCGGGTAGTACTGTGGTGTTAGGTGATATTCGGTTGGAGGGCGAGTGGCCAATCCGAGGGGCAGATAACTGCTGTGGGCTTGCCTTGGACATCCTCAAAGGACTTCTGTAATGGGAAAACATGTTTTTTTTTCCAAAACCCATCAGTTATTAGAGCTTCTCCAGCAGAATCCTGCTTTGAAATCTGTTTTTCAAAAATACAGATTTTTTTTATATTTAATTTTGAAATTTCACATGGGACTAACCATATTTTTCATTTCCCAGGGTGCCACAGCTCTGATAAACCTCAATCACACTTTACTGCTGTGCTGCAAGTTGTAGTTCCCTTTCCCCCCAGCAGCCGATCATCAGAATAATGGGAAGGTGCCCCTGACTCTAAAACAATCTATAGGTAGAAGCCTGACCTCCTAGTGCCGTCCACCATGTGAGTTACATGTGAAATCCCTGTATATCTGGCAGTGCGTGGTGCACATATTCTCTCTTGGCCCCTCTACAGCTGTGGGGTACCACTATTATCATGCCAGTCTCATGAATAGCTTTGTACTAAGTTAATTTCAGTAACCTTGGGTTTTTTAGTTTGGATGCTAAAAAGGCCATCCAGCCATTTCTTGAAAGTATCCAATTTATCTGCCAGTACAAATACACCAGGGAGACCACTCCATAACTTCCTATAAGTGACATAGAAGAACCTAACTGAGATAGAACCTACGTTCTTAATACACTACCCCAGTCTGGCCAGCCTTTCTTGTAGAAGCTATAAAGACTACGATAGTTAAGTGGCATGAACAGGGGTCAAAATGCCATTTGCGACTCTCTGCCAACCACTAAATGAACAACTATCTCATAAAACAGGACTCTGGCTTAGAGCATATGAAGGGTGTTTTTTCTGTTGCAGTCTTCCAGCGGTGCCAGGGAGAAGCAGGCATACCGGGTGCCCTGGCTGGCTGAACTCTCTCATTTGTACATACACAGAACTGACACTGTGATGTGTGAATAATGGATCTCCTTTTGTATAAGATCTGGCTAAACCAACTATGTTTATAGGAGCTATTTTTGTCTTGGAAGCTTGCGCTGCTCCTTTTATTATGAGGAGTTTGGCCTTGATTAAAACTTATATAAAAGAACAATTTCTGGATTCCAGAAAACAGTTTACTCTACAGAATGATAACTACAATCCTTTAGATTACCTATTGCTAAACAGCACAAATGATTACACAAACTTAATTCACTTGCTATTAATTACATGCAAGTTAGAAATATTGGTGTTACAACCAACCAACAGCTAGATTTTACTAACTTCTGTAACAGATATGATGGCTTTACATACCACAAAAATGGAAAGTGGGGAACAAGTCTATAATTCTGGTACCTTCCGACCAGTATCCAGTTAATAAGCAAAATACTTCAATCCACTTTTGAGCAAAAAGTGAACATTTATTCCATGACATTCAGCATTAGACCAGTTCACACCATAAACATATGTTTCAGGGAAGGCTGCCATTTGATTGGTTGCCTGAGATGTTAGACTAGGACATTCTATCCCTGTTATATCTCTATGACTTATATTGGCCATACACTCTTGTTGCTGTTTTCATGTACATTTTGGAAAATAGTTCAAACAACTGTATAATCTTCAGTGCGTATGTTGCCCCCAAACCCTTCATTTGACTTATAAACTTCTTTTGTGGTCACTCCAAATTTGATCAGCTAAAATTGAAAATATATTGAGTGATCTCCATTTGCTGTAATTTCCAGACTCCGATCAGTAGTCCATTGGCCAGTGTGTTGGATTCCTATGGTTTAGCCATTCACTTGTGTAGCCATATTGCACAAACATCTAGCCAGCTGTTAGATATTGGATAATATTGGCCATGTGACTAGCGCTATATAGGATCTGGACACTTTCTGTGTGCTACATAAGTGTGTGTGCAATTGTGGTTGGCTCTTGTAATAATCTGTTTAATCCGAGGGCAGCAGTGAAATAGGGGGAAAATATTAGTCTTTTTGAATTTATATGTTTCATGGTGCACTTATATGTATTTTAGCACAATGGACTGTGGCTGAAAAGACTAAAGAATAAGGTCAGACCATTGAAAATCTGCCTAATATTTGCCGCCAAAAATAGAGTGTTAAGTTATTTAATTTAGACAGAGAGGTAAGCCATGTTTTTTTTTTTATATCCGCCATGTATTTTCATGGATTGATTGACTGTAATGTAGCCGAACAGCATGTCTGAATGCATCCAACAGACTATGCCATTTTATTAATCAGAATGGGACATACACTGGTACCTCTTGCTGTTTTCCTTTTCAGGCATCTTTATCAGTATAAAGGTGAAATAAAGAAAAAGTATACTTAGCAGCAAAATGAAATGTTAGAATAATGGTCATAAAGTAACAATAATATTGTAATATTCATATCTGGGTGAAAGGCATCCTTATATTTGTATGCAATATTTGTCATTTGCTTTTAGGGTTAATCTACAGTGTTACACACTTAACACATTATTTTAAGACTATTCCAAAAATAATGTGGGTCGGTTGGTTGCCTTTTGAGTGCTGCCTAAGCCATTGTTAAATGCATATGAAGACGCCAAGATGTTATTACATGAACAGCCAGCAGGAAGAAAGCATTTAAGCTCCAATCACATCTGTGCAAACATATGGAGCAGCTTCGAAGCACAAAAGTGTGTTTGGTTGAAATAATTTGTCTCCGAGGTATGACTTTAATTAAAACCTACTTTGCAAGGCGTTTACCTCCCTTGAGTGTCGTGCGCTCCAGGGCATACCTTGCTGAAAGCATCCTACATACGTATACCTCCATGCCACTGTTCTTATGGATCCAGCTTTAAGCCTTCTTTGTTTCATAATCTTTTGGTTCCCTTGCTTGAAAAGGACCTCATGAATTCTTTGCATTATACAAGGATAGTGTAATAGTTCTTCTGGCATGTTAGTCCCAGCAAGTTATGCAAGGCATTGTAGTAGTAATACAGCAAACTGGAGGCCACATGAAACAGAAGACAGACTTCTACACTCACAAAAGCTTGATCTTCTCAGGGGACACAAATGCAGTCAGTGAATCAGCTAAATGACACACAATTGATTTACAACCAATGAAACACCTTCCTTAAATATGTTCTAGAAAAGAAAATTGTAATTAAAATAATTAAACACATTATTGTAAAGGTATGATGGAGACACACTCAAATTGCATGGGCACCCATTTTAGGTCCTTAACCACAGTTAAAAAAAGAAGACTAGTAACAATCGGTGGGGAGTGCCAAAAGTTATACACCCACCAGTGATTGTACTTAGTTAACTGATACTCCACGCTGGTACTCCTGTTAGCCCATAACTGAACCGATCCAGGGTTCTTCCAGCAAGCACCATGGAGTGATCCTCTTCCTGCTCCTTGTTTCTTTACATGGGTGAGCATGGGCAGTAGAGTGAAAAGCCAAACGTTAACAAAAAAGGCAGATTCTTCACTCTTCTGTGCATGCATCGGCCCCGGGGAAGAAGATCACTCTCGGGCGCTTGCTGTTAGAACCCCGGCCAGTGCAGTTTCTGTTAACAGGAGCACCCACCACCCCCCAGCGATTGTGACTTTCCTTCTCCTTTAAGAATCTTTTCTTTAAAGACTACAAATCTCTATAGAAATGTAAAACCCATGCTGGTGTTTAATGCTGGTTAAGGTGGCCACATGTGCTGATAAATGTCACAACTTGACCCCTGGTTAAGCAGCTTATTCACCCATGAATGTGATGCTTCTGGTGGCTTTCCCATCATGTGTGGCCCCCATAATGGTCAATACCTGGGGGCCAAATGGTCAGATCAACTCAGTTTGTCTCAGTGTGTTGGTGGCCAAATTGGGTAAAGATCTACTGGCTTGGTGACCTTGCCAAATGGTGTATATATAGTGTATGCCCAGCTCTATACTGTGTTTTGATAGTTATGATAATGTGATTTTAATTATATAATTTTTTTTAAAGAGTATTGTGGTTTAATCTATATTGCACCTTATTCCCTATACACTCGGCCTCAGGAAGGTTTTATTTTTTTATGAGAAAAAGGAAAAAGCTGTCAAATCTGTGAAGCCATAATTTAATTTTGTGGTTTCTTTGCAGCTGTTTCAGAAACCTATCCTGAAAGCCTTGTGTAATTCAGTATGTGCTATGTTAAAAAGTACATGCCAAAAACCGCATGCTTTCTGTAGCCTCCCATGTGCATAGTAGAACCCATTATATGCAACTGAATATGGTCAGTCTTAGCAGGCTAAGTAAATCATTTCACTCGCTGCTTGCACCGAAGGGTTCCTTTCCTAGTAAGCATTCAGATCATTAGCAGTTCTAGTGGAGTAATCATATTTAGTAAATACATTTTCAATTTCTTTTCTTGACATTAAAAATACTCAAAAGAACATTTGTACGTAGGTCATTACATTAGAGCAGACGGAGGGAAATGCCACGATAGAACAAGTATATACAATATGTGCAATTACATTTAAGAATAGTGCATATTGGGTAGCTTTAAGGAAATCCCAGGCTTATAGGGTTATGCCAGTAGCTGAGGTTGCATAACAAGCATTATAAATTCCAAGTTAACAAATAATGGGGTGGGCTATAGGAGCAACAGTGATCTATCTTGGGGACAAAAGCCAAGCAGAATTATTAAGTTTCATAAATCTTGCCTATTGTATGGCTGACAGATAACTGCAAGCACTAATCACTACCATCCTCAAAACACCTTCCCTTGATCCTACCTCACCCACCAACTTGTTTACAACAGCCTAGTCCAGAATCTCGCTCACAACTTCATTCTTGACCCCCTGCAAACTGGCTTATACTCAACACATTCAGCAGTAATTGCCCTCACTAAAGTAACCAATGATTTTCTTCTGGCAAAGTCTAAAGGTCACAATAACATACTCATTCTTCTAGATCTCTTTGCAGCCTTTAACACAGTTGACCACCCACTCCTCCTGGACGTTCTATACTCAGTCTGCATTTGTGACATTGCCCTTTTTTGGTTTAAATCTTATCTTTCTGACCCTTTCAGTTGCCTTCTCTAACTCTACCTCCACCTCACTCCCTCTCTCTATTGGAGTTCTTCAAGGTGTGCTGCTTTTCTCAATCTATACAACTTTTCTAGGGTAACTTATTCATCAAGTCATTTGGACTTTAGTACCACCTTTATGCCAATGACGCTCCTAACTTTCCCTTCCCAAGTTACAGACTGCCTGTCTGCCATCTCCTTCTGGATGTAAAAGCGCCATCTAAAACTGATTTTTTCTAAAACAGAATTCATTATATTCCTCCTAAATCTTCTCCTGTCCATCAGGTTTCACTCACAGTCAATAACATCACCTTTCAATCAACTACATAGACATGCTTCCTAGAAATTATCTTAAGGTGGCCATAAACGTTAAGATTCGCTCACTTGGCCAGGTCCCCAAGTGAGTGGGCGATATCGGGTGAATTTAGGCTAATGTGGTTGTTGGCTCTGGGGGCAACATTGCCCAAATATGCCCTTATCTCAGTTTAGACACATTCAATCTCTTATTTCCCACCTTGACTATTATAACTTACTCCTTGCAGGTATGCCAACACATATCATAACTAAAAGATGCTGCCAGACTCATTCATCTATCTTACCATTCCACATAAGCTGCTCCCCTATGCACATCTCTTCCCAGTCTCCTCTAGAATCAAATTAAAATTACTAGCACTCACATATAAGGCCCTTACTAATGAAGCCCCTGTATTTCATCTATGATCTCAAAACACACTCCTTCACGCAACCTACGCTCTGATTCTGACCTTCCCTCTCTTCTCTCATTACTTCATCCCATTCCCGAATGCAAGATTTCTCCTGGGCTTCTGCCTGTCTATGGAACCCTCTGCCTCGAGACATCAGACTCTCCCATTTCTTCTAAACTTTTAAACGATACCTAAAAACCCCTCTGTTTAGGGAAACTTCTTCAATATATCTCTGTTGATCATAAATATACTTATGTATCATAGCTCCAAAGACCTCAGCCTGATTGGCATTCTGCATAAAATTTGGGTTTAATCTGTTTTTCAGGATAGCCTTGACTATAGCAGGGTATACTGCTTTCACAATATTTAATATACCTCTAAGGGCGATGGCACACAGTAAGATCTGCAATCTGCTTAAATCTGTGCTTAAATCTGTGCTAACGTTGATGACATATATCATATGCGGAAAATTACCTTGCTGTAGTCTAACATTAAGATCGCTGCAAATAAATAGTATCATGTGTCATCAGCCTAAATCAGGGATTCCTAATCTATCCCATTCTGTTTAGGGAGGTTCCCAGTGTTCCCTTTTAATAAAGTGAAATTCCTATAATTGTAATTAAAATGAAGTTCTAAACCATTTTTTGGGTTTCAGAGTTGTCAACAGTTTATATCAAATTAATTGGCCTATTAAATAATCTTACCATCTAATCTTATATATATGTGTGCTACCTCAGAGATCAGCTGACAGGAAATAATGCAGTTCTAACAGGAAGTAGTGTGGGAGTAAAAGACTTTGTCCATTAATTGGCTTATGTGTCCTACTGTAACATGTGTGTGTGTGCACTGTGAACCATATGATTCAAGGGAGTGGCCCTTAGTACTTAAAATGGTGATTTTCTATTACCCAGTGGCGTATACTACTAAAAAAAAATAAAAAAAAAAATATATATATATATATATATATATATATGTAGAAAAAGCCTGAGGCACACACTTATAGGGATTACAACCTGGGTGCAAATCAGAAAGACAATTTCAATATGTAAAAAATGCTGATGCACACCAGGAAAATTTCATCAAAAGAAAAATTATTTTATTTAGATCGACATTTTGGTCCTCACCCGGGACCTTTATCAAGATGATATCATCTTATGTGACATATTTTATAGAGACCTACATAATTAGGGGTATAATGAAACACTGGCCAGGAAAACTTCAGTTCCATGAAAACCATGGCCTCTATGCCCTTACTTTATGGAGCATTTATTGCTGTACTTAGTTGGACTGTATTTTCTTTTTCCAATGAAACGTCTGTGTTATAACAACATGAACACTTGCAATGAATCAACCAGGTTATGGCACGTAAATCTCAGTGTAGTCATACTAGGCACTTGTTGTTATTGCCTCTAAATTACAGTGTGGGTTTAAACTGCCACCTTCGTTCTGCAGTCCAGAGCAATGAAAATCCTCATTAAAGCTGGGTAATGTTGCCTTATCATCACCTCAATAAACAGCTTGTAAACAGAGCCAATGCAATGGGGAATTTTGATCAAAGGTTAATGCTCTTGTTTATGTTGGGCCAGCCATTATTATAAAAGAGCTCAGCGCTGGTTGCATAGAACATATGCCTATTGACCAAATTTTCCTAGTTTTTGTCATGTTTAGACACCTTAATATTAAAGTTGGCTGCATGCTGGGGTTATTGGTTCAGTTCCAAACAGGGCACGATCTGTACGGAGTTTTCATGTTCTTCTCTGTTGTGGTTGGGTTGCTTTGTTGCTCTCACTTCTGGGCACTGCTTCAAATATTTCTATTTTTCATATGGGTGTATTTTCTAGGTGATACCTTTTGACCAAAAAGGCAGAGGTCACATCTGCAACTTCCTGGAGACTTAAGTCCAGCACAGTGTTTTCTGACCTTTGGTCCCAAGGATCATCTATTTCTATGGTCTGATTGCCAAGGCCTTTCTCTACTTAATGACTAGTAGTTTCTCACAATCCCCTATTAATTGCCTGGAAACCGAAATGAAATAACTAATTGCCACTCTCATCTACTCATCAGAGTCCGGAAGAAAGTGTTTCCTCTTGGAAGACATAATGGGTCACTGGAAGATTTTTGTGTGTCTACAGTATATTATACATGAAAAGCAAAATATTAGGAAACTTTGTATGGAATCTTAACTCTTTTTTTTTTTAATGTCGGATGGCCATAGACTGTCAGACATTTCTGTTATAAGGCCCTTTATTGTATATTGAATTTTGAGTACAGGTATTGGACCTGTTATTCAGAATGCTCAGGACCTGGGGTTTTCCAGATAATGGGTTTTTCTGTAATTTGGGTCTTTATAGTTTTAGTATACCAAAAAAAAAAAAATCTTTTAAACAAATTAAGAAACTCAAAAGGATTGTTTTTCCTCCAATAAGGGGTAATTATATCATAGCTGAGATCAAGTACAGGTACTGTTTTATTATTACAGAGAAAAGGGAATAATTTAACCATTAAATAAACCCAATAGGGCTGTTCTGCCCCCAATAAGGGGTAATTATATCTTAGTTGGGATCAAGTACAGGTACTGTTTTATTATTACAGAGAAAAGGGAATAATTTAACCATTAAATAAACCTAATAGGGCTGTTCTGCCCCCAATAAGGGGTAATTATATCTTAGTTGGGATCAAGTACAGGTACTGTTTTATTATTACAGAGAAAAGGGAATCATTTAACCATTAAATAAACCTAATAGGGCTGTTCTGCCCCCAATAAGGGGTAATTATATCTTAGTTGGGATCAAGTACAGGTACTGTTTTATTATTACAGAGAAAAGGGAATCATTTAAACATGAAATAAACCCAATAGGGCTGTTCTGCCCCCAATAAGGGGTAATTATATCTTAGTTGGGATCAAGTACAGGTACTGTTTTATTATTACAGAGAAAAGGGAATCATTTAAACATGAAATAAACCCAATAGGGCTGTTCTGCCCCCAATAAGGGGTAATTATATCTTAGTTGGGATCAAGTACAGGTACTGTTTTATTATTACAGAGAAAAGGGAATCATTTAACCATGAAATAAACCCAATAGGGCTGTTCTGCCCCCAATAAGGGGTAATTATATCTTAGTTGGGATCAAGTACAGGTACTGTTTTATTATTACAGAGAAAAGGGAATCATTTAAACATGAAATAAACCCAATAGGGCTGTTCTGCCCCCAATAAGGGGTAATTATATCTTAGTTGGGATCAAGTACAGGTACTGTTTTATTATTACAGGTAAAAAAGTAAATAGTTTTTAAAAAGTTGTATTATTTGATTAAAATTAAATTGGACTGTTGGTTGAAGACTGAAGGTGGCCATATACATACCAATTAGGCATGGTGCCTACAGGCCAGATGGATGGATACCATACCAGGGTTCATACACACCTTGGTCGCCTTTCTGAAGTTTCACTTGTTCATGCCAACAGCCCAAACATTTGAAAGTGCAGCTCCTCTTCACTATTGTATCTGCCTGTAAACCATACACTGGCAGATATGGTGAACTGACCAACACATGAATATTGGCTGGGATTGTGTAAGGCCAATATATGGATATTGGCTGGGATTGTGTAAAGCCAATATATGGATATTGGCTGGGATTGTGTAAGGCCAATATATGGATATTGGCTGGGATTGTGTAAGGCCAATATATGGATATTGGCTGGGATTGTGTAAGGCCAATATATGGATATTGGCTGAGATTGTGTAAGGCCAATATATGAATATTGGCTGGGATTGGGTAAGGACAATATATGGATATTGGCTGGGATTGTGTAAGGCCAATATATGGATATTGGCTGGGATTGGGTAAGGCCAATATATGGATATTGGCTGGGATTGGGTAAGGCCAGCACATGTATTATCCAAGTCAAGTTATTTTGGCTATTATTTAGGGTAAATGGAATGTAGAGGTAGCTTTACATAATAATGAAATTTAATTTCCCTCTTGCTAGGGCTGTCATTTATTTAATAAAGAAACAGACCAGGCGATTGATTTAGCCTGCAGTAACAGACTGCGAAAACCCCCAGAACTGCTAAAATAACAGCGACAAGTTGACCAGTATGGCAGAGCCTTTTAAGCATCACATGCTGATGAGTAAGTGTGTGTAGCTGTTTGTAGTTTCAATTCTATTTATCATAGGTGAATGTTTGCCAGCTACAATTATTTGTCTGTCTTTCTGAGCTCCAAGAAAGTGACTCTGCTTCCATTGATAGACGTGCCTTCAGGGCTCAGTTCTGGCCAGACGCAGTGTCGGAGAGCAAGCATGGTTCCCAGGTCACATCCTGGCCTCTTTTGTAACATATGGGTTCTGCAAATGCACCCTAAGAATATTTTGGAACTTTCTACAAAGAGAGCCCTAAGCTACTACAGGAGATGTCACTTTTCCTAGGCTCCATTTAACTAGTTGGTAGCTGAAATAGAGCATCTCTCTGTAGGCTTTTTGTAAAAGAATATGATTTTTTTTATGCCATTATTATTATTAACATTTATTTATAAAGTGCCAACATATCCCGCAGCGCTGTACAATAAGTGGGTTTCATACATTGGACATACAGAGTAACATATAAAGCAATCAGTAACTGATACAAGAGGTGAAGAGAGCCCTACCCAAAAGAGCTTATAATCTACAAGATATTATTCGTTGTATATTGCCAATATGCTCCATGTGCATTATGAAGATTATACATCATTTGCAGCTGTACTTGCCCCAGTGGAGCTTTACAACCTAAGTTTCTCCAAAACCAGAATCTGAAGAATCAAGAATATTTTAACATTATGGCTCCATTATCAGACCCCTTCCCCCATAGTCTCTTCTTGTCCAGAAAATATTTAACATTGTATGAGATGTATCACAATGGAAGTCTATGCAAAGGTCCAGCAACTCCGAATTTCCGCTCAGAAACAAATGCTGAGAAAGAATAATAAATATAAAAAGATTGCACTTGATTTTGTTTTTCCACTGGTGATAAAATGTAGGAAAGAAATGTTTCCAAAATGTCATAAATCTGCTCCTTAATCTTTATTACTGTATATATATATTTAGTTTTTAGTTATTGCACAGTTTGTTTCCGATCTGTACTCTTACTACATTGTAAAAATAAAAAAGTTATAAGCTACGTAATTGTCATCGAAACAAAAGATACAAGAATCCATTCATCAACAGCTAACTTTTTGGCTTGGCTTGTCCATTATTATCAGTGAGTAGATTTCAGGATATCCTAAACATCTGGCTTGTAAGAGTAGCAGATCTGCATCCCAGTACATACTCTGCCTCCCTCTTATTGTGACTGCTGTGATTCTTAGATATAGGATTTCATCCCTAACATTTGTAGGAACTTGGCTCACTGATGCTTATTGCTGTTTTGATTTAGTTAAAAAGTTCATGTTTACTTTATTCTGATATGGTTAAATCACAGAAAAATGTTACTAGAAATTTTACTAGAAAGTAAACTAAAGCCACATTCTACTTCCTGATCCCAAAGAGCAAAGACAAACAAACCAGCAATCCACTTTGAAGTCTCTGTATAATAAGCTGCTCTTTAGGATCAGGAAGAAGAATGTGTCTTTAGTTTCATTTTCAGATTTTGTGCTATTATAGATATAACAAAAACCATAGGTGTTTCGTAAGTACAAGAATATCTCTTTAGGATCAGGAAGTAGAATGTGGCTTTCGTTTCATTTTTATTTTTTCCCTATTTAGTAGAGATGCACCGAATCCAGGATTTGGTCCAGTATAAGAATAGGCAAAAGTTTGTTCAGCTGAAATTACACACTTTATAGGTGTGTAAAGATGTGTGTATGTGTGTAAATAAACATTATAATAAGCCGCCTGTCAGTGTGTACTTGAAGCAGGGTTTGGCCAGAAAATGCACACAAGAATTTCCTGGCTGAAATATGCTCAGAGTGAGCACCAATTACCGTTCCATCAATGCACATACAGTAAAGGTGGCCATACACTGAAAGATATGCTCATTTGGAAGGTCAGATCTTAAAAGTGGGCAATATTGCATTGATCTTATAGTTTGACCTGATGGCCAAACAATCGAATCTTATTGACAGGACCGTATCAATGAGCTGATGTGCTGCTTGCTCCAGTGGAATTTTTTAACCTGCCCTCCAATGGAATTTTTTAACCTGCCCAATCAACATCTGTAGGGTTGCCACCATTTTAAAATGTTTTCCGGTGCAGGAACAAAAGGGGGCGGGGTAGTGACATGAAAAGGGTGGGACTATGATACAAAAGGGCTAGAGCTATAGAGCCAGAGGGGATGTAGAGCGATCAGGAGGAAATAAAATTAAGTTTGGGGAGGATTGGGGATAGGACAGGGGCTTATCTTAAGGGTAATACAAATTTATCGGCAGCTACATTGCTGGTAATTTTGTAATAGCGGCCTTAGCAGGTGTTTTACCAGCTAGACTGGTAAAATACTGGCCAGTTGGCAACCCTACACATCTGCCCAATTTTTGGCCAAATATCAGTCGTTCATGGCTGTCTGAGGGGCCCTATACACAGCTGATAAGTTTTTATCAGCCTGTGTATATAGACCTTAATAAGGGGAGCGAATCAGCATTTTTTTTACACTGGGGAGAAAACATTACTTGTGGCAATACTTTAATCATATAAAAAAAAAAAATTGAAAATTGAAAACCCTGTAGAGGTTTGTTAGATTTTTACATCTCATATGTTTATTAGTAACTTTCTATGACTTTTACTAATAAACACAAAACCAAAACCCATCTGTATTTGAATATAATCACTAATAAAGGGTTCAAGTAGGCAAACAATTTTGTTCAAACAACATAAGAATTTAATGTCTGTAATTTATGAGAATCTTGATTCCAGGGTTGGGGGGAAATGTTTGTGTTTCCATAGATGTGATCCATGTGTGTTGCCTTTATTTAGATTGTAAGCTCTACGGGGCAGGGACCTCCTTCCTACTGTGTCTCATACCACATGGCACTCCCTTTGTATTTATACTTATTTATTGTATTTATTATAACACTTGTCGTCCTTGTGTGGTGCTTTATAAATAAAGTTATACATACATACATACATACTGATCCTGTCACATAATTACTCAGGGTGGTATGTCGGTGGCAGAATTGCAGGACATAATGGCATGCGCAGAAAGGCCATTACTACATTTTCAATTACTCACCTGAAGTCCGTTGTTACCATAGCGTGCTTTTCAGCGTGTTCTATCTCTTCTTTAGACATAGTGTGACTAGTGTGACTAGTTCTTCATCGTACACCATCATGTTACCTTTTTAAAATAGCCTGTTAAATTATAACCTGTTGTTAAATGGTATTATGCCGATTACATTTCCTTTGTTCTCTCACACAGCTCTGGCACTGACTTATCTAATGTTTTTATAATCTTGTTTCTAATACATCATTGTGAGATGCCACAAGTCGGATCTACGATAAAGAGATGGGAGAGAGTGGCTTTGCGTGCCAAATGGCTGCACAGGGCTGCATTTTATTGAGTTACGGGATATTTAGTGTATATTTGCCAAGACCCTGAAGCTAAAATACTTGGATATGTATGCTGTTAACGCCAAAAGAACTGTACTGTGCACTTTCAAAAATAATGTTTTATTATCTGAAAGGGACATCATACATATTAATGGTTTAGCCGTAAAACATTTAAATTCAAATGCCACAAGTGAACTCAGGGTTCAAACCATGGTGCCCGTGATAGTGCAAGAAGGTAGAGTCCTGCATCATGTTGGGTACTCACGGTTTGGGTTTTGCGCAGAAAGTGCCTGTTTTTCTCACCATACAGTCATTCCACAGGTAACCCACCTAGGTACCTGCCTATGGTGTGGGAGTGGTCCCTTCCACCCTCCCCTGTGGATATCACAAGCTTTATTCCCTTACCCTACTGATTTGGCTCCAAGATGACTTCCTGGATACTGTGACGTCAATTCTTTTTTTGTAGGTCACAGATCGGAAGGTAAGTTACCTATTGGCAGTCAGGGTCGGGTAGTGGGTCTGAGTAGGGGGACATATTGGATGGTGGGTGTGGGTTGGTTGCGGGTCAGTGGGTCTGGATTAGGCACTGCTCTTCCTGACTGGACCTGTGCCGCACTCTACAAGAAGTTTAGGTCCCTCAAAGAATGTGCCTGAGAATGTCTGTAGAATATTAATAAGAAACAGCAGCAAGTACGCTTTTTAAAAAAGGTTACCGTCTAACCTACAGGCAATGGAGGTGAAATAAATGGTGTGGGTGACCTGGGTGGTAGTACAGGTCCTTGTTTATCTAGATCTTTGAACCAAAACTGGGTACTCATGCTTCTTTTTAAAGCAGTTAAATTTATTTCTATAATATCAGTAATTAAAGAAGGAAAGTCATTTTGGCATTTTACTTCCAATAGATTTGCCACATTAGTGCCACCTAGAACACTATATTTATTCTGCAGAAAGTTTTACCATACCTGAGTAAAGAGCCCTAGAAGCTCCCTCTGTTTGTTTAAGATAGCAGCTGCCGTTTTAGCTGGGTCTTAATAGCTTCCTGCTGCAGCTTTAGCTGTTGGTAACTCAGATCACACATTCCCAAGGGAGGGGGGAGTAAGTATTATGAATTCTTATAGGTGGGGGCAGGAGAAGGGAGATAGGAAACAGCTGTGCAGACTGTAGAAAGGATGTTTCTGAGAGAGGAAGTCAGATACCCAAAGAACATTTTTACAAAAAAGGAGACAAGAAACAAGTGTTTTATTTTGATAGAGGACTCTATCTGTGAGTGCTTATGGCTGTATGTGCATAGACCTTTCTTATTTAGTTTGTACCTTTCCTTCTCCTTTAAAATTAGATTGATTATTCATTCTTTTTGTAGTTCTATATGGTTGTGGAATTAACTAATACAGCTGTTTAAATTGTCTTATTGTTGAGGTTAGTTCAGAGGCCTGCATGAAGAGCTATACTGTGAGCATTTGCGTCTCTATATGATATGTAGATGATGAATGGCACAAAAGAATACAAGTGTACACAGGACATGGAAGATAATGTCAAATTTTGTTTCTGCTACTGGCATTTTTAATAGAAGAGCAACTAATGATGGCAGTTGTGAAGGGTGGCCATTAATGGTGCTTTCAGTTTTGTTGCAACTTCCCACTCTTATACTAATGCAGGTATGCAGACCACAGATGTTTCATGTCCTTCAATTTTACTCTGGTTTATGGAGTGTAAATAATAATAGACAAAGTCTAATTATATCATTAGAAGATAATTTATTTAATGACCATATGTCATTGTTTGTGTTGGACTCTATACTGAATGAGCTTTGTGATGTCTTGCTATTAGTCTTATGGTATTTTTTGCTCCCAGTGGAATCAGCTGTTTGCAGTAGCCATAGTCTGGTATAATAATGACCTTTCCTATGAACTGCCGATGGCATGCTGTACTTCTATACTGTGGCTTCCCATGCAGCAATCCTTAATACAAGGAGCAAATCTGCGGTTTAGAGTAGGAAAACAAGTCCATTAAACCACATTTGTATGTGGAGTTCAACTTGTACAACTGGTCTCAAATGTAAAATCTTCTTACCTAGATTTTTCCAATACAAATTTTAATGCAAATCATTTACTAGCATATTTAACTGCTTGCCAGCTTTTTTTCTGGAAACTCTTATGGGCATTTCCTGTGGTGGAAAAAAAAAAGTAGATCAGGCAATAAGTAGAGAGGACATAACATGCTAAGGAGACCTGTAGTTATAGGCTGTGGCATCCCAGCTGGGTACAGGTATGGGACCTGTTATCCAGAATGCTCAGGACCCGGGGTATTGCGGATAAGGGATCTTTATTTAATTTGGACTTAAGTCTGCTAAGAATCATTTAAATATTGAATAAACCCAATAGGCTTGTATTGCCTTCAATAAGGGGTAATTATATCTTAGTTGGGATCAAGTACAGGTACTGTTTTATTATTACAGAGAAAAGGGAATCATTTAACCATTAAATAAACCCAATAGGGCTGTTCTGCCCCCAATAAGGGGTAATTATATCTTAGTTGGGTTCAAGTACAGGTACTGTTTTATTATTACAGAGAAAAGGGAATCATTTAACCATTAAATAAACCCAATAGGGCTGTTCTGCCCTAATAAGGTAATTATATCTTAGTTGGGATCAAGTACAGGTACTGTTTTATTATTACAGAGAAAAGGGAATCATTTAACCATGAAATAAACCCAATTGGGCTGTTCTGCCCCCAATAAGGGGTAATTATATCTTAGTTGGGATCAAGTACAGGTACTGTTTTATTATTACAGAGAAAAGGGAATCATTTAACCATGAAATAAACCCAATTGGGCTGTTCTGCCCCCAATAAGGGGTAATTATATCTTAGTTGGGAACAAGTACAAGTAAAACTGAACCTGCTCTGTGTTTCACTATTAAAATAGCCCAAATTACGTCAGTGCTGAGCATAACTATTTGGTAGTTCAAGGAGCACCTTTGGGTTAATATTCATTTAATGAATGGCATTAATTTGCCTAATCACTGTGTCCATTTTTGTGCAACCAGAAGCTTAAATTAGCCCTTTGGAATTTGGACCTCATAATACTGTAGTTCCCATGCTGTAAGATGCTAGACTGCTGGTTGGGAAAAGGCAGCCTGAAAGCCAGCTTGGTAGAAATTTGGGGTAAACAGTTTTTTATCTTTTCTAGTTATTCTTAAAACTGTGTACCAGTTAAGTACAGCCCTGACCAAATTTTCAAATGGCAGAAAATAGCATAAACTATTTTAATGTCTAACAACTTCATATGGGGCTTCTTATTTAAAAAAGGGCAACTCTTCCACTTAGAGCTGGGCAAAGTGATGTAATCTTCTAAACTTGCCACCATGTGTGGTTCATAGTATCCAAGCTCCGCTATAAGGCAAAGTATCTTTTTTAAAAGCAGAGATAATTGCGAGGGATTATCCCAGGTGGTGTGATGTTAGATAGCACTAATGAGCCATGGAATTGAAATAACTAGGGATTCATTGCTGTTCAGGCATTTATTTACCTCTAAAGAGCCTTCGGTAATGCTGAGCAGTAAATGTGGGTGCTGGTTAATGTTACAGACACCGAAAGATGTTTATCAGGGTGGAAAGCCCAGGAGAGCTGAAACTATTTACAGCCTTGTCTAATCACTCTATGTGATCTCTTTTCAAAGAAGAAGCATTCAGGCCCTCTTGCAAAGCTTGTTTTGTGATTGTCCAAGTGAGACTATGTTGAACCCTTCTCACATGCGTTCTATTTGGTTGTGACTTTGTTTCTCCTTTTACAAATGACCTCTTGTTCTTCTGGTAATGACCAGCTTTGATCATCGCTTTTTGGCCCTGGTCAGTCTCCGGCAGTATATCTTCCCTTATCTATTAATGATGGGAATAAATGGGTATATCCTCTTTATGGCACCTCTGCATGGTCTGAAAGAGGCAACGAACAACACAATTAGCTTTTTCTTTTTTCTTATTAATCATGTTTTAGGGCCTGAAAATAGGGATTTAATTAGTATCCATTTCTAGTTCTTTTCTAGCCAAGAACTGAACTATAGAAACACATTGGAGAATGCGTCATGTTGACTCTTTGCTATTTATTATACCTTTGAGTTCCCAATATGCTTTGCAGGTGGGTCACATGAGACTTGCTGTGGTATGCAAGCTGTGCCAATTTCCATTTCCAAGTAGTAGAAATGTAAATGAATAGGAATGCTATGCATCACTTTTTGCTCAGTAGGAAGGGTCTCAAGCTCATGTTTATATCTTCAAATTTTAAAACGCTTCTAGTGGTTTTCAGGTTGTATTTAGTTTAAGTTCCTATATGAGGTCCAACATTCAGTTAGGACCCCCTTATCCCATAACAGGGTTACTTAGATATAAAACACTGCTGTATCAGCCTTTCAGCATTAAGGTGGTGATACATGTTAAGATCCGCTCGCTTGGATCTTCTTCCGATATCCCCCACCTACGGGTGGGGGATATCAGGCTATTTCAGGCTAATTTGATCGTCTGGCACTAGGGCCAAACAATCAAATTACAACAACGGGTATAGGTATACAACAGTCGGTTCGGGGACTGCATCAACGAGCAGATGCAGTCCCCGATCCAACTAAATTTTTAAACCTGCCTGATCGATATCTGGACGATTTCAGGCCAAATATCAGTCGGGCAGGCCTGTCGTTAGTGCCAATACACGGGCCGATAAGCTGCCGAGTCGGTCTAAGGCACTGATATCGGCAGCTAGAATCGTCCTGTGTATGGCCACTTTTAGTTAGAAAATAGGTCCACTCCTTCAGGGGCCTTATAGGGGCTAGCCCCACAGTCTTATTAACATGTTTATCTGCTGGGATTAGAATGGATAACCACACAATTCTGTACCAAAAATACATCTGTCCGTTCTTAAATAGGGCAGGTTGGAAAATGTCATCTGCATGTTGGCAGCTCCTCTTCAACTTCCTGCTGTTCCAATCATTTGTGTTTTCTGCACAAACAATCATAACAATATGAATATGACCATACTGTGTGTGTGGCCCCTTGTACACTCTGTCTATCTTAGCTTCTCGGCTGAGAGTGTGGAGGGGGGGGGTATCTGGTTGATCTGTATGTGGCCACCTTTATCCCACTTTTATCATAATGTACCAACATATTTTTTTTATTTCTATTGGGAATTCTAAACAGGTAATATTATTTAGAAGAATTAAACCAATTTGCATCTTTGCATTTCAGTTTCAGTCGACTAGAGAGAATGAGTGCAGAAGTTCTGGCCTGCTGCGTGTTCTGCGGTCTGCGCCTACGTGCAGAATTGGAAATGTTTTATTGGTAGTAAAGGTGGTTTCTTTTGTGGTGTGTGCTTGTCTGCAGATTTCTCTGAACAAAAAAAGTCCAGTTTTTGTGATGAGCAGATGAATACTGAGCATCTGTTGTTTGGGGTGATCTGCATTTGCCCATTAAAGAGACACCAGATATGTCTGTGTATTATTTAAGGGCCTTTCAAAGACAGGGCAGATAATACCAATTACTACAGTCACTGGCATTAATCACAGAGCCTTTTATTCCTTATGACATTAGCTCATTATTCCTTCTTTAGGAAGAGCATTGTAAAAACCTGCCAGGAATACTTGCCACTTTGACTAGCCATTTGTTTTGCTGGCCATAAAGTTTTCATCTAAGTCATGTTTTGCCACCCAAGTTGTTTAGCCATGTTCCGAAGCAGAGCTCAGCTGGTCTGTTTTATAAATCCCAAACACGCTTTCTTCATATTTTGCTTTAGCTACTAATTTCTTGTTCTTTTAAATAAATAAAAGCCATCCTTATAATTCACTTCACTTTCTGGTGGTGGAACTTCTGCAAAGCTCCAGCGAGGAAAAATTATCCTGCCATGCAACCCCCAAACCTATCTATATACTGAAAAAAATCCCATTGGGGCTAGAAGGGAGACAATATGCCTGGCTAAAATGTAAAGGGCGGGGTAACTGCTTCTGGCATATGATAGTGTAGTTAGTGGCTCAACCTTATTCTTAGCCACCGCACTGCAGAGCAGTTCTTACTTGTGCCTTGGTGGCTTGCTCAGGATAAAGGTCAATTTAAGATGCCAATGATCCAGGGCAAATATCATTGGTGGGCCTCCTTTGGCACTTGAGCTTAATTTTTTTTTTGGAAAAAATAAAACAAAAACAACTTTTTTTCACATCTATTTGGCCTGTAATGAGGAAAGCAATAAGGAAATATCTGTGTTTAACAATGTAGATGTGTGTGCAGGTGAACCATCCTGGACCAACAATCATGGTAGAAGATAACCCATAGTTACAAAATGGGAGAGCAAAAAAAAAGTTTAGATGTTGTGTTCTAGAGCTTTCAGAATGGTTTAAAATGGGTCTGCCATTGCAGGTGGATGTTTCCGTCAACCAATTGAATTACAACGACAGACTGAGGACCGCATCGACTTCATTGATCTGACAGGAAAATCAAACCTGCCTGATCAACACCTGCCCAATTTTCAGCCAGATATGGATCAGGGAGGCCCATTGAGGGGCAGATATACAGGCAGATAGGCTGCTGAATAGGTCTAAAAGGCTTGAATTGGGAGCTAAAATCTGCCCATTTATGGCCACCTTTAGTCTCTTTGGTTTTTACTTGCAATAGCCAGCCTAAGTGAGCTGCTTGCTGTCCTAGACATCTTAGCTCCAAAGTCATTGAGAATAAAGCTGAATAGCCATAAGCAATGCACTAGGAAAATTTGTCTCATTGAGCCTTATAATACTCTACCCATGGGGACAGAGTCAATTCTAGAATGCATAAAAAAGGTTGAAATGGTGCATTGAGACTAATCCGACATGGGTGATTGCCACTAGACTAGGTGGTGTGTGTGCCATAGCCACATTACTGCAAAATAGTTGACAGGAATCCTTCTGCCATTTGCTGCCCATCTTCAACACCTGGAAAATACACAAAGGTATTGGCACTGAACATCCCTATATTATTTTTTTTCTGACATGCCTTTTAGCTGAAGAATCACATTTAAAATCAAAGGCACGCACTTCAATTGAACTAAAAACACAATTGTTTTAGTAGTTGTACTTAAGCCCATAAAAACTATTATTTCATAATCACTATGCTGTAGTTTATTTTGCTTGCTGGAAACTCCATGGATAAATGATTGTAAATGTAAATGATTGTTAAAGTGGCCATACACGGCAGATTTCAGCGGCCGATTCAGGTCCTTCACCCCCGACAGGCCTACCTGACTGGAACCTGGCCTAAAATGAGCCAGATCTCAATCGGGCAGGATTAATTTTCCCGTCGGTTTGGGGGACGTCGTCCTCAGTCTGACGGCCCTTATACCCGCCATTTTAATTCGATGTGTGGCCTCCTGCCAGAGAGCTGTAGTGAATAATGTACCACCTACCGAAATTTGTAGCGTTATTGAGGAGATCTGTGGCCATATAAAGGCATAAGGCCAAGCAGCCTCATGCTTTTATATGTTGGCCTAAGTCAGTGGTCCCCAACCAGTGACTTGGGGGCAACATGTTGCTCACCAACCCCTGGGATGTTGCCCCCAGTGGCCTCAAAGCAGGTTTTCATTTTTGAATTTCTGACTTGAGGCAAGTTTTGGAGGCATAAAGACCATGGCTACTGCCAGACAGAATCTCCTGTAGTCTGCCAGCTCACATTGGGCTCCTAAATAACCAATCACAGCTGTTATTAGTCACCCCGAGGGACTTTTTTCCATGCTTGCGTTGCTCTCCCACTTATTTTATATGAAAATGTTGCTCAGGGGTAAAAAATGGTTGGGGAGCCCTGGCCTAGGAGATCTGTAAATGTACCTTTATTTGACCCGTTGTACCTCAAATGACCTTTGGTATCAGACTTTTCCATAACCGTACCTTTCTAATATTCTAATTCTAATATATATATTTCCTTTCATATTAAAGGCATTCCTTAAACCCGGGTGGTTTAATAAAGGATTCTACAGTGCATATGTATTTTGTGTTGCTTATTCTGCATTCCCATCATTTAGAAAGTGGACAAATTCCCACATGAGTAGCACATTTCCTCTTCCTACCCACATTCTCTCCCTTCAGTCTCAGCACACCTTGTATTGCACTTTATCTATTATCCCTATTTATTTGCACATTCCCATGATATAATGCAGACCTTTACGGCTGAGATGCCCTAATCCCATCCTGTCAGTATAAACATCATGTTCTATCAGTAAATGTTTCCAACACAGCTTTTTTTTCTCATATTTACTTCTTAATTTATAAAACATCTACGTGCCTTATTATTATGTTCCTCTAATACACCAGGCCATTTACTGGCAATTATATTATTATTATTATTAATATCCTTTATTTATTTAGCTTCAGCTAATTCTGCATTTTGTCATTATCTTTCCTATTCTCTGAACCCTTCCTTGCTGGCAAAAGGTCTGGGTAGAGCACAGTTTTCAAGCAGTTATGGACATAATTGAACCCAAAGGTATTAAAATAAAAGCATTTACTTCTATTTTACATTATTTTACAAGGTTCAGCGCATTGTTAACATTTATGGTATATGTCCCCTTTAAAGAAGGGGCACTGCTGCTAAAACTAAAATTTTGCCTGGGAGGCTTTATTTTTCCTTTAAATAAAAATGAATATATTCATTCAAAATGTTATTATTGCCTCATTCATTAAGCTGAAACTAGCATAACAATGCAAATGTGAGGGAAAAAACCTTTTTATATAAAACATATCAATTGAACTTTTTGTTTAATCAATGTTTTACTTGTTTATAAAACGTCAATAAGGTTTTTTGCGCCTATTGTTCTAAGGTTAGAAAGAAACCCCCCCCCCCTCAGGCTTTAACCCTGAATGTTTCAGTCACTCAGTTAGGATACCCCAACTGACACTATGTAGCAAATAAAAAACACTCCATAAGTGGGAGGAGGAAGGATAGCCTAGTGGTTAGGGGGACCACCATGTGACGACGGGGTTAGGGTTCGATGCACTCCACCAGGGTCCGCCTCATGACTGCCCTGGGCACAGTCACATAACCTCCCAACGACGCAATGATATCAGCCTTAAGAAATGGGCTGGTTGAGCGCTGTCCAGATTTTTTTTCAGTTGCTGCATTTACCTTTCCCCACAAATCCTCTCTTTGCACGTGAGTGGAATTGTGCTGTCTATGGCAGCTGAAAGCAACTGTCACAGGAAAAATATGTTTCTTATCACTGGCAATAAGAAGCCAATTGATAGGTGAGCTGAGCTACAGCGTAGGGACAGTACTCTGCCTGCCCTATGCTGCCTGTGTGTGCCATAATCTACCTGCCCTATGCTGCCTGTATGTGCCATACTCTGCCTGTGTATGCCATACTCTGCCTGCCCTATGTTGCCTGTGTGTGCCATACTCTGCCTTCCCTATGTTGCCTGTGTGTGCCATACTCTGCGTGCCCTTAGCTGCCTCTGTGTGCCATACTCTGCCTGCCCTATGCTGCTTGTGTGTGCCATGCTCTGTCAGCCCTTAGCTGCCTGTGTGTACCATACTCTGCCTGCCCTATGCTGCCTGTGTGTGCCATGCTCTGTCCTATGCTGCCTGTGTGTGCCATACTCTGCCTTACCCATGCTGCCTATGTGTGCCATGCTCTGTCTGCCCTTTGCTGCCTGTAGTAGGTGAACCTGGCAGAGGCTTGTTCTGGGAGTTTGCTAGTAGGTAGAAATAGCCATTAAATGGTCCCTAAGGTGCTATCCACAGGGCAGGAGGAGGCATATGGATTTAAGGGTGTGTCTTAATATGACATAATATAATTCTTGTTCCTGTTAGTAGGTGCTCCAGCGCCCAAATTGAAATGGAAGGCAGGAAGGACTGAGTGGCACCAAGTGCAAGTACAGGTATAGGACCCGTTATCCAGAATACTCGGGACCAAGGGTATTCTGGATAAGGGGTCTTTCCATAATTTGGATCTTCATACCTTAAGTCTACTAAAAAATGAATAAAACATTAATTAAACCCAATAGGTTTATTTTGCATCCAGTAAGGATTAATTATATCTTAGTTGGGATCAAGTACAGGTACTGTTTTATTATTACAGAGAAAAGAGATTCATTTAACCATTAAATAAACCCAATAGGGCTGTTCTGCCCCAATAAGGGGTAATTATATCTTAGTTGGGATCAAGTACA
Source organism: Xenopus tropicalis (assembly GCF_000004195.4). Taxonomy (NCBI): domain Eukaryota; kingdom Metazoa; phylum Chordata; class Amphibia; order Anura; family Pipidae; genus Xenopus; species Xenopus tropicalis. Next base: position 197,669,242 of record NC_030677.2, on the reverse strand, counting down.
GGTACTGTTTTATTATTACAGAGAAAAGGGAATCATTTAAACATGAAATAAACCCAATAGGGCTGTTCTGCCCCCAATAAGGGGTAATTATATCTTAGTTGGGATCAAGTACAGGTACTGTTTTATTATTACAGAGAAAAGGGAATCATTTAACCATGAGATAAACCCAATAGGGTTGTTCTGCCCCAATAAGGGGTAATTATATCTTAGTTGGGACCAAGTACAGCTACTGTTTTATTATTACAGAGAAAAGGGAATCATTTAACCATGAAATAAACCCAATAGGGCTGTTCTGTCCCCAATAAGGGGTAATTATATCTTAGTTGGGATCAAATAATAAACACTGTTTACAGGGAAAAAGAAAATCAATTTTATGACTTTATGTAATTTGGAGCTTTCTGGATATTGGGTTTCCGGATAAGGGATCCCTTACCTGTATATGGAAATGCAAAGAGCACATTTTGATGCAAGTACCTTTTAATGAAAGTGGTTGTGTGTGCCAGTTACTGCGGGGAAATATTACAGTTGGCCACTGTGCTTGTGGACATAAATGAGACCTCATGTCCAAAGCATGACCTCACGTCCAAAGCTGTCTTATTATTATAGTATACTTTTAAACACTTAACTGAGTGTTTCAGTATATCTGCTTAATTTTTAAAACATGCAAAGGCAAAATAAAATGTTTGGCTCGTCTAAGTGTCAGCTAAGTAATTTTCTATCTGCTAGCTGTCATACCGAGTCCTGCTGTTTAGAACAAGACAGTTAATCTTTTTAGAAAATCACATTAAACATTACACAATACCTGAGCAATAGGGGGGATCTCTGCCTAAAAACCTTTCATGTATCGTAAACGCGAGATAACAACAGAATGGCAGTTAATACTAGATATATATACAGCCAACTAAAAGTTTTAAATATTTACCGAAATTGTCTTTTAACTGCATATTCTTAGAAAGCGAAACACCTAATATTTTATTCCACGCAAACATTATGAACTAATGGGTTTTTAGAACAAATACAGGTCGAAGAGGTAAAGACATTAAAGGTCACAATGTTTGTAAATAAATGACTGTATTTGTTGTTCATTAATGTTTAATAGGTACTTTCTATGGCTTTCAAAATATAAAATCTTTAAAATCCACATTTTTAGCTGATTTCCACAGAACAAATGTTTTATAGAGTTCAGTCACCTTCAGCCCAACTCGTTGATCATCAGTCCACAGTTCCACTGGCAGACTCTGATATGGGTTCTGCTCTGTGATAGTTCCACCCTTGTCTGTCTATGTGTGTCAGGTGCAGCCACAGGTGGGTGGCTGGCAGGTAGGAGTTTATATGCCGATGCAGATGATAGAGTGGGTACTTCACTTGTTGATCAGCAGGAAACATGTTGTGATGCTGAAACATGATTTATTATGAGGATTGAAATGAGAAGTGAGCAATAAGAAAGTCCTTACAACAGGCCAGTGGTCAGAGCAGGGCTGAAACTAGGGGTAGGCAGAAGAGGCAGCTGCCTAGGGCATAATGATTGGGGGGCGCCAGACAGGAGCCTCTCCTGCCTACCCCTAGTCTGTGCTGTGCTCTGGTTTCATTGCCCATTCATTGGGGGTAATGAACTATCAGTTCGCATCTCACCCCCCCATGCGCGCCAACACACGGGGGGGGGCTTGATGTGCGATGCGATAGCGCAGGTGCAGAGGCGAGGTGGCCGACCGGGCACCCCAGGCAACCTCGGCCCGCCCCTGGGTCAGAGGCAGGCAGCAAACAATACAAGTCCGTATAGCAGGCAGAGGGTCTGGACTGGCAGCAAGCAAGGAGGGTCCAAATAACAGACAGTGGTCAGGGGCAGGCTGAAGACAGGGAGAAGTCAAATAAACAGGCCAAGGTCGATACCAGGAGATCCAACAGTGGTCTGGAGCAGAGGAACAGGGTATGGCACACGGAACCGGGCAGGAACACGGGCAGGAACACGGACAGGAATCAGGCAGGTACAGGCACTGGATAACAGAATAAGGCTTAATGATCAAGCAACCAGGGGTAACAGCCTTATAAAGCCCGTTAATTGTCAGATTGCAACCACCTGGGCTTACTAAGGGAGGAGGAGGTGAGTATGAACAAAGAAGTGAAGAGGGATTAACAATATTTTTAGGGCTGAATGCCCAAGTTCTCCAGTGGCTCAGCAAGGTAATGCAGAACCTGCCTAACATATAGTCTAGAGTTCGAGCACAGGCAGGTCCTGACACATGTGTGAGCCTCCTGATGTGCCATTAGGCCAACCAAAGGCTTATTTTGATACTCCAGAAATGAGAAATTAGGCCTTCTGTTGGCCTTCATTGGTTATCGTGCCAGGTCAACCGAGAACCAAACCCTAATGGCCCTCTACTTGGCAGCCTAACAAAATCAGTGCAGTTTTGCCATGCCATGTCGCCATATTGTACAAATTCCGACTGACTTGAGTCAAAAGTCCACCTGTTTTCTCCAGTTTCAATAGTGATATCTCCTTTTTTAATCATTTAACAGTGATTTGTCCTGTGGCTTGTAAATGACCAGATTACATCTCTGTTTTCAAAAGGATTTTGCACCTGCTGCTTGTTGTACAGTACAATAACTCATGTTTATTTTTAAATGCTCATTAAGTTTGAACTCATGTTTCATGTCACTGTTCTACAGATTTTTTCTAACCATTTTATTGGTAATTGGAGATTTGAAGGCCTGACCTAGTGTTTAGAAGAAATCAGCTGGTGAAATTCCATGGCCTCAACTCAGACCAGTGCTCAACAGGCTACTGAGCTGCTTTAGGCAGGGATGATTTTCTGTTATCGTGGCTTGAAATTAATTAAATGGCTTGGTTGTTGGACACAAACCAATTTGGTTTTGGAGATCTCCTCCGAGCCTTTCTGTAGAATGCTTGATTCGTTGCAGTGTTTTTTTTTTTTAAAGTGCTTGGGAATCTCTCCCTTGGTAGCCATGAAGTTGCTAAATGTGTTGTGCAGATGTTCGACTATATGTTCAGATTATCCAGTTGATTATTTGCCGCCTTTGCCCCCCTCCCTGCTGAAGCTTCTCCAGTAGGTTAAAGGTGTAGTTCCATGTAGCTTGTAATACAGCCCTTAAATACAATAAAAGCACTCATCCATTTAATGTGTTTCTATAGTTCTCTTCTAGGAGAGCATGATGGCAGCCAGATGAGTCTACTATTCCTACATAGCTTTCAATGCTGAGCTCTCAAGATGAGAATTGTCTGTTGTTTCTTGAACCAGAACAGCTTCCATGCAAGTCCCTCATTCTTTGACTTTCATTTATTGAACAATTATGTCTGAAGGCAACACAACCTTATATTTTGTTTGAAATTTATCAAAGCTTTACATTTCATTGGCAGCTGTGGACCAACCTATGTCAATAGCCTCTGCTTACACTTTGGTAGCCCTGTATGATAAAGTACTAGTTAATTCAAAGATAGACACACAGACATATGTTGATCCTGATTTAAAGAAATCCTTCTTGATTCAAAAATAAAACCAAGATTGGACCATGGATGAAGCAAGTGCAAATGCTGTTATAACGTCTGTATTTTTTCCTTTGCTAAAAGACATCTAGTATGTATAATGCCTTTCAGACTGGACAGTATGACCACATGTTCTCAATGTGAAAAACCTTTCCCACGCCTGTAGTTGATGTCTTTGTGTCCACTAGGAATATCTTTTTGTGAGGGTTTACTGGAAAATAACACTAACATCTACATTCCCTGTATTTATTTAGTTGCACATCTTCTCCATCTCTAGTTCCCTCATTTTATAATAAAGGACCAAAACCACCAAATGTTTTCCAACTTTATTGAGAAAAACACATGATTATCTGGTGCCTCTTACCTTCCAATTTGTGCCTGTATGTTACCCAACCACTTAGACTGTAAGCTCTACGGGGCAGGGACCTCCTTCCTACTGTGTCTCATACCACATGGCACTTATTCCCTGTGTATTTATATATATTTATTGTATTTATTATAACACTTGTCCTCCCTGTGTGTAATTGTGTATATTGTAAGATTGTACAGCGCTGCGTACCCTTGTGGCGCTTATAAATAAAGTTATACATACATACATTATTGCTTAAAATATTTTTTTACCAAAACACAAACCTGGATGCACTCTGGCACCCCATTTCAGATGTCATCCTTAAAGGTCTACAACCACAGAGCTGCCGAAATAACATTACATATCCTACAAATAAGCCTATGATCACCAACCAATGACTATGACAATGAGCCTATGCTCACCACACCCTTTGATGTTGCTCCCAGTGGCCTCAAAGCAGGTGCCCATTTTTACATTTCTGACTTGTTGGCAAGTTTTGAAAGCCCAGGACACAGTTTTACTACAAGCAGAGCTTCCTGCAGGCCAGCAGTCCATATGGGGCTACCAAATAGCCTCACAGTACTTATTTGGCATTCCCAAGGAACTATTTTCATGCTTGTGTGGCTCTCCAACACCTTTTGCATGTGTGGCAAAGGTGTGGCTCACAAGTAAAAAATGTTGGGGATCCCTGTTCTAGATGTTGGGGAGTCCCAGTCCACATGTGGCTGCCAAATAACTAATTGCAGGCTGTATTTAGCATCCCTAAATAACTTCTTTCTTTATTGTGTAGCTCACCAATACATTTTATATCTGAGTGTGGCTCATAAGTAAAAAAAGATTGGGGATCCCTGAACTAAGCTGAATGCTCTGTGACCCTTTGAGCATAACTAAAGACTGTTGGGCATGACAAGAGGCCGGCACGTAGTCATTGGTGCAGTTAGCCACTGTATTTAAGAAAATGGCTGTATTTCTATAGGCCTTTGAGCATTGTTCTCATTAATTTTTACCAAATGGTTAAGGTCCACATCAGTAATATTAATGTAAATATGCCAGTTTGGCCCCTGTGTGAAATGCACCGGGTATCTAATGTGAATGTGTGGTTGTTTTTGGTGTATTGTATTTTCCAGGTGCAGCATATAAAGTGCAATCTTTGCTTTGTGTGTGAGCCTGGTTTGTATGGCCTCAACATAATTTGTGAGAAATGTGTCAATATTTCTCAGTTCTGCTTTGGTCTATTTCAATTTATTCAGCAAAAAATAAAGAAAACAACTAAACATTTAGCAGTGTAATGATTTAATGGGGTTCTGAAAGGAAAACACTATTAGTGATAATTGCTAAGCCGAGAGATGAATGACTTTCTGCGCACAATTCTTTCAATGAATTCACCCTGGAATAGAGTCTAGGAGCTGTGATGGATGCGCTGGCATGTAAATAACAAAGTTCAGGGGCACATAACATAATGCAGTAGACATGGTACCTGGGGTGGGGGGAATGTAGCTATATTTACAGCAATGGTCTGCTCACTGTGGTCTCATCAATATTCCTCCAAACACAAGAACTGCTTGTATATTGTACATTATTTATGGGTAGCATTAGAAATCATTTCAAAAGATAATAAAAATGTAATAATAAAACATTATTTCCTAAATACTTAACATGTTTATAAACTGTTTATTATTATTTTGCTTGGAACTAGGCCTGTTAGTCTTTAGATAATTGTCACGTTTGCCAACTTTTTTGCTTAGACCTTTACCAAACCCAGCATTGTACACATGTTTTATGGGGGCTTTTTTTTTTTTTTGCATTATGCGGTCCGCTTTACTTATTGAAAACATGTGGGCTGTTAGCTCTAATGGTGTCCTAAACATTCTCACCCATGTACCTTCATCTTGTTTTAAATGGTGTCAACTCTCCTGCGGCAAACAATTTATATTGTAGCCAGCCAAGCCCTGTAGAGATGGGGCAGGGCGAGGCTCCTTCATGCAGACGAGCACTCCAAAATGCAGCTTTGGCCAACAATCCCATACAGACGATGGGAAAGTTATGTTGCTTCTGCTAAGAAAGGAAAGATACACGGTCACAGTTTATTTATGCCTGAATGATGTATAGTGAAGTAACCTTGTTCTGGGGGAAACTGATTGGCTGACATTTTAAAAAGTTAGAGTAATTATTGTGCTTGCAGAACAAAGATCCTACAAGTACAGTAGGTTTATCAAAATCTGAATTAGTGAAAAAAATAAATCCTAGCTTAAGAAAAAATCACAGTAGAATATTCCTGTGCGCGTTTAATGCTGACAAGAATCAAATTTTTTCCATTAATTTTCAATGAAAAACTGGGAAAATAAAGTTGTTAAAGACAATTCCCATCGACTTCTATTGAACCTCACCAGCTTTTACTAGCCAAGTTTTTTCCGGCAACCTTTCGTAGATTTTTTCTATCATAAATACAGACTGTTCGTGGTTCTTAAGAATATTCTCAAGTATATTCACATTCACGTTTTATAGCGAATAGTTGAGGGCTGGTATAAGATCTGTTGTGTGAGATGCAAAAAGTTTCTTCTTTTATAAAAGTTAGGTTATCCATACATGGGCTACAAGCTACCAAACTGGCCCTTCCAGACCCAGTCAACAGCTTATTGGCTGGTATTTGGGGTCATCCCAAAAGCCTGTCAGATATTGGGTGGGGTAGAAAACTGCATGTGGTAAAGGCCGCATCAGTGTGCTGATTTGCTCATCTCCCAGCTTGTCTTTCTCTAATGGGATCATCCCGAATTGACCCAGCGTGTTTGTGGCCAAACAGGCTAAAGATTGCCAGAGGGTTGCTTGTGAGAATTAATGATAAGGCCGCATAGGTAAAACTTTTCACAATTTGCCTCAATTTAAGAATATCTTGTAACAGTCCTAATGGAAATTAAGGGGAAGAGCCTCGGCTCTTCTTACAAATAGAAATGATAACGGGTGTGGTTCTTGTCTTTATCCTGATGATTTTAAATAATCAGATATTGACGGGAGATGGGCCTTTTCCACAAAATAATGCATTTTCCCATAAAAATTCTATAACTTTCATTTTGCACTAAAACAAAAGTAATTCATTCTAGTTTTATCTCCAGTGGAGAATCACAAATTGCCCCTGTGGGTGTGTTCTAAGAAATATATTACTCTTTCTTCTTCCTTCTCTTAAAGCAGCCCTTGAAATGATGAAATAGGCTTTTATTGAAAATAATAATTATGTATAATTGAAAGATCTGTCTTAATGTGTTGTTGGAGTCCTGCTCTGTGTTACTATATACATTTTGACTTCCAGAATTCATTGGGTTTCTTTTCTCCTGACAGGACTGTGCGTACTTGGGATGTCTCCAATGAGAAGAAGCACAAGGGTGTATTTAAACCAAGATCTATGCAAGGAAAACGTGTGATCCCAACGTGCTGCACCTACAGCAGGGATGGCAAATTCATTGCAGCTGGGTGCCAAGATGGATCCATCCAGATCTGGGACCGTAATATGAGTGTAAGTAAAGAAGCCACTCGGGTGAGTGGTGCAATGTTTTTTGTTGCTTATAAACCACAATGGTGCACAATGACCATGGGATTGATTTAATAACATGGAGGAGAACTTTTATTGAATATCATGCAGTAGTGGATAATCCAGTGCCCTTGTAGCCTCATTGTGGAGATGCTGGTAGTCTTTGTCCTACATACATCCATACTATGACACAAAGTTTTGCAAAACTATGAGTTCCGTGCAGGATGCTGCCGCTTTGCAGAGCGATTTGACAAAATTGGAAAACTGGGCAGCAAACTGGAAAATGAGGTTCAATGTTGATAAGTGCAAAGTTATGCATTTTGGTAGAAATAATATAAACGCGAACTATCTACTGAATGGTAGTGTGTTGGGGGTTTCCTTAATGGAGAAGGATCTAGGGGTTTGTGTTGATAACAAGTTGTCTAATTCCAGGCAGTGTCATTCTGTGGCTACTAAAGCAAATAAAGTGCTGTCTTGTATAAAAAAGGGCATTGACTCAAGGGATGAAAACATAATTTTGCCTCTTTATAGGTCCCTGGTAAGGCCTCACCTTGAGTATGGGGGGCAGTTTTGGGCTCCAGTCCTTAAGAAGGATATTAATGAGCTGGAGAGAGTGCAGAGACTGCAACTAAACTGGTAAAGGGGATGGAAGGGTTAAGCGATGAGGTGAGACTGTCGAGGTTGGGGTTGTTTTCTCTGGAAAAGAGGCGCTTGCGAGGGGACATGATTACTCTGTACAAGTACATTAGAGGGGATTATAGGCAGATGGGGGATGTTCTTTTTTCCCATAAAAACAATCAACGCACCAGAGGCCCCCCTTTAGATTAGAGGAACGGAACTTCTATTTGAAGCAGCGTAGGGGGTTCCTCACAGTGAGGTTGGGGAATGCCCTTCCTAGAGATGGGGTAATGGCAGATTCTGTTAATGCCTTTAAGAGGGGCCTGGATGAGTTCTTGAACAATCAGAATATCCAAGGCTATTGTGATACTAATATCTACAGTTAGTACTAGTGGTTGTATATATAGTTTATGTATGTGAGTGTATAGATTGGTAGGTGTGGGTTGTGTGTGCTGGGTTTACTTGGATGGGTTGAACTTGATGTACTCTGGTCTTTTTTCAACCCTATGTAACTATATACTAGGATGAAACAGATTGGTGGAGCTATTGGCCTTCAGGGCTGTGGTTTGTGTTGGGTTTGTAGGAAACAAAACAAAGGTCGGACATGGTACTCAGGTTAACCCCAGCTCTACAGTCCACAGTGCCATATCTGTCTGTTTACTAATTAAATGTTGTGGTTTTTATATGTGCAGTGTTTTTGGATGTAAAATACCTTTTAATGATGGTTTAGCTTTCCAAACTGAATCCCATTTTCTACATTCCTCGATGGCAGCCAACTCGAAAATGCAATTCATTTTGTAGCCTCGCCATCCTGAGGCATTGCGCTCCTTCAGATGGCAGAGTTTTCAAACTGACACCCTGCATGTTCTAGCATGGAAATTATTTGCCGGCCAAGTAATAAGTCTTTTTATTACTTTATTTTAATGCTTTTAGCTTTGGTACTTCCTGGAAAACACAACAAACATTACATTCTTACACTGAAGGCCAGAGTTTAGTATGACATTCTCACAGATATATTGCTAAAATGTCTATATGAGATATTGACCATACACGCACAAACACATAAAACACAAGGGCACCTTATTCCCCTCCTCTTCAAGGTTTCAAGGCCCTTAAAGGGATTCTGTCATTATTCCTATGCTGTACTTTTTATTTCTACACAGTTAACGTAGCAGATAATTCACTCCCCCATTTAAAATGTTATTCCTAAACCAATAAATGTATTTTTAGCTGTAATATTGGTGTGTAGGCCCAATCTCACTGCATTGTGCCTGAATCTGAACTTTCAGAAGGAGCCAGCACTACACATTTCAGGTAACCTATTGTTTCTCCTACTCCCATGTAACTGGAGGAGTCCCAAGCCGGACTTGGATTTCTTACTAATGAGTGCTATTCTGATACCTACTGGAACTGCTATCTTGCTCCCTTCCCATTGTTCTGCTGATTGGCTGCTGGAAGGGGGGGGGGGTGGTATCACTCCAACTTGCAGCGCAGCAGTACAGGTCACATGGCTGTGGCACCCTGGGAAATGAAGAATATGTCTAACCCCATTTGAAATTTCAAAATTAAATATAAAATAATCTGTTTGCTGTTTTGGAAAACAGATTTCAGTGCAGAATTAAATTAATTAATTAAAGCCCTGCGTAACTTGCTGGCGCTATATAAATACATGATGATAATGATGACGATGAAGACTTTCCCTACTGCAGGTGTTGGCAACATAGCTGCTTTCTGGGCACAAGAGTCAGGCTTTTCCTTGGAGCCAAGGCAAGGTATTACCAGCTCACAGCTAATGGAAACACTGCCAATTTAAATTGTTATTCCTGCATATGTTTCCAAAAATTGTTTGGGAGATGAGGTGTTACTATATTATTCTGATTTATGGGGCACTTATGAAATTTGTTTGCTTATGATAATGCTTTAAACCCAGATTCTCTCTCTGCACAATGGTGTTTTTATCTGGGGTAACTGTAATTTATTAACTGTGATATAAAATGTTCTGTATTTAATAGACATCTTCATGTTGTGCCATGTACTTTAAGTTGGAACCCCTGCTTTTTGGAGACTTCGTAGAATCAGGAGTACAAGTTTAAAGCAGCCTCTGCCATTATAATGTTTATGAAAATGCCATATACTGTTTACATAGTCATCTAAATTTGATTTGTCCTCATTTTTATTGTAATTATTATTATTTGTGTGTTCCTTGTTATACTCTTTCTGTTGTAAACAGTGCATAAAAGCACTAAAGCTTCAGAAATAAGGCCAGTGGTGTTTATGCAATAGGGTTTGCCAGATCAAGTGAGAGAACTGGATAGGCAACAGTGAAACATTTCTGCAACCTTAGGCTGGCTATACAATGAAAAAATCCACTCATTTGGCCAGGTCACCAAACAAGCGGATCTTTCCCTGATATGCCGCCTCAAGGTGGGCGATATTGGATTGATCCAGTCGAATCATACGGATTGGATGTAGGCCATCAGGACCAGGACAGCAGCTTTTATTGCCCCGTGTATGGCCACCTTTAGAAGTAGAAAATGTCCTTACCAGTTAAAGAGCTCTAATACCCTTGCTTTACTGCTGCGTTTTACTTTCTTTTCGGCAGAGACCTTCAGACATTTGTTGGGTTGCACTGTCCTATGAAAACAAGGCTGTAACAGTCACTAAACTGTAGTGCCCGGCCCTGTCATCTATTGCTTTTGGTCCTCGGGAGCCCCACTTCAGTTTGGGAATCAGTAGTAAAACATCTATGCTGGCATATTATATTTTGTACAAACCAGGAGCACACATTATGCCAATATTTTCCCAAGCCAGATAAGTTTCTATCACTGTGCCACAATGCCATCATACCTTAGAATTGCTCATATGCAGTAGGTAAACCAAGGGATGACTGGGAAAGCAATAGAAGATGGCAGCATTGCAATAGAATCTTTCCCATGCCAGTGTGTTTCCTCCTAAAAGGAAAAGTTCATCAACAATGAATTCATTTCCTGCCTTTTATCTACGCAATTCCTTTAAATAGCAGGGGTGCTTGGATGCTTTTGCCCATACTCTGTACATAATAGAATAGTAGAGCATTTTATTAGATTTCAATTTTCAAGCTAGATACTTCCTAATGGCTGCCTTTGGATTATGTATGTATGTATATCTTTATTTATAAAGCGCTACTTATGTACGCAGCGCTGTACAGTAGAATACATTAATACAAACAGGGTGTTAATAAGATAATAGATAAATACAAAGTATAATAATAAATACAGATAAATACAGCAGCAATAAGTTAAGAGTCGAGGACACAAGAGGAAGGAGGTCCCTGCCCCGTAGAGCTTACAATCTATATCTTTAATGTACCCTGTTTTTTCTTGGGTAATTTAGGTGCTGAGATTGCTTTTCAAATTCATAATTCTGTAGTGAGACCATAATTAAAACAGACCTATGCTATAACAGTGGACATTACCAGTGCCTGTGGGTATCAATTCCTGCCACTTTGTATGTACAAAGTTAAGTCTTATCCATTCTTATCCACTCAGATTGTAAGCTCTACGGGGCAGGGACCTCCTTCCTACTGTGTCTCATACCACATGGCACTTATATATATATATATATATATACATATATGTATTTATTTATTATATCACTTGTCCTCCCTGTGTGTAATTTTGTATTCTGTAAGACTGTACAGCGCTGCGTACCCTTGTGGCGCTTTATAAATAAAGTTATACATACATACATTCTATGCATAGAACATCACCTTAAGAAGTCACTTCACTATAAAACTATGAATTTGGCCTTCCTTCTCCACATTGTATAGCCTGCCCCCCTGCTTTGCCCATCTTCAATGACACACAAGATAAGGGTGAGAGAGTGTGCAAGGGATAACAACATTCTGCCCTGTGTTCCACCCTGCATACAGAGAGGGAGAGAGAGAGACAACTCCATTTGAACCAACTACAGCTTTTATTTTCTTATTTAAGGGTCAACAAACCCAAGCATAGTCTTGATTAATTGTACTTAATGTAGAGGAACACCTATTGCAAACATTCAGTAGAATAAAACATTATTAATAAGTGTATTATGGGGAAGCTAATAAGCCAATAAAGACTGAACATTGGGAGTAGTAAAGGGTCTTGGGCTAAGGAGATCCCTCCGTTACAAAGAAAACAGCCTAACTGTAGCCTTAGATCTAACTCTCCATTATGTAATGAATGCCCTTCTGAGTGATGTTGGCAGGTTCTATTAATTCTAAAATCTACAGTTAGTATAGATATTTGTCTATATAGTTTATATATGTGAGTGTATAGATGTGTTGGTATAAGTCTATATAGTCGAAAGGCCACCCATTCTTGTGCCCCCCCCCTCTATATAGTCTATATAGTCTAAAGGCACCCCTATTCTTGCACCCCTAAATTTATGCCATTGTGGCTTCCCCATAAATCCGTGCCTATATATATGTGCACTGGGGTTCATTTGAAGGGGTTGAACTTGAAGGACTTTGGTCTTTTTACAACCCGACTATATAACTATGACAAACTTAAATATGTGTCACTTTAAGGCAGGGATCCCCAACCTTTTATACCCGTGAGCCACATTCAAATGGAAAAAGTGTTGGGGAGCAACACAAGCATGGAAAAAGCTCCTGTTTGGCTTTACACTGGGTTTTATGCAATCAACACTTGCCTCCAAGCCAGAAGTTCAAAATTGAGTACTTGTTTGAGGCCACTGGGAGCAACATCCAAGGGGTTGGGGAGCAACATCCAAAGGGTTGGGGAGCAACATCCAAAGGGTTGGGGAGCAACATCCAAGGGGTTGGGGAGCAACATCCAAGGGGTTGGGGAGCAACATCCAAAGGGTTGGGGAGCAACATCCAAAGGGTTGGGGAGCAACATCCAAAGGGTTGGGGAGCAACATCCAAAGGGTTGGGGAGCAACATGTTGCCCCTGAGCCAATGGTTGGGGATCACTGCTTTAAGGTATTTACATAGGGCTGGCCTGCAACACAAGCTATGTGCACTAGTTACCTGTGATCAGAAATTGCCCCTACTGTGTTTTTCAGTGGCCATACATATTTGCCTCTGTCTGGGATAAAACCTGGTTTAGATGAGTTTGTAAGAAAAGCATATATTTCTTTTCCAGCTGTTAAATGTGTGCAACTTAAACAAGGTTTTTATATGTAGCAGGAGTCTTTACGCCCAGATAATTGCTTGTAATATCCAAATAATGCTCGGTCTGATGATGGAAGGGGTAGAGCTGCCCTTCTCATGCTCGAGACGTGCAGATTTGTGGCTGACGTGGCACATTACTAAGGAAATGTAATAATGACTTGATTATAGTTATTTACAGCAGTGATGAAACCCTTACGGAGCTGCTGATGCCAAGATATTGACTGAACCCAATACAGTGCCCAGCATGGCACGATGGTGTCTCTAGGGAACTATGTAAGTCGTTATTGTAGTGTTTGAACTTTCTGCTCCAGCTTCACAACCTTGATGATTCATTGTCTGAGATTCCAGAGCCTAACGTTAGTATTTATGCAATGATAAACAGAATAGCCAGTGTTTAATGTTCCTGGGAGAGCGGGACAACTAGAAGCCCTCGTGTTGTGTACAGAAAGGAAAACACTGCTGGAATGCCATATGGTACAAACAATTTTGTTTTTTATCCCATGTGCTGGAGCGATAAGATTCCTTATATCCTACATGTGGGATCCAATAAATATTTTATTTACATGAAGGATCCAATAAATATTTTATTTACATAACTGAAATAAGTTGCTTTATATACAGTTTGTCTGTGAATGTCTCAACAAGTAGAACACCTGAGCCAGTTAATCATGCTGTCCTTCTTTTCATTCATCACTTCACCCAAACACAACTTAAGCTTTTTGAAAACATAATTTTAAGCAACTTTGCAATATATATCAGTTACAAAATACGCAGCCATGCTTTTTAATGTAATAATATGGTTTGGAAGAGTTCCCTAAGCCCCGCCCCCCGTTCTGGCTGACTACTTTGAGACTAAATATAACAGTAGTCGCCTGTCCTCAGCCTGTCTTTAGCCTGCATCCCCCCAATCCCACAATTCCCTGCACACATGATGTCAATAAGGAAAGGAACATCCCAGTGCAATGCATTGTGGGTTATGTAGTTCCTGCATGCTGTCTGTAAGCTGTGAAGAAGTTTTTACAGTTTGTAACATCAATGTTTTAGTCCCTCCTCCCCTGCCAGGATTTATTTATACTTTTTGAAGGAGTAGATTACATTAATAGGTATATTATAGGTATTACTGTGTTGTGTGGGGCTCTTTAACAAATTTTTGCTCAAATTTGCTTCAAATACTTGACCTGGTCCAAATTTACTGTAGGTATTTCAGTTCCGAATATATCTAAACATTATATTTTTCAGTTAGCATACTTCCAGAATTAATACCAGTTGTACCCTATTAACTATGATTATCCTCATAGGGGTCAAACCTGCAGCCATCTAACTCCGGGCTAAAACTCTCAACATCCACAGTGGTCTCTGCTGGACTGGGACCTTTACCTCTTATCACTTTATTCAGTACTGCCAGTTGTACCATGCTTTAAACATCACTGTCCTACTGATACAAGAGCCCAGTGCCTTGGTATGGTTGTAACCACTGTAGCTTTTATGCATTGAGTTTGCCACACAGTATAATATTTTATTCTATATTTTGCGCTTTACGCAACATGAAAGACATTAGTGTAATAGTCCCTTTGGTTTGGGGTAATAGAAGCCTGCCTTACTCGATTCAAATGGCAAGCCTCTTATGGTCTTTTAGTACATTGTGCATGCTTTTATTAAAGGCAAACCTAATCTCATCAGTTATGTCATCAGCACCGGGAGGATTTAGAGTGCATCTCTATCTGTACTAGCAGCCTGGTTTAATCACAAGATTGCTTCCTAATGTCTCTTTTGTGCCGAAAGACAAAGAGACATAAAACAAGCTATATTATACCTTTGTGGCTATGCAGAAGATAGCAGCCTAATTGATTTATTGAGTGGAAAGGTTGTAATATGCTTAACCAAACACGGTTTTATTCATTTTACAAAGGGACTACATGGGATTGTAGAAGAGGTACATAGAAATTCCATTCAGTGCAAGAGAAACGTTTTCCTCGGGTTGAGTAATGCACATGCAAGCAAACTGTACCAGGTTATGCCTACAGATCTAATGTATCTGTAACCCTGGCATTTCAAGTACACGGAGGCCCAAAGAGCCCACCCAAGCTCAATAAATAGTGACTGTCGATGGCATCCAATATTAATTTATTGGACACTAGCCTCCTGTTAAACCCTCCAGTTTGGTAACATTCCAATTGGATGTGCCGACTTCATCTAGGTGCATGTATTTCCATACTCGGACGCAGGCCCAGACTGGCAGTCTGTGGGTTCTTGCCAATGCCAGAGGGGCTGCTGTAAGGTGCCATAGAGAGTCACTATTTAGTGGGCTTGTGGGGGGCTGTTTAGACATCCTTGAAATGCCAGGGCCTATTTTGAATCCCACTCCAGACCTGCGGCGAACCCATTGCACCCAAATAGATTACAGTATATGCTCAAAGTGCCATCTGAAACTGGAAAGCTACCGGTATCTCTTCTTAACTTAAAAACAATTGAGAGAAAATGTATTTTAGATGTGGGACTTGCGCATTTGTTCAGGAGCCGATGATGTGAACCAGCAAGGATAAATAGTGAAATATGGGAAGGAGGTGGGTTCCAGATGTGTTTTGTTTAATATACGACTCTATTGACACTCCGCAGGCTGTAACTAGATATAGAAATGCAGCAGCTGTTTCCCTGCTTCCCAGATATGCCTCTTGAGATAGGAAGCTAGTTCCTCTAATGTGTATTACATGTTACAATGGCAGATAGTATTTTACTGATAATGCATTGAACGATTTCAATTTTTTTCTGCTAAAAGTAGAAGATATGCAGAAGGTCATATTCCATCCATTACAGAGTATTTGCCTATTCCTGCTATATTGCTGTAACACTTGGACTCATCTGCAGGTACTTAGGTGTAAAGCCCAAACCAAGCCCAGCGGTCAGTACACCAGAGGCTCAAGGTATTCATAATGCTGTTACATATACAGGAGGTGGCAGAAGCTTACTCAGTCCAGTTAGCAGCAATTATAACCAATTCATCCTCTTCTGCTATACTAAACTGTGTATGTGTGGTTTGGACAGACCTGTCCCAATGCCATAGGATTTGTCATTCAAGGAAAATTTCCTTTAGCCCTTCCTTATTTTCACCATAGGCTTGTGTAACACCTATATCAGTTCATATATATTGATTCTAAAGTGACAGTGGCTCTTGATATCAGGTTGATATTTTGGATCTAAGGTTAAAATGGGACCTGTATAGCAGACCTGTTTTCTGAACAATTTGCAGTTTTCTTAAAAATGTTTACTTAGTGATATAATCAATTGCAATTTTTGCACAGTAACTGGGTTAGAGTTCAGGTATGGGACCTGTTATCCAGAATGTTTGGGACTTTTCGGATCTTTTCATAATTAGGATCTCCATGCCTTAAGTCGACTAAAAAGATGGAAATCATTTTTTAAATATAGGGTTACTTTCTTTTCAGAGAAAAGGGAATAATTTAACCATGAAATAAACCCAATAGGGCTGTTCTGCCCCCAATAAGGGGTAATTATATCTTAGTTGGGATCAAGTACAGGTACTGTTTTATTATTACAGAGAAAAGGGAATCATTTAACCATGAAATAAACCCAATAGGATTGTTCTGCCCCCAATAAGGGGTAATTATATCTTAGTTGGTATCAAGTACAGGTACTGTTTTATTATTACAGAGAAAAGGGAATCATTTAACCATGAAATAAACCCAATAGGGCTGTTCTGCCCCCAATAAGGGGTAATTATATCTTAGTTGGGATCAAGTACAGGTACTGTTTTATTATTACAGAGAAAATGGAATCATTTAACCATGAAATAAACCCAATAGGACTGTTTTGCCCCCAATAAGGGGTAATTATATCTTAGTTGGGATCAAGTACAGGTACTGTTTTATTATTACAGAGAAAAGGGAAATCAATTTTAATAATCTAAATTATTTGGTTAAAATGGAGTCTATGGGAGAAAGGCTTTCTGTAATGTGGAGCTTTCTGGATATTGGATTTCTGGATAACGGATCCCATACCTGTATAACAATATTACAGTCACATTGGAATCGAGTGACCTATAACAACAGAAAAGAACTGACAGTCAGAAAAAAAGGTCCCTGTGATTAATCAGTCACCATACCGTTCACCAGTATAGTGGAGAAGTAATTCTAAAATGTTACCTTTTATTGTCCATATCTAAAATAAAAATATTTACACCAATTAAAAGTAGCATGAGTAAATCAATCCACCTTTGAGAACAATTAAATAGAGATGGAAACAGAACACGGGGCCTTGACATGGCACATATGAGCTTACATATTTTGCCCAAAGTGTGATACTAACACTTAATTTTTTGTAAAATTTATTTTTAAAGGCTAACTGAGCGCTTTCTGGCAAATGGTAGCTATATGGCGAGCTTTAGCATGAAAGCCAGTTTTGATTTGTAGTCTTCTGTAGTAGAAGCATTTGTGTTTCTGTGGTGGCCCAGGTTGAGCCAGCCCTTTGCAACTTTGTCTAGCTTGCTCCTTTAGTTACATTAGGTATGGTTGCCTCTAGGGCCATAGCTTTACGGAGGTGTTAAGTATTACCGATCAGCTATTTATCTGAATTGATTGTTGCTTTAAGCGGTGCTTTGGTTCATCACTAGAAGTGACAATCCATTGAACGTCCTTTACCCGTGCCCCTTACACTTTGTTGTGAGTTGATAATTGCGACCTTTGGAGGTATGGTGGGAGCCTCTTTGCTGGGCCACTGAAGTCACTGACTGAAAATGAAAATATTGCACTAAATAAATTGTCTTGATTAAGGGTGTCTGGAGAGACTGGCGTGCCTCTTTCTCTTGGGGCTCTCAGTACTGTAGGTTTTTTTTTCTTTTTTTCCAAATGCCATTTCATGTATGAGAGAAAGCTCACGAAGGGGCCTAATTGTAAGTCCTTGGAGACACATATAACATATTGAGTTCTGTTCAGCCTGTCGCCCTGACCTGTTTATCTTTTGATTAATGCTTGTATTTTATTAACTGCAAGTATGTTTCTGTTCAACCTCAGCAAGCCCTGCTCTGTGTTGGTTGTTGATTTGTTTTGCTTAGTCCATGCTTTAAAGAATGTGCAGAAATGACATGGGCAGGATCTACAGGGATTCATAAAGCCGGCTGAACTAGGTTTTACCCACGTGTGAATTTATTGGACCCGCTAGGGAATCATTTGTAGCACTAGAGCAATCACTTCTCGCCCCCGCACTTGCCTCCCTGTTAGAGATCATATGAAGGCAGAAAGTGCTGGAAACTGACCTTTCTCTGAATTTTAGCTTCTCCAGTTTATAGGATTTTAATGTTTCACAGATATCATTTAGCTGCACGTTAAATAGAGCCTGACAGTAGAACTGAACCACCTAGTGCGTGGGGTATTGCTCTTTTCTTTGAACTCTCACGCCCTACTCCATCATTGTAGTGATGATTGTATTACCCTCTGCCACCTCTGCTGGGAGGCTTTTCCTTGAATCCATCAGCCGACCCTTGATAAAGCACTTTTCATATTCCTTCTGAGATTACAATCTTCTGTTCGATGAACATGCCCTTCTCCTAAATTATGGTATTCCCTGTTGGGTCTAGACTTTACCACCCTGCAAAAGACACCATGATATCATAAGACAATTATTGGGTATATAAAAAAGTCATAGTAAGAAGTGCTGCAGAGAATCATCAGTAGTACATATTTGCACTTGAAATTGAGATTATTTTGTCTAAAAGTATGTGTGGGATCCATAGGGCAGAACCCATGTGTTTGGGGGAATTTTTGTCCATTACTACCAAAAACTGACTTGGAATATTTTCGTTTAGTCTTTCTCTGCAACTCTGTCAAACTCCTGCTTGTAATAAATGAATCTAACATGCTACATAAATGTGTTTCATAACATTGGCTGATTATACTTTATACCAGTTGTACAGCTTAAGCCGAAAAGTGGCCCTCCATGTTTTTTTGTTGTTGCTCTGAGTCTGCTCAAAAGCTCCACAGACATCTTTGTATGAAATTGTCATTTTAATATGATCTGAATATTAGACACACTAATGGGGGGGGGATTCGTTAGATAAGTGAAGGGATTGATATAAAAAGACTTGGAGAGCAACACAAGCACCATAAAAGTTCATGGAGGTGCCAAATAAGGGCTACAATTGGCTATTAGTCAGCCTCTATGCACTCTATCAGCTTACAAGGGCTTTATTTGGTAGGAAATCTGTTTTTTATTCAACCAAAACTTGGCCCCAAGTCAGTATTTCAAAAATAACTACCTGGTTTGGGGGCACTGAGAGCAACATCCAAGGGGTTGGTGAGCAACATGTTGCCCCCGAGCCACTGGTTGGGGATCACTGACATAGGAGATAAAGGTGCCATTCCATGAGCGTGCCAGTCGGTACAGTGGCATACCTCTCTTGGCAGCTTTCCTGTAGGGCATTTAAAAAGGGGGAGCCGCCATGCTTTCTTGCTAGTTTTGCTCCTTGCCCTTTGTCAGATGTAGGTGACTCTGGGCCATCAACTGGATCATGTTGGATGAGGAGAACATCGGTGAGTCCATGTGGTTCACATAACAATATATTTCAACCTTTGTGATAATTATTGGTTGGGCGGGATATTGGTTTGGCCCAATGGATGGTTCATTTAGCAACATGTTCAGTCTGGAGGGGCTGAGTCAGCAGCTAAAATCAGACCATGGATGGAGGCAGATTACATAGAGGGGAAAGGGACATTGCAGTGATGAATTACATTTGTACTTCTATGCAAAATGTAAAATACATGTAATGGGTTTAAGAGCTTAGTTGGCTCACATTCCATGTTGCTTCTGGTCTATTAGTAATAATGTGCTTGTTACTGGTATTACTTAGCTTCGTGTTTCTCCGCGATGTGGGACTACTTGTTCTATAGGTTTCGGTCAGGAGGCCACTGGGACTTGCCTGGAATGTTACACTCACCTACGTTCTGCCTCAGGACACACATCTGGAATTCCTTTCATTCTACACAGTTGTTATGAACCCAGATCCATTGACACAAACAGTTAACTGCTTTGATATCTGATTAAAACTATCCCGTCTCAGTCACTGCCCTGGGGAAATCCAAGATGAAGTTATGTAACGCTTTAAATTTGAGAGCCGTGATTTGTTTCTCCCTGTCCAAACAAACCCTTAATACTGTGTGATACACCCCTGAAGGAATCCATACCTTAACTTAGGGCGCAGTGAATGTGCCCAACTAGCCTTAAATAAACAAAACAATAAACATTGTTTTGATTAGTCTAGTATGAGTTAGAAAATTAAAGCAAAGATCTGATTGGCTGCCTGGTTACTGTATTAATGCAATTTACCAGCAAATAATCCCTATAATTTCCTTTAAATGCCTGCTCTGGAGCTCCGTGCCATGCTCTAATAGTATTTGTATTGGGGTATTTGATAGCTATGCCCCTCAGTAGTATGTACATTATTATATTATGGCCTTGTGTTATTCTGTATATCCTCGTTTACTGCATATTATTCTGAATGTATTCCACCTGCTTCACTGGTTCTTGTTTTCACTGAGATTTTTTCAAGAAGAATTATGGACAGTGCTAAGATCAAACTACTAGGTGTAAAATACTATATATTACATTATATTACAATATAAATTGTGTTTTGGGTAGATTTAGATTAACATAATTTGTACTGAGGAGTCTGTAAAGGCTAAGTAGGCTTTGGTGGCCATACAGGGGCTGATAAAAGCTCCAAAAGATCAAATTGGCACCTTATCTGTCTGTGTGTGGGGCCCTCTCATGGGCCTAGCAGACCAATATCTTACCAAAAATGAGCAGGGCAGGTTTAATTTTCTGGGCTGGTCAAGGACCAGATCTGCACAATGATGTTGTCTTCGATCCAGTGGCCTGCATAGCGGCAATTATGATCCAATCTGATCAGCTAAATATTGACCACCTCAAGGTGGTCATATAAGGGGAAAAATCTGCTCGTTTGGTGATCTGGCCAAACGAGTGGATCGTTCGATGTATGGCCACCTACTGTATAGGAACAATACAAAATTTGTTAAAGGGCCACATCTGACCCAAAAGTGTTTGTAGGCATCACTGTATTATAGATAGTACAGCAGCCATTGGGTCACTTGGTGACAAATGTCTTTTATATTGTTAGATATCTAACAATGACTTTCTACGTAGTGGCAGTTAAAGCAATCTAAATGTATCATATCATAAAAGCAACTCTAAAGGTGACAGGAAGAATTATGGGAGTAAAAGGCAGAACTCTGTCCATTAATTGGCTGATGTGACCTAACGTGTGTGCCCTTGGTTTGTTTGTGTGCACTGTGCATCGTTTGATCCCAGGGGGCGGCCTTTATTACTTATCTACCCAAATTATACTACTAAAAAAGTATATTTTTATGAAAATGGTTTATTTAGATGAATCAGGGTTTTACATATGAGCTGTTTTATGTGATACATTCTTTTTTTTTTTCAATTCTTTATTTTTCAAAGTATTTTTAAAAAGGGAGGGGGTACAGAAAGAAAAGGCTATGGGTAAGGGGAAGGGGAACATTGCATTTACATTGAATTTCCATAGATAACATAGTAGTTTTATAAAGGACAACATTCAACAAGTCATGTCTAGGTATCTGCTAATGAGTAAGAATGTGATATATTCTTAAACATACCGACAATAGATAAACAGATGTCAAACTGAGAATTTTTTTTTATTAAAGGAGAAGGAAAGTCATTTTGGCATTTTACTGCCAAGAGTAAAGAGCCCTAGAAGCTCCCTTTGATCGCAGCTGCCATTTTACCTTGGTCTTGGTTGCTTCCTGCTGCAATTATAGCCATTGGTAGCTCAGATCACACATTCCTAAGGGTAGGGAAAGTGAGTTCTTATGCATGCTTATGGGAGGGGGGGAGCAGGATAAGGGCGGGGGGGAGAGGAGAGAACTGAGCAGGCTCAAGCCCCAAACCTGAAGGAGCCCTAATAGAGAGGAAGTCTGATATCGAAGAACATGTTTTCATAAAAGGAGACACAACATCCTGTGTTTCTTTTGATAGAGGACTCAGTGCAGCGTTTCTGTGAGTGCTTATGGTTGTATTTAAATAGACCGTTCTGATAAAGCTTACTTAGCTTTTACCTTTCCTTTACCTTTAAAATGCAATGAATTTTATATGAACACGGATCAGCTTATTCTAAATCCAAGTTAATACAAGCACAAGTCGATTTGGATGTCCTATTCAGTTTGCGTAGGAACATAACAAATGTAAAAAAAACTCCAATGTCTTCATGCAGTGAGTGACATTGAACACCTGTAGTTGTCCACTCTGCCTTTTTTACACGTCTGCAGAAAAGCCTGCATTTACAGCATTTTTATTGTAATTTATTGTTTTCCATTTACTTCCTAGAGAGGGGTCCGCAGTAGGATTTAACGATTAAGGATATTATCAGTTTTGTAGCCAAACACATGACGTCCTACATGCGTCAGTGGTTCTGATCCCAAGGTAGAGATGTGGAGTGTTGTGATCTCTTAGTCCTTGTATCGCTATAAAACCTTGCTGGATGAATCTTTAGTCATGCGTAAGGATAAATAGCGCATCAAATAAAAATCTCAGCCATAAATGGTTAGTTATGTTGCCATGTAATTTGTTCTGTTTTTCATATATCTGGAGTAAATATTATTGCCTGCACTTTCTCAAACCTTTTGGGCAACTTTTGCTAAACAGAAATCCAGGCTGCTCCCGTTGGAAATTCATTTTGCAATATTCACAATATGTTTCCGAAAGGTCTGAACCATAATTTTGCTGCCGCTGCTCTAGTAGCACTTTGTTAAATGTGATATGGAGAATTTTTGCTGAGATTTTGCACGATTTTTCTGGCCAAAAGTAACTGGAAAACCCTTTTAATTATTGGATTTGACCATTGAAGGCTTTGCCATTATTGCCAACACAGGTGCTGCTACATCAGGGTGGGCAAACTTTTAGGCTCAGAGGCCACATTGACTTTTAAAATTTGATGGGCCAGACCAGCACCAGACGCTGTCTCCGATCGACAGTCCCCTAGGTCTTGCGTTGCTGCGCTTACATGCAGTCTTGCCGCCAAGTCTCGCGTGATGAGACTTGTGGAGTCTGGATTTTCTGAAGGCATGAGTAGCAATTTGGGACTGCAGTCTCTCTCTTAGGAAAAGCGAGACACCAATTCTCGGTGGGTAGGATTAAAAAGACCAACAGGCCGGACGTGGCCCGTGGGCCGTAGTTTGCTACATCATACAATAACATTCTTTACAGTTCTGCGCTTCATACATTGAGGCAACTGTTTGGAATAATATCCCCACGCCTAACAAAGGGTCCAGAATTAGTTTGCTGAGATGGGAGTGGAAGAACTTGCTTGCACAAAATCATGACCTCAGCCTAACTGAACATCTATGGGATGAAGTGGAGCACCAATGCAATCCATGTCAAGCCCCAACATCGGTGCCCAACCGCTAATGCGTGAACGGAAGCAAATCCCACCAACAATGTTCCAACATCTATTTTAGCAGAAAAGAGGTATACCAATTTCATATAGTGATTTGACTCCACCTGCTTTAAAGTCTTAGCTGTCATAAAAATGATAGTTTCTATCATTTGTATTAGTTTCATTTGTGTTGTGTATTAGGTTCACTGTGGTTTCTCTCAGCAGGGATGTGTTGCTGTCTGTTCATATGCTGAAACAGTAATAATTTCAGTAACTTCTGCATTAGCCTTATAAACTAAATTATTTTTGGTTCATTACCTATTCTTTATTTTTGTGACTTTTTGTCCCTTTAAGAAGAATGTGATATAAGTGGTTGCAGCCTCACCAAACAAGCCGATCTTTCAATGTATGGCCATCTTTAGGCTAAGGATCGCAAAGTTGCCTGCAGGAGGAAACTTTGCGCAACTTCGGAATAACAAGGCGATGCAGTTGTCCACGATAAATCTCTGCTATCACGGGCGACTAACCGTTTCGAAATGCCTTTCCACTGGCAACAATAGGAGTCACTGGTAGAAAGGCATTTCGGAGTGGATTAAACCACTCCGTGAGTCCTTAACCTAAGATATTATTGTGGAGGTCATAACTGGAGATGTTCTGGGAATGCTTATCTGCTTATTCAGCCATCACTGGCTTTGCCCCATAGTCCTTTATACTGTGTTACATACAGTACACTATAAGGACTACGCAGACTCGCCCGCAATAAACCTCCTCTACAGCAGGTGGCTAATCTCCTGAAAATGTTTTCCCACCAGCAGTAATGTAAATAGCTGGTGGGAAAACATAGCTGTCGCCTCAGGTTTGCGAAGTAGCCCAGTTTCTTTGCGATACAACTTCAATCTACTTCTGAAAGCAGAAGCAACACGTATGTTTTCCCACTGGAGATTTACAAGACTGCCTAAATATTTTCAAGAGATAAGTTGCCACCAGTCAAAGAGATTTATTGTGGGAGACTAAGGGCTGTGACAGACGGGGAGATTAGTCGCCACGCAACAAATCTCCCTGGTCGCGTTTGACTAATCTCCCCAAATTGCCATCCCACCGGCTAGAATGTAAATCGCCGGTGGGATGGCATACGTTGCGCAGCGATTTGCCGAAGTTGCCTTGAGAGAAAACTTCGGCGATTTTGGCGCCGCGTATGCCATCCCACCAGCAATTTACATTCTAGCCGGTGGGATGGCATTTTGGGGAGATAAGTTGCCCGCGGCAAGGGAGATTTGTTGCACGGTCATCAGCCTAAAGGTCTAGTGATGTCCTTCAAAAACAAACTTATAGAGTCAGTATGCATTATTTTTTTTCAAGGGACATCATTATGCTGTTAGCAAAAGAAATCATGTTATAAGGTATAAATTGTTTTAGATACACTTTCTAGAAATGATGCATTATATGAATGTTAACTTAAAAGTAACCTTTGTAATTTTTACAGCATTTTTCCTTCACTGGGCTTCTCTGTATTTAGACACTATTATTAATGGCTTCTTTTTCCCTTGTCAAAGTCACCTGGAGTTCTTTTTAGGATCTTCTGCACAGTCATAAACCTTCTCCTATTGCTTATGTTGTCTAAATTGTAAATGTCCTTGGAACAGAAGTTCAAAATATATTGGTAATGTCTAAGAGTAGAAAGACGCATGTACTTTTAGGAGGATCTACCGTTAGTCTTTTGGAATTGTACGGTACACACAACTTCTCAAGATTGCGTTGGTTGTAAATGATGGATTTTCCTTTTGATACAAACTCAACATTATCTGCGAGTTCTCAGTTACACTTCTACAAAAAAAAAGGGACTACTGCTGGCGGGAAAGATTTTCCTTCTGTTAAAAAGTGTCCAAGTCAGAAAAACAGAGCAGAGATATTTGAGCTGAAAGCCAAACTCGTGTTTTCATTGTGTCAAAATTTATCTCCGGCACCAAAGCTTCACACGCTCTTCCCTGTCCGATTCATTAAAACCAATTCAGTTCTCACTTGGGTGTTGTGCCGGGTTAAAAAAAAAAAACATGTCTTTCAGTCTGATGAAAATGACATTCTCCAGAAACAAGTCAGAGTGGATTCTGGCAATGATCCATTTGGAATAATTTATTGGTATTTATTTAAAAAAAAAAAAAAAAAGAGGAGAGGAGAGGGGGGAAAGATTTGGCACATTTGGAACTTTTTTTGTTTTTATTATGTTCTTTTTGTTTTTTAGTTAAAAAGATCTTGAAATGAATTTAAGAGGTTGTCTCATATGTGCTCCATTGCTTTAGAGTTTTCACAGTATTTCCTCTTGATTCTTTGCCTACAGGTCCACACTAAATTCCACTGTAGACAAGCACATACTCCTGGCACTGATACCTCCTGTGTGACTTTTTCGTATGCTGGTAATATCCTTGCTACTCGAGGAGGTAAGTGCGCTACTGACAGTTTATATACTGGGCTAAAGTGACTGTGACACAACTTTTCTGCATTTTTTCTGCTACTGCCCCCAAATATTTAATTTTTGCTTTTTTATGTTATTAGTGACAAGGATGGAAGGGTAGCCCTAACTGTCCTCTGGGCTCCATCTAAAGGGTCCTACATTTACTTTGCCTTAGGTGTGGATTGATACGGGTCAGATCAAATTGGACCGCTGTTAACATCTGTTTTGATGGCAAGAGTAGTTGTGCGGAAAAATCACTCAACTTAAGAGCAATGGATGATTGAAAGAAACAGTTTTAAACTTTTGAACAGTTTTTCAGATTATTTTTTTTAGAATTTGTTCAAATGCAAATCTGCAAATTAGGATTTTAATTTGGTTCAGTGTTCACATTAGTCCAGAAATGATGGATTTATTGCATCCCAACTAGCTGGTGGTTGATGGCCTTATGCACTGCAGTGGGACCGACTAACTACTATCAAGTTACATGATGGTCACTCCCAATGGTCAGCCAAAGACCCCACATGATTAGGAATGGTCAGCAAGCACCTTTGAAATACATTCCTGGTCGGCTCCTCTGTTCTGTTCCACTGTCGAGTCATGCAACCCGCTTTCCTAGTCTCCCTCCTTAAAACTTTTTCTCTTGCTGTTCCTTACCTGTAAAACTGAATCCTCCTCCAATCTCTTCAGTGCTAAACTCAAAGACCACTTCCTGGAGCACTGCCATAACATCTGATCTTGGCACTTAGGCAGCAATGCCTCAATCACTGTAAAGTGAAGCACTTATTATCTTTCTGTCTCTGTAAGTTACCCACCCACTTAGACTGTATGATCTAAAGGGCAGTGATTTGTTTCATAGTAATGACAAAGTGCTCTTCAGGCCGATCCTGGAGTCCAGTACCACTGTTCTGCTAGCACATCAGTTTCCCTACATGATTGTAATAGAAGCTGAAACTGGCTCTTTACACCAATCATTGCTTTTTAACTGTCAGATCAATGACCCCAAATTGATCCTAATTTACAGTTTCTTGTCTTATTATTGTATATATGTCTATTTTTATAGCGCTACTTATGTATACAGCACTGTACAGCAAGACAATATATTAATAGAACAAATAAGGGTCAATAGAATAATAATACATTACAAATAAATACAAAGTACATTAAAGATTAAGAGTTAAATGGCAAAAAGACAAAAGAAAGGAAATCCCTGCCGTTGTTAGCACTGAACATCTGTTTTGGTTACATAATTTTACTTTCTACCCCCAACCTCTTCTCTAGAACATTCTTTATCTTTAAAATTTGTTGGGTCCAGCCTAGTGTGGGCGACCCTTGTGTGTGGTTATGTGTGGTTATGGAAATGACTAGTTTAGATAGCTATAGATATACGTTGATCTAAGATTGGCTTTGGTCATACACAATTTTGGCCACAACCCTTGTGTGTGCAAAAAAAACAGCTGATGTTAAGCTTTAATAAGCAAATTATATTAAAAGTTAAGAAGAGTTATATTGATTATATTGTTCTAATTAACAGTCAGTTCATTGGGGGTCAGTGGAGTTTGCCCTAAGTTTAAATCCTACCCACTTACCTGCCCCTGCTCTCGCTGTCATTGCTTGATATGGAAGTTACACATTTTATTTAACATATGCAAAAACTGATGTAAGCTTAGGGGCCCCCGTGATCTTGCTGTGGGGCCCAATAACTAGTCAGCAGTAGTTCTTAAAAATAGTAAAAATAGTAAATGTGCTAATAAGGCATTACTTTAATTGGGGGGTCAGTTGAGTTTATACGTAAGTTTCTTTGAAAGTAACACAATTTTTTGCATAAATTGCGGAAGCGTAGGGGCCCAATGATATTGCTGTGGGGCCCAATAACCAGTCATTCCCCTGCGGGACATTTCATGTAGCAGACGCTATTATTATGCAGATAATAGAGCCCAATATAAACAGCTGACATTACTCTATAATAAGCAGTTCATATAAATAGTTAAATAATGAATGTACTAATAAGTCAGCCAGTTCATTGGCAGTGGAATTTATTTAAGTTTTTTAATTTATTGGTGGTCAGTGGAGTTTGTCCCCGCTTACCCCTGTCCAGCTCCTCTGCATTGTATTTAGCTTGATGCCCAAGTTACATAAGTTTCTAGGCAAGTTAATTAAGTTTCTTAGCAGATTTTGCACAAGTTATATAAATTTTGTAAGCTTTGATGAGGGAAGAGAATTTCACAAGGTCCGGCACAATTGTACCCCCTCTCTCCCCGTGATGGCGGCCCTGCTTGCTCATATACACCAAGAATCAAAGTAATTCCACAACAGGTTATAAAGATCTAGGGTTCATATCAGCCATCCCTGGGGTATTTTGTGGGAAACCCCTTACGCCAATACACATGAATTGGAGGTTTGCCTACATCTAAAATTGTAGCCAGGAGGCCCCAGGGTCTAGGATTCCAAGAATTATTACCCCTAGAGAATACCATTGTAGAAGTAGCCCTCTTCATTTCTCTAGGCTTGAAACCTCCAGTTTGAATCACCCAGAGACTATTCTTTTGAGTTAAAGAAGAATTATTGATGTAAAATCTGCAAGGTATCCTTCTACTACTCCCTGGGAAGCTTTTCTTTTTAGCTCATAACGTGTTGTGACTGTAGATTGATGACTCAGTTGTACGCTATCCAGAAACAGAGTGGTAAGGTAGCGTAAATCCATGTTAGAGTAGTTAGCTGGAAGCCGACCAACTAACACAGATGTGCTCTGAGATTTACAAAAACACACCTGCCAAATGTGTAGATTAAACCAAGGATATTATTTGACTCTTTAGGTACTCAAAGCTGTAGTAGCGCATCTCAGTGTGACATATGCCAGACCCGTCCAACCATAAAATAATCTTCTGAGCTAATTTAGTGCAGTTGTGGATAGTTCTTTTTCTTTGGGGTCTATTGTGAATGGTTAAAAAACTGAAACATTGCAAAGTGATGTTCCTTGTATTGAATATCTGTCCCATGGAGCTTGCAATCCAGATTGCTGTGTGGTTAAAGAGCTATGATAAATTAATTTGCTAAAGATCCCAAGGAGCTGGTGTGGGATTCAAAGCAGGAATTCATGTCTTTGGGCTTATTTGTAAGGGTTAGACCTATCATATAGCTGAAGTAAGAGGAAAACACACTGATTCCGAAGAGAAAATGCATACTTATTTTTCATTGATAATGGAAGTGTGCCAGCCCGGAGTAAGGCTAAGGGCCCAGGGAGCGAGTTAGTCACCCGCAATAGAGCGCTGTTACCGTGGACAACTTACCGCTCCAAAATGCCTTTCTAACAGCAACAATAGGAGTCTCTGGTGGAAAGGCCGGCGCATCAATTCGGCTTTCCGATGTTGTGCAAAGTTTCTTCCTGCTGGCAACTTTCTTCAACTTCGGAAAGCCAAGCAATGCATCTGCCTTTCTACCGCTGACTGCTATTGTTGCTGCTGGAAAGCGATTAGTCTAACCTGGGTCCTTAGCCTAAAAGATCAGCAAATATGGTCACTGTGCGGTGCCTAACAAATAGTGGTTTTAACTTTAGTTTTTCAA
Organism: Xenopus tropicalis; assembly: GCF_000004195.4. Classification (NCBI taxonomy): domain Eukaryota; kingdom Metazoa; phylum Chordata; class Amphibia; order Anura; family Pipidae; genus Xenopus; species Xenopus tropicalis. Next base: position 197,639,644 of record NC_030677.2, on the reverse strand, counting down.
TTAGTATGGATGATAAGTGGAACTGGCCTTCTTTACCTGATGTAACAAATTTGTTTGTCAGTTATGTACTTATTGTAGTGAGGGTCTTTGGCAGTGCACATGAAAGATAAGCACTGGAAGGTGGGGGGGGGGGGGCATCTCAGGATAGCTCCGGGATGAGAATTGCCCCTGAGCTTGATGTCACATGCATGGAGCCAAAGCACAATTAGCACAGTTCTGAGTACCACAATAGGAGCTCCCCGCAGGTGTAGCCTGGCATTTGGAGGGGCATTTAACAAACAAAATAAACTATTGTACGCCCTCCTGATGGGGGAAAAATTTTTTGGTGACAGGTGCCTTTTAAGCAGTGATATTCACTTCTGGCATTGTTATTTGCTTTTGGCACCCATTTTAACTCAAGGCACTTTTGTTTATAATTTAACAATATATGGTGATGCTTGTAATTTGCTTAGTTAGGAGAGCGAGGGAGAAAATGCAGATTCCACAAAGGGAACTCACCAGTGGAACGTTGGTCTGGATGCTGTCACTGAACCGACATGCCGAGTTGTGAGCAGGTTGCCAGCATGCTGGAAGTTCCAGTAAGCCAGCCTTGAGATATACAAGGAAAGCTTTGCAAGTTGCAATTTTAAATCATTTTATGTATTACTGTCCCATAAATATAATGCTCTGAAAGGAGAATTAAACTCTAAAAATGAATATAGCTAGAATGCTATATTTAATATAGTGAACTTATTGCACCAACCTAAAGGTTCAGCATCTCTATAGTAGTAATGGTCGTACACAGGAGCTCCCCATCTTGGATTCTGTTAGAAGTGTCAGTGGCACTGAACATGCTCAGTGGGCTCTGAGGAGCTGTTAGAAAGCTGAGCTTAGGGGTTGTCACAAATTATCAAGCAAAAGATGAGGTTCACAATTATTTATCTGGCACCTGAGTATTTATTCCCTGCCTGAATGTGTCTGGATATAACATTTCTACAGTATCTATTAATTATATTCTCTTTGCAGGCGATGACACCTTAAAAACATGGGACATTAGAAAGTTTAAGAATCCTCTCAATGTGGCCTCTGGGTTAGCAAACTATTTTCCAATGTAAGTGTTTCAGGTCTGCCTATGTATTTATTTCCAACTTACTATATTATGATGACTTTAAATATATGTTTTCAAGTAATACCATAATGTCAACTGAGGGATGCTCTTCTTCTCTGTCCAAGAGTACTCTATAGCGCCTTCGGATTGGCATCTTGTTACTAATTCTAATAATACTATCAAATTTGAACCCTTTCCAGTCAATTTCATGGCCTTCGTGTGTTTGGATTTCACTTTCCGTAGGACAGATTGCTGCTTCAGCCCAGACGATAAACTCTTGATAACCGGGACCTCCGTAAAGAGAGGCGGTGGTGATGGAAAGTTAATGTTCTTTGACGTAGGGACATTTCAGAAGGTTTATGAAATCCAGGTCACTGAAGCGGTGAGTACAATGTTTTCACTGCATATTTTGTGGGGTGGTTCCCATTGCACTGGAAGATAATCATGATAGGAACATGAACAGCAACTCTGACAGAGAAAAGTATCACTTGGCATTATGGCAGCTTCAAATTAAGCTGCCCATAAACTATAAGATCCACTTGTATGGAGCTAGTCAAACGAGCAAATCTTTCCCCCGATATGCCCCCCTAAGGCCCTAGGGTCAAACAATCGGATCACATCGATGGGAATACAAGCCATCAGAGCAAGGACCACATCACTGAGTCAATGAGGTTCTGGATTTGACAGAAGATCAAACCTGCCCCATCAACATCTGGCCAATTTTTGGTCAGATATCACTCAGGTAAACCCGTCGGAGGGCCCCATACACAGGCAGATAAGCCACTAAATCAGTAGCTTAAATTCCCATTTATGACCACCTTTAGAATGATAGTAGAGGTTAACGACAACTGGAAGGACATAACTTCTACAATAGTTAAAATGGAAGCACCACTTGCATTTTCATTGCATCGTTTGCCTGAATACACAGAGGGGTACATTGATTTGATCAGGTTGGTTTGCTATTAGGGATGCACCAAATACAGTACTTTCTGCAGGATTTAGAAGGGTTTGGAGTCAGTTCAGTTTCCCTTTATGCAGGGGATTGCCTACACACAGGGGGCTGATTTATGTAATCTTGGCAATAACAATGCCTGCCGCTCAGTAAATTAAAAAATCTGATGCTGTTAGATTTAACACGATCTTTCTCAGACTTGTTTAATTTTTTTGGCCAAAATTATCCAGATACGCCTGCCAAATTTGCATGTACCCAGTTGGAACAGTCACTGATGAAACCCAAACTGTTTGTGACAGCAATGTCAGCCCAAAAAGTACAGCAGTCAGGAGCACACAAGCCATGCTCAGTGCCACGTAACACCTAGAGCAGGGATCCACAACCTTCTTTACCTGTGAGCAACATTCAAATGTAAAAAGAGTCGGGGAGAAACACAAGCATAACAGAGTTTTGGAGGGTGCCAAATAAGGGCTGTGATTGGCTATTTGGTAGCCCCTAAGTTGACTGGCAGCCTAAAGGATGTTCTGTTTATCAGTAAACCTGGTTTTTATGCAACCAAAACTTGCCTCCAACCCGAGAATTCAAAAATAAGAACCTGTTTTGAGACCACTGGGAGCAACATCCAAGGGGTTGAGGAGCAACCTGTTGTTCATGAACCACTGGTTGGGGATCACTGACCTAGAGTGATATTAAGACAATAGTTGAATTCTGGAGCAGCAGAACTGCTATAGGTGAAAGTGCTTCTGACTGTCTGAAAAAGCTACCAGCCTGTGCGTGTAATGCAAGCTGCAAAATTTGGTGAGGAGGTTGATTGCCCTGGGCTGATTTTTATGGGTTGGGCTATGGCCCCTGGTGGAAGCAAACCTTAAAGGGATTCTGTCATGATTTTTATGGTATACTTTTTATTTCTAAATTACACTGTTACTGTTTGGTGTGTAGGCGCCATCTCAGTGCATTGTGCCTGAGTCTGAGCTTTCAGCCAGCGCTACACATTAGAACTGCTTTCAGCTAACCTATTGTTTCTCCTACTCCCATGTAACTGGAGGAGTCCCAAGCCGGACTTGGATTTCTTACTATTGAGTGCTATTCTGATACCTACTGGGAGCTGCTATCTTGCTCCTTTCCCATTGTTCTGCTGATCGGCTCCTGGGGGGGGAGGATATCACTCCAACTTGCAGCGCAGCAGTAAAGTGTGACTGAAGTTTATCAGAGCACAAGTCACATGGCTGTGGCACCCTGGGAAATGAAAAATACGGCTAGTCCAATGTGAAATGTCAAAATTAAATCGAAAAAAATCTGTTTTATTGAAAAACAGATTACAATGCAGGATTCTGCTGGAGAAGCTCTATTAACTGATGAGTTCTGAAAAAAACACGTTTTCTCATGATAGTATTCCTTTAAGGATGATTAGTCACCTGCAGTTAAATCTCTCCTACCATGGGCGTGGACAATAAAGTGACTTAGTCACCCACAATAGCCAGGGGCGACTCATTTCTTGGTGGGCCATCACCATAAGACTTCAATTAGATTTTTGATAATTCTTTGCTTCCTGTAACAAGAGTTTTTGGAATTGTTTCAGCACAATAATGCCAACTGGGCAAGGTTTGTACCAGATGGTTGTTTCTGAGACAGGACTGAAAAATCTTGAGCGGCCTGCACTGAGCCCTGATCTATGTTAAATACTGGATGTGTGCCAGGCCTGATTGGCCAAGCTCACTAGCAGAGACAGCAGCAAAGGGAGGACCAACTCTATGGTAATTTTCTTGGTTTGGGAATAAAAAGTTGGACACACAGGTGTCCATATGCTGTTGGCATTATAGTGTTAGCAGTGTAGTCCTTCTGATATTTTGCTGAATAACAAAGATAATGGATAGTCAGAGGGAATCCTGATCCTTGGAAGAATCCTCCTATTTAGCCTGGGTTTGAACCTGCGTGGTAATGGAATGAGAAACAAGATGTTTATCCAAAATCTTTATTTGTTTGACATTCTTTTCCTCTTTACTGTTAAAGCCCCTCTTCCATCAACACTGAAAGCCTTATGGATGGATAAGGAAAAAGCAGTGGTTTCTTTTTACATACTGAGCTGAACATTGTGGAGTTATCCAATAATAAACATATTTAGTTCTGCTCTTTAAAGGTTCAGTTTTTTCAATTATATAAAGAGTGTGTCTATAAAAGGTCAGGTTTTCAAACAGGGGCATGTAGGGTTGCATGTAGGATTTTTGGATGCAGGCCAACGGTCAGGTTGCAGGTCTTATATAAAATATAGCTAATATAAGATAAGAAATATAGATATTTTACTCCTTTAAACATTCTTTTATAAGTTTTTTTGTACCCCAAGCTCACTTCTGATGATGTCTCTTCTAGTCTGCAGCAACAGTTCCTGTTTAAGCGTGCTGCGGATCGGGTAACAATTATTTGTGGGTAGGGGTAGTGGGTCCAAGCAGGTTAAAATGCAGGTTGTGTGTTTGGGTTGGGTTTAAAAAAAATGAGTTCCGCACAGGACTCAACACTGTGAGGGAAAGTTGGGGAGGACCAATGAAGGGCAGTTGAAAGGGGGCTTTTGTTGCTAGGGGGCCTCAGTGCAGCTACATGGAGTGGAGAATCGGCCTGATCAGGCTAAAGCTTTGCCTTTCAGTTCAGCTACATGGCGCTGTGGAAGATTATCATACGAAGCACAGATGAGAGAAGTGGAGCCTTTTTTTGACTTTGGTCTAAAATGTGCATTTCTCTGTTGTGCAAGGCATATCATTGCTGCTTAATTAAATGTTACGTAGTATATTGGATGTAGTGGACTAATGCTTAAAATTGGACTACATAACACTCAAACAATGTCATAGAGAAATCTGTGAAGGGCATGTTTATTTTAGAAAATCAGTATTCAGTATATTTTACACTTTCTAGGAGTTTTTTCTCTGATACTTTAGTGCTAAATGCTGCCATTGTCCAGGGCTCCCTTTATGCAATGTGATAGATTTTTGCACTCGGATATTGTGTGAATGTTGCAAAAGCCCATGGCCCATGTGCGTGACACCTATTCCGTCACACATGCAAGTTACATGTAATTGCACACCATTTATTAATCAATGCAATTTGCTGTACAGTTGGATTGTTAAGTCCAAATATTGTGGTCACTTTTGATATGTATGGTTACCATATGTTGTTATGGTTTTACAAAAACCCCTCGGTTTCCATCTTGGTAGACTGGCAAAAGTACCCCCTTTGTATCCTGGGTACCTGTAAAGCTCTTCAAAACGGCAAGACTTGTCGTACCTTAGAGGTGCTTACAGAAGATGGGCAGTCATATTCCGTGTTACCTATGTAGCAGGCACAAAGTGTATGTGTGGGATTCAGCCCATCAACACTGACATTTATTTGGAGACTATTTTCACCAGGTGAGACTGTTGCATCTAGCAGAAATGCAGTTTGCAATATATTTTCATATATTGCAAACTGCATTTCTGCTAGATGCAACAGTCTCACCTGATGAAAGTAGGTCCAAATAGACCAAATAGTCTCCAAATTACTTTTGAAGTGTGGAGTGCATCACCGTACTATACATTACTATATATTAGGGATTTGGTTCAGGATTCAGCTTTTTTTCTTCCAACAGGATTCAGATTCATATGTAGGGATTAGATTTGGTTCAGTATTTAGCTGAATCTTTTTCAAAGGATTGGGGGCTGAATCCAAAAATAGTAGATTCAGTGCATCCCTGCTATATATTATTATATTACTATATATAATGAATAATGTACCCTCTGCAAGATATATATATATATATATATATATATCCATCCAAGGTTTCCATATAGGTAGCCTTCTGTTTGTTGGATTCTATAGTTCCGAGCACCCTAATTTCGGAATTGTTTTCTCCCCTTACATATATTAAATAAGCCAAAATAAACCAACATTGTATGATATGTTTATAATGGGAAACTATTCCAAATGGGATCTAAATCTTAAACTGGAGATACATATTCAACCACTGCCATGTTTGTGCACCTTAAATTCCAATTCCACTGGTTTTACAGTCAGTTTATCAGAACAGAAAATTGGATCTACTGCCTCATCTTGTTTGGACCCACAACTTTTTTACTGTCTATAAGCGAAGAAAATATATCCTATGTATACCCACAGACCATTTTGAAGTTGTAAAGGAAGTGCCCATACATTTGATTCATTTAAATACTAGTAGGTCAGTGGCCAATGAGGGAGGAGCTGTATGAAATGCCACTTTACAAGCTCAGCCTGTTCTCCATGGTAAGATGATTCTGCACTGATAGTTTCAGATATGGAGCTGCTTCCATAAAAAGAATAATAAAAAATAAACTGCATTTTCAAAAATAGTCTAACGTATTCATTTAAGGTTAATTTTAAGGTGAGCTTACCCTTTAATGTCTTTTTCGGGATCTCCTGTATCTCATCTGTGATTTTCTTCTAGGCACATAGTGTATTATACCTTGTCATCTAGTCATGTTCAAAAAGCTGAGCTTTTCAACATGTATTCCATATTTAGCTACTTCTCCGAGACACGTCTGCTATTTCCTTTCACTTCCTCTTGCTGAAATGCAATCCTCTTTTTGGATGTGGCCAGCTGCCAGACAAGGAGGAATGCACATGCGAATAAGCAGAAGGTGCGTGTTGGACTTTCCTCCTTTGATGATTTGCCACTTGTTAGCCGACTCCGAATGTCCTGCCAACTGAGGTTGAGCCATATTTGATGCCTCGTCTCTGTCATTCAAGCTTGGACTCCAGTCTCTGCTCTTGGGATGACATACCAGCGGCGAAAACAAAACCGCTTTCTATTGAAATTTATACAAGTCATGTTGATTTTTTTTTTTCAGAGGCTATTTCACAGCCATATTTTCTGTGAAATGACGATTTGCGGATTTTGTATAGCCGGCTTATTGGCGGCAGGATTTATGAAAGCGGTAACATGGCAAGGTATCTGCTTGATACCGCTCTTATGACACGCCAACATAGTAATCTCTTGAAGTCACTTGAGCACCTAGTGTACAGACATGCAACAGTATCAAGGCGCTCTCTCACATACCTCTCGGAGAGTATATTTCAGAGCAGCTATGTGGGTAATAACCCTCAGCAGTTCTGACTCCACGCGCTGCTGTATGTCATCACTCTCTTTTATTTTGGAAATATTCTGTAATCATATCTTCGGGGGTTTTTTTTTTTTTTTTTGCTTTTTTAATGAATCTTATCTATATTATATAAAGTCAGTTATACATTGAATATATTTCAGATACAGGTATAGGTTATTCAGAATGCTCGGGACCAAGGGTATTCCGGATAAGGGGTCTTTCCGTAATTTGGATCTCCATACCTTAAAGGAGAAGGACAGGCTAATAAAGAGCTGCAGGCATACCTTCAGTTGTCTCAGTAGTGCCCTTAAGTCTCCCCATATTTTACCTGTTCAGATGACCAGAAGCCAAACAGAAGAGGGGAGAAAGAGAAAGCTGTATGTCTCTGGCACATGAATTACAGACACAAGAAATCTTTTCACAGAGAAGTCAGTGCAGCGTTTCTGTGTATTTACATAGACCTTTCTGATAAAGCTTACTTAGTTTTTACCTTTCTTTCTCCTCTTTTATAAAAAGAAACACAGGATTTCTTGTCTCCTTTTTTGTAAACATGCTCTTTGGTGTCAGACTTCCTCTCTCAGAAAGATCCTTTATTCCTGAGGCCAAAATGTGCAGCTCTTTCCTCTCTCTCCGCTCTCCTGCTCCCCCCTCACCCTCCCATAAGAATTCATAAAACTCACTCCCCCCTCCCTTAGGAATGTGTGATCTGAGCTATAATGGCTAGACTGCAAACAGGAAGCTATTTAAAATGTCAGCTGCTGTCTTAAGCAAACAAAGGGAGCTTCTAGTGCACAAAAATGATGGAGATTAACAGATTCCTCTTGGGCCAAACAGAGCCCTACACAGGCTTTGGGGAGGAGTACCCTTATATCATGTACTGCAGAGAGTTTAATATTTGATGAGGTATTTGGATCCTGGAGTGAAAGGCTATTGAGTAGTTTTGGTGAAAAGAAAGAGGGTAAAGTTAATTCGGCGAATGAAACGAAGGAAAATGGAAATCTAAAAGTGAAGTTTGGCATTATAGCTTCTTTTGATTGGGATATATAATAATGTGAAGAGTTGGCCTGTAATTTTGGGTTTCCTGGTGGGTCCCTTTCCTTTAGTCTAGAGAGTGAGTCCTTCTGCATTGACAGTACATTCACGTGAATATATAGCAACTTGTTAGGAGTCCTTTACCTCTCAATAGGTAGGGGTAATGAGTTCAGCGGCTCAGTTGCTTTGCTACTCCTTGGCCTGAGTATGAATGTAGATTTTGGGTTAGGCAAGTGGAACCAGTAACCTCCCTTGGTATTATCAACAAACAATACAAGCTGTGACTTGCTGATTGGTTATATTTTATTAAACATTTCTGGTTCTCTTTGGCAAGAACCCTTGTATTCGACAAACATTTTACTGTTTGTAAAAGGGGTGACCAGAGCTCACTTGATCTCCAACCTAGTGATCCCCAACCAATGGCTCAGAACAACATGTTGCTCACCAACCCCTTGGCTTTTGCTCCCAGTTGCCTCAAAGCAGATTCTTATTTTTGAATTTCTGGCTTGGAGGCAAGTTTCAGTTGCCTAAAAAACATGTGTACTGACGAGCAGAGCCTCCTTTAGGCTTCCAGCTCATGTAGGGGCCAAGCATAGCTCATTTTTGGCACCCACAGGAACTTTATGCATGATTGTGATGTTAAAAAATTTTTTTACATTTGAATGTAGCTCATGGGTAAAAAAGGTGGGGACCAATTGTATTCATTAGTCTCTTTTGTATTTTGTGGCCAAGAGATTAATATTATTTAATGCAGTTACAATGGCATATACAAATATGAATGCAGCTGTCCCTAGGTGTAGGTTTCTCTGGTTGGCCAATGCTAACCCAGCCCAGCACTGTAGCAGAACATTGTCTGGGAATGAGCACGGATGGCTGTTTGGGGGTTAAGATGAAGCACCATAAAACCCATTAAGTAGAATGAACAGGTGGAATGCTGCCTCCATTGCCGATTAGGGTAATTCTTTGACACATGACAGCATGCATGACTGTTTATACACGAGACATTTTGGTTAATCCTTGACCTACCAACAACATTTTATGTAGATCTGCTTTCTGGGCATGGAAAAAAACACTCCCCTATATAAAGCCCCAGACTGAATGTTTGTTAAGAACGCCAGGTATTCTTTCTATTTGTATAGCCATCAATACAAATTCTAGTACCTGGATTAGATTTGTTAATGACAACAATAACTTTTTTTGGATTCATCTGGATTATACACGTTAAACCTTTTTATACCGTCTATAAATTGTAGGTTAAAGTATTCTGTAGCCTTGCAGATTTATAGACTTTATTATATCACAGTTCTAGTACCTTTATTAGACTGCATTGAAATACATTGATGGAATTCCTGGGTTAAATCTTTACTGATATGTTCTATTATTTAGGCTTATCTTTAGTTTACTTTTAAATGTAGTGCCAGGTAATATGAAGGTTCATATACACAAAAAGGCTGATTTCCATGCCTAACCGTGTAGAAAAGGCTTCCATTTAAATATTTTTATACTAATAAATTGCTATTCCAATGGGCTTTACTGTTCTGTTATGACAGTGATCCCCAACCAGTGGCTCGGGGGCAACTAGCTTCTCCCCAACCCCTTGCATGTTGCTCTCAGTGCCCCCAAACCAGGGAGTTATTTTTGAATTCCTGACTTGGGGGCAAGTTTTGGTTGAATAAAAACAAGATTTCCTACCAAATAAAGCCCCCTGTAAGCTGATAGGGTGCATAGAGGCACCTAATAGCCAATCACAGCCCTTATTTGGCTCCTCCATGAACTTTTATGATGCTTGTGTTGCTCTCCAAGTTTTTACATTTGACTGTGGCTCCCGAGTAAGAAAGGTTAAAGACCCCTGTGTTAAGAGATATCTGAATGTGTGGGATTTCATGTTTTCAATTAAAGGGGGTAAATTATTGGTTACTTTTCTAGAGTGTTTTTTTATAATTTGATATGAAACGGACCATTAATATGAGCGGGGACCATATGCTTGTACTTAGCATCCCTGGGGGAGTTGAACAAAAAAACTGTGTTTTTCTTCTTTAGGGTTTCACCTTGAAAATAGGAATTCAGGCAGAACATGAATATTTTTTTTGTTCAGCGTGGGTTGATTTAATGGCTTTGGTTGATTTAATGGCTTTGGTTGATTTAAAAAAAAGAATCTTAGGTTGCTTCTCTAGAGTGTCATTATAGACCTACTCCATGCAGTTGTATCTTGTATTCTCAGTGCTCTAGAGCTCAGCAACAATAACTATACAATAAAAAATGTTTTAATTTATTTAAATGTACAGGTTACCTCTTAACACATATCATTTAGTATTTATTTTTTTTGTACATGTTTGGCAGGGGTTAGGTAGTTGAACCCCAGGCAGGGAAAGCCACTTTTTAAATGAGAAAATTCTACCCAGCCATGTTATGATCTACCCAGCCATTGTTGGTGTATAAAGCAGGGTAATATTAGCTATATCTACCCTGAGACAGAGCCCACAGAGCCTTCTTTCTTTCTCTTGTATGTAAATTGGTGCCTTGTTCACAGTTTAGTGCCCCAGAATTCTGATTGGCCAGACTGGGGCACTGACATAATCTGCACATCTCATAATATGTTTTTCCCATTTACTTTGTTTTTTTATTTCCTCTGTATCTTTAGCAGCGAGGATAATCCAGTAGCCCCCCATCTTCTTTTCTGCTGATTCCCTGCCCATGTTCTGTGCTGCTGTCACTTACCTGAGCTTAGGGACCCACTCACTATATACTGTATATATACAATATAAATGTCACAGTATAACCTGAGCTTAGGGGCCCACTCACTATATACTGTATATATACAATATAAATGTCACAGTATAACCTGAGCTTAGGGACCCACTCACTATATACTGTATATATACAATATAAATGTCACAGTATAACCTGAGCTTAGGGCCCCACTCACTATATACTGTATATATACAATATAAATGTCACACTATAACCCGAGCTTAGGGACCCACTCACTATATACAGGTATGGGACCTGTTATCCAGAATTCTTGGGACCTACGGTTTTATAATTACAGAGAAAAAGGAAATCATTTTTAAAATTAGAATTATTTGCTTATAGCGGAGTTTATGAGAGATGGCCTTTCCAGAATTCGGAGCTTTCTGGATAACGGGTTTTCAGATAAGGAATCCAATACCTGTACTGTATATCAGGGCCCCCCACCTTTTATACACGTGGGCAACATTTGAATGGAGAAAGTACAACATAAACATGAAAAAGTTTCCAGGGGTGCCAAATAAGAGCTATGATTGGCTGTTTGGTAGCCCCTATGTGAATCGGCAGACTACATGAGACTTTGGTAGTAAACCCGGTCTTTATGCAACTAAAACTTGCCTCTAAGCCAGAAATTCAAAAATAAACCTTTGCTTTGAGGCCGCTGGGAGCAACATCCAAGGGTTTGGGGAGAAACATTTTGCTTACGAGCCACTGGTTGGGGATCATTGCTGTATATACACAATATAAATGTCACAATATAGTGCTAGTGATTTATTCAGATTTACATTATACATTCTGCACTAGAATTTAATAATCAGGCCAATAGCATCAGTTTCTATGACAGATGAAATTCATTTTCAGCTTGATTTATGACACTCAAAAGAATGTGTAATAATCCAAGATGACAAACTCCAGTGGACAATTTTGATGGCCTGGATCAGCTCTGCTGAACCTCTTTGCTGGTACAGTAAATTTAATACATTTATGGGACCTGTTATTTAAAATTCTAGGTACTTGAGTTTTTCTGGATAAGGAATCTTTCCATAATTTGTATCACCATGCTTTCAGTCTACTAAAAAAATGTTAACATACAAGAACCCAATAGGACTGTTCTGCCTCCGATAAGGACTCATTTTATCTTAGTTGGGATTGAGTACAAGGTACATTTTTTTTGTATTACAGAGAGAGAAGTATTCCCTTTTTCTCTGTAATAATAAAACAGTACCTGTACTTGATCCCAAATAAGATATAATTACCCCTTATTGGGGGCAGAACAGCCCTATTGGGTTTATTTAATGGTTAAATGATTCCCTTTTCTCTGTAATAATAAAACAGTACCTGTACTTGATCCCAACTAAGATATAATTACCCCTTATTGGGGCAGAACAGCCCTATTGGGTTTATTTCATGGTTAAATGATTCCCTTTTCTCTGTAATAATAAAACAGTACCTGTACTTGATCCCAACTAAGATATAATTACCCCTTATTGGGGGCAGAACAGTCCTATTGGGTTTATTTCATGGTTAAATGATTCCCTTTCTCTCTGTAGTAATAAAACAGTACCTGTACTTGAACCCAACTAAGATATAATTACCCCTTATTGGGGGCAGAACAGCCCTATTGGGTTTATTTCATGGTTAAATGATTCCCTTTTCTCTGTAATAATAAAACAGTACCTGTACTTGATCCCAACTAAGATATAATTACCCCTTATTGGGGGCAGAACAGTCCTATTGGGTTTATTTCATGGTTAAATGATTCCCTTTCTCTCTGTAGTAATAAAACAGTACCTGTACTTGAACCCAACTAAGATATAATTACCCCTTATTGGGGGCAGAACAGCCCTATTGGGTTTATTTCATGGTTAAATGATTCCCTTTTCTCTGTAATAATAAAACAGTACCTGTACTTGATCCCAACTAAGATATAATTACCCCTTATTGGGGGCAGAACAGCCCTATTGGGTTTATTTCATGGTTAAATGATTCCCTTTTCTCTGTAATAATAAAACAGTACCTGTACTTGATCCCAACTAAGATATAATTACCCCTTATTGGGGCAGAACAGCCCTATTGGGTTCATTTAATGGTTAAATGATTCCCTTTTCTCTGTAATAATAAAACAGTACCTGTACTTGATCCCAACTAAGATATAATTACCCCTTATTGGGGCAGAACAGCCCTATTGGGTTCATTTAATGGTTAAATGATTCCCTTTTCTCTGTAATAATAAAACAGTACCTGTACTTGATCCCAACTAAGATATAATTACCCCTTATTGGGGGCAGAACAATCTATTGGGTTTATTAAGTTAAAATGATTTGTTAGTAGACTTAATGGAATACTGTCATGGGAAAACCCATCAGTTAATAGAGCTTCTCCAGCAGAATCCTGCATTGAAATCCATTTTTCAAAAGTGCAAACAGATTTTTTTAGATTTAATTTTTAAATTTCCCATGGGGCTAGCCATATTCTTCATTTCCCAGGGTACCATAGTACCCTGGGAAATGGGACCTGTGGGACCTGTGTTCTGATAAATTTCAGTCACACTTTACTGCTGTGCTGCAAGTTGGAGTGATATCCCCTTCCACCCAGCAGCCAATCAGCAGAACAATGGGAAGGGGCAAGATAGCAGCTCCCAGTAGGTATCAGAATAGCACTCAATAGTAAGAAATCCAAGTCCGACTTGGGACTCCTCCAGTTACATAAGAGTAGGAGAAACAATAGGTTAGCTGAAAGCAGTTCTAATGTGTAGCGCTGGCTCCTTCTGAAAGCTCAGACTCAAGCACACTTTACTGCTGCGCTGCAAGTTGGAGTGATATCCCCCCCCCTCACCCCCAGCAGCCGATCAGCAGAACAATGGGAAGGGAGCAAAATAGCAGCTCCCAGTAGGTATCAGAATAGCACTCAATAGTAAGAAATCCAAGTCCGGCTTGGGACTCCCGACATGGGAGTAGGAGAAACAATAGGTTAGCTGAAAGCAGTTCTAATGTGTAGCGCTGGCTGAAAGCTCAGACTCAGGCACAATGCACTGAGATGGCGCCTACACACCAATATTACAGCTACAAATACATTTGTTGGTTCAAGAATACAATTTGAAATGCTAAAGTGAATTATTTGCTATGTAAAATGGTAAAGTGAATTATTTGCTAAATAAAAGTACACCATAAAAATCATGACAGTTTCCATTTAAAGTATGAAGATCCAAATTACAGAAAACACCAGGTCCCAGGGATTTTGAATAACAGGTCCCAAACCAGTACAGCATTTCTGTACATATTCATTTTAAGTCTTTGTTTTTCCTTTTATAAATAGGGAAGCAGTGATTATCTGACATAACTGAGAATAAAAGTATGGATTTCAAGCAAAACATGGAACCTGTTATAGCTGTAAAATGACAAGTGCTGCACGGTAACACCGGCTAATGTGAACTTTCCAAAGTTTACTGGTTCCTATGGGGCAAAGCATTGCAGCAAGGTGCACACACACAGTTTGACAAGTGACAGCCACTGACGGGCATATTTCCCTGCAACTGAACTGCAGAGTATTGCGAGTGAATGGAGCCTATGTGTGATAGTAAAGTATAGCACATGTTGCATATCTGACCTCCAGTTCACAACAAGTTATGGGTGACAGGTGATTTAATTATTGCCCCAAGCCAAAGGGATTTCTTTCCACTGCAAAACAAGCTTTGAATTAGTAAAACAATACATTTCTATTTTGCAGCAGCTTTGATTGCAGCTCTTGTCTGGGAAGATGGATGTCGCTAAAGGGTCATTAATATTGAAAGAAATTTTTTAGGTCAGAATAAGTTTGAAATTTGATTTGTTTCGAGGGTTGTTGGCGAGAATTACAAAGAAGGGAGCTGCCTTTGCTAGGGGTATTCCAGTTTCATTGGTCGCGGCGTGAGTTTAAATTAAATCTTGATTGAGAAACTAATATTTTTATAAATATGTTTTTCCTGCCTATATATAATCTATATTGATTTCCCTGTTACTCAGGGAACCCATACCTAAAGCAAATACATTCATGGTACTTGTTATCCTGCTTGTTATCCTGGGGTTTTCTGTAATTTGGATCTCCATATCTTAAATCTGCAGAAAAATCTTTAAAACAATAAGTAAACCCAATAGGCTTGTTTTCCCACCAATAAAGATTCATTAAATCTTAGTTGGGATCAAGTACAGGTACTGTTTTATTATTACAGAGAAAAGGGAATCATTTAACCATGAAATAAACCCAATAGGGCTGTTCTGCCCCCAATAAGGGGTAATTATATCTTAGTTGGGATCAAATACAGGTACTGTTTTATTATTACAGAGAAAAGGGAATCATTTAACCATGAAATAAACCCAATAGGGCTGTTCTGCCCCCAATAAGGGGTAATTATATCTTAGTTGGGATCAAATACAGGTACTGTTTTATTATTACAGAGAAAAGGGAATCATTTAACCATGAAATAAACCCAATAGGGCTGTTCTGCCCCAATAAGGGGTAATTATATCTTAGTTGGGATCAAGTACAGGTACTGTTTTATTATTATAGAGAAAAGGGAATCATTTAACCATTAAATAAACCCAATAGGGCTGTTCTGCCCCAATAAGAGGTAATTATATCTTAGTTGGGATCAAGTACAAGTACTGTTTTATTATTACAGAGAAAAGGGAATCATTTAACCATTAAATAAACCCAATAGGGCTGTTCTGCCCCAATAAGGGGTAATTATATCTTAGTTGGGATCAAGTACAGGTACTGTTTTATTATTACAGAGAAAAGGGAATTATTTAACCATTAAATAAACCCAATAGGGCTGTTCTGCCCCAATAAGGGGTAATTATATCTTAGTTGGGATCAAGTACAGGTACTGTTTTATTATTACAGAGAAAAGGGAAATATTTTTTTAAAATGTGAATAATTTCCTTTAAATGGAGTGTATGGGATTCTGAACTTTCGGATAACAGGTTTTCGCATAACGGGTCCCATACCTGTACTGTTCTTGCACTACAGAAAGAGATGGGCGATGGCCTTCTGATAATTGAGAGCTTTCTTGATATCGGATTTCTGGGTTTCCATTGGTCGTAGGAAAGATAGTTCCTTCACTCCACTAATGTCAAGTGCTGAATTGTCAGATTGTGATTAAAATTTTCCATCCTGTGGAAAATTGCTCATGCAATATTGGTCACCTTGTTTTCCACCATACATGCACCAATTATTGTATGAAACGATAATATTGATGTGTGTATGACCACCTTAAAACTGCAAACTGACACAGTGATACCTTAACAGAACCTTGGGAAAAATAAATCAATATATGTTGAACTTTAACTATAACTATTAGGTAAACCTTTAGGGAAATTCAAGATATACTAATCCTTAAAGCTCTTGCAAAGCAGGGTTGGACTGGCCCACCAGGATAATAAAAGTCCCTTTGGGCCCTGCCACCTAGGGGCGCTGGGCAGGGGGTGGGCAGTGACATCACCGGGGTGGGCAGTAACGTCACAAGGGAGGAGAAGAGGTGGGGCCGTGATGTCGCTGGGCGGGGCAATCTCAGTGACTCCTGTCCGGTTTTTCTAATTTGGAAGACAGGGTAGGAGGTTTTGACCCGGACACCCCTTCCAAAACCCGGCTATCTGGGTCAAAATAGGACAGGTGGCAACCCTACTGCCACCTGCCCACAAGCTAGCTACCCCAGCCAATGCTACTTTCTTCACTGTTAAAAAAAATGGCATGCATTCCACAGTGGAACAGCAAAGTAAGTAGCGCAGCAGGAATGGCAATGGCTGGGAGTGGAGCATGGTATGGCAGTGGCCAAGTGGTAGGCCCCGGGTACCCCAGTCCAACTATGTTGCTTTGTGCTGTTTAAAGGAGCGAAACGCAGGCGGAAGAAGGAAGCGCATCGCTTCAGGTACCCCGGGCTGGTGCTGTTTTCTCCTAACAGGGGCACCAGCCCGGGGTACGAGGTAAGCGATTAAAGTCACTTGGGGGTGCCTAACATTTTAGCACCCCCAAGTGACTTAGCCTTTCCTTCCCCTTTAAGCAACTACTTTGCTAGCTTTGATGTTGGGCTTGGATGGACAACCTGTCAAGCATGGCCCTGGAGTGTCCTTGATGATGATGTGCTATGGCCATGGGCGTCCACAGAAGGGGGCAAGAGGGGGCACTTGCCCCCCCCTGGAAAAGTAGCAAAAAAACAAAAACCTTACTCCGTTTCTGCACTTTCCCCTCAAGCCCGTTTTTGCTGTGCTCCGATTGGATCTTTCTTCTTGTGGATTCACCAATCAGAGCACAGCTTCCTTGACAGACAGTAAAATTGACCAATCAGAGCACAGATGCACACAGGGATCGGGAGATTTTGCAAACTGGAAACAGAAATAAAGACTGAAAAGATGAATCTGCAGCTGTAACTTTACCTAAGAACCAACTCTCAACTTTTGCTGCAGTTTTCATCCCACAGGTACTATACACAGGTACTATACAGTTCTAAAGAATCACTAGCTGACATTAAATTGTTCAATTTATAATCTATCCCCTACCCTAACACATGGAGGGTAAGTTAACTCTTTCCCTCTGAAAAAGCTCATTGTGAGTTTATAAATGTGTTGTTGTTTTTTGCACTTACTATTTTTTTTTTTTTTTTTTGTCATTGTTTTGTTCATTTATAGTAAGTTACAGTGGGGCCAATGTTGTGTATCAGTGCCAGTGTTATAGTGCCAGGGCCTGAATATCTGCCATCAGTACCCACTGCTCCTCATGGCATATAATGTGCTGGGTTTGTAAATACGGACTGCGTCTCACTGTATATAATGGGGAGTCAGTACCCACTGCCTTTCTTGCTATAAAACTAACATAAACACATCTAAAGGGGTGGTTCACTTTTAAGTTAACCTTTAGTATGTTATAAAATGGCCTATTCCTAGCAACTTTGCAATTGGTCTTCCTAATTAATTTTTTTGAATAATTTGCCTTTCTCTTCTGCCTCTATACAGATTTCAAATGGGGGCCAAAAAATATTGTATTATTATTATAATTTTGTATTACTTATTTTTCCAAGTAGGCCCCTTAACTATTCATATTCCCATCTCTTGTTTAAATCACTACCTGGTTGCTAGGGTAAATAAGACCCTAGCAACCAGATAGCTGCTGAAATACCAAATGGAGAGCTGCTGAACAAAAAGCTAAATAACTGAAAAACCATTAAAAATAAAAGTGAATTCGAATGCGAACTACCCCTTTAAGCTAACTGATCCCAAACACAAATGTTTGCAGATCCCCTAACAGAAGTGCGCGTATGAATACTTTTACATACTAAACATTTTAGGGTAAAAAAAAAAAGCACCCCCACCCGCACTTTTGTACAGTATCCCTGGGAGTCAGTGGGAACGGCAAGAGGTAGTTGGGAGGTTAACTTTTTACGTCAGCAGCGAATCCACTAAGTGTCACATTAGCTGTAGGTCAGTCTGTGTATGGGCCATATTTAGCCTCCCCTAGTATCATCCTGCAAAAAAAAAAAATATATATATATATTTATCTGTTGCAGGATGATGCTAGCTTACTTGCCCCCCCTTGGAAAATTTTCTGCGGACGCCCATGGCTATGGCTACTGATCCGGTACAAAATCAGTGTACAATGTGCCCCCAAAAATCATGGAAATAAGAAGCTGCAGTGCAACACTATACAAGAAGCTTGGCAAATGAATATTAAAGGCTAAAGTTACAAACAATAGAATAAAGAGAATATTCTGGCTGTGTTGTACATTACTATCTGATGGCACTTGAGGTTTAATGGTTTGACAAAGTCACTGGCACATGGTGAGCCTGATACGCTCATGAGTTACAAGATAAACAGTCCGAACAAGCTTTCTCTGATCACCCCGTCACAGCCTTACTTTGCTGCTGTCAGAAAGTCTTCAGCGAAATCTCCTCTGAACTGACAGCTCTCCCGTCTCCTGGCCATGGCTGGTGGAGTGCGGCACATCAGAAGCACGCAATTCAAGCAAAATGTCAGAGAACAGCGCGGCCACTCAGGGAGAAATCGAATTTGGCACATTTTGAAAGAAGAAAGGGTTTTTTTTTTTGTCTTCCACCCAAAATAACTTTTTAGTCACAGTTCACTCCGTCATATTTTTTTTGGACTTTGTGATGTCTCTGATTTTGAACTGTGACTGTCAGATGTAACAGGAGCCTTACATCGTTTTGGGTTTCAGATTTATGAAGAGTTTTTAGAAGTTCCAGGCCTTTTTTAAGCTGTTTTCAGCTCCCGTAATACAATATTAACATCTAGGTCACATTAAAATTCCATTTCTTTCCATTGTTATGAAATTTTATTATATTTGCTTGCTTTCTGCAGAGGGATGCATAATCATATGTAAGGGCCTGAAGGCTCCATAGCAGTTCCAATGCAAGGCAGGCTGTACGAGTCAGCTGTAGTCCTTTAGCGCTATAGTTTTCTTATATGTATTGATATGCAATCATTAGTAACAAAGTAAATTAGGTTGAAAAAGGACACACAGAATACTCACAAGTTCAGCCTTTTATGTCTATAGGAAACCTGCCTAACTGCTAGTCAATCCAGAGGAAGGCAAAAAGCTTATCTGGAGCCTCTCCAATTTGTCTCTAAGGGGGAAAAATTCCTTCCTGACCCCATGATGGCAATTGGACCAGTCTCTTGATCAGCTTTGTACTAAGAGCTATCTCCCATAACCCTGTATTCCCTCACTTTCTTAAAGCCAATCCAACTCCTTCTTGAAGCTATCTAATGTATTAGCCAGTACGACTGATTCAGGGAGGGAATTCCACAATAGCTCTCACTGTAACAAACCTTTTCTGAATGTTAAGATGGAACCTCCTTTCTTCTAATCAGAATGGATAACCTACTGGAAGGGCCTTCTGGTAAATAAAGCATTAGTGAGATTAATATACGATCCCCTTATATATTTATACATAGCTATCGTTTTCCTTCTTAAGTGCTTCTTCTCCAGCATAAACAGACCCAACTTGGCCAGTCTTTCTTCATAACTGAGACTTTCCATACCCTTTACCAGCTTAGTTGCCCTTCTCTGGACCCTCTCTGATTCAATAATGTCCCGTTTGA
This sequence comes from Xenopus tropicalis, assembly GCF_000004195.4. NCBI lineage: Eukaryota > Metazoa > Chordata > Amphibia > Anura > Pipidae > Xenopus > Xenopus tropicalis. Next base: position 197,619,636 of record NC_030677.2, on the reverse strand, counting down.
GCACTGGAGACCAAAACTGAACAGCATATTCTAGATGGGGCCTTACCAGCACTCTGTAAAGTGGAAGAATAACTCCCTCCTCCAATGAATCTATACCCCTTTTAATACAGCTCAAAGCCTTGTTTGCCCTTGCAGCTGCTGCCTGGCATTGCTTGCTACAGCCAAGTTTATTATCTTCTAGGACTCCAAAGGCCTTATGCAATATAGATTTGCCTAGTGCAGTCCCATTAATCCCAATCCCAAAGGATTGTAGGCACTCAGCATCAGTTAACTGAAGTTTATCCCTATCTATCAACAATAAGTACCCAATTTCACCTGCTAAACTGACCTGCTATTCTGAATACCGGTTGCACTTCATGCTTATAAAATCAGGATGAATTATAAAGATATTACCAATAAATCATGGGCAGAGAGGGGAAAAACCACTATGCCATACAGATTTAAAAGCTGCCTGATGCATTTCGCTTGCTCACAGTGATCTTTATCAAAGGTATGCCATACCGATGCCATATAGTAAGCATAAATCCTTTTTGACATATCCCTTGTGTCCACTTCTGAATAACGCTGCTTTAATTGATATGTTTTTACAAACATATAAAGTGGCAAACAATATCAAGTGAAATTGCAGCTATCACAATAATTAACTAAGGCTTCCTGCAGATGGCTAACACCACTTTCTTACTGGAGATATCAGCTTTATTTCACTTGGGAGAATAACATTAGTAAGCACATTCTTCTCAAGCTGAAATTTCAATTAAGCTCACTTACATAGCTCACAAAGTTTATTGGGGAGGAACAGTTTGTAAGATTTGTTCAAGTGGACAAATCAGAAATAATTCAGGTAAGCTTTGCTAAGGTAGAAGGGCAATTAACCGTTTTCTTGTCTATGTTCTTAGTTTATGTTTTAGACCACAAATGTTCACCATTGGCAAAGTGTCTGTATTGTGTTTCTCTAGCGATGAGCAATGTGCTGACAGTCCAGAGTCTCGCATGGTCTGTGTCCACCGTTGCTTGGTGATTTGTTTGAATTTCCCTCAAGTACTGTGGCTTTGAGGAACATTTCTTTGACAGCACCAAGTGCCTCTCTATATTAATGTAAGCTAAACACACAGGCTAATATTAATAGTACAATATATAACAGTAGTAACCAACACAAACAAGTGAAGCTTAGATCTACAGCTTGGGTCGACTACGTTCTGCAAAGAGATGTTACATTTTTATTTCAGACCAGGCAGGAAACATTGATAAAAGCTTCAAGGTACCAATTTCCTCCAAATATTTCTCAGTTTATTCATTTGAAATTTTCATTTTTGGGTGGCCAAATTGGAGAAGATTGTATTTGACAGCCAGACCAGCTTAGATGAAAGATGCAACCAGTAATCCTAAATTAATGTGGGCTATAATAAACCGAAAAAGCATTTTTACATGTTCAAAGCTTTGGAAGAGGGGGCCCAACAAGAATGCCAGGTAAAGTAAAATTTGAGAGTAAATCCTCATATTTGGAGCACTGGAGGATTATTTATCAAATTTGTGTATTTTTTTTTTCAATTTAAATAAACTCAACATTTTACTAAACCTAAATGTTTGCTTATTCATTAAAAAATTTGTATATAAAACGCAATCAAATTAAACATCGAATTAAGCATCAAATTTCAATTTCTATTTTCAATGGGTCTACAAACTTTGGCTAGGACAACTCCCATTGACTTCTACTCGCAAGATTTTGATGCCGAAGTGTTACATTTGAGTTTTTCTGGGCGCCATATTAGCGCTCGCTATTACGCACGTAGCAGTTACGCAGTTACTTTCGGAACACTACTGTACTGAAAATGCCCATTTCCCTGCAAACTGGTGGCTGCATCACAGACTTGAATAAATCCCACTGCAAAGTCCATATTGTGTTGCCAAAAGCTCAGGAACTGTAATTTTCTATAATTACCGCCTGCCCCAAGTAGGGGTTAATTTTCGCATAGACTAATACAATATTTAACGCGTTTAACGCTTTATATGTGTTTGTGAATCATGCGTTAGTACTACGTGCGTTATTGACCTTTAGTGAATCGGCCCCTTTGACTCTCAGGAAAAATGTAAACGTGAACATTGATAAATCATCCCCTGGATATCCTGGAAACTACGGTAGAATGACCGATATGGTTTCCATTTCTAAATATTGTTGTGAGCTAACTTAATCAGATATTGGACGTCAAAGGGGGGTTGAAACCCCAAAAGTCTCAGGACTTCTCTTATTCACTGACTGTTACTCTTATTCACAAAACCTCTTCTGCGTAAACATGCAAGATATAGAGTGGGTAAAAATGGAATTGTGCATAATATATGCAATGTCTTATTGTATGTAATAATGTAGTGATTTCATTGCAGAGTGTTGTTCGCTGCCTTTGGCACCCAAAGCTGAACCAGATCATGGTGGGCACTGGCAATGGACTGGCTAAAGTATATTATGATCCCAACAGAAGCCAGAGGTATGTTTTAATCGTGTTTGTGTGTGCACATTAGCACTATAGGTTGGGTGGTGTTTTTATATACATCATGCCTTTATTAAATAAACCTCCTGCAAATACTAATATTATGACTCTTTAGATGAGAAATTTCAGATGTTGAAGGGATCTCCTGGGGCTGTTTGGGTTTTTCTGTTGAAGCAAGAAAATGTCTGGTTGACTTACCAAAAATGTTGGAATTAAAAGAAAGTCTGTGCTATTCTTTATATAATGTTCCTTCTTGTTTCTAGTTTTCTCTCTGTTTTTTTCCTGAGAAATACTATAGAGTCCAAACTTTACACCACAGTGCCATGTTGTCATTGTCCTTAGTGTACGATGCACTGTTAGAGCTTCAGGCATAAAGTAGAAGTAGCTGGAATGCTTAGCATTTTGGATGAATATTAGCATCAATACAAAGGCTGTTCTTAGGAATTATTATCTTTATTACTTTAAAGGATAAGTAAGCCTTTTATTTTACAATCCTCTAAAATTGCTCGAAACAGCCCCCAAAATAGCATGCCTTTCTCCCAGCGTGCAGATTTATTTTGTTTTTCTGAACTGAAGCTCTTTTTACTGCCTTCCTTGTATTGCTTGAAGCTTCGCCCCCTTTTTCTTTCTGAGCATTCCTTCTCTGTCCCACCATGAGGACCTGAAAGAGGTGCCTACTGGGCATGCTCACTGCCTCTGCTCCAAATAAAATCAACCAGGCATGCGCAGTTGGCACCTCTTTGAGTTCATCATAGTAAGTGAGAGGCTTTCTCAGAAAGTAAAGGGGCGGAGCTTCACGCTAGACAAGGAAGACAATAAAAGAGCTGCAGTTCAGCTGCTTGTAATAGAGAAACAAACAAATCTGCATGCAGGAAGAAAGATATGTTATTATGGGGGTTGTTTAGAGTAAATTTTGAGACTTAAAAAAAAAGTTTACTTTGTTAAGGGATAATTTAGGAATTCAGAACCCCTTTGCCCAGTTTCTGCCATTTAAATGGCTAGGAAATGCACTCCCTATGGCATTCACATGCTTTGTAGGCAGTGAATTCTTAGGAGGGTTTTCTTTGTCATTCACAGACAAACCCGGTCTTATATTTATATCAATGGGAAACATCCTCATGTGGAAAATGGTAATTTGAACCTGTCAGTCCTACCTGATAGCATTACAGTGGTCAAAGTGTCACAGTGACTTTAGCCTTATTACCCATATTGTAAAGCTTTATACACACTGTCAGAATACATGGACAGATCTGGTACAATATTCCATACTGGCTTTCTGCAGTGCTTCTAAACTTGCACACAAATGTATTTTGGATGCTGCTAAATACAGTTATGTACCGCTAGCTTTGCTCTAAGGGAGGGTATCTGAGAGAAGAAAAGCAGCCAGAGATATATGCATATCATATTTAACCCCTAGCCTCTTAGATTTCAGAGAGTTTACAAAGTGCACGTTTCCCTTGTTGCACAATAAATATTAACTGTTGTGCCCTCTTTGTCTTTACTTACCCAGGGGAGCCAAGTTATGTGTGGTTAAAACACAACGGAAGGCACGGCAAGCAGAAACCCTGACGCAGGATTACATTATTACCCGTAAGTAAATACCCAACAAGTCTGTCCCAACGTCCCTGAGAAATAAAGTCATGGCTTGCTTCCGATTGTTTAATTTCTTTTTTTAATAAGTTCAAAACTTTCTTGGGTTGTTAATAGCATTTAATATTCCAGTGAAACAAGTATCATTTTTATTAACTGTATCTAAAGACTAGAAAAAGCATGCAAGAATATATAGAGTGAGGAAGACCAATAAAAAAAAACCTTGGATGTAATGTATATGAACCATAATTGACCTCTTTATGTGTGTATATGTGATTGGGATTCTAAATGTAATGCTTTTTAAATGTTGCCCATAGTCAGTGTAGGAGGTTTGACCTATTTCCAATTTATTTCAATGCATTTGTTAGTTTAATACAACAGGGTTCTTACTAGAATCTTCAGAGCATTTGTTGTACAGGCAATTATTTGCCAGCCAGCATTCCCTCCAGTTTCCTGTTGGCCTTGCATTTCATTTTAAAGCTATGTATCCAGAAATGATGTTTCCTCACAGCTGTGAGTGTCTGCAAAGAGTTGGGGTGGAGTAGAATAAGTATAAAATTATGTGTTTTCACACTAAATTCTTGTACCAGAAATTGCTGTGTGTCCTGGCCTAAAAACATTGTGTTCGTGGGCACAAGTACATGGCTTAGAGGGAACATTGCTCCCTGCCCCAAGAGGCAGTACCATAGCACCCCTGTCTGCCCTTCGCCTCTCAAATGTATGATCTGCCCATAGCCGCCAACTTGAGGGGGTTAATATGATTTATAAATTAGAGTGAACAGGATCAACTAGTCTATAAGGAGGCAAGAAAGGGGTATAGCACACCCATGCTGAACCAAACAATTTTGCCTGCAATTAAGGGGCAGATCACATAAAACTTTAGGCATTTATATTGCCTAACACTATATGTTATGTTGGCTTACACTATAAGATCTTATTGTTTGGCATGGATGAAAAATGTGCTGATATTTACCCTGATTTGACAGCCAACATACTAGGTAAAAATAGGGTGACCATTTGGCCCCCTGACAAACAATCTGCCGAAAATGGGGGCCTAGGTAGATCCAGCAGATCTGCAACGCACCAAAACTGGATTTCCAAGTTGGCAGCTTTTATTGGCCTGTGTATGCCTACTGAATTGCAGGTGTTTCACAGGTGCCTGATTCTATACAGGACTTTATCATCTTAACCTACTTAGTCTGATCAGTCAGAGATTAAGAATCAGCAAACTGGAAAAGGCAGAGTGGGGAACGATCTGAGGCTATCCTCGGCAGGTATTTCATTGTGGCTATGTAAGGTATCAGATCAGTTATAGCCAATGCCATCATAATAACATTTACGAGTAGCAAAATAACATGAATAAGCTTAAGGGTGTTTACACCTCCAGACATTAGACAGAAAAGAGGCTGGAATCTATTGTTCTAGAGCATGTTTACAGACCCAAAAAGTCCTGTGTATTTAGTATTAGATCTGGGGCCACAATGAATATTTATACTCAGGGAAACTACGTGAAACATACCTACATTAAGGCAGATGTGCCTCCAAATAACTTAATTTATGATGGTGTGTTACCAGATGCCATCACCCTATAATGGGGAAAAAACTGCACAGTTTGGAGCTGGGCCAGCTGATTAGAACAGGAGGTCTACCAATTCTGGGAGGTGCCTTGCTCTTAAGCTATTTCATTTCAATTTGCTTTATTAAAAAGAACCATGTGTGGGTGATAATGCACAAAGTCAACAAGGATATTAAAGAAACATAATCCGCAAGGTCTCCCCTTGCTCAGACCAGCCTGTAAGTCTAGCAGATGTGGAAATGTTGTAGCTGGCAGCAGAAAAGTCCATTAAATCTTAATTTAATAATATCAAGAACCTCCTGTTGATCATATTTTCCCTCACTTTCTGGAAGAAACTAAAGCTCCCCTGCCTAAAGCCTTTGCTAAGAAGTGCCACCGGAACACCATGGCTCAGATTTCCTCCACAAAATGCAAAATCCGCCTTCTTTTCACTTTGTCTTATTGGTCTGCTCATAACAGAATTCTTAAAATGTTCCTTGGCATTAACATTAAGGGCATGCCTGTGCTTTTCCATCTGAAAATTAATTTTGGGGATTGGGAGTACTAAATTATTTGAAGCAGTTAGAAAGGGAAGCAGAAGACGGTACAGGGATCAGTAACACATGCATAGCAGAGACCGGCCTCCCCTTCCCCAAGATTGAGATACATTTACATGGATCTATCCACACTGATCGGCATGCTGGAATCCTAAGAGCATTGGCACGCTCGGCCATTTTTATTCTTTTTTTGGGTCAATAATTGCGTGCCATTTGTCTGTGCTGGTTTTTCCAGAAATAGAGCAATAGAGAGAGATATTTTGAATGAGTAAAAATTTAGTGAATAAAATGGGTAAAATATATCTGTATGTGGGATTTTATTAGGCTTTGATTGGCACTGCAGAAGGCTTGTCAAATACACCCAGAGAAAATAGCCCAGTCCATGCAATTTAATGGGTTGCTTTTTTTCGCCTTCCTTTTTTTCCTCTCTTGAGGATTCGGCCAGCCCAACATGAGTTAAAACTAAGTCACACCAGTTATGTTCCACTTATTTTCACAGGTTTACCAGCAGGGTTACACAGCAGCATTTGGCTCCTCCATCAGGATTTTGATTTTTGGGGAATCTCTGTAACTTTGTTTTGAAGCCAAGAGAGAAGAAATGCTACTTTTCTGGTCCAATCTGCAGGAATTTGCTTTTGTAACAGGAGATAGGTGCAAGTTATGCTTGGCTTAGTGTGCTTCACACTCCAAATGACAGATCTGGGAATAGGTTTTCCTAGTACAGGATTAACTTTTAATATTCAAAATAAAGAGATGGTTTCCAGTTGAAATAATTCTGTCTCTCGGTTGTCTCCGATAGCTCATGCTCTTCCAATGTTCAGAGAGCCTCGCCAGAGAAGTACGAGGAAGCAGCTGGAGAAGGATCGACTGGACCCAGTGAAATCCCATAAGCCAGAGCCACCTGTTGCAGGGCCAGGTAATTGATCTGCCAGATATAGCAAATTGGGCAATTTACACCAATAAACCACTGTGTGTGTGTGTGTGTGGAACTACACTGTGAAGCAAGAAGTTATTGGTTTCCAACCAGTAGAGCTTTGCTCCTACACCCTTGATAGACATTAAGCTTGAGTTCCAACCCAAAGCTGTGGAATGAATGATTATTTCTATCCTGTATACTTATCCCTAACCATAAAGGTTTTTAGCCTGCTGTAGCACAATGCTGGGTGCTTTTGTCCCACACACACAGACATTTTTTCATGATTTATAAACCAGAATGTTGGAAAATAAAGAGAAAATGACTTGTCTGAAGGGAACAATAACATTTTGCCGCCTAGAACTAAATTCCAGGTCCCACCCACAGGCACCTTGGGGTCCTCCTCTTGCTACTGTAATTGCTTTACAATTATACATGTATTATGCATCTAACTTAGCTTTGTGGCTTGTCCATCACTATCTCTTACTCCTATTTGCCTGTTCCTGTGTGGCTGATAAGGATTTTCTGATAGAGTAAATCCAGTTATAGATTCCAAAGTGGTGGTCAGCAGTGCTACCTGATGAACAGCGACAGTGTCTTGAATCCTATGTAGCAAGCTGCTTGGACATGTTCGTGGATGCGTGTTATAATGGGGGCTGTTTCCTGTGTAGTTACTGACAAATCTGCTCAACAAGGGGTTATGTTTTAGGTTTGCTCTGCAAGCACACTGAACCTTTGTTTGTTATGATGCCTGAGGCACAGGGGAGAGCTATAGTGACAAGGTCAGAGGGAGCTGGAACCAGGAAGGTGGTCAGTTCTGTCCCCCACATTTCCTGAAGTGTACTGCCTTAGGACTTGTGTGGGTTTGAATACTTATTATTACTTATTATTGCAAGGCTAAATGTGCATTATTCCCTTCACACACACGATAAGAGAGTGCAGTATCCCTTTCTGGTAAAATCTGCAAAACTGTGTTTAGTCAAGCCTTTCTTGCACCCAATCTGCTTCTAGCACATTTATTCACTTCAGTCATACCGCTGGGCATACCAAGGTTCTAGTTTAACCTAGGAACAAGCACCCACTCTTCTGTTATATTGGTTATATTTCCCGTTTATGTCCATTTCTTGGAGCCTGAAGTATGAAAGTATGGCCATACACTGCCAGATCCCTGGAGTATGAAAGTTGGCCATACACTGCCAGATCCACTTGATCCAATGAGAGTTTCTGGGCCCAGTTTGGCTACCCTTGCACTGGGCCAAATTGGGCTGATGCGATCGTTGGCCTGAGAGCAAGCAATCAGATCATACAAAGGGGCCTACAGGCTGTCAGATAAGGACTGTGTCAACACTCCGATGTACCCTTGTCAGATGGAAAAATAAAATCTGCCTGATTTTCATCCAGATATTAGTTGGACAGGTTCATCTTTAGGGTTGTGAATTTTTAAAGTAGGTAAGACTGGGAAGGGGGGGGGGGTGATGTCAGAGGGTGGGGCATGATTTTTAGTGGGCAGCTTGTGATGTCGGGGGGCAGGAATATGATGCAATTGGTGACTTGCCAATTGCCGCATAATTCACTGCAGAGTCCTTTCAGGATTCCCTTATGAAAACCAAGGTGTTCAGGTCAAAACTGGACAGGGGGCAAATCTATCTATTGGTGGGCCCCATACATGGGCCAATAAGCTGCTGACTCGTTTTGGAAAGATTGAGTCAGCAGCTTTAGTTGACCCATTTACAGCCACCTTTAGGGCTACACTGAGCCCTTTCATTCCACCAACAAGTCTGTGGTTATATCTCATTATATGCCACTGTTGTTCTTACTGCAAGAGGGTTTCTGATAGTTTTCTGATTGGTTGAGAAATCTCCTCCAATCAGCAGGATGACACTTGCAGTCTTAGAGCTGAATTTTGGACTGATGCAATATAGTGGGAATGATTGTTGTTGGGTTTTTGGTACAACAACAGTAATTGACTCAAAGGTTGCACACACTGATTTTGGGAGCTAATAAAACTGTGCAGCTTGGTCTCCCATCTGGTAAGAGGCTGGAAAGCTCTGCCTGGTCACATTGTTCATGAAATAAATGTGTGGCGCAGACACTAAATTAAATTACAGTTTTTGAGAAATGAAATATAATTAGGCCAAGGTTGATAGTGTGAAACAAATATCCATAGATATATAAAAGAAATGTTCCCTTCCTCAGGGTGATTATACAGAGCACAGAAGCCATGTGCCTTATCCTTAGCAGCGTCAGGGTTAAATCCCATGGCTTTAGACGGCTTTAGGTCTACAACATCATTTTTTTGTTGTTTATGTTACTTTGCTTTTAGACATATTTTCCATTGTTTTACAAGTCACTCTGGTTTATTTCTTCTTGAGCGGCTGAAGTTAAGCACCTTTTTACACACTTCTCCTGGGCTGATAGGATGTGCTTGCAAAATAGGTGCCTGGTAGCATTGCAAATATAATGTAAACTCCAGCCTTTGCATGACAGATGCATTTGTTCTTTTCTTTGTTGTCCCCATATTTACATGTTAACACTATTTACACAGAAAATTTGCTTATACTAAATGATCTCCACTTTCAGTGTAAATGCATGCTTCCATAGCAGCAATTAAGGAATCACTCTGTCCTGAGCTTAGCTTTCCTAAGGCACCAAATACAATTGTAATGGGCTTGATGCAGTAATATCACATTGGAGACCACAAACCAAGGAATTGCTTTTGGACTAGAGTATAGAGGCTAGGAGTATGGAGGGTGTGGGGCTAAGGATATGGAGGCTGTGGGGCTAGGGGTATGGAAGCTGTGGGACTATGGGTATGGAGGCTGTGGGGCTAGGGGTGTGGAGGCTGTGGGACTAGGGGTGTGGAGGCTGTGAGACTAGGAGTGTGGAGGCTGTGGGGCTGGGAGTGTGGAGGCTGTGGGGCTGGGAGTGTGGAGGCTGTGGGGCTGGGAGTGTGGAGGCTGTGGGGCGTGGAGTGTGGTGGAGTGTGGAGGCTGTGGGGCGTGGAGTGTGGAGGCTGTGGAGTGTGGAGGCTGTGGAGTGTGGAGGCTGTGGAGTGTGGAGGCTGTGGGGCGTGGAGTGTGGAGGCTGTGGGGCTAGGAGTGTGGAGGCTGTGGGGCTGGGAGTGTGGAGGCTGTGGGGCGTGGAGTGTGGAGGCTGTGGGGCTGGGAGTATAGTGGGACAGTGAGGGGCTCAATAGGGGAGGGGTGGATAGAAACACTTAAGTAAAGGGCCCCAGGCAGTGGAGGTGCAGAACAGCATCCGGGGGGTGGGGTGGCCCAGTAAGAACCCACACATGGCGAAGAGAAGGGCTGAGGGGTAAGAAATGTTAAGTGACTCTCCTGCCCAGAGGGGCATATTTAGCAAACTGCTGGGATCTTGCTGTGCCCTTACAGTACAGGCCTATTGACAGCTGCCTTCCTTCCCATCTTCCCCCTCCCATCACTCACTGGGATAACAAGGGTTGCAGATTACTGAAAATAATTTCCTAGAGGGGGGAAATGTAAAGTTTAGGCAGGGCCCCACACTTCTATAGAAGATTCATATGGAAGTTTCCTTACCAATGCATAGAATATAATTTAGACTGGAAATAGACTGGTATCACTGCTAGATACCAATGTGTGTGTCTGTGTGTCAGATTGAGTTGGTATTGCCTGTGTGTTAGTGTGCCATGTAATCGTGCCCTAACACATATGGTTGATTGGTTGATGCAGTGTGAGGGGCTGCTAATCGGTATGAGGTGTCTGTGCCTGAGGCTGTGCTTTGTGTGTATTGTAAGTGTAAGTGTATTGTAATCTAGGCAGTTGAGAGATGACATGAAACATGTAACTCGAGGTTACAAATGCGCTAAACTGCATGCGGATGTGGGCCGAGCATGCCCAAGTGCATCATTTTGCAGGCCAGGGTGCATTATGGAACCAAGCAAAGTAACCATAGCCAGGTTTGTCATTATGTAAAGAGGCAGTATGAGTATCTGTGTGAGAATCTGTGTGAGAATCTGTATGAGTATCTGTATGAGTGTGTGTGTATGAGTGTGTGTATGAGTGTATGAGTATGTGTGTGAGTGTATGAGTATGTGTATGAGAGTGTTATGTGGCCGTGCCAGTGTGTCCCTTCTGATCTGCTGTGCAGGTTTGGATGGTGCGTGTGTGCTAGAGACGGCTAGTGTGCATCAGCATGGGAGGTGTCTGCGCCTGTGTCTCCCAGTAGCCATGTGTTTATGGATATCTGTCAGCGTAGAAGGAAATCGACGTCTGCGTATTTGTGTTTCATATTCCTGTGTCAACTCCTTGTGACCTTGGGCAAGTCACTTAATCTCCCTGCACCTCAGGCACTAAAACTCAAGGCTGTAAATTCTGTCGGCCGGGGGCTTGCTGTGCTACAACGTTCTGCTGAAAATGAATTCTGCTAAATTATATGGAAATGAAGATGGCGCATAGAAAATGATTTTCCTACCCAGGTGTATAGCCACAATGGTTCCTGCTACTCACAGATCCAAAGGCCATTAGTTGACTCCAAGCGAAGAGATTGAAAGACTCAAGCACACCTCAGCCGTTCTGTGACAATGACTTGTCCCCAAGGCAAGGGGATGAATCTTCATTTGATGTTATCCTTTTTTTGAGGAGGCCAATAGAAGTCAAGCCCTGTGGCTTCATATCTAGGAAGGGATGTGTGGGGTCCAACCTTAACTTTTGTTGAAGGCCTCTTATTAGGCATCTTGACTCCTTGCTACTGTAACAGGTGTTCTGGAGAGAGTGAGGAGACTGTGGCAGTGGGATTGCATGTGATTTGGCGCAGAAGTAAAAATTGGCAAATTGCGCTCAGGAAGGGGGGCACCTGGGGACCAGATGGATCAGCAGTTTTTCTGCATCCCAATCAGAAGATTTTACTGGGGACCCAAAACTGTTAGCAAAGGTTGGCCAGTTGTCAGACAACCACACAACTTTAGGTCAATCTTACTCTTGTAGAGTTTCTAGTCATTACAGAGATTAGGAGTAGTAGGGGCAGTTTTGCCATAAGTGGGAAAACTGAATGATTCTACTCAATGCACCTTTTATTTCATCTACTGCACCGGTGCAGAAGGTGTAGGGTCACTCCTTGCCTTTGACCAAAGCAGAGAGCAAGCAGTTGGGGGGAGTGGGAGTTTGAGGCAGGTGATGATGGTGGCAGCTGGGGGGGGAGGGGAAGGTTGAACCCTGCCATGGCACTGGGCTGAGAAGTATTGCTTTGGGTGCCAATATTACCTGCCTGCTAGCCAATGATGATGAAATAGAAACATGGCACCTACAGAGGCGCTCCTATACACTTCTACTACTTCTCGCAGTGCCCTAGCAATATCCCTACACTCTCCTTACAAGTCCTCACTGCCAGAAAGCTTTTGTCTCTGAGTTAATAACTGAACCACTTTGTCCGAGTCTTTCCTTACTGAGGTAGTTGATTGTATTGATGGCATTATCGGATATACTGGAGTTTTTTTTGTTAATGCTCACAGCTATGGAGAATAAAATTATGTAATTCATCTGTAGGCACACCACACACAATCTGGCAGCGTTGCTTTCACTACCAAAACAGACATGTAACTCTATACGAGCGAGAGCCTTTGATGCCAAGTGCCAGTGTGTCACACAGAGGAAGCAAGTGTTCAGAAGAATCCCTTAATAGAGATGTCTGTAATTGCTGGTCTATGAATAGCCGCAGGCGGTGGGAAGTCGGAGACCCCTGGAGTCGGCCTGTGCTGCTTATCCTCATGCTGGCACTGCTCCAGTGAAGAACCTGTTTGTGTGTCCTTCCTGCAGGCCTACAGTACTTAGGGGCTAGGTCTAAAGGAGCATTTTATTTATATTTCTATGGGATTTTCTGCTCTGCCAGCATTGCACTTTTAGTCTTGCCTTTGTGCATACTTTGTGATACTTGGCATCTGCTATCACGGTAATCCAGACTACAGCCGGAAGAGCACACCTGCCTTGGCCATTGTCATAGTGATGCTGAAGGCTGCCCAATATCAGTGGGGACAGTTCAACAGTTGCACGATGGCCATAAGTTACACAATATAATAATTCCCTTGTGCTTTTATGTGTGTGTCCCCTGCCGTGTTCCTCCTGATTCAGGGGCATATTCTGCCTTTTGTACCATAAAAATCAGCCCTAGCTGATCAAACACATAGTCGTTTCTTGGTTATCCTGACAACTCGAGCTCATATAGTCACTAAATGGTATCATGCAATCCGCAGAAAATATTTCCTGTTTACCCTGTGCTGCTAACAGTGTCTCTTTAAGGCACGGGGTCTGTCCATGCCTGGGATTCTCTGAGGCTTTGCATAACTGGAGCTCCCTGTCAAGGTAACCTTTAGATTGGTATTCGGACAACAATCATTGGCTCCATTCATGACCTATTTTGCCTATGATAAACTTTGTCATCTAAATTAAGAGAATAAAATCTTTCAGCAGGACCCTGTGTTTGAAAATAGATTACTAAGTCCATGTTATCATAGTTCCATGGTTGGACTTTGCGGATTCCTGAGGCCGCTGGGCCGGAGCTAGTGCGAATGTCTTGTGAGTTGTTTGAAAACCACCCAGTTCCCTCGGTTTGTTACATATGTCTCTTAATTGTTCTTTGTTTCTCAGGTCGTGGGGGCAGAGTGGGTACCCACGGAGGCACCTTATCTTCATTTATCGTGAAGAACATTGCGCTAGATAAGACTGATGACAGCAACCCACGAGAAGCTATACTTCGACATGCAAAAGATGCAGAAAAAAATCCTTATTGGGTTGCTCCAGCATATTCCAAGTAAGGCTTCTGGGAATATACTTCTAGGGCATCCTCAGTGCTGTGTATCTGTATGCGTAGCTCATATGTAAAGCACCTGTACATACTGTCATAATGGGTAATAGCACAGGGTAGATTTATGGCGAAAGCAGAACTAGATTATTCCATAGTGAACCTGTGCTGCTGACCAGCTCCAGACTGGGATCTAAAACAGCCCCTGGCATATCAAGTACACAGAGGCCCAATTGCCCCCCCACCAGTCCACTAAATAGTGACTGTCTATGGCACCTTACAGTACTTGTCAGACTCTATAGATTGCCCGACCCTGCCTGCTGTTTAGTAATGTGTGCGGGACAACCCCATCCTCATACCCCCGACCCTAACCTCATACCCCCTAACATTTGAAGAATGCAAAGAGGGACAAAAAGAAATGCCGCACGTAACGTGGTGAAAATTTTCTAAACACTCCCATTTTTGTGACCACACCCCCTAAATACCACTCCCATTTTACAAAATTTGGCAGGTTATGTAAAGTTTGAGCACATTGCTGGGGGTTTGGGAGTCTTGTTTTATGTGTTATTAAAGTTGTGCTAATGATGGGGAAATTGCCCTTTAGGGCTCTGGCACACAAGGAGATTTGTCGCCTGCGTTTTTTCCCCCTGGCGCTTTGGCGACAAGTTGCCACGACAATACCCACGAAGAGATTTCATGCGAGTTGAGCTCCAGGCGATCTGCTACCCATGGTACACTCAACAGTTAACCCCCCCTCATGTTTACTCAAGTCGCTCAGAAAAGGGTCTGTGTGCGATTTGAAACAGCAGGCGATTTGAAGTAGCCTCGTATGTTTTGACGCTGGCGATTTCCATTGATTTAGCATTGGCGTCTTGTCGCTGTCTTGTCTCCAAATCGCTCTTTTAAAAATCGCCGGCGACAAATCGCCTCGTGTGCCAGAGCCCTTAAGCTGTGAGTCTCAGTTCCCCCAAGAGTTTAGCTTATTAGTTACAATTGTATCTCAGTGTGGGGGGTGAGTATTCTGGGCTCTGCCAAAAGCTACTTATCTAATTAAGTTTGAGAAACTTTGTATCTTTTTTGGGGTTTAGTGCAGGAGATCAAAGGGAAATGAGGGACTTTTCAGTAAGAATCCAGGACTGCGGGCTGAGCTGTTAAAATCGGGACTGTCCTGCAAAAAATTAGGACCTTTGGTAGGTATGCCTGACTGCTCCCAACCCGCGTCCAACCTGACCTGGCATGGTCTCCACCCATTCCATGCATTTTCTATATTCTTTAAAAGAGATCCCTGGGAAATGTTTCTCCATGGACTGATCACAGTCGCCATGGCTGACATGATTGGAGCCTGACTGTAAATTAATAACATTTTATATACTGGCAAAATGAATGGGGGGAGCTTGGCATATTGAGGCTCTCGAGCACTCCTCCTGATTTGCTGCAGACAAAAACACAAGGGTCATTTTTTCTTATTATACCTGCACAATTGTGACTGCCATATTGCACCTGGGATAATGGGCTTCCAGAACCCCCAGTGGCCTTCAGTTCTAGGTCTACTTTATACCAAAAGCTAATTCTAAGCTGAATTCCCCTTTAATTAAGCAGCACATCCCGGGGCACAATTTTGAGAAGCCCCCGCATATCATCATACCGCAGCATGCTCATAAACAATACTTTATTCCATTCCACCCCTCTGCCAACCAAGTGAGATTGCTCTAATGAGAACCATAATGGCTCTGGGGCAGCTCAGCCCACCAGTCGCCGGATTTAATAAATGTTCAGCAGCCTAAGCTGTCAGAGGAGTATTTACCATATCATTAGCATTGTGCGTTCCATATCCAAAACAGATGTCATCGCACAGCTCCAGTCAAAGGGTTAACTTGGGCGTTCAAGTAGAAATATTTATTTAGTCCCAATTAACATGTATGACAATAGCTGTCAAGCTCCCATGCTGTTGCCCATTGTTCCGCCTGGCTCATATATACAAATATAGGTTAATGTATCGCCTTCTGTGTAAGATAATAGTGTTTTCGGCCTGCACCCTGACCACTTCAAGGTCGGCTTTTTTTCCCCTCCGGCTACGTCTAAGAAGAGACTGTAATGCAATCGTCCCGAGCGCGGCACGGCGACCCTTCTGAAATAGCCGGCTATTAAATCTTTCATGGCTGTAACATTGCAGGTGTCATGTATGTAACCTAATATGTAAAGTATGAAGTTCATAAGACGGCATCAGACGATACTCAATTACCTTTGTGTTGTGGCTTCTGGGGATGGAATTTTTCGAAGGCAAAATTACTCATAAGTGACAGGTGCTTTAGTGAGTTTGGTTCTGTGTGTGTTTGAATTTTGCATTTTCTTCAGCTCAAATTCCTCTCTGGAAAATCCCAGCATGTTCCTGTGCCTTTGTCAGAAACCCCTTCTGGATACGATGGCGCTTAAACGGGACCAATTGTACCGATGTTTTCTCTTTCTTTCTCCTTTATCTTCTAGCATGAAAGGAAATAATTAGGAAAAAAATTCTATATATGTTATTGAATAAAATGCAGCATATTTGGCCTTACATTTTTACATTTTCTTGCTAACACCCAGACATTTGACTACTTTATTGGATACTTGCTCCTTTATGGGGTTCTTGTTCCAGTTTGTGGCCTTGTCCCTTTATGTGGGTCATAGGACGTCTCATATTTTTATATTTGACATTAAAAGTATATTATAATTTTGCCGATATCAGTACTGAATAGTTGAACAATATAATGTGTATATATATATATATACAGTGGTGTGAAAAACTATTTGCCCCCTTCCTGATTTCTTATTCTTTTGCATGTTTGTCACACAAAATGTTTCTGATCATCAAACACATTTAACTATTAGTCAAAGATAACACAAGTAAACACAAAATGCAGTTTTTAAATGAGGGTTTTTATTATTTAGGGAGAAAAAAAATCCAAACCTACATGGTCCTGTGTGAAAAAGTAATTGCCCCCTGAACCTAATAACTGGTTGGGCCACCCTTAGCAGCAATAACTGCAATCAAGCTTTTGCGATAACTTGCAACGAGTCTTTTGGAGGAATTTTGGCCCACTCATCTTTGCAGAATTGTTGTAATTCAGCTTTATTTGAGGGTTTTCTAGCATGAACCGCCTTTTTAAGGTCATGCCACAACATCTCAATAGGGTTCAGGTCAGGACTTTGACTAGGCCACTCCAAAGTCTTCATTTTGTTTTTCTTCAGCCATTCAGAGGTGGATTTGTTGGTGTGTTTTGGGCCATTGTCCTGCTGCAGCACCCAAGATCGCTTCAGCTTGAGTTGACGAACAGATGGCCGGACATTCTCCTTCAGGATTTTTTGGTAGACAGTAGAATTCATGGTTCCATCTATCACAGCAAGCCTTCCAGGTCCTGAAGCAGCAAAACAACCCCAGACCATCACACTACCACCACCATATTTTACTGTTGGTATGATGTTCTTTTTCTGAAATGCTGTGTTACTTTTACGCCAGATGTAACGGGACACGCACCTTCCAAAAAGTTCAACTTTTGTCTCGTCGGTCCACAAGGTATTTTCCCAAAAGTCTTGGCAATCATTGAGATGTTTTTTAGCAAAATTGAGACGAGCCATAATGTTCTTTTTGCTTAAAAGTGGTTTGCGCCTTGGAAATCTGCCATGAAGGCCGTTTTTGCCCAGTCTCTTTCTTATGGTGGAGTCGTGAACACTGACCTTAATTGAGGCAAGTGAGGCCTGCAGTTCTTTAGAAGTTGTCCTGGGGTCTTTTGTGGCCTCTCGGATGAGTTGTCTATGAGCTCTTGGGGTAATTTTGGTCGGCCGGCCACTCCTGGGAAGGTTCACCACTGTTCCATGTTTTTGCCATTTGTGGATAATGGCTCTCACTGTGGTTCGCTGGAGTCCCAAAGCTTTAGAAATGGCTTTATAACCTTTACCAGACTGATAGATCTCAATTACTTTTGTTCTCATTTGTTCCTGAATTTCTTTGGATCTTGGCATGATGTCTAGCTTTTGAGGTGCTTTTGGTCTACTTCTCTGTGTCAGGTAGCTCCTATTTAAGTGATTTCTTGATTGAAACAGGTGTGGCAGTAATCAGGCCTGGGGGTGACTACAGAAATTGAACTCAGGTGTGATAAACCACAGTTAAGTTATTTTTTAACAAGGGGGGCAATCACTTTTTCACACAGGGCCATGTAGATTTGGAGTTTTTTTCTCCCTTAATAATGTAAACCTTCATTTAAAAACTGAATTTTGTGTTCGATTATGTTATCTTTGACTAATAGTTAATGGTTTTTGATGAGCAGAAACATTTAAGTGTGACAAACATGCAAAAGAATAAGAAATCAGGAAGGGGGCAAATAGTTTTTCACACCACTGTATATATATATATATATATATATATATATATATAACAATATAATGTTTGACTTGTGACATTACACTTTTATTATATGGAACAATGTACCCTATAGGGGAATATATAAAGGTAGCCATGCACTATAATGAAGTTGTCAAACGAGCAAATCTTCCCCGTTATGGCCACCTAAGGTTTGCAATATCGGCCTAATCCAATTGTTTGGCCCTAGAACCCAACAATTACATTACAATGGGAATACGAGATGTCTGAGAGAGGACTGCCTCAATGAGCCAATGTGCTCCTTGTACTGGAAAATGAAACCTTCTATGTCAGAGGACCCCATACACCGGCCTGTCAGAGGACCCCATACACCGGCCAGTCAGAGGACCCCATACACCGGCCTGTCAGAGGACCCCATACACCGGCCTGTCAGAGGACCCCATACACCGGCCTGTCAGAGGACCCCATACACCGGCCTGTCAGAGGACCCCATACACCGGCCTGTCAGAGGACCCCATACACCGGCCTGTCAGAGGACCCCATACACCGGCCTGTCAGAGGACCCCATACACCGGCCTGTCAGAGGACCCCATACGCCGGCCTGTCAGAGGACCCCATACGCCGGCCTGTGAGAGGACCCCATACGCCGGCCGGTCAGAGGACCCCATACGCCGGCCGGTCAGAGGACCCCATACGCCGGCCGGTCAGAGGACCCCATACACCGGCCTGTCAGAGGACCTCATACACCGGGTTGTCAGAGGACCTCATACACCGGGTTGTCAGAGGACCCCATACGCCGGCCGGTCAGAGGACCCCATACGCCGGCCGGTCAGAGGACCCCATACACCGGCCGGTCAGAGGACCCCATACACCGGCCGGTCAAAGGACCCCATACGCCGGCTGGTCAGAGGACCCCATACACAGGCAGATAAGCTTCTGAATTGGTCTGGGGAGCCCATACTGTCATATTAGGGCGGACAGGCTCACAGGGGGCAGGGTTCTTTTGAATATAGTAATATTTCCATCAATCAGGGTATGGACATGGACATGTACCTGCACCTGCGTTGGGGGGAAACAATTTTCCACCGAAAGGTACCCTTTAACAGTTTAAGGGGTTCAGGTTGGATATAAAAAAGGGCTATGCATGTTCGTTTGTAAAGTACATTTTTTTTATATACAGTTTTTGAGTGTGCAGATCTGTTTGGGACTATTAGTGAAGCAGTTTGGTAGAGCAGAAAGGGCATCTTAATTTTATGTTTTAGTTAATCAATGTTATAATTGTGATTACCCTTAAACTGATATTTCATCTGCTTCCAGCAACAACACACACATACTGTGTAAGCAAGGCCAGTGGGTTTTCTTGGAGCAGAAAGGATTAGGTTGTGAGAATGTGTCACTTATTTGTGCTGGTGTAAGAAAGCAATTCCTTTATGAGTCAATAATTTAGAATTTCCAACTGCCATGGGGGGTAGCCTGCAGCAGAGAAAGAAATGAGCCATTTCTCTCTAAAGGGGAGTTATCATAGCAGGTTTTAAAGTCTGTAAACACGGTATAGCTGTAAGTGGGTTTCAGATAGGATTTATGACCACTGTGACAGCTCTTTTACATAGCTTCAAAGATATTGTGCAAAAACCCCTAGAATCCTGTTTAGGGCCCCATTAGTTCTAGGGGGGCCAAACCAGGTTTAAAAGACTTGACCACAACTACAAAAGGACAATCCTGTCTGTAGTCATAGAGGGGTCCAGGGCAACATGGATTTCGACCTACAACCCTTCAGCCTTCACTTACTACAACTCTCTTGGAGGACCACATCTGCCCTGCTCACTTCCATTTTGACAGCCCTCGTTGAAAAGACCTGTAGGTATTTGGACGGCACTTTTGCAGTAGCTATTTTATGACCATTTTTAGATTCTGTGCTAAGAAGAGATCTGTGAACCCCTGGGAGATGGTCTGTAGTTTATCACTATTTTGCTCAGCCTGTGGTTAGATCCAAGTCTAATCCCTTACAGGAAAGGAGGATAACTCAAGTGCGACCATAACTATTTCTATAGGTTTAACCAATCAACAATAAATATCATTGTGTTAGACATTATGGGAACCCTTTATTCATAACCTCAACAGAATGAGTTCTGTTATTGATGGGCTCTCGCATCACCTTTCCGGAATTTCACCCCATTCTCTTGCTCTGAACTGTTTTATTACTGTGACATTTGTGCACTTTGTTCCTTGCCACAACAGTTCAAAAGGGCCAGACCAAGACCACAACCTGATTCTTCTTCAGCCGCTCTTTAGCAGTTTCACTTACATGTTTTAGGAAGGGTGGCTGCTAACCAAACTTTGACCTGACTGCCTGCTCTAGGGTTTTCTGCCAGTAAACAACAACTGTACCCCCAAATTATACCAATGAACTGTGCTCAGAACAGGCTATGAGAACACCTACAAACTGTACGGCTGGCTGTTTCACTAATGACATTTATTCCCCTGGCTTCTAGTAAGGAGCTTACATTACAGTGGGAGGGCTACAGAAGAAAAGAGGGACAACTGTGTCCAGCCATTATAGGAAACAATGGCCCTTGGGCACTAACAGGTGATTCTTTAATGGTTCCAGTAATGGTGTTAGGCTATCAAAATCTTGCTGCAATAAAGCAGTCCCCAGATAGACTATTTAAGCAACCACTGTAGACTCTGAGAACATGTTTTATACTCCAGAACAAATTGTATTCCAGCAGAGATTGGTTGGATTTGCATCTTTGCATTTTTTTAATCACTTTGAATTTGGTGGAGAATTAGCCAATTCACCTATTCCTAAACCCAATAGATGTGGACTCTGGGCTGCCACTGGAAAAAATACAGCCTGTGTTTGTTAATAATGGTAAAGAAGAATAACACTGATGTGAATTGGTTTTTTTTTTTTTTTACCAACCATTACTGGACAGATGACAACCCTATCCAAAGATCACTGTTTTGGAATGAACAAGTTAATTAGCCATTTACAAATAAATCTGCTTGTTTGGCGAGGTCACAAGATGAGCAGATGTTTGCCAAATTAGCCATCAATATGTAGGGCATTTTCAAAACCACTGACCTATATCTGCCTGATTTTTGGCTAGATATCAGTCAGACAGGCCCTCAAAGTGACCCATCCACGGGTCTTGAGGGCCCAAGTCTAAAGCTCTTTTACAATTGATGCCCTGCACATGTCTCTTCTGCTTTGGTGCGGGGCCTGCAAACCTTGAAAAGTTGTTTTAAAACTGTAGGAACTTCAATAATTTTCTATTCATCCTTAACTAAAATGCTGCATTTTGGTATGTACCAGAATACAAGCACCCAGCAGGGGGCTAAAGGAGTGATAAAATACAGTGTCTGCAAGTACATGGCTAACCGGCCTCAAACTCTCACATCCATATCGCATAACAAATGTGCCAAGTAATAGTGCGCTGAAGCATTGCAGGAGTGCATAGTATGCAGCGCACCAGCATATTTCATGGCTACCTTATCCCTGAAATATTTCTTGGCTGCCAAGAATCTTGTGGTTAAATTTGTACATTACTGAAATACTGCACGGAATTTAGTGATGTGGTTCCAAGACACACACTCTCACACGCACACAGCAGCCTACAGGTTACTATTCATGTAAAGGAAACGCTTGTGTAAATCAGGGACGCGAGGTTAATCAACAACTTCCACATTGGTGTCACTTCTAAGTTTATGAAGAAGTTTACTTCCCATCATGCCTAGGGAAAGATACCCATTGTGGCAGAGGGAAGGACCACAGAAATGAGAGAGAAGTTAGGCAATAAAGGCCTCGACAAATGCTACAATTCTGTCAAAGTCCTGATCTTGGCAAAATGGAGAAGCTATAACACTACTGTAAGCTTTTTGTACTGCAATCCACAACTGGCACCACACATTGCAGGACTCTGGTCTGAAAGTAGCAAGATAATGTGTATCCAAACAGTGTATCGTAACCAGTGAGAAATACCAGAGATTTGCTAGGCAGTATTTGTTCAGGTCCCCCCTTGGCTCATAGAAGGGTTAGAGATGAGATTGTATCCGTCACACCATTAAGTGTTCTGTGAGTATTTAGTCAGGATGACGGTTCGAGGAGAACCAAAACAGGTTGATGTGGTGCATTTTATGAATGCAATAAAATTCTGCATAGTTATTTGACTTATTTGGAATGAGATATTTCAGCCACACCTATCATTGCTTCATTGCTACATCATACAATGTTGAAAGTAATGTGGCAACAGGTTTGGGAAGTCCATTTTCTTCAATGTATTTCTGCAGGACACACGTTAAAAAAAGGGATTGCTTAGATGAGGGTAGAAGCCCTCACTTCAGCCAACTCAACACCTCTTCCTTATTGAAAGAAGGAAACCAACAATGTTCCAACATCTATCGGAAAGCTGACATCTAATATAGGGAAAAGACTATTTTGGCAACAAAAATAGGACCAACTTTATGTTAATCTTCTTCAACATGGAGAGTTATGGAGAGGCAAGTGTCCATAAAAGACTATTTTATCTGCAAAGAGGGGACCAACTTCATGTTAATCCTCTTCAATGTGGAACATAGAGCATTATGGAGGGCAAGTGTCCATAAAATACTGTTTTAGCTGCAAAGAGAGGACCAACTTCATGTTAATTCCCCTTGTGGAATGAAGAGAGTTGTGGAAAGCCAGGTGTCCACATTGCTGAGATGAGAATGGAAGAACTTGACTGTCTTGCACAGAGCCCTGACCTCCAACAACAATGGACAAACTCAAAGAAAGAAATTCCACCAACAATGTTCCAACACCTAGTGGAAAGCCAATACCTAATAGAGGATAACGACTGGTTTAGCATCAAAGAGAGGAACAACTTCATATTAATCCCCTTTAATATGGAACAAGGACGGTTGTGGAGGGGAATGCATCCATATTATTTTGGTCTGGTAGAAACTAAAGAATATTTTAGCAATAAAGAGAAGACAAACGTAATATTAATCACCGTTGTGGAGAGGCTGGTACATATTACTTTAGCTATATAGTGAACAATGGGCTGCTCAATATGGTATATATGCACTGGTACAGGTATAGGACCCGTTATCCAGAATGCTCGGGACCAAGGTTATTCCGGATAAGGGGTCTTTCCGTAATTTGGATCTTCATACCTACTAAAAAATCAATAAAACATGAATTAAACCCAGTACGATTATTTTGCATCCAGCAAGGATTAGTTGTATCTTAGTTGGGATCAAATACAAAGCACTGTTTTATTATTACAGAGAAAAGGGAATCATTTAACCATGAAATAAACCCAATAGGACTGTTCTGCCCCCAATAAGGGGTAATTATATCTTAGTTGGGATCAAGTACAGGTACTGTTTTATTATTACAGAGAAAAGGGAATCATTTAACCATTAAATAAACCCAATAGGACTGTTCTGCCCCCAATAAGGGGTAATTATATCTTAGTTGGGATCAAGTACAGGTACTGTTTTATTATTACAGAGAAAAGGGAATCATTTAACCATTAAATAAACCCAATAGGACTGTTCTGCCCCCAATAAGGGGTAATTATATCTTAGTTGGGATCAAGTACAGGTACTGTTTTATTATTACAGAGAAAAGGGAATCATTTAACCATGAAATAAACCCAATAGGGCTGTTCTGCCCCCAATAAGGGGTAATTGTATCTTAGTTGGGATCAAATACAAAGCACTGTTTTGTTATTACAGAGAAAAAGGAAATCCATTTTAAAAATCTGAGTTATTTGATTAAAATGGAGTCTATGGGAGGCAGCCTTTTCGTAATTCGGAGCTTTCTGGATATCGGGTTTCCAGATAACAGATCCCATACCTGTACAGAAAGTTCAATATATCCAATACAGCATTTTTCTATTTTAGTTTTTAAAAATTTTATGCTCCAGGTGAAGTTTATCTAGAGTAGAAAGGCAAGAATGCTGAGCGGGCTGGTGAGTCTTTGCAGCAATCCCATCTTTCAACTTTTGGGCAGGATTTAGGGAATTTATCTCTAAATACTTATTTTTAAGATTCATTTTCTTAAAGTAATAATTAATAAAACTATTTTTTTTTAAAACTATACCAGAAAATAATCTGTAGAAGAAAATGTAATAACATCAGATTTCTAGGAGCAGCGACATGTTTCCCTATAGAAACACATGCTGATTCCTATTTCAAAAACTCTTCTTAATCCTCCGCTGAGCGCTCCGAGTTGAACCCAAATACAGCCATTATCTCCATCAGCACAAGGATTACAGCCATTCATTCCAAGGTCCTTTGCCCCTTTTTGATCAGAGCAACAGAAAACAAGCTTTATTCTATTTTTGAAGTTCTCTGCTATTCTGAACGTGGCCTTCACTAATCATATTAGTGACATATTAGTGACGGCGCTGATCCCTATCTGTTTCCCTACTGTAATTGTCTGCTCGCTTGGTGCGCTCTCTGCCTCTCTATTCATTCCAGTGGGGCTCGGATGTCAGACTTTCCTAAAGTCCTAGCTATGACTGATTTTGTGGTTCTCTTTCCTCTGTAATAAATTGCTGGCGGAGTGACATCAAATCCCACAGTTTATTCTGCTGTAATTGCCCGATGAATGCATATCGTTTCTAATCCTGTCTGCGGTATCAGCCGGCTTTATACGCAGCAAATGAATCAGAGCCTCTGAGTAAGAACCACCGAGAAGAATTTGACCTGACCAGTTGTAGCAATGAACACGCTCAATTTGAAATTCTTCAGCTGACCCGAAAAGGCAGATAAATATATGAATGACTGCTCCTATTTAGAGTCCATTTCTTATCCTTGACATTGGTTTTTAATGATTTCTAAAGTCATTTCCCTTGAAGGACCAGCACCACCATGAGTCAGATCTGGGCTTCAGTAATAATAATACAAATCTGTAATATATTGCAAATGGGTTTTTGCACAAAATCTCAGAGGGACCAGAACCGACTCCACAACAAGGAAATGTGCTTGATGTAATTGTGTAGCTAATGCAGTGCAGTGTGGGTAATATTGCCTTATAGTGTTGACTCCAGTTACCATGATAATATGAGAAGATCACAGAAGGGTAAACTGGCAATCTGTGGGTTCTGGCAAATGCCAGAGGGGCTGCTGTAAGGTGCCATAGTCAGTCACTATTTATTGGGCTGGTGGGGGGGGGCTGTTTGGGCCTCTGTGTACCTGAAATACCAGGGCCTATTGTGAACCCCAGTGCAGGCCTGCACCAGATTCATAGCTCACCAGGTTATGGGCGCAACAGGCAACAAGATTTGCAGCCAATGGAGTGATACTTGGGACAGTGGATGATGGACTATGCAGTTCCCTGCAGGGGGACTCACTTTGTGTTGGGATCTCTTATCTGGAAACCTGATATCCAGAAATCTTTGAATTACAAAAAAGGCAATGTCCCATACAGTCCATTTTAAGCAGATAATTCAAATATGTTGTTAATTTTCCCTCTGTAATAATAAAACAGTACTTTCTACTTGATGGTAACTAAGCTGCATAAATCCATATTGGAGGCAAAACAATCCTATTGGGGTTATTAGCAGGTTTAGGGTATGATGATCCAAATTATGGAACTTACTTATGTGCAATACCCCAGGTCCCAAGCATTATCTATAAGAGATATCCTATACCTGTACAGCAAAGAAACAGGGCTGAACTGCAGTGGATTTGTATACTGAGGGCAGTATTTTGTATTTCTTAAAATCATTTAAACATGAAATAAACCCAATAGGGCTGTTCTGCCCCCAATAAGGGGTAATTATATCTTAGTTGGGATCAAGTACAGGTACTGTTTTATTATTACAGAGAAAAGGGAATCATTTAAACATGAAATAAACCCAATAGGGCTGTTCTGCCCCCAATAAGGGGTAATTATATCTTAGTTGGGATCAAGTACAGGTACTGTTTTATTATTACAGAGAAAAGGGAATCATTTAAACATGAAATAAACCCAATAGGACTGTTTTTACACCAATTTGGATGTATGCAGCTTAGTTGCCATCAAATACAAGGTACTGTTTTATTAGAAAATAAGGAAATCATTTTTAAAAAATAGTATTATTTGGTTAAAATTGGAGTCTATGGCAGATGGTTTTCCCGTAATTCTGAGCTTTATGTATATTGGGTTCCCCATACAGGTATGGTATCCCTTATTCGGAAGTTCCAAAGGCCATCTCCTATAGACTCAATTATAAGCAAATAATTCTAATTTTTAAAAATGATTCCCTTTTCTCTGTAATAATAAAACAGTACCTGTACTTGATCCCAACTAAGATATAATTGCCCCTTATTGGGGGCAGAACAGCCCTATTGGGTTTATTTCATGGTTAAATGATTCCCTTTTCTCTGTAATAATAAAACAGTACCTGTACTTGATCCCAACTAAGATATAATTACCCCTTATTGGGGGCAGAACAACCCTATTGGGTTTATTCAATATTTAAATGATGTTTAGCAGACTTAAGTTATGGAGATCCAAATTATGGAAAGACCCCTTATCTGGAAATCCCCAGGTCCCAAGCATTCTGGATAACAGGTCCCGTACCTGTACCTGTAAAGACGTTGGGAAGAGGAGTAGAAAGGATGCACATTTGGGGGGCTGTCAGGGTATTGCATGGTTTCAGAGGGGTATTGAGTAAATATTTCTGTTCCTAAACTACTTCATGCAAACATACATACTGTATCTACATTTTTTTTTTTTATCAATTCTTTATTTATTTTGTATTTTGTGGGGGGGCTACAGAAGAAAAGAGGGAGAGGGAGGGAGGGGGGAGGAATCAAAATTTACAACAATTAGTATGATGAAGGTAACAGCAAGAACTGACAATAAGTTACTACTAACAAGCGATAGACTTTGGCTTATGAGAGTATATCATACCATTTTATCAATGGACAAAAAAGACATTGTTTATTCCTAGCAAATGGCCTTAACTAAATATCTTTGACCAAGTACCATTTGGTTCATAAGTTACGTACGTGGTTAATCCAAGGGGACCATATTTTCCAATAGTATGAACTATTGTTTTGTACCATGAAAGTTATTTCTTCCATTTTGCGGATTTCCTCTACATTTGTAAGCCATTCCTCGTAGGAGGGGGGGGAGGTGCTTTTCCATTTCTTGGGTATGAGAGATTTTTGTATCTACATTTTTGGGCTTGATTTTTTTTTTATTTTATTGGATTGACCTCTTTTATACCTTTCAACATAAATGGAAAGAAAGAAAATAAATGTTACCCCTTGCCCCCCCCAGACAAGCCCCATGAGTGAGTGCAGGAGCCGCTCACACCCTGCGTATAATGCACATAATGCACTCATAGCCCGAGGCACGGCAGGGGCGCAGGGAGAGCACATGGGTGCCATATCCCATATTCCCGGCCCTTTATACATTGCAGCAGATAAATCACTGCCTCCGCTCGTGTAAACACTGCAAATAGCTCCTGTTCCTTTGCTCCTTATATACTTTTCTGAAATGACCTGATTGCTGTTGTCGTTAAAATAAGCTTTTCTATCAGGCTCGGCTCTGATCTCTCCCTGGGCTCGGCCGGATAAAATAAGGCAAGTGTTCCTTCTGCGCCGGAGGCACCGCTGCTGTCACCTAGAAAGTCAGAACTAAATGTCTCGGTGGTTTATTTTAAGGATAAATAAGGCATCTAGTAGGAAAGCTATGAGTCTCTATGTACAACTTTCTATCTGCCCTAAAGTTTGTGAACAAAAATACACAGATTATTCCAGTAACCGGTAATTTCCTTTTCTCCGACTGTTTTGAATGCACAATGAAGAAAGGCTGATTGAGTGTTTATGCCACTTTGTATAACTGATACATATCATACATACAGTATATACAGCATTTATATGTCTTTTTCTACTTAACATTTGATTATTTTTATTGAGCAATATGGAGATCGTTCAAGGCTTCTCACAAATGTTTTCTCTAACCTAGATTGCAGGGGGGTCTGAGCTGAAAAAGTCTGACCTTGGGCTGCAAATTAGCTCTGCTCCTTGTGCCTTGGGTTGCCAACTAGGGGGCCAGTAAAAAACCTGCCAAGGCTGGGCCAATATTACATATTTACTGGAAATGTAGATGAGGTAAAGTTGCAATGCCCCCCGGCCTGACCCCCATCCTCTCTAAGTTTACCCTTTTTTCCCACCCAGATCAGCTCAATAACCCGGCCTGTGTCCATGCCCACATTATAGTCCTGCCCACTTTAATAGCCCTGCCCACTTTTGTCATTGCCATGCCCACTTTTGTCATTGCCCTGCCCACTTTTGTCATTGCCCTGCCCTTTCAAATTACAACCCACCCTCTTGATGTCACAGGAGGATGTTAGGAGGTGCAACTAAGCCCGTTCCTTACTGCCTGCCTTAGAACAGGGCCATTGTGGGCTGCTCCTACTTTCGACTGTACCCCACTTAGTTTATCCATATAGTAAAACTGTATCTGTCAATCAGCTGTAGTTGAAAATGTGTTTTAACCCCATATATCACCCTAACTGACCTTACAGCTGGCCTTTCAGGAGTATCTAACAGGGCTTTGACCCAAGTATTTCCCTAACTGGCATTGAGGCTGAGCCCCTTTGTCGTTGCTTTAAGCCTTAAATACAAAACCCCACAGGGAACCACTAAGCTAAGGTGTAAAATAAACGAATATTGCTGGCAAAGGATATTCCCTGCCGTACTTGTTATAGAATTATTAGAAATATATCCCCTTCCTAGCCAGGAGCCCCAAGTGATCTATTGCAGAGGCGGGCCAAGGGGGTCGGCTCCCTAGGCAACCCTGTTGGGGGTAAAAGATCCCACACTAGTGGTAGTCAGAAGAGGTACCTGCCTAGTGCCCCCTCCCCCCCCCATCATTGTACCCTAGGCAGCTGACTTTCTGCCTTCCCCTAGTTCCAGCCCTGATCTATAGCAGAAAACATAATGGTTATATAAGTTGTGTGTGGGCACAATGGTGTAGGTGTGTGGTACCCAGCATCACTTCCAATAGGGAGGAGCCAGTAAGAAACATGGCTGCTTTCACAACATCAAAGACATGAACAATGATCAGTTATTTGCAGCAATGTGGCAAGTGATTAGCGTTCCAACCTTGGATCTCTGGTTCTTTTTTTGATCATGGCAGTATGTACATTTGTTAGTATATACATTATCCCACTGTTGGTGTGGGTTTCCTTTAATGCTTGGCAGGGGAGGACTGGCATTCAAAACAGGCCCTGGCATTCCCAGTACACAGAGGCCCAAACAGCCCCCCCAGCCCAATAAATAGTGACTGGCATCTTACAGCAGCCCCTCTGGCATTTGCCAGAACCCATTTGCCGGGCCTGGCACTCAGGTTTGCTGCCTTGTTAATAAACATACCGATAGCTGGATGTATGCAGAAAAGCAATAGGCTGTGATTTTCATTCACTTATCCAATGACTTCCATGTGTTTCAGGACGCAGCCCAACACGGTCTTTGCTGAGGTGGAGTCTGATGAGGAAGAAACAGACAATGAACCGGAGTGGAAAAAGCGCAAGATCTGAAGACGGAAAGAGTTCATTATATTTTGCGTTCAGGTTTCAGCTCAAAGCATTCATTCAGTGTTTCCCATTCCAATTCTAAATCTTTTTTTGAAATATCAGACTGTATTTTATACATAGAAGACAAATAAAGAGAAAAACCTTCTTAACATTTTCTGAAAATTGCATTGAATATACAGAAAATATCGACAGTAACATTGTTTCCATATAATTCATGTTGCAGCCACTGAATAAAGGCCATACATAGCCCAGCTTTGCTATTACTGCTTAACAGGAAAACCAGAGGGTGAAAGAGGGAATGGGCAGGATGGAGGTGGAGTGGGGTGGAATTGGGGCGGCCCATTACCCTAATCCAGGCCCCGTCCACGTACTAAAGGTCAAATTTTCAGTCATGGCCGACCAACTGTGATGCTGTCAAATGGTATTGAAGAAAGTACCCTACAAACACTGATTGTGGGACATTGAGATCACTTTTTGCCAAGTTGCCCCTCAGCTCAGTGTGTTACAGACTGCTGACAGCGCTATATAAATAATAATAATAATTAATGCCCATTTACACTTTCCCCTGACTAAAGTGCAATACAAGCGACCCTTAGTGCTCATCTAGGCAGCATTTCTGCCCACGGGAATGGCTTAAGGCCCAAGGTGCACAGCCATGTTCTCCCTGTATCTGCATGGGTTTCCTGTGGGTTCTCCAGTTTCTATCCACACTCCAAAAACATACAGGCAGTGTAACCGGAGTCTGACTAAATCAGTCATAATGTGTGTGAATGTGATTGTAAGATTGTAAGCTCCTCTGGAGCAGGGGCTGATGTAAATGTTGTATAATCTCTGTAAAGCGCTGTGCAAATGTGTTGGCTTTATATAAATGACACAATAAATGCCTCATATGTAAAACCCTGCTTCATCTAATAAACCATTTTCATAAAAATATGCCTTTTTAGTAGTATGTGCCATTTGGTAATCCTAAATAGAAAACTGCCGTTTTAAGAATTAAGGGCCGCCCCCTGAGATCATAGGATTCACAGTGCACACAAACAAGCCAAGGCACACATACATGCTAGGCCCCATCAGCCAATGAATGGGCAGAGTTCTGCCTTTTACTCCCACACTACTTCCTGTTACAGTTAGAGCTGCATTATTTCCTGTCAGCTGATCTCTGAGGGAGCACACAGCCCATCACTAAATGGCGGCTCAAGGGAAAGGGTGTAAAAGGGCAATATTTACTGATATATATTCCAGTTTGGTATGATGATGAATAGGTCACTTAATATGATATAAACTGTCTGTTGGTTAAGTATTCATTATGGGGGTATAGTTTTCCTTTAAATCTAGCAATGCACACTAAGATCTGCTGAAACTACAGTATCTGCCAGATTTGGAAATTCAGCTAGTGGGCCAGGTCCATCGTATATGATAGTTTGCCCAACAACTACATTTATTGCCCCATGCAGTGTTGGCCCAACAGGTTTTCCCAGGCACCCTAGTTTGATATTTGCCCAGCCTCCGGCCGTATATGAGTTGGGAAGGTTATCTTTCCTTTTGCCCCCCATACATAAGCCAATAAGGTACAAAGGAGGCTTGGTGTAATGCTGGTGGTGTAAGTACTAAAACCCCAGCAGGCTCATGATTATGCTCAGGTTGCCATTAGACAGGTGAGCCCATAGTGTGCACATTGAGCCATGTTGGATCTTCGCTTGTGTGTTGCTTAGGATCCCAGCCTGGTTCAACCTTAAACAGGAAAAGCCTGACCATGGTTTGCACGGTGGTGGGTTTAAAGCTAAATGGCAGCTGCACCCTATAAACTCAGCTTGGGCCTCTGCACGCAAGCCCTTCAGTCGGATGCAAGCCGTATGCTGTCGTTTGCTCGAAATGGTATGGAAATCTAAACAAAGGGATTATACAGTATATTCCTGCTTTGTA
Organism: Xenopus tropicalis; assembly: GCF_000004195.4. NCBI lineage: Eukaryota > Metazoa > Chordata > Amphibia > Anura > Pipidae > Xenopus > Xenopus tropicalis. The sequence goes on along the minus strand of NC_030677.2, from coordinate 197,587,959 downwards.
CTCAATGTACTCAAAAACATCAGGATCCCATTGATGACACCGGCTGGCATCAGTTCAAATAGCAGGATTTTTGGGACAAAACTTTCTGTTTACCCAGCATTCCCTTTTTTTGCACCCATCTTAGTGCAGCCATTCTACCCAACATTCAGTCAGAATGGCACCATTTTTATGGTGTGAACACAAGCAGAAAGTAGGAGTTGATAGGGCTGCTATCAGAAGTCTTGAGCCACAAAATGGTCAGACATGGCCACCATAGCAACCATAATGTCTTGTCCAATTATTGTCTCATGTAGATGTGGGACTGGGTTTGATGGCACCAACAGATTAATAAAGGGCAAAAGACAAATTCATAAAAATCAAACAAAGGCAAAATCTGAAAACTGTCTTTTTAAAAGAGAAATTCATAAAAGTTTGTGAATAAGGTGGAAAATCTGACAAATCTATCTCCACTTTATTTTGTCCTTAGTATCACCGCTTTTTGTGAATTCCCCCCAAGAGTCTATAAAAATGTGTTTTTACCTTAATCCCTTCTTCCAACAACCAGAAAAAAATATAATTTTTTTAGTGGCAGTCGCAAAAAGAGAAATTAAATTGGAAGCTTTAAAGGGAAGAAGAGCCAAGGGGGCAGGAGAGAAGGAGACCATGAGTTGGGCGAAAGTCTGGGTGGGATTGGCAATTGAAAAAATTCTAAGGGGATTTTGTGTGATTTTTTATTATTTGCGCTACTCATATTATTGGCACATAATACTCAGATTGTAAGCTCTACGGGGCAGGGACCTCCTTCCTACTGTGTCTCACACCACATGGCACTTATATATATACATATATATATTTATTGTATTTATTTATTATATCACTTGTCCTCCCTGTGTGTAATTCTGCATATTGTAAGACTGTACAGCACTGCGTACCCTTGTGGCACTTTATAAATAAAGTTATACATACATACATACATAAGGGGGCGGCAGGAGAGATGATTGAGTTGGGTGGCAATATACAGGGTGGGTCGGAGTTGGGTCATTTTAAATAGAGAAAGTCCAGAGAAATGTTACAGTGATCTATGGAGCCAAACGATTACAGAGATGCCAGCAAGTAATAAAAAAAATATATTATATATCTATATATACGCAAACCAGAGTATCATGTTTTTTTCCTGCAGGATGGATGGAATGCCAGTGAGATTTGAGCCTAAATCTGCTCGGATATTGAGGGAATGTGAATTAAGGGCAGAGCCAACAGGAATAATGCAGCAAGGGTTACGTTTTTTCCTTTACAAATCACATCAATTTCAAGGGCAGAGAGGGCCTTGCCCCGAGGGACCTATGGCCCACAATGCCCCCGTAACCATAGATGACCTTTATAAAAGGCAAATTAAGCATTATTATCTTGCTTTCATTATTGTCATTTTAATTATAAATGTATGTATGTATGTATAACTTTATTTATAAGTGCCACAAGGGTACGCAGCGCTGTACAGTCTTACAGAATACAAAATTACACACAGGGAGGACAAGTGTTATAATAAATACAGTAAATAAGTATAAATACACAGGGAGTAAGTGCCATGTGGTATGAGACACAGTAGGAAGGAGGTCCCTGCCCCGTAGAGCTTACAATCTTACCTAAATACCCCCCAGCATCTTGCCAGGAGCCAAAAAACAGGAGATGTTCGTATTTTTTATTCAGTCGGAGGTTTCAGGGCGCCCCCCTATCCCCTGCCCCAAAGGGAGAGATGTTTATTTTATATGTTGGCGCTTTATAAATACATTTTAATAATAATAATAATAATAATATTAATAATAATAAGGACACACCAAATCCTGGATTTGGATGAATTCCAGGTTTTTCCGCAGGATTCAGATTCAATCATACTCAGAGTGCAGGGCCAAACCAAACTGGGCCAGAAGTCGGGTTGCCACCTGGTCCGTATGTTGCCAGCTAGGCAGTAAAATACCAGCCAAGGACGAAACCGATATTACAAATTACTGGCAATGTATCACCTGTTGTTCTGCCCCCGGCCTGATCTCCCCCCACCCAAATTGCCAAATATTCTGTATCATTATCTGGATCTGTCCTGCACCGTCCCGTCACTGCTCTGCCCCTTCTTGAAACACAACTCGGCCCATTTTACCGCATATCCCTGCCCCCCCCCACCCAGTGCCGACCCTGGGGGAGTTGCTGCCCCCTCTCTCCCGCTCTGTGCTTACATTGTTAGCGTCGGAGCGGCCCCATCACTAGCGGAGATAGCGCATTAGAGCTCTCTGCACTACAAGAGCCAAATTTGAATTTTAAAGAGCGAAAATTCTGCTCTTAAAGTTACCAGATGCGGCTTTTTGCCACCCCCGGTACCTGTCCCGCTCCCTGCCAATATTATTAATTTAAGAAAGGTGGCAACACCAGCTGGAACTAGGGGAGACACGTGCCTGGGGTTCAGCAGTGAGGGGGGCATCCCCACAAGTCACTGCATATTTCATTATTTAATGGCTTGAAGAGCCTTATAAGTACCTTAATTTACCCTTATGTTCAAACCTACCCCCATCTTATGCTAAACACACCGTATATATACAGGTCCTTTTCAAAAAATTAGCATATTGTGATAAAGTTCATTATTTTCTGTAATGTACTGATAAACATTAGACTTTCATATATTTTAGATTCATTACACACAACTGAAGTAGTTCAAGCCTTTTCTTGTTTTAATATTGATGATTGTGGCATACAGCTCATGAAAACCCAAAATTCCTATCTCAAAAAATTAGCATATCATGAAAAGGTTCTCTAAACGAGCTATTAACCTAATCATCTGAATCAACAAATTAACTCTAAAAACCTGCAAAAGATTCATGAGGCTTTTAAAAACTCCCAGCCTGGTTCATTACTCAAAACCGCCATCATGGGTAAGACTGCCGACCTGACTGCTGTCCAGAAGGCCATCATTGACACCCTCAAGCAAGAGGGTAAGACACAAAAAGAAATTTCTGAACGAATAGGCTGTTCCCAGAGTGCTGTATCAAGGCACCTCAGTGGGAAGTCTGTGGGAAGGAAAAAGTGTGGCAGAAAATGCTGCACAACGAGAAGAGGTGACTGGGCCCTGAGGAAGATTGTGGAGAAGGACCGATTCCTGACCTTGGGGGACCTGCGGAAGCAGTGGACTGAGTCTGGAGTAGAAACATCCAGAGCCACCGTGTACAGGCGCGTGCAGGAAATGGGCTACAGGTGCTGCATTCCCCAGGTCAAGCCACTTTTGAACCAGAAACAGCGGCAGAAGCGCCTGACCTGGGCTACAGAGAAGCAGCACTGGACTGTTGCTCAGTGGTCCAAAGTATGTCATTCGGAAATCAAGGTGCCAGAGTCTGGAGGAAGACTGGGGAGAGGGAAATGCCAAAATGCCTGAAGTCCAGTGTCAAGTACCCACAGTCAGTGATGGTCTGGGGTGCCATGTCAGCTGCTGGTGTTGGTCCACTGTGTTTTATCAAGGGCAGGGTCAATGCAGCTAGCTATCAGGAGATTTTGGAGCACTTCATGCTTCCATCTGCTGAAAAGCTTTATGGAGATGAAGATTTCATTTTTCAGCACGACCTGGCACCTGCTCACAGTGCCAAAACCACTGGTAAATGGTTTACTGACCATGGTATTACTGTGCTCAATTGGCCTGCCAACTCTCCTGACCTGAACCCCATAGAGAATCTGTGGGATATTGTGAAGAGAAAGTTGAGAGACACAAGACCCAACACTCTGGATGAGCTTAAGGCCGCTATTGAAGCATCCTGGGCCTCCATAACACCTGAGCAGTGCCACAGGCTGATTGCCTCCATGCCACGCCACATTGAAGCAGTCATTTCTGCAAAAGGATTCCCGACCAAGTATTGAGTGCATAACTGAACATAATTATTTGAAGGTTGACTTTTTTTGTATTAAAAACACTTTTCTTTTATTGGGCGGATGAAATATGCTAATTTTTTGAGATAGGAATTTTGGGTTTTCATGAGCTGTATGCCACAATCATCAATATTAAAACAAGAAAAGGCTTGAACTACTTCAGTTGTGTGTAATGAATCTAAAATATATGAAAGTCTAATGTTTATCAGTACATTACAGAAAATAATGAACTTTATCACAATATGCTAATTTTTTGAAAAGGACCTGTATATATATATATATAAGTATTTATTAGGGTTGCCTTATTTTTTTTTTGCTATTACTACTGGCCTTTAGGTTGGGGGCAGGAAGTGACGCCGCTTAGGGTAGGTGGAGAAATGGGGGAATGGGGAGGGGAAATAGGCGGGACAGAGGCTGGTCTCTATATAAAAGGGGGTGATCTGCCAGGGAAAGTGTCAGGGAATGGAGGGATTAGAGGTAGGGGTGCCGGCACCTGGTCAAACACTGGCTGGGTGCCACCCCTAATATATAATATATACTGAATGTATGTATGTATGTATAACTTTATTTATAAAGTGCCACAAGGGTACGCAGCGCTGTACAGTCTTACAATATACACAATTACACACAGGGAGGACAAGTGTTATAATAAATACAATAAATAAGTATAAATACACAGGGAGTAAGTTCCATGTGGTATGAGACACAGTAGGAAGGAGGTCCCTGCCCCGTAGAGCTTACAATCTGAGTATGTATATATATAATATTTATGGGCTACGATATGAGGCAAGAAACATTAAAACCTACTTTGTTGGGGGGGGGCAGAGGTATTTAGTTTAACAGCAGTGCAATGTGTGAGTACAACTGCCTGGAAATGGTGAAGCCCTTGATAAATCCCGGGGCCTGCGGAGCCTCTGGCAGAGCCGGGCTGTATAAACACACAGTAAATCCTACAAACCCCACAAGCCAGCAATGTTTTCTTTCTTATTTTAAGGCTGTTGAAAATGCCAAGAAGGTTTATATAGATTTGTGAGAACTACTGGCTAATAAATATGTGTGTGTTAAAGGGGAAATCAATATCCATTTGTAAGTAGGTTTATTATCCAGTAGAATCACAATCCCTGTATGGCTTTGTGGCCCAGAGGAAGGGATCAGGGGTCTCAAAGAAGAAGACTCCTTCCTGCCGTGGAATAGCACCCTCTTCCTTTATTTACTTAGATTGTAAGCTCTACGGGGCAGGGACCTCCTTCCTACTGTGTCTCATACCACATGGCACTTACTCCCTGTGTATTTATACTTATTTATTGTATTTATTATATCACTTGTCCTCCCTGTCTGTAATTGTGTATATTGTAAGACTGTACAGCGCTGCGTACCCTTGTGGCGCTTTATAAATAAAGTTATACATAAATACCTACATTTAGCTTTATGGTATAAAACAACTCTGTAACTCTATTCTTAACTGAGACAGTGTTTGTGACCACTGTGACAGAATGTTCAGTAATAAACATTGGTAGAATCTCAGCCATAAAGCAGGACAGGACTGCTGCACACATTGGGGATCAGATGGGATTTGTGCTACTGTTGCCAAATGCTCTGTGATAAACATTTACACAAGTCATTTTGGCCTTATTCATTAGGGATAGTGACACGTTTCCTGTTATAATTGTTAAACATGTCTCTTTAAGAGTACTTGCACTCAAACATTCTCCTTACAATTTGGTATTGTTGTGCCTAGGGCTGCCAACTGGCTGGTATTGGTGCCAATGTAATTAATAAGGAAGAAATTGAAAAAGGCTGGTATTGCTGTCCCTAGTCGCGCCTGCAATCGGGCCACAATTTTGCTGAAATTCTGGGGAAAATGCTGCATTGTGGGTAAAAAAACATAACATCACACAATGACATTATGCTGATAAATGAAGCTAGAATTTCAGCCATAAAGCAGGATGGGACTGTTGCTTGCAGTGCTCTGATATAAAGACAGAATATAGAAGTGAGAGAATGCAAGGAATCCCAGCCAGCCAACCCTGGAAGCAGTACTTTTAAAAAGAAGAGGCTTTACGGTATTATTATTATTATATTTATGAGAGTAGGAAATAACCCCTAAATGTAAAACAAACATTTGAGTGCTTAGCACCCATTGCCGTGCCACCCGTCCTCCAGTCTTTCTTTGCCCGGCTCCCACTTGGCAGGATTAAAGGGGGACTTGGAGGCAAATGAGCTGCCGACCCTGTGCCGCCTTCCAAGCACAACATGGTTTCACGCCCCTTTATTAAGATGCTCTGAGCCGTGGCCTTGGGATTCACAAGGAATATTCTAGGGAGGGGTGAGAGAAACACCTACATGGGGGGGCAAAGCAGATTAAATACATAGAAACTACCACTAAATGGAGATTAATGTTGCACAGAAAGTGCTATTCTTCCTGCTGTAGCAGCAGAGAGGGATGAGCGCCAGTGGCCTGGCTCAGAGCCGCACTATGGATGGGAGATCAGAAGGCTGAGTGAGGGCCAGCAGAATTTGGGCAGCTCTCTGGGAAACGAAGCGCTGCTATGGATTACACAAGTGGACAAATTGCCTGCCAGATCTCCCATCTGGTGTCAAGGTGCTGAGGCCACTGGGACTGAGGAACTGATACAGGCTGGATCCCCGGCACCGGGACGGCAAAGCTTCTGTGGGAATGAGAGCAGCCATTATTTATCCAGAGGAACAGGGACTCGGCTTTATCTTGCTGCTCGGTGAGCGCAGCCGCACTTGGGAGACATTGGGTCCCGGGCCCTTATTGTGTGTTCCCTGTAACCCCTTGTGCTCTATTAATGATGACATCACTAAGTACTGTTTATAAGGATATAATTTACAGATTATTATTAACATTTATTTATAAAGCGCCAACATATCCCGCAGCGCTGTACAATAAGTGGGTTTCATACAATGGACATACAGAGTAACATATAAAGCAATCAATAACCGATACAAGAGGTGAAGAGAGCCCCGCCCAAAAGAGCGTACGGTTCTTATGTATAATACACTGTTTAGGAGGGATGGGGTAGATATAAGGAGACGGTGGGGCCGCTGCACCACACAGCAAACCCCGGGACAGTTCAGCCCTCCTGTTTGCTTTCAAATAGAAATGGCAGTAAATTAAAGGATAAGTCTTAATCATTGAGGATGGGGGTCACCAAGATATTGACTGGAATTTTGGAAGTTCTATATTGGTCCCTGACCTGGGACTGAGGAACTGATACAGGTACATATGCCCAGCACTGGGAACATACTAAACCCAAAGGTAAACTACCCCTCTAATACGTCTATTAGACAAATACAAAAGGAAAAGCAAGCGACGGTACAGTGTCTTAGTGATGTGGTATTAGGGTACAACATGGCTACTAATTGGCTATAAATAGAGACCTAATTGTGCATATTTGCTCCATTCCCCCATTCAGGTTCTGATGTCACCGGGTCCTGCTAATGCCTTAGTCACAACCCCGGCCCAATCCCACATTCTAATCTGGGTCAGCGCTTTCTATGAAGGTGGAACTGAATGTGCTGCTTGTTCTGCAGTCAGAAATAAAAAGCTGCCTTTGTCCGACGCACTCGCAGGGTGACTCGAAATCACATTTATTACTTAATCATGATTCTGAGTGTTTGTGCCTATAAATATCCTGGGATTTGCCTCGTCCCCCCCTCGCTCTTACATAATATTTCCTATTTAGAGCCGGGGCCGGACTCACACTGTGTTTATACTGCCCATGAAAGTAGCTGTGTTTACAGAAATAATGGGGATCTAATATTAGAACTTGAGGCTGTTTCTCTTTTAATAAGAGATACACAAGAACTCAATAATGAAGCAGAAATAACCCTATATAATTGTAAAGTATAAAAAGGAAAATGTACCCCCTACTGTAAAATATAGGGAGAGTAGATAGGTAGGGAGGCCAAACCACGTGTGACCCATCGTTTGATCAGTTGGATAATGAACCTGATACCCAGCAGGTATTAAGCCTAGTCAGCAAATCACCAGTTAGGGGCTGGGCCGGTATTACAAGTTAACCAGCAATGTAATTGTTGGTAAATTTGCAACCCCCCATAGCCCACCCCAATTAATACAGTCGCCATCATCTAAGTAGTTCCATTAGACTTAATGGAGCAATTCATTAAAATGTATCAACATTAATGAGAGATCTGTGCAATCTGTTGGAAAAACTCAAGGTACACTTGCTACTTATGGAACTAAAGGTCCCCATACACCTTCAGATAAACTCGCTTGGCGATGTCGCCAAGAAAGCAGATCTTCTCCCGATATCCCCACCTACGGGTGGGCAATATTGGGAGAATCCAGGGTAATTCGTTTGTTTGGCCCTGGGGCCAAACAATTGAATTATAATGACTGGAATAGGCAAAGTTGGTCCAGGGACTGCATCAACGAGCCGATGTGTACCCTGATCTGACTAGATTTTTTAACCTGCCGATTGATATCTGGCCAATTTCAGGCCAGATATTGGTCGGGCAGGCCCATTGGTAGTGCACATACACTGGGACTGTTATCGGCAGCTAGAATCGGCCCGTGTATGGGGACCTTAAGTTTAAAATGAATGAAGAAGCCCCTAGGAGTTTTTGATGGACACGGAATGAGCCAACAATGCCAGGGTGCAGCGGTGAGTGTATGCCTGTAGCCCAAGTATCACCTGGGGATCCAAGGGTTACAGCTGCAATGAGGCCCATGGATCTAGGTTAAAACGATTGACTGTTGCTAATTGTGTCTCCTACACACCACTACCTGCAATCAGTCCTGAACAAAACAGAAGCCCCTGACCGTACCCTAATCTGGATTCCTCCCTTGTGGGCCCCATTATACAAGCATTAGAGTGACAGGGTGCAGATCCCATAGGAGCAAATGGTTCATTCCTGCGACAGCACTGACATAAACAGCTCCTCTGTGAGCATCAAGTGATGTAAAAACCTTATTTCCCAAAGAGAAAAATCCCAACAAAAACCCGCGACTTGCTTGCGCTTCTCCGCTCTCTCTCCGGCAGTTTAAGGGTTAGCCCACCACTCTGGGTTTCCCCCTTCTCAATGACTTGTGGTTTCGAGAGCTTAGTGGTGATATTTCCAGCATAAATTGTTTATAATATGAGTCACACAACTTATCCTACATGTATACAATAATAGTTATTTTGCCTCTTTCCCTCTGGCTGTATATCGGCCGCAGTAGAAGTGACCTGTGAGTGCCTTTATAGGCGTTTATGTAATGGGCAGTCACAACTTCTTCTCCTCTAGATGATGAATCTTTGTCATACTACAGCGTAACACCCTTACTGGGGGCCCCGGCCCCCTAATATTCTGTTTCTCTCTCCAAAAGGGACTGCTTCACATCTCCAAAACAAACTGACTTTCCATGCCAGAAACTGTGCTGCCAGGGCTGTTTCAAGGTGTTTAAAGGAGAAGGAAAGGCTAATAAAGAGTTAATCTCAAGCTGCAGGCATACCTTCAGTTCTCTCAATAGTGCCCTTAAGTCTCCCCATATTTCTCCCATTCAGATGATCAGAAGCCTCATAGGAAAAAAAATGCTGAGCTGTGTAAAGAAAGTTCCCATAATGCCTCACTCCTGCACCAAGACCAAGACCAGTGTACATGCTCAGTTTGTAAGACTATGAGGAAGCTTCCTGCTGATTGGCTCAGATCCACATTCCTAAGGGGGGGGAGGGAGTTCTTAGCATTCTTGAGGGAGAGGAGAGCAGAGAGCTGGCACAGGAAAAAAAAGAGACAACAAATCCTGTTTCTTTTGACAGAGAACTGTTGGGCAGGATCCGCTTTTCCTCTAGTATTGGTTGTTTGTTGTTTGTGTATGTATTCTGGTATGTTTAATGTATACCCCCATTTATTGTACAGTGCTGCAGAATATATTGGCATTTTCTAAATACATGTTAATAATATTGATAATTTAAAAAATTCCTATTCTCTAATACCCTCGCACAGGTCGGGGAGCCAAGGCATCCATATGTTTTTGGAGTCTGGAAGGACACATGAATTTTAAGAAGGAAGCCGCACAAACTCAGGAAGAGCATAGGAACTTTATGCAGTGCCCACATGGGAAATGATTGCAAGGCTCTAGCACTGGAAAACGAGTGGTGATTTTCCCTTAACGGGTAATGGCATAGACAGATTTTTTGTGTTTGAGGGGGCTAATAAAAGGAAATGTAAAAAATTCCTTCATAGTATTCATATATAATATCCCACGGCAGGATAAATACAGTGCCAATTCCATGTATAATGCCCCAGAACCCACAGCAGGATAAATACAGTGCCAATTCCATGTATAATACCCCAGAACACACGGCAGGATAAATACAGTGCCAATTCCATGTATAATACCCCAGAACACACAGCAGGAAGTAGGAGGAGGAGCTTGAACACTGTGTGCTGCTGCTGAGTGTTTGGGCCTGCTTTACCCTACTGAACCACCAGATGTCCTCCCGCAGCCCAGGCCTGATGCTTCGGTCTGGGCTTGCTCTGTCAGGCCAGCCCCAGGCTTCATCAAGATCTAGGCCTGGTGGTTTGGCTGCTAAGAGCCAGAGTGAGTATGAAGCAGAGGGCCAGGAAAAACAACTTTATGGCCCAACAGATGATGTTGCTGCGGATTTACCTGCACTGAAGCCAGGAGATCAGGGCTTCCAGATTAACATGGCTGCCTGTATCAGGGCTTACAAGAAGAAAAAGGCTGAGAGTGAGTCCCTTAAAGCCCAAATAAAGAAAAAGAAGGGGGAGTGCAGCAGGTTGACCAGCAGTGCCAGACCCAGAAAGAAGCAGGAGATTGCTGCCCTGCAGGAGAAGCTGGAGGAGCTGGAGGCAGAAGTATCTCTCCTGGGGCAGAGGATTGGGCCTGTGAGGGAGGCCTTTGACAACCAGGACAAGTTTAAGGAGAGGGAGGAGAGGAGGCAGAGGGACAAGGACCTGCTGAAAATGAAACACCGCTCCATATCTGTATCATCCGGTGATGAGAGTGCAGCCCCCTCCTCCAGGTACAGTGTCTCCCTGGGCCCCAATCCCTCTCCTTCCCAGAGTCCTGTGGCCCCCTCTGGCTCCCCTGGGCTACTCACTGAAATAAAGGCCCTGGAGTCTCCCACCCTGAGGCCACAGAAGTTGGTTTTCTCAGCGGATGAGATTGAGGACATTGATCCTAAAGAGAAAGTTAAAGCAAGAAAAAGTGTAAAAGCCAAAGAAACCTCATTGTTTGTATTTGCAGAGGAGGATTTCCCTGTATTACCGGCTCCTGCAGGCCCGGCTCCTGCTACTCAGGGGGCCCCCCCAGGTAAGCCTGTTACCTCTGTTACTGTGGGTGCCCTGTCTGCCTCTGCCCCCCGGGCACCTTGTTCCCTGGCCTCTGGCAGCCCCCCCTGTGTGTCTGGGATGGAAACTGGGAAATGTGTCTCTAAACCATCTTACCTTGCTGAGAGCTCTGGGAAAGGCATCATTGCATGTACTGTTATTCCTTCTGTGCTGTCACATCCAGCCCTGTATACACAGGTGCCTACAACTCCCAGCATCCCCTCTAGTCCCACTGACACTGGGAAAAGCAAGACTCTTGGTTTTTGCGGGAAAATTAAGCCAGGTAAATCTTTGCCTACATCTCCCATGATCCCCTCTGGTTCCTTTGAGGCTACCGAGAACTCTGCCATATGCCCCCCAGGCATCATTGCATGTACTGTTATTCCTTCTGTGCTGTCACATCCAGCCATGTATACAGAGGTGCCTACAACTCCCAGCATCCCCTCTAGTCCTACTGACACTGGGAAAAGCAAGACTGTTAGTTTTGGCGGGAAAATTAAGCCAGGTGAATTTTTGCCTACATCTCCCATGATCCCCTCTGATTCCTTTGAGGCTACCGAGAACTCTGCCATTTGCACCCATAACAACATTCCACGTACTGTTGTTCCTTCTGTGCTGTCACATCAGGATGCAGCCCAGTATACAAAGGTGCCTACAACTCCCATCATCCCCTCTGAGGCGGTTAACCCAGCAGGGACTGTATTTGACCAGTTTGAGGATGCAGTTGACATCAGGGAGGTTTCTGGTAGAAAGGAAGCTTGTTTTTCATCAGTGCCTACAACTCCCATCATCCTCTCCTGTTCTGTTATAAAGACAGTGGAAGGTCAGTTTGAGGATGCCGCTGACATCAGGGGAGAAGAGGTCTCTGACAGGAAAGTGTCTTCATCTCCCATCATCATCTCCAGTCCAGCTGCAGGGACAGTGAGCCGTCGGTCTGAGGATGTCATTGGCACTGTGGAAGGAGAACTCTGTGACAGGCAGCTCCGGAATATACTGACTACAACTCCCATGATTCCCTGTGGTGTATCGGATTTGGTTGCAATTCAGAAAGACACTGAAACCAGGGGTAGAGGGACTGTTAAAAGTACTTTTACAAAAAAATCTGTTACCTTGGTGGGTTCTGGGGAGGTTGTGGGTAAAGCACCTCCTAATGTCAATCCTACTGCTTTGTCTCTTTCCCCTGAGCAGGGCCACAGGTCTGTCCTTTACCCCCAGGTTATAATCATCAAAGCCAAGCAACCTCCAGCCAATGAGGGGGCTCCAAAGGCTCCTGTTAATGTTGTATCTGTGGCTGATGGCAGTGCTGTAAGATCTGTGGGGGGTATGGCAGTGCCTGTACCCGAGGTGCCCGGTATATCTGTGCCCAACACTGTGCCTGTAAGATCTGTGGGGCTGAATCCTGTGGGAGGTATGGCTGCTGGTGTGGGTGAGCCTGTGCCCGAGGTGCCTGCTGAGCCTGGTGTATCTGTGCCCAACACTGTGCCTGTAAGATCTGTGGGGCTGAATCCTGTGGGGGGTATGGCTGTGCCTGTATCAGAGGTGCCCGGTATATCTGTGCCCAACACTGTGCCTGTAAGATCTGTGGGGGGTATGGCAGTGACTGTACCTGAGGTGCCCGGTATATCTGTGCCCAACACTGTGCCTGTAAGATCTGTGGGGGGTATGGCAGTAACTGTACCCGAGGTGCCCGGTATATCTGTGCCCAACACTGTGCCTGTAAGATCTGTGGGGCTGAATCCTGTGGGGGGAATGGCTGCTGGTGTGGGTGAGCCTGTGCCCGAGGTGCCTGCTGAGCCTGGTATAACTGTGCCCAACACTGTGCCCGTGAATGCTGTGAGTGGGAGTGTGGGGGATTCTATGGTGAGAGAAAGACTGACTCCTGGCACTAGTCAGAGATCCTTTGCTAATGTAACATCTACTGGTAGTTTTTCATCAAGGGGTCCTGTAAATTCCTCTGTAAGAACAGCTGCAGGGGGTCCCCCAGCACTTCCTGGTCCACTTGCTGGCCCGGGTCCATCCTCTAGTGGTGGGGGTATGGGGGGTTACTCATCGGATGCCGCCAGGCGCAAAAACGCAGTAAAGCTGCAATGGATAAGTGAGGGCCCCCCGCCTGGCAGGGACACTGTTATAGATAGGGTGTTGGAACTGGGGTTTGTGGCAGAGGATTTTCATATGTTTGTTCACAACACTGTTTTCAGAGATTATACCATCAGCTTTGTGAGGCTACAGGACCTTGACACCTTCTGGGCCAATTACAGGAAGGCTGAGGCGGAGGGTAAATGGGTCGGCTTTAAAACCATTGTGGTCTCCAGACCGGGCATTGTGAAGGTCACCATACTTGTGGACAATGAGTCCATTCCCCCTGCAGACCTGAGGGTTTGGCTTAAGAGGTACGGGGAGGTGTTAGGAGGAGTACAGAAAGACCTGGATGGAAGGGGTATTTGGTCAGGGGGTTGGCACGTCCGGTTTCGCCTACGTACCGTAGGGAATGTCACACAACACATCCCCAGCTCTGCTTACATTGGTAAAGACAGAGTTTACTGTTTCTACCCAGGCCAGCCCAGGCAGTGCTGGAAATGTGGCTCATCCAGGCACTTCAGTATGGACTGTGACAAGCTGAAGTGTGCCTTGTGCCTTGGCTTTGGGCATATGGCTAAAGGATGCCCCAAAAGTATCAGGTGCAATCTTTGCGGAGAACTTGGCCACGCATACAGTAAGTGCCCTATGTCGTGGCAAAGTATTGAGGATGAGTTTCTTGAAGAGATGGGTCATCCTGATTATGCCACCCCCCCAGCTCAGCAGGCTCCTGTCAGAACTATAACTACCACTCCATCTGTACCCCAGGGTACTACAGGGCCTCCCATGTGTAGGTCAACTCAGTCAGCCAATGTTGTAAGTCTTTTGGCTGCTTCCTCTACCCCTTGCCCATCCCCTCCCTCATCCTCTCTCCATCACCAATCATCTTCTTCCCACCCATCCCCTCCCCCTCGCCAGTCTTCTTCCCACACATCCCTTCCCCCTCGCCAGTCTTCTTCCCACACATCCCTTCCCCCTCGCCAGTCTTCTTCCCACCCATCCCTTCTTCCTCGCCAGTCTTCTTCCCACCCATCCCTTCTTCCTCGCCAGTCTTCTTCCCACCCATCCCCTCCCCCTCGCCAGTCTTCTTCCCACACATCCCTTCCCCCTCGCCAGTCTTCTTCCCACACATCCCTTCCCCCTCGCCAGTCTTCTTCCCACCCATCCCTTCTTCCTCGCCAGTCTTCTTCCCACCCATCCCTTCCTCCTCGCCAGTCTTCTTCCCACCCATCCCTTCCCCCTCGCCAGTCTTCTTCCCACCTATCCCTTCCTCCTCGCCAGTCTTCTTCCCACCCATCCCTTCCCCCTCGCCAGTCTTCTTCCCACCCATCCCTTCCTCCTCGCCAGTCTTCTTCCCACCCATCCCTTCCTCCTCGCCAGTCTTCTTCCCTTCGCCCATCTTCCCCCCCTCGTCCTTCCTCTCCTCTTCACCCATCTTCCCCCCCTTGTCCTTCCTCTCCTCTTCACCCATCTTCCCCCCCTCGTCCTTCCTCTCCTCTTCACCCATCTTCCCCCCCTCGTCCTTCCTCTCCTCTTCACCCATCTTCCCCCCCTCGTCCTTCCTCTCCTCTTTACCCATCCTCACCCTCTCGCTCTACTCGAAGTGTTCAGAGGGAAGAGGGCTGGTCTAAGGTGGGTAAGTCTAAGAAGGATAAGAAAAGGAGGGGTAAAATGAAGCTTGGCATGACCGAGGGGAAGAGTAATGCTGTGCCCCTTGCGGAGAACAGGTTTGGGCCTTTATGTTGGGCTGACCAAGTGGAGTTAGAGGAGGAGGAGGAGCGGTTGGCTAATGAGCTTGGGGAGGATTCCCATGATGACAATAGTTCTTCTTCCTCTGACCTTGAGGACATTCCTGTTGAGGAAGCAGAAAGGTTTCCCTTTGGGCTCTCAGCTAAGCGGGAGGGTTCTGATGATGACAGAAGGACAAAGAGGCAGGCGAAAGCCTCCAGAATTTAATCACTCTGTAATGGCTGTCCCCCCTCCAATTCGCTTTGCGACCATTAATGTCGCGAGTGTGAGGTCTGTAAGTGCAAGAGAATCGGCCTATTTTTTGTTCTCCCGAATTGAGGCAGAAGTTTTATTTTTGCAGGAGACCAGGCTATGTCATCTGGCCGATATACATAAAGCTAAAAAAGAATGGAGTCACGGTCCCTCCTATTGGTCTCTTGCGGCCGAGCCTTACAGTGGAGTGGCGGTCCTTTTTAAGACCGATAGGGTAACAATCAAACGGGTGATTGAAGTAGAGATGGGTCGTTGCATGGTCCTTGACGTCCTGCTGAACGGGCAAGATCTTCGCCTGATTAATATTTATGGTCCTCAGTCAAACGGGGCGAGGAAGGACCTGTTTAGCAGGATTAAGCCCTTTCTTTTTACAGCCCAGTTGGTAGTTTTTGGCGGTGATTTTAACACCGTGACTAGGCGTATGGACAGGGGAAGTGCCGCAGGCCGACTGGGCTCTGATACTCCTTTCCTAAATAGCATAGTCAGAGAGGCCGGTCTTGTGGATGTGCACATTCGCCACTACCCAGACCGCACGGGGTTCACCTTCTATAGAGGTATATGTAGGAGTAGGATAGACAGGTTTTTTGTTAAAGAAGACTCTGTAACATCGCCCCCCGAGGTGATGGCTGTGGAGTTTTCTGATCACTGTATGTTGTTGGTTTCCCTGAATGTCTCTCAGACCCCTCAGAGGGGTAAGGGTTTATGGCGCTTAAATTCGGCCCTCCTGGGGGAGGAGTGGGTAAAACAGTCTTTCAGGGACTTTTTTCAGGACCAGGAATCTTTAATAGATGTCTGCAGCAGTAAGGTTGAGTGGTGGGAGATGGTCAAAAGAAGGATCGCAGGACTCTTTCGAGGCCTAGCAAACAAAATACAAATTGATAAATATCGTGCCTATCTTGCCCTCAGGAGGAAGCTTGACAGACTGGTGTCTGATGGCGGTGATCGTGGGGAGATCACCAGAGTTAAGGCTCTGATGAAGGAGTATCAGTATGACAGGTACTCTTCCCTGGTTCTGGAAAGGGATTACGGGCCTTACCACTCACCTGACCCTTACCAGAACTGTAGGGAAGCAGCTTCCCGCAAGTTTGTACATGGCTTGCGAAATGAGGCCGGGGTGCTTGAGACTTCGGTTCCAGGCATCCTAGGCGTTGTTGAAAACTATTATACTGGACTCTTGAAGGAACAAGAACTCAGCCCGACTAGAATGTCTTCCTTCCTGGACGAGACTCCTATTCAGAAAGATAATGACATTCCTTTTGATGATTTGGTGGGTGAGATTGAGGTTGATGAAGTCATGACGGCCATTGATAGCCTAAACCTTAAAAAGTCACCAGGGCCTGACGGTCTTACGGCCGAGTTTTATAAAGAGTTTCGCGACGTCTTGGCACCTTGTCTCACGGAGATTTTTAATAGCTCCCTGGCCGAGGGTTTACTCCCTCCCTCCATGAGACACTCAGCCTTAATCTTGCTCTCCAAGGGTTTGGATCAGTCCAGAATTGAGAACTGGCGCCCCATAGCCCTTCTCAATGTGGACAGGAAAATTCTGGCAAAAGTGTTGTTTAATCGTCTCTTTCCTCTAGCGGAAAGATTACTTTCCCCCTCACAGCACTGCTCCGTGAAAGGCCGGAGCACCTTTTCTGCCGTCCTTGGCATCCGGGAGGCTTTGGAGCGGTGCAGGGCCTGTGAATGGGGGAAGTACCTGCTGGCGTTGGACCAGTCTAAGGCCTTTGATAGAATCAACCACAAATATCTCTGGTTGCTCCTTCGCAGATACGGTCTCCCGGGGAGGTTTATTAATTGGCTTAAAGTTTTATATCGAAGGGCCGAAAGCTTCCCTCTTGTGAATGGCTGGTCTGGCGCGTCCTTTTGGGTCTCTTCTGGGGTCAGGCAAGGGTGCCCCTTGAGCTCTCTGCTGTATGTCTTCGCCATAGATCCGTTTATTAGGCGGCTTGATGGTGATGCTTTGGCAGGAGTTCCCCTGGCACCCGGGAAGGCCTTGAGGGTCGCTGCCTATGCCGACGATGTCACGGTCGTTGTGTCCAGTGGGGAGGAGGCAGATGCTGTGGCATTGATTGTGCAGGACTATTCAGAAGCTTCGGGTTCATTGATTAACAGGAACAAGTGTGAAGCTTTCTGGATGGGGAAGGGAGATCCTGCCTTTGATCTTCCGGATGTCTTCCCTGTGGCCCAATCCAGAATTAAAATCCTTGGAATTGAATTTGGCCAGGGCGATTATGCCATCCCAAATTGGGAGCAAAAGTTGGAAACGGCATCTGCGTTGGTCAACCGATGGAAAGGGTTAAAGTATACCTTAAGGCAGAGGGTTGATTTGATCAAGACTTATCTGGTCCCAATTTTTCTTTACGTCAGCTATGTGTGCCTTTTGCCTCAGTCTTTCTATGGCAGGATTTGTTGTCTGTTTTTCCTACTTTTGTGGGGAAACAAAATGAACCTCATCAAGAGGAATGTCACCTACCTGCAAAGGAAGGAAGGGGGCCTTAACATGCTAAACCCCATTGTGTTCTTTGTGAACAACTTTATTAAGTACAACTTCAGCAACCTCCTTCTGGAGAAGCCTCCTTTGTGGGCAGATATCTTCAGGATTTGGGTCTCTCCTTTTCTTGGGGAATGGATGAATGGCGGCTTGGTAAAGAGTATGCGAATCCAGCACGGCCCTGTCCCGCCTTATGTTGCAGGGGTTCTGAAAGCTATGCGGCGATGGTGCATTACTGTGGGTGAAGTCAAGTCCTCTACTAGGAAGGAGATCGATAGGAGGGTCTTGAGATCCTACTTTTATGCACCATTGGCCCTGAAAGATTGCCCAGACGAAGTAATGAGAGTAGGGCTCTCCTTAGTGAACTCTCCCAGGATTCCATCCAAGTTTAGGGATATCGCCTGGCGCTCCTTCCATGGGAAACTTTATGTTAGTGGGAACGTGAAGCACAAGTGCACCGATGACCGTGACTGTCCACGGGAGGAATGCTCTGGGAAGGTGGAGACCATGGACCACTTCCTGCTTCATTGTCCCTTTAACATTGAAGTATACAAAGAAGTGTCTAATGCCTTGGGCATTCCCTGCCTCTCTGGTTTAGATTACCAGGAGTGGGCCTACGGGGCATTCAGGTGTCACCAGGGTTTTGATTTGAGCACACTTTTTCTAGTTAGTTCTGTCGTCCGCTTTTACACTTGGAATGCACGGTGTCAGGTTCCCATTAGGCACAAAGTTCTCCCCTGTTCAGAGGTGGTGGGTTCCATACTGGGTGAGCTTTGGAAGATTCGCTCTTTTGAGAGGCAGAGGATGGATGTGGCACGGTGGGCGTCTTTATGGCGCGGGTTTTGTTTTCGGCCTCCTTGAAACCCTTTATCCACTTGGCCCTTTCTGATTGGCCTCTCTGGTGTGGGGCTGGTCTCTCCCACTCCCTTTAGATTTTTTTAATTCCTGAGAGATTTTTTATGATTGGGCTCGTGCTGTTTTAGGTGAGTAACCTGCGTCTTTGCCTTTCTGTCCTTAGGGTTGGGGTAGGTTTTTGTTTTGAGAGGAAATACTGCGGAATTGTATACATGTAAATATATGCTAAGTTTTAACTTCTGTTTATATTTATGGAATTTGTTTTATTTTTAAACAGAATATTTGTTTTGTTTTTGTAATTATTTTGTTTGTTATTAAGTTGCTTGTTTTCAATAAAAAATTAGCAGGATAAATACAGTGCCAATTCCATGTATAATATCCCAGAACACACGGCAGGATAAATACAGTGCCAATTCCATGTATAATACCCCAGAACACACAGCAGGATAAATACAGTGCCAATTCCATGCATAATACCCCAGAACACACGGCAGGATAAATACAGTGCCAATTCCATGTATAATACCCCAGAACACACGGCAGGATAAATACAGTGCCAATTCCATGTATAATACCCCAGAACACACAGCAGGATAAATACAGTGCCAATTCCATGTATAATATCCCAGAACACACGGCTGGATAAATACAGTGCCAATTCCAAGTATAATGCCCCAGAACCCACGGCAGGATAAATACAGTGCCAATTCCATGTATAATGCCCCAGAACCCACGGCAGGATAAATACAGTGCCAATTCCATGTATAATACCCCAGAACACACGGCAGGATAAATACAGTGCCAATTCCATGTATAATACCCCAGAACACACGGCAGGATAAATACAGTGCCAATTCCATGTATAATACCCCAGAACACACGGCAGGATAAATACAGTGCCAATTCCATGTATAATACCCCAGAACCCACGGCAGGATAAATACAGTGCAAATTCCATGTATAATATCCCAGAACACACGGCAGGATAAATACAGTGCCAATTCCATGTATAATACCCCAGAACACACGGCAGGATAAATACAGTGCCAATTCCATGTATAATGCCCCAGAACCCACGGCAGGATAAATACAGTGCCAATTCCATGTATAATGCCCCAGAACCCACGGCAGGATAAATACAGTGCCAATTCCATGTATAATACCCCAGAACCCACGGCAGGATAAATACAGTGCCAATTCCATGTATAATACCCCAGAACACACGGCAGGATAAATACAGTGCCAATTCCATGCATAATACCCCAGAACACAGGGCAGGATAAATACAGTGCCAATTCCATGTATAATACCCCAGAACACAGGGCAGGATAAATACAGTGCCAATTCCATGTATAATACCCCAGAACACATGGCTGGATAAATACAGTGCCAATTCCATGTATAATGCCCCAGAACACATGACTGGATAAATACAGTGCCAATTCCATGTATAATATCCCAGAACACACGGCAGGATAAATACAGTGCCAATTCCATGTATAATACCCCAGAACACATGGCAGGATAAATACAGTGCCAATTCCATGTATAATGCCGCAGAACACATAGCTGGATAAATACAGTGCCAATTCCATGTATAATGCCCCAGAACACACGGCAGGATAAATACAGTGCCAATTCCATGCATAATACCCCAGAACACAGGGCAGGATAAATACAGTGCCAATTCCATGTATAATACCCCAGAACACAGGGCAGGATAAATACAGTGCCAATTCCATGTATAATACCCCAGAACACACGGCAGGATAAATACAGTGCCAATTCCATGTATAATACCCCAGAACACACGGCAGGATAAATACAGTGCCAATTCCATGTATAATACCCCAGAACACATGGCTGGATAAATACAGTGCCAATTCCATGTATAATGCCCCAGAACACATGGCTGGATAAATACAGTGCCAATTCCATGTATAATGCCCCAGAACACACGGCAGGATAAATACAGTGCCAATTCCATGCATAATACCCCAGAACACATGGCTGGATAAATACAGTGCCAATTCCATTTATAATACCCCAGAACACAGGGCAGGATAAATACAGTGCCAATTCCATGTATAATGCCCCAGAACACAGGGCAGGATAAATACAGTGCCAATTCCATGTATAATACCCCAGAACACAGGGCAGGATAAATACAGTGCCAATTCCATGTATAATACCCCAGAACACATGGCTGGATAAATACAGTGCCAATTCCATGTATAATACCCCAGAACACATGGCTGGATAAATACAGTGCCAATTCCATGTATAATACCCCAGAACACACGGCAGGATAAATACAGCACCAATTACATGTATAATTCCCCAGAACACACGGCAGGATAAATACAGTGCCAATTCCATGTATAATGCCCCAGAACACACGGCAGGATAAATACAGTGCCAATTCCATGTATAATGCCCCAGAACACACGGCAGGATAAAAACAGCACCAATTCCATGTATAATTCCCCAGAACACACGGCAGGATAAATACAGTGCCAATTCCATGTATAATACCCCAGAACACATAGCCGGATAAATGCAGTGCCAATTCCATGTATTATGCCTCAGAATATGTGACAGGATAAATACAGTGCCAATTCCATGTATAATACCCCAGAACACATAGCCGGATAAATACAGTGCCAATTCCATATATGTATGTATGTATGTATGTATAACTTTATTTATAAAGCGCCACAAGGGTACGCTGTGCTGTACAGTCTTACAAATAAGGTCATTGAACACATGGCAAAATAAATGCAGTGCTAATTCTATGTACAGTACCCCAGAACACACCCCAGGATAAATACAGTGCCAATTCCATATATAATGCCCCAGAACACATGGCAGGATAAATATTGTGCCAATTCCATGTATAATGCCCCAGAACACAGGGCATATGACACAATTAGTGGCTGCCACTATATTTTATTTTTGTTAGTGACAAAACTGCTGTAACATATGAGCCGGTGTTGTCTGTCCTTTTTCCAAGAATCTTCTCTTGTGTTCCTCAGTATCCTCATGGTATCCCTCTGTCCTTTCTAAATATTTATGTTTGGGACAGGCTATATTAGTCTCTCCAACTTAACCTATTCATCATGCCTGACATTTGGTTTTCACATGAACAACATGTAGCCCTGGCTATTGCATTGTTTGCATTATGTACAAAATCTGTTGCAGCTCTCCTCTGTGCAGTAATATGGGGGACATAGATATTGTCCTAATTACTCTAGGCCTGTGCCTGTGTTGTTTTTACTGTAAAGGAGAAAAGGCACCGGGCCCCAAACATCAGAGAGACCCATCAGAGGAAAAGGTACATAAATGTGCTATAATACTGTGTATCCAGTGCTATAAGTAGATGTTACTGGGCCCCACAGCAAATTCAATTTTGGACCCCAAAACATTAGTAAGTTGAACTATTCTACCAAGATACAGGTATGGGATCCCTTATCCGGAAACCTGTTATACAGAAAGTTCCGAATTACGAAAAGGCCATCTCCCATAGACTCCATTATAAACAAATCATTTTAATTTTATGAAATGATTTTCTTTTCCTCTGTAATAATAAAACAGTACCTTGTACTTGATCCCAACTAAGATATAATTACCCCTTATTGGGGGCAGAACAGCCCTATTGGGTTTATTTAATGGTTAAATGATTCCCTTTTCTCTGTAATAATAAAACAGTACCTGTACTTGATCCCAACTAAGATATAATTACCCCTCATTGGGGGCAGAACAGCCCTATTGGGTTTATTTAATGGTTAAATGATTCCCTTTTCTCTGTAATAATAAAACAGTACCTGTACTTGATCCCAACTAAGATATAATTACCCCTTATTGGGGGCAGAACAGCCCTATTGGGTTTATTTAATGGTTAAATGATTCCCTTTTCTCTGTAATAATAAAACAGTACCTGTACTTGATCCCAACTAAGATATAATTACCCCTTATTGGAGGCAGAACAGCCCTATTGGGTTTATTCAATATTTAAATGATTTTTAGCAGACTTAAGTTATGGAGATCCAAATTATGGAAAGATCCCTGGTCCCCCTGCAACCGCAGGGTCTGCTTTTCTTTGTAGTTCTGCCCCTGTGTGTAACAATTGTTGGGTAATTTCAGTATATACCTCAGGAATCTCCAACCTGCAGCCCACAAGCTGATGTAAGTAGCAGCCCAACAGCAGCCACAGGGGCGGGCCAAGCCGACCGGGCAACCTAAGCAACCCGGTCGGCCAACTCCGCCCACCTCCCCGCCCCCACCCCGAATGGCGCATGCGCCTCCTCCTGTGCTTTGGCGAGCATGCGCCATTGGGGGGGCGCTGCGATTCGATCTGTCATTGCCTCCACCGCTAATGATAAGCGGCGGAGGCAATGACAAAGTAGAACTAGGGGTAGGCAGGAGAGGCTGCCTGGCGCCCCCCAATCGTTGCGCCCTAGGCAGCTGCCTCTTCTGCCTACCCCTAGTTCCAGCCCAACAGCAGCCAGTACCCTCCTTTACAGCTTTCTGTTCCTCGGGTTCATACATTGTAGCTGTAGGTTCTTGGACTCTTGCCTGCTTCTCACTCTTGAGGATCTGTCTGACCATTTTCCGAGTAACAGTCTCTCTAGGAACAATTTCTACTAGTCCCACTTTCTCCATAATCATATATCACTGGGTACCTTGGTGTCTCTCCAAATATTGGTCCCCTTGAAGCTGGAAGGGCACCCTCAAGAAGGCCTACATACATTATTGTGAGGTACTTCTCTTACTTGGAGGTGGCTCCTTCTCTCGGATGGACACTGCTATCTCTTTCTTCCTCCACGAGGAGTATTTTTTATCGAGTTGTTATTTTTTTTATAGTTGTATTGAGTTATTAAGTTCTAGATGGACTTTTTAAGGATCTTTTCTACAGAGCTTAATGTTTATTGTTGCCCAAGGCTGCCATTTTGGGTTATTTTTTATTGGTTTATGTTTCCATTTTGGCACTCTCCTATTAATCTTTTAGTCTTGTAGATTGTAAGCTCTTTTGGGCAGGGCTTTCTTCGCCTCTTGTATCGGTTATTGATTGCTTTATATGTTACTCTGTATGTCCCATGTATGAAACCCACTTATTGTACAGCGCTGCGGGATATGTTGGCGCTTTATAAATAAATGTTAATAATAATAATAATAGTCTGGCTTTAACCCCAGCACTTAGGTCGGTAGAGTAAGTAGCACTGTAGTGTAGTGTAGTTCAAAACCTGCAAATAAAATGTAAAAAAAAGTAGCCCAATTGGCTAATTGTCTTCGATAACTCTATGTACAGCCCCAAAAGTTATTTTTAAGGATAACTTCCCCCTAAAAGTCCGTCTGTTTTGCTTTTGAACAGTTTTATTTGGAGTAACAATTGTATATTAGAATCAGCATCTTTTCATTGTGACATGAACTCTGTATTTTATTTCCTTTGATCATAAAACTGAAATTCTGGAAACTGTACTTTGCATTTTATGGTTTCTCGGGGCCGAATGGTTTTCATTAGCTGTTACTTTTTCTCCGCCGGTTTCTTTTGCAATTTCTGCCCACAAGCACTGTTTCATTTATAATTTCCAAGCCTGTGGGAATGTTTTGGGTTCTGTTAGTGTGTTTTGGGGCCATTCACTTCCTATGAAACAACTTCTGCTCATTAATTTAACCCAGAATGCCACCGTGTACCTTTTGCCATGCATTTTATTTTATATGGGCTTAGGGAATAATGGAGGAATCTGAAGGGAAAAATGAAACACATGCTCCCTTGGAATCACAATTACAAAAGCTCCTACGCATCTACAGGGTGGCATTGGTGGTGGCTGTAGAAGTCACTAGGTGGCCATACACAGCCAATTGTAGCTGCCGATATCGGTCCCTTAGACCGATTCGGCAGCTTATCAGCCCGTGTAAGGGCAGTAATGACGATATCGATGGGGCAGGTTAAATAATTTAGTCGGATTGGAGCCCGCATCAGCTCGTTGATGTGGTCCCAGAAACGACTGCGCCCATTGTCATTTTTATATTTCGATTGTTTGGCCCCAGGGTCAAACGATCAAATTAGCCTAAATTTGCCTGATATCGCCCACCCGTAGGTGGGGATATCGGGAGAAGAGCCGTCCTCGCCAAGTGAGCGGATCTTAACGCGTATGGCCACCTTTAGGGGAAACAGAATAGGTCAATGCAGTATTACAGTATTATCTCTTCTGCATTAACTACAGGAGAAACAGACTGAAGAAGGCTGGAAATCTTATTAAGTGAGCAAGAGCATATGGCTGCTCTGATTCTGCTGGGGTTGAAGTAAGATTCTTCGTTGAACCACTTGACCTAAGATCATTGTACTCTAGAGGTTCCTGTAGTGGCTGCTCCATTATGTCCAGGTCTTTCCCCGAATAAGTTGTGCTGGCTGATACATTATATAGCTTTAAGAAGGGGCTGGATGGATTCTTAGCAAGTGAGGGAATACAGGGTTATGGGAGATAGCTCTTAGCACAAGTTGATCCAGGAACTGGCCCGTTTGTCATTTTGGATTTTTTTTTTCCCTCTGTGGCAAATTAGATAGGCTTCAGAAAGGTTATTTTGCCTTCCTCTGGATCAACTAGCAGTTAGGAAAGTTATATGGGTATAAAAGGTTGAAGTAAATGGACATGTCTTTTCTCGACCTAACTTTCTATGTTACAATGTCACTGTGTATTATTACTTTGAGTCGCTAAATTTAATAACGCTTTAGGCTGACCAAGAGGGATGATCCAAGAGGACTTTGCATGTTTTGTGTATTTTGTTCTCAGCCTGGGGGAATGTGGATCTACTGTATTTGGGGAGAAAGCTGGAACCATTTCTTGGGGTACCAGTATCAAGTATGCTTTGATATGTCATTCATTTTTATACTTTATTTTACTTGTGTTCATTGCTGCTGTATGTGCCACCTTGGTGTAATTTCTTCTTCAGGTAGGGAAGCGGAATCAACTATATACGTTGTATATATACTGTATATATGAGCAGGAACTCAACGAGCAGTCCTCCTGGCAGAGATGTACCCACTGTAGAGACTGCCTCTGCTCATATATAGATACAGTTGTTCCTGCTCCCCTGGCTAAAGGCTCAGAGCGGTTCACCTGGACCTTCTCCTGACCTTGGTGAGTAGTGGATGTACTTTTCTTTATATTTCTATATTATTGTCCAGTCTAGGTTTAGATTTTTATAAAGGGAGTGGGTGAACATTAATTACATGGCCCCTGTCTGGGCTTTGTATTAACTGGATGCAACTAGGGATGTTCTTCTGTAGGGACTTCCCACCATTGCCTTTCCAGCTCGACCATAAGCTCTAAAACATTAGTACACAATTGTAATGCCAGAATTTGTGTAGAACCAGCTTTATTAATAAATTACAGGTATATAACCTTTTCATAATTATGAGGACCAGTAATGTGTTTCTTTTGGTCAATTGTCATTGGCCCTATAGCTTTGCTTTCAACACATGTTGTATCTGCTCAAGGAGCAAAATGGTTAATGCTACTCATGCTGCCTTTTGGATGTGTGATTTAAAGGCCAGCGGAAGGATTAGATCCACATTATTTTGAAAACCACAAACTTGTAATGCACTCACTCAACATGATTTCTTTCATCCTCCAGCTGGTAAGTCCTACGGGGCTTCCCTTGGGGGCAAGTGATCTTTCGGAGGAGAATCTGACGGAAATAAAGATGATTTTAATACCAGCCGCAGACAGTCAGTCGCATTTAGAAACCTTCACAGAACTGTAGGTGTGTTAAATCCCTTAGCAGGTCATTGTAGTAGACTTTTGCATTAGTCGGTGAGAAGACTTCTGCTTATGTGCTATGAGCCTTTTTCCATGCTTGGGTGGAAGAGAGGGAAAGCAGAGATACTTCTATGTCTGTCCTTTTTACTCCTACAGATGCTCAGCTTCCAAGCTGCTAAGGGAATCAGAGAAGAAGTCACATTATTATGGAAAACAGGAGGCCCTTCCAGATGGGAGAGCCTTAAGTTAAGGCTCCCGACAAATATGGGGGAGATTCCGATGTCTGAGCCGGCCTAATGCCCAGTGTTCTACGTACTTTACCTTACGGTAGGGGAGACACACATTATGTTAGTGTTTGAGTCTGCGTCACGTCAATGAATAGCTCTGCTCAGCAAGCCGCCCTGCCTAGATGAAAGGCTTGCTAAAAAATTTCATACTTGAATGGGTTTTCATGCTGTTTAAACTATTGGCTTTTTAAATGATTAACTTTTTTTTTTTTAGGCTATCCATGTCCAAATACATGTGCATCGCATTTAGGAACATTCCTTTGCATCTGTCTGAGTGTCCTGGCCGATCTCGGCTCAACATAATAGTTCTGAAATGGAATCCAAACAGCTTCTCTTCATATCTACAAAGAAATGAATCTAAAGTTGGTCTTTAACACTTTGCCCACCATAGCTGAAAAGTTCTCTTGGGCTGATTTTGAGCTTTTAGGCCCAAGGCTTAGTATCATGCCCCCACCTCCGTTGATTCAAAGATCGAGATCTTCTTACAGTCTCAAAATGGTTGCTTTGGTTGTTTGTTCCACAAAAATGAATATTTGGACAGTGGGCAGAGGATGGAAATATAGTCTCCACAGCAAGAGGCTCCACAGTGTTGTCCCTACAACATGGCTGGTCAAGCCTGGAAAATACTAACCCAGGCTCAGTAGCCCTAACCATTTTACTTTTCTGGGGTGTATTATAACAGAATGCTAGTCTGTTACTACCTGGTCCCTGTGCATTGGGTTCCTGTACTCTCCCTTCACTGGAATGGTTACCTTAGGCTTGGTCTCCTGTGGGCCTACCTCCAACTTAGGCATATCCACCTCTTACTATGATGGTCCTTGTTCATGGGGTTCCTGTACTCTCCCTTCACTGGAATGGTTACCTTAGGCTTGGTCTCCTGTGGGCCTACCTCCAACTTAGGCATATCCACCTCTTACTATGATGGTCCTTGTTCATGGGGTTCCTATACTCTCTCCTCACTGGAATGGTTACCTTAGGCTTGGTCTCCTGTGGGCCTACCTCCAACTTAGGCATATCCACCTCTTACTATGATGGTCCTTGTTCATGGGGTTCCTATACTCTCTCCTCACTGGAATGGTTACCTTAGGCTTGGTCTCCTGTGGGCCTACCTCCAACTTAGGCATATCCACCTCTTACTATGATGGTCCTTGTTCATGGTGTTCCTATACTCTCTCTTCACTGGAATGGTTACCTTAGGCTTCGTCTTCTGTGGACCTACCTCCAACTGAGGCATATCCACCTCTTACTGTGATGGTCCTTGTTCATGGGGTTCCTGTACTCTCTCTTCACTGGAATGGTTACCTTAGGCTTGGTCTCCTGTGGGCCTACCCCCAACTTAGGCATATCCACCTCTTACTATGATAAAGCTCAGAAAGAGACTGGACACATGTTCCCCAGGAGGAACGGGTAAAGTACCCTTTGTTCAATGGGGAGTACCCCCCCCTCCACTGCCTGGAGTGGGTGTATTTGTGAGCAGCAGAGAAACATTAACCCTACGGGCACCTACATCATTAAATGCTTTTCCCTGTCTGTCCGGGACTTTGCGGCTATTCCTGGATGATATTGCAGTTATATAGATATATTTTATACTCTGATCCTTTTATAATCCCATTGCACTTCAGAGAACAAGTTTTTTACTCTCTCGGTTGCCAGTAATCGTTTTATATCAATATAATCCTATCTGAAACTACCCATTGTTGGGGCTGGATTCCCGTGTAATGGAAGTGCAGCGTTGCTCCCATCAATTGATTTTGTTTTGCTAATGGAAATATGATGAAAAGAATATATATCTGCCACTCTGCAGTCAATAAATAACATTGCAATCAGCGACGACGACGAACAGTGAAAGATTGAGGCCATAGCAGAATATGGAACTGCCACTTCTCTCAGCGAATTCTCCTGCCAGCTCTAAGCATTGGCTGCATGTAAAATGTTGATATTCTAAATTCTCAGTTGTCTTTGGAGGGTTCAAACAGGGGGGCACCTTAGACCCTTTTTGGGGTCCTATGACAACTGAATGGCCAAAAAACAGAGGGCTAATGTGTTGGTTCTAGAGGAATAAAACGTAAATAAAAATAATAATTATTTTTTTAGAACGGCCCCACCACTAGGCTTGTCTACAGCCCCTTCTGCCCTTCTAGCATCACCTGAGGGCTTTATGCATTCCTCTTATCCATAAGGCCTTAATGATAAATAGCAAGCAGAGCAGGGAGATCTCTGTATAATGGGGCTTAATGCTAATGCTACAGATTCAGATCTCAGGCATTGTCCTATCTAAATCTAATTCCTATTCCAATAGAAATATTTCTATTTGAGGCAGAGTCAGAATGGGCCACTTGGAGAAATACTAATGGGCCCCACTTCCAGGGCCAGAACTAGGGGTAAGCAGAAGAGGCACATGGGGACAACATGGGGGGAGGCAATAGGCACGTACCTCCTACCTACCTGAAGTTCTGACCCATCCGTGGCTCATTATTACCCTTGCCTTTCACTACTCCATCGTGCTCCTCCCCCCCTCGTGACAGCTCCTCCCCCACCCTGCCCCCTCCACTTGTTGTATAGTGCGGGTATCAGGACATTGAGGGAAATCCAGGAAATGTTTTGTGGAGGGGAAGTGTGGGAGGGGGCCGGCACTGCCTACCATTCTGGGTTTGGGGGGATTGGTTTGTGGTTGCTGCAATAGAAAATGGTGGGGTGTTTTTGCAATGGAGGTGAGGGCCTCCATGGTTGAAATGGTGAACCTCTGTGTCTGGGGAAAAAGGTTGACCCTTGGTTGGCCCCAAACTTCAGTCCAACACTGTATTCAGAGACCTGTTTAATAATAATAATAATAATAATAATGGATAACTCTACTGGCTAAATCTCAAGCACATTCATCCATAGAATTGTTAAAGGCATCTTGTTGTTACATAATGACCTTTTTATTAGTTATTATTCATTATTCCAGAAGATATGTGAGATTTTCCTGAGAAGGGTCGGCCTTATAGGTTTTGCCTTCCTCTTCCCTCTTCTTTCCAGTTTCACTAGACTCTGGCAGGCAAACAACTATTTTATAATAATTCTTATTGTTACTTTCTATTAGTTCCTATTCAGGCCCTTTCCTACTTATCATTCAGTTTTGCATTTGGTCAAAAAAATAAATAAATAAATAAAGGTCAATTGCAAATACTCGCTAACTTCCCCTTTAACCTTAATATCTGTATAGATAATATTCTGTGTGAATAAACTGAGTATACAGATGTCTGTAGAACAGAATAGATAGTAGGCGAGAGTGAAGTCTTCTTTTTGGAACCAAATCTGTTGCAGAATGGAAGTATTTCTTCTAATATGAATCCGCTCATAAAACTGCTGGCAAAGAAAGAGCTAAAGACAAAACCATTTTCTTTCCCAAATGTATGTATTTCTGCTCTTAAACTCTTTCCCCCTCTCCGGCTCTATTGGGGCCGTTGCTTTAAACAAATGAGATTGTATTTATAAAAACAAAGTGAGTGATACGCCATTTATCCCGCAGACTCGCCACTTCCAAAGCACTTAAATCATTTTCTTCTCTCCACTGGAGCTGCTCTTTCCATCACTAGAGATTGTATTTAGGGAGAGTTAAACATACAGTGAGTTATTCAGTGTTTATCCCACACCAACAATTCCACTAGGACACCGAGATTGCTTTCCCTTCAACAGAAGATGTTTTTACTGGGGGGAGGGGGGTCGTACGGGGGGACACGGTCAGCTGAGCCACCTTGGGGGGTGCAGGCAGGGTCGGACTGGGCCACCGGGACACCGGAAAAATCCCGGTGGGCCCTGGCTCTAGTGGGCCCTAGTGGCCCAGACCCGACCCTTGCGGTGCTCCCCCTGCCCAACCGCTCCTCCCCTGACGCATTAGTTTTACGCGCTCAGGTGGGGGGCCCTGCAAGGGGGGCTATGGGCGCGGGCACCTGCAGGGCAGTCCGACCCTGGGCACCCCCCAAGGTGCCTCAGTTTACCGTGTCCCCCGCCATGCTCCCCTAACCCCCCCCACCTGACGTCCTCCCCTGAACATGTGTATGTGATACGCGTCAGGGGAAGACATCGGAGGCCAGGGGAAGCGGCAATAGGGTTGGGTCTGGGCCGATGTGGCCCCCCAGGGTCGATGTTTTTTATATTCAGATTTTTTAATAAATAAACATTTGAGTTTTTTTAAAATGTGAGTTTATTTTATAGTAGAAAAAACTCGAAAACGGATAAATAAGTCTCACAGAGATCTAGCTTTAAGTAAAGAACTATAGCCCCATAGATGTAAGAATTGGGTGGACTCATCAGTAGAAGCATTGGGTGCCGAGCCCCAAACCTACAGCCAGAGGAAGTGGATCTCACCATATCAGCAAAACAGAACAGGTACTCAAAAAATCCAACATTGATGGTTCGATTAAAAAGCAAAGGTTTATCTTAAAAAGATGAAATATAATAGAAATCCAAAAACTAGAGGGAACCCAATCAAGAAAGAATCAAATTGCACCCTCCAACCAGGAATATGAATACAGTCTATCCTTCCTAACTTTTTTGGGCCGACCTAATCTGGCTTCATGGCAGGAGGTATCACAGATGGTGATGTGGAGCTGGAACCCCCAGTACTGCTTCATGTCACACCTGGGTGGGTAGATAAAATGTTGGTAGAGTTGAAAGGTTAAGGTTAGGGATGTAGCGAACCTCAAAAAAAAAGTTTGGGAACGCGTTCGTGAACTTACGCCAAAAAGCGCGAATATTCGCGAACTTTGCTAACCCCATAGACTTCAATGGGAAGGGGAACTTTAAAACCTAGAAAAGCCATTTCTGGCCAGAAAACTGATTTTAAAGTTGTTTAAAGGGTGCCACGACCTGGACAGGGGCATGCAGGAGGGGGATCAAGGGAAAAATTTCTCTGAAAAATACTTTATTGACACAGCGTTGCGTAAAACCGCAAAGGCAGCTGGCAGACCTAGCGGAAATACGCGGCATTTTTTGCTATTTCGCACTATTAGCACCATGGAAACGGGATTTACTTACACCAGTACTAGGCTGAAAAACGCCATGTGTGGCTTGTGCGGCATTTTTAGGCCGAGAAAAAACGCAGCGGAAAAAAAAACGCGGCAAACCAAATTGCGAACATACGCGAAAAGTTTGTAAACTTACGAACTTGCGAACACCCGATGTTCGCGTGAATTAATTCGCCGGCTACATCTCTAGTTAAGGTATGTTATTATTATATATATATTATAACTACTATTCTGAGGAGAGGGGAACAGGATAATCTGGTATTTAAAGAAGGCTTGAAAGATATCTCGGCTGGGTATAGAAGCAATAGTTTGAAGAACAAGCCAACCCATGGTCAAGGTTGAGATTAGTTTAAAAAAAGGACTGCTGGGTGGTATGGCTGGGTCGGCAGGGGTACAGGGGGCAAGCTGGTCAGCATTATCTGGTAACTAAAGGAGGCTTGAGAGATGTCCCAAGTGTGTAAAGAAATACCTTGGTGAAGATGGAGATTGGATTGAAACCAGGGATGCTGGTTGGTTAGGATGGTTCAGCAGAGGGGTTGGGGGAATCAGTTCTATCAGTCAGATAGAATAGGAGGATAATTATACCTCCCAGCAGTCTGGGATCACAGAAACCTGTGAGAAACATCAATGCAGACCCTTATTTACAATTATTTAGTACTCGTGCAGTAACTGCTGCAAAGCTTGGGCCAATGACTGCCACTGTCTCTCTTGGGATATGAAATAGGTATACACAACATTTATAGTGAGCTATAACTTGTTTTTTGCATCCCAAAGAGCTATGCTAAATGTAGTAACGACCGGCTTGTTCTGGGTTTGGTGACCCATAGCAAACTATGCTTTTAAAAACAGGTGACTAGTAAATGCTACTGCTGATTGGTTACTATGGGTTACTAGACCTGGGGAAAATTGGTGCCTTGTAACGCATACCCCCATAGTGAGTGATTGGGTAGCTGTGGCCACCTGACTAGCCAAATGGACTGGATACTGATTAAACAAAACTGATTAGATAAAAACTATAAAGGGAACATTGATGACTGGCCATGAAGGGGATGATATTTAACCCAACATTGATTTGGGTTCAGCTTTCCCGCGTCTGTTTTTACAATGAACTGAGGAAACGGCGTCACTTTCCTAAATCATTTCTAAAATGTAGAAGCAATTCTTTCATGGTGGGAGAGAACCGTACGCCTCCTGCCCGTGGCCTCGCCGTTCCTGCCAGTCTTTGCTTTTCTCATCAAGTTCTGCTCATTTACCCATGAACTGCAGCAAATGTATTGCCGAATGACAAAGAACTCACTCTGTGGGGCTTATCAAAGCATGGCATGTCATTTCCAGGCGTAAATGATTGGCTGTATGGCCATCTCTTCTGCAAAAATGTATCTGAGCTTTCAAAGTACAGCATTAACTGTTGGTTTGCCAATGGTAATTCTTATTAAATATAGACAGGTTCTTCAATGTTTTACCCAGTACTAGAGTTACATTGTATATGAGAAGGGTCCCTAGTCATTTTTACAGGGGCCCTACATAAGGGTTGAATAATAGAAACGTGTGCAGCCTTGTGCCTTTATATGGGCACAGAACCCCTCAGTGACTTCTAATATCCTTATCATTTACAGTAGGGGGTACATTATCCCTTATAATACATGAGTGATACTCAGAGTACCCTGTATAACTCAGCCTGCAGCCTTGTGCCTTTATATGGCCACAGAACCCCTCAGTGACTGCTAATATCCTTATCATTTACAGTAGGGGGTACATTATCCCTTATAATACATGAGTGAAACTCAGAGTTCCCTGTATAACTCAGCCTGCAGCCTTGTGCCTTTATATGGGCACAGAACCCCTCAGTGACTGCTAATATCCTTATCATTTACAGTAGGGGGTACATTATCCCTTATAATACATGAGTGATACTCAGAGTTCCCTGTATAACTCAGCCTGCAGCCTTGTGCCTTTATATGGGCACAGAACCCCTCAGTGACTGCTAATATCCTTATCATTTACAGTAGGGGGTACATTATCCCTTATAATACATAAGTGATACTCAGAGTTCCCTGTATAACTCAGCCTGCAGCCTTGTGCCTTTATATGGGCACAGAACCCCTCAGTGACTTCTAATATCCTTATCATTTACAGTAGGGGGTACATTATCCCTTATAATACATGAGTGATACTCAGAGTTCCCTGTATAACTCAGCCTGCAGCCTTGTGCCTTTATATGGGCACAGAACCCCTCAGTGACTTATAGTGTGCATTATAGTGTGTATATTCTGCTATATTATAGTGTGTATATTCTGCTATATTATAGTGTGTATATTCTGCTATATTATAGTGTGTATATTCTGCTATATTATAGTGTGTATAGCTGCTACCCATGACCCAATGCCTGTTTTCTTTTGCACAAAACCACAAGAAGTGATAGAAATGAGTTTTATTTTGTAAAAAGATATAAAATGAATATTGTACAAAAATAAAGTTTGTAAGGAACTTTGGTTGAATAACACAAATGACTTGAGACACAAATCATAGGTGAAAAAAGAAATTAAACTTTCAGATCAGCAAATAGTGATACCCCAAAACTGTTAGGAAGCAATCACAAACTTTACCTCTTTAAGGGCCGCTAACAAAGCTCTCAGCACAAATGTTCTAAATGAACGAAAGATCTAAATTCCCAGGCTACAGAGACTGAGTTGTGCGTATAAACCCCTTCAACTAGGGGTGCAATATTTTTAAAGAGACACCCACAATGCTATAATTTATAGAAAAGAATGATACAGAACAGTGTACCTCACAGCAATATGCTCTTTCTAAATAAACTTTATGTAGGGCTGTTCATAGTGGTGGTGGTCCCTTAGGTTGGGGCCCCAAAAATGTTAGTCTAAAGCTGGCCATACAAGTGTATGGAGCCTGCACGACTGATATCTGGCCAAAAATAAGGCCTGCAGTATAATCTGTTCTTGGCCCTTGCCAAATGAGCAGATCTTTACCTGTATGGGCAGTTTAATTTGCAGGTCTCCAGTTGTTATTGAATTATCACTCCAGTTGTGTCTCCATATTGGGCACGGAAGGTCCCTCACTATGAACTCTTCACAACTGGAGTATGTTTACTCTGCACTTGTAACTAGCAGCCAATTAACAGTTAGCTTTAATGTAGTAAGGCTAATGAAAGCAAAAATCTGATTGGTTGAAATAGGTTTGTAATTCAGAGTAAAGTTATAGATATTGTGAACTACCCCAGTCCTAGAGTTCAGCCCTTTTGCAGGAAAGATACAGTTTCATATCTTCCTTCTACATGCAACAGCATTGGGTTAGGGGGTTTGGTTGCTGCTTTCTTATCCCCCCCTCCAAAGATAAAGACAGCTTATGACATAGTACATCATAGGGGACATATTTGGATATATTTCTTTTTCTGGGCAAAATACAAGGACAACGTAAATTATACTAATAATGTTAAAAAGCCAAACAATTTGATTTAACCTCTCCTTGTCTCCTAACAAGGCACAACCAATCGCTGCATCAACAAACAAATTGCTATTCAGCCATTGTATGGGTGTCAGGCATAGCAGATAACCTATAGGAAGGCACGGTACATATTTCACAAGTGCGATGTGCAAGGCTAGTCATTTAAATGTGAAACTGGATGGGGCCCTGTGACCCTTTGCAATGCCACCCAGCCATCATAGACTTGGCTTTCCCTGCTATGTTTATTTTAGAGAGGGTTCGGCAGCTTCTTCTCTAAATGCAATCGTTCAGGGCTGTCACTCTCAAGGATTCTGTTCTAGAAATAGAATGTGGGTTTGCACAGAATATTAAAATATAGCCTGGCAAGCAGTGGGCTCGAGTGAAAAAGTATTGCAAGGGAGAGGTTTATAGATGTCTTTTGAAGCTAAATTTAAAGAGAACAAAAACACCAAGTTGTGTTATTCCTGAAGGTTTGGTGTGGCAAAATGAACAACATATGCAATTGGTGTTGGACGGAACCACAGGAATGGTTTGTTTTGTAAATGAAATGAAACCCTTTCCATTAGGTTAGTGGCGCTAACATGTATAGACTGCCTGGGCCGGACAAGGGGTGTAGGGATGTGCCATAGGCCTGTTACTAGGGCAGACTCCCTCCACATGGATTTGGTTCCAGGATACTTCTGATAGCACTAAGCAGGCCACGTATCCGGCACTGAATACACAAGATGGCACCAATAATGTGGCTGCACTAAAGGATAATTGGGAGTTTGCAGAAAAATTAGGAAAATGTTAACTTAAATGTCAAAACTCCTAGAGGGGCAAAGATCACTTTAAACTGTGCTCTCCTGAATATGATGTACACACGGGTTTTGGGGACAGCTACACAACAGCACAGATATTGTTTCGTAATTTTTCAGACCCACTTGCCTATCTGCAAACACCCAGATCAAATGAAGCATCATATTTGTGCATGCAGCCAAAAAGAAACGAGAGAGGGAACATTACTAGGGGGTTATGTAACTACCGAGGCTTTGCCCTGGTCCATTAACCCACAACCAATCAGTTACTGTCTGTTAATGGTATTAGATCAGTAAATGCCAACTACTGATTGGTTGCTAGGAGTCAGGGGGACATTGTGGCCCAGTCCTCTATTACTACATAACCCCTTCTGTCCTGCATCTGCTTACAAAGATACGGACTCATGCAAAACGTATAGTAAAATAAAGGCAAACCATTCTTGTAGTTTGCCTGTGGCCTCATATGGAAGATTAGCCCTACTTATAAACAGACTTTTAGGACCCCCTTAATGTAAAAGATTACTGCAACTTAACGAACCGTGCAGCCAAAGCACAGGACACGGCTGCTTTCTGTAGTGTTCAAAATAGACTTGAAAAGGTTTTTCGACTTTCACAGACTCTAATGTATCTTCAATTGCATCTGCTGTCCATCAGTAGCCGAGGTCTGGGCAAGTCGTTTTCCATTGCACTGCCTGGAAACTCTCTAAACAAGGGGACGTCAAGCTCTAAACTCTCCAGCTGCTGGGATGTATAGCTCCCACAATGGGCCATGTATGTTGGGCTGACAGAACATGGACAACCAGCCGTGTATACAATAAGCAAAGCCTCATTCTCTAAGGGAAGGTAAAAGGAAGACAATGTTGACCTATACGTGGGGTATGTATTTAACAAGGGTTACTTTTTGCTCCTGGGCCCGACATACAAACTAACCGCATTTCAAACTCAAGCCTTCAAAAAGGTAAAGAATGTGATTTTTCAGTTGGCCTCCAGCATCTATTTGCGTTTTATCTCATCTGCATTTCAAGAGCATGTTCTGCTTTGGCACCATGGAAGAGAAAGTTTAATAAATAGGAAAAAAAAAAAGAAAAGAACATTCGTAACTGACTGTAATAAA
Organism: Xenopus tropicalis; assembly: GCF_000004195.4. Classification (NCBI taxonomy): domain Eukaryota; kingdom Metazoa; phylum Chordata; class Amphibia; order Anura; family Pipidae; genus Xenopus; species Xenopus tropicalis. The sequence continues at coordinate 197,550,899 of NC_030677.2, read as the reverse complement.
TAGCAATAACTTAATTCTCAATAAATATCCTTTATATAATCATGTATCTGAATGGATGCATGGCATCGAGTAGTCTGCTTGGTCCCCGGAGACCAAAAAACTAATGTAATGTCAAGAAGAGAAATTATTCCTCTGTAAACCAAAGAAAAAAAAAACAAAAAAAAAGAAATCTGCTCAGTTGTGGGTGGGTAACTGCCAGCTCACCGCCAACTAAGGTCTCAGGAAACGCCTTTTATTCCAGCAGATTTAGAAATGGATTCTAATTGGTGACCAGTTCCACTTCTATGACTAGAGGTAAGCAATATGCTATACCATTCCCCTTCCGGGGTCTTTTTAGCCAATCACAGGGCCAGAATTGATATGCAATTTACTAATTAGAGACCTTGCCTCTCCATATTTCAAAACAATTACAACAGGCGGCGTCCCACTCAAATTAGCTTGACTTTCTTCTCTGCAATAACAAGCATGTCTATTGGATCACAATCAGATCTTGGTTTACAGTGACCTGTAGACTGTGCACTCCCTACAAGCTATTTTGGTAGAATAATTCTGTCCAATAGCAATGATGCTGGACTAAACTAGCGAACTGAAGTAACTGTGTACTGCATTAGCAAGTATTTTAATTCAAGCCCAAATATAGATCTAACGGATCATTTTATACACTGGTTTGTTGTACAAAAATATACAGGAAAACCTGACATGCATGATATAGATGGTTGTGTTTAAAAGCTGGTGATTGACTTTTCCGGTCAACGCTGGTGGTGAACCTTAGAGGTGGAGATCTCAATCCATCCAGAGATTCATCTCAGAACACATTCAGCTGCTCGATTCCTCCCTTAGAATAACACAGGGCTCAGTACTTGTATCTACGGCCCACTGCCGGACAAATGCCTCAATAGGTTCCCATGAAGACTTGCTGCTCCATGATTCTTGGTCCTCTTTGTCTCGTCTCCATCCTTGGGAGCCCTCAGTGAGGAGCTTGATCCCACTCGTTATTTATTTATTTTTTTTGCATTATATTGGGAATGCAATTCAAACTACCACGTGGCCATCCAAGCAAGTCAAATACATCCACATTTCTTAGCGGAATGTTGTTTCAAGGTGTGATAAACTAGATTATCATCCAAGAACGAAAGATCGTCATCGAAGGCGATCGGCCTACAACAAGCCTGCTTCACCTTGTCATTGACCAACTTTTTCTTTATCGTCAGGTTTTTTAAAATTTGGTCGTACGTTGTCTCTGGATTGTTGCAGGATCCACTGCAGTACCGAAATTTCAGCTCCTCCTTGGTTTCGTAGCCTAAACCCAAGTCCGTCACGTTCAAATGGATCTCCCTGAGGACGCAGCCTTTGTTTTTCCGCTTTCGGTCTTTAACAGTCTTTTTACTGGAGATCTGAGTATTTGCTGCGAGGCTTTGCCTTCCTCTGTCTCGCCGGGAGGGAGGCTGCTTGTTGGACGACCTTCTCAGTCTTTTGATGGTGTCTTGAATAAACTCCAGTACGTCGTCGAACTGGTCTGGATAGTCATCGGGTATCTCAGCTGCATTGGAGAAAAAAAAAAAACCCCAAAACAATAAGAATAAAATACTTCAGGTTGTAAAACTCCAGATTTCATCACAAACAACAATTCATAAGTTAGCAACAGGAGAAATTTATTGACTGGTTAGTGATGGGAAACAGATTCAGGCGCCTGTGCCAATACTGGAATATTTGTTGCCGTTTGTAAGCGCAGAGTAAAAAGCAGTGAGAATGTTTGCATTCCTCAAAGGCTAACTCTTTGGCTGTTATGATTAGAACTTAATAAAGGCTCTGGGTGTTGAGCTCTGGCAGTTTTATTTTATTGATATCACTATTATGCTATAAATATCTCATAATGACAATCGCTGTCAGAACTCAACATTATGTTTTTGAAAAAAAAAGCATCAAACCTTTCTTCGAATATTTTTTATGCTATTTTCCTCGGTTCCTTCCAAAAGCTGGGCGCGCGCGCCAGGATATACAACAGCTCCGCGCAAGGGATCACCTGACCTGAGCTGTTCCACGCTCACTTGCCAACACCCATCGCTAAAATAATACTAAGTTATATGAATGTTATGGCCTATTAGCCCAGGATATCTTCAGTTTTATGGCACAGATGTGGGAGCAGTAGCAATAGCAGAATCACAGATTTGTTGCATTTAGAGATGTTGGTATATTTATTGTTGGGCTGTATGGATATTGTCTTCCCAAAACAAACATCTCTTCTGTTTTTTAACACAGGTCTCCCAAACTAATAAAATGGCAGAGGCACATAGCTGGACCTGCCTGCCGCTGGCTGACTGATGGACTATGCCACCCATTGGCTGCATTCCCTTAGTGAATGATGGGCATCAGCTCTGAGCCGAGGTTAAACAACAGTATACCCCTTCTTCTACATGGGTTTAGTAGGACTCATTCTAAATTTTTCTACATTTAATTAACCAATATGGTTCTTGAACTATATACAGGACAAATTCTGAAAATGAATCTACTGTTCTTGTGAGCACAGTCTATTGATGAGCCCAATGAGAAGGCGTTTCTATAAAACCACCACTCCCTTTCCCCAGCTGCAGCCTGGTAGGCTGTGAGCTCATTATTTAATGGACTGCTGATGCTTCTATGAACAGGAGGCAAAATGGAACCCTGCTGTATTCCCTAAGTCAGGGATCCCCAACCTTTTATACCTGTGAGCCACAGTCAGATGGAAAAAGTGTTGGGGAGCAACACAAGCATGGAAAAAACTCCTGGGGTTGCAAATAAGAGTTATAATTAGCTATTTGGTAGCCCCCTAAGTGAACTTGCAGCCTATAGAAGGTTCTGTTTGGCTTTACACTGGGCTTTATGCAACTAAAACTTGCCTCCAAGTCAGAAATTCAAAAATAAGCACCTGCTTTGAGGCCACTGGGAGCAACATCCAAGGGGTTGGTGGGCGACATGTTGGTCAGAAGGTGGCCGGTGGCTATGGAGGCTGCTCTATTGTACAGGGATTTATGCCTCAGGAGAAGCAGAGGTTTCAGGGCATATACTTATGTGCCGATTGCTGTTTGGTGTATCCACGTGGAAGCATACCTGCCACAATTATTAACATGTGACATTACAAAACAGAGTACACAATTGCAAGCCAATAACGTACTTTTTACTTCAGTACAGCCGGGGAAAAATGCAGCATTTCCACATACCTAAATCTAGAACGTTATTAGACAAGAAGTTCAAAGGCTTTGTGAGCATCTCCATACATGTATGATAAGCGTACAGCCCATGGTTTATGGCCGCCCCGTGCAACTTAGCCCACCTGACTGCCATATGTTCCATGACTGCACTGAAAATGATTTAACCCAGTATCCAAGTTCAGCTCTTGCTTTATAGTTTTTGTTTATAATAAAACTTGACATTCTTTGAATTGCAGACCGACCCCCATAGTTCAGTAGTCAGTAATAACCTCCACCCTAAGCCACATTATGGCGGTGCGGGGTCTATTGGCTTATTATTGAGCAGCGTGGGGGGATATAAACACTCAAATATTTTGTCCCACATGATTAATAAACCCCTTAATCCGTCTGATATTTCTAGTCTACAACATGCACCAAAAGGCTGATATTATACAAAGTACAGGGCAGAGAATAAGGCCATTTAAGTACACACCGGGGGCTGCACATTGCAGTATCTCAGCAAAGCTAACACGGGGCTCACCCTCTCTATAAGGCACCTTTCATTTTTATAAATATATTCTTTTTGCTGTTTTTCCATGTAAGCTGTGCCTGCTGGTTCAGATCGCAGTTTGATCTTTCCTAGGCAGTTATTGTTTTTAAGGCTGGCAAGCTTCCTCCTCGCCTCCCATGACCCTCCTATTGTGTTATAATGCTTCTTAGGAAGAGCCAGAAAGAGATATCCTTAGTAGCCTGTGGGTGTGGTGCTATTTCCAAAAAATCTGCCAGTATAGAATGTTTAGCCAGGTGCTTGCAGGAAATGTTCCATAGTTTTCCATAGGGTTACAGGTTGGATATCTTATGCAAAGAATAGAGCTCAGGCCAGTGGATACCACTGCTATAGAAATGGACTCAGTGACCCCCAGTTCTGCTACTCCTTCTCCCTAATTTGAGGCTTACAGTTCGACATACCAGTCTATAATGAAAGCTTTGCCATGTAACTGTGTTACAAAATGACATGTAAGATATTGCTGAACCCCTTGGCAGTCACTGGAATTTCTGTTTCATCTCGTAGGAATTTCTAAATGCATATTTAGACTAAAATGCCCAAAGCCTTAAATGCAATACGGCAATATCAGATATCACTGAACGGGAACATGCAATGTGACTGCTTGCTGCTAGGGGCTGGAGTAGGCTGGGTGGCTGACCTTCCACACCCAGAAGAGCCCAACGTACGCGCTCTGGAACATTCTCCAGATATATACAAACAAGCTGAATGTAACATCTCTGTTTCTTCTAGGAGTGCACATTCCCCCAATGGTCTCCTAACCAACAGTAGACACCCAACCAGTGGCTCAGGGGCAACATGTTGCTCCCCAACCCCTTGGGTGTTGCTCCCAGTGGCCTCAAAGCAGCTGCTTATGTTCGAGTTGGAGACCAGTTTTGGTTGCATCAAAACCTGGCAATGCCAAACAGGGCCTCCTGTAGGCTGCCAGGCCACATAGGTTCTGCTTATAGCCAATCACAGCCTATATTTGGCACCCCAGGAACTTTTTGCATGCTTATGTTGCTCTCCAACTTTTTCTTATATTTGGATGTGGCTGCCCTGCCTTATCTAATACTAAGATTAGGGGTTGTTGAGAATCATGAAAACATCAGCAGAAACTAAAGATACACCTGTATGCAATAAAGTCATTGGGGGTCATTTATAAAGTTCACACAGTGCATATTTTTTTTGCAATTGGTTGTTTGCGCATGTTTTCCCCTTAAATCTTGCCCTGCTGTGCCCGTCTTTCCTATTCTTGAAAATTGCAGTGAAATGGGAATTGCATGGGCGTGCCCTCTGTGCGCATTTATTATGCAGGAAAATAGCATTCATTTTCTCTTTGCAAATGTAAATTCGCAAATTTGCAAAATCAGTTTAGCGAATATTTTTCCCGCTACTAAAGTTGTGGCGTTTCTCAGACGCGTGTGCGCATAAATATTCGCACTGCGAATAAAACTTTCACAATTAGGTTTGCACATTAAATGCACCAGTCTTGTCCAGCTTTATAAATATAAACACGGGCAGGGTAAATATGTTCACTGGGCGAATAATTCTGCGCTGCACACATTTTGTGAATGACCCCCCTTTTTTTGCCATCATTTTCATAGCCTTGGATTACAGTGGGTTTGTTTATGGGATATTACTGGCTGGATGATATGAAACTGTATATTGAATGGAGCTGTTCAGTGGAATGTTTCTTAGCGAATATAGGATATTTTTATCAAACAAATTCCTGAAGTTGTTAACATTTCCATAGGGAAGCCATGCCTTCAGTTATTTATGCAGCCCATTTGCTTTAGACTGTTTGTTGAATTCAAATCTCACATGTAAGTCGTTGTTTTCCTTTCATTCATTTGACTAATGATGGCAGTATAATTAGTTTAACCCAAACAAGAGTCTGCGTCAGCCATAACTATTTCCCTAAGTCGATATGTAATTAGGAACAGGCAGGGAGATGGATCCCATTGGCAGGGAAAAGATACAGGAAAGAGTCCTGCTCCCCAAAGCTGACAATCCAACACTGATGGGAAATCTAAGAAATCAAATGTTGACAGAATTTCTTGATAAGGTTTTCAATAAACATATAGTTACAAGGGTTGAAAAAAGACCAGAGTCCATCAAGTTCAACCCATCCAAGTAAACCCAGCACCCACAACCCACACCTACCCATCTATACACTCACATACATAAACTATATATACAACCACTAATACTAACTATGTACGGGAGGGCTGAGTTATATAGTCAAGAGAAGAGAGATGCAAGTACTTTTTAACTGGCCCCTTCTTGATATGTTTGGCCTTAGTCTGCTCAAGACCTCCATTGACTTCTTGGTATCATTTTTGATCATAATATGGTGCCTGAACATGTGATTACATATTCCATCCCAATACAAAATGTCAGAAATGGATACTCTGGGACAATTGTCCATGGCATTTGAGGAAAGCCAGTGATGGTGGAAATGCCTTCTCCCTAGTGTCCCTGCTGGGACTCAAAAATAAACCCACAATGATCCAAGGTTAAAGGGGATGACTGGTGCCATATAAAAGCCATTAGGGGTGAAATCCATAGGATATGTGTCATGACCTTTAACACCAGGTCACTTTGGACTTCCTTTCATTCCAGAACATGCTAAGCTTTGCCTAAGCAGGAACTATATATATTTGCACCTCTCATTGGTACTCAAGCCACAGTTGCCCGGATCCTTTGGGCAGGCTTAGTGAAACAAAGCTATAAAGCTCAAATACCTCCATTTGTGTACAGGAACACATGCTCCTGCTAATGTTACATCTGGTGTTTACTAAACTCTGGAACTATTAGCTAATTGGTGTTTGTGGTTAACGTCCAGACCCCTCGTTTGGTACAACTAGTACAGGAAAATGGTCTCTCTGTAGCAAACTGTCAGACATTTTTACACGCTGAGATGAGCTGAAGCATGTACAGTCTATGGAAATGATTTACAAGTAATCAGATCCTAGGCTTGTATACGCAATGGGTTCTAAAGATCTAGTATCCCTATTAAGATATAGTTCATTTACCATATTTCTCAAGTCTTATAGATGGCTTTCTACTTTATAAGACTTTCAAAAGTTATTGATAAGTACCCTAACATAGACAACTCAGATTTAAGAGGAGGAGGAGGAGTTTTTTTGTGGGTGTGAATAAATTCCTACTGGGGATATCTGGTCCAGGTCCCACCGGGAGTTTTCCTCATACCCAGGTGGGCCAGTCCAACAATGGAAATATGCCCCAATGGAACTGGGGTCCCATCTTTCCATTGTTGGACTGGCCCACCGGGGTATGAGGAAAACTCACGGTAGGACCAGGTGTCAGGGGGCTCTCCTGCTCACCCAACCCATTACACCTTGTATGTCTATAACTTGATCATTAACCATTTCTCTACGGGAAAAAAGAGAAGAATCAGAGAGAAGTATAATATGTAACAAGATAAGAGTAGGGAAATAAAGTTGACTGAGAAGAGGAAAATTAATTTAAAGTGAGGTCCTGTAATCTAACGTTTTCTGGTGGGTCCCGGCATCTCAGTACAAAACTACCTCTTTAATTTACTCTAATCAATGCTCTGCCCTGCCCGACTGGTATGTTGCCTATTTCCAGCCAGCTATTAGTTGGACAGGCCCGTGGCTGGGTTTCAGGCCCGGGCAGACAAGCTGCCAACTCGGTCTCAAGGGCCCTAATCAGCAACTTAAATCTATCCTTGTGGCCATAAATACAACTTATTCCAGTGATGTTCCATGAGTTGAAAAAAAAGGCAATAAGAAAATTTCCATTCACCTGTATAAAATGCAAATATACAGAGAATGCATGTTCCGTGGCCACCTGAAGTTCTTCACTCACGCTATATTCTAATTAAAAATATACAACAAATTAAGTCTGCTTCAGTGATGGGCATGTTTCTTTTTGAACTATTGTTGGTTGGCTTTCAAAAGACCAGGGAGCAGCTCTTCACAGCATTATCATTTACAATAGTGATTACACAGGGGACCTGGGACCAGTCTACAGCCTAAGAAATAGGACTTTCAAAAGATACGAAGGTCAAAAGCTCTTATTACTGATTAATAAGTTTATGGACCTGAGCTGACACCCAGGGTGTGAAAGGGACATTGTGTTTCTGTGGCTATTTAGTTCAGCAGAATCTGACACTGCAGGGGATATCACCTGTCTTAGTAGCCAAAAGAAGAATCTCAAGATCTTCTCTGTTGGACAATCCCAATTCAAAGCCTCTAAACAAGACACCAAAGCTCTCCAGCAGGGCGGATTTCTAAAGGTGCCCATACACGGGCTGATCCTAGCTGTCCCTTAGACTGATTCGGCAGCTAATTGGCCCGTGTATGGGCACAAACGACGGGCCTGCTCGACCGATATCTGGCCTGAAATCAGCCAGTTATCGATCAGGCAGGTTAAAAATCAAGTCAGATTGGGGACCGCATCGGCTCCCTGAACCAACTTTGCCTATACCCATCGTTGTACTTCGATTGTTTGGCCCAAGGGCCAAACGATCGAATTAGCCTGGATTCTCCCGATATTTCCCACCCGTAGGTGGGGGATATTGGGAGAAGATCCGCTCGCTTGGCGCCAAGCAAGCAAATCTTAACATGTATGGCCACCTTAAGCCGGACAGTGAGGGCATTAGCCCTGGGGCCACAGCCACACAAGTTTGGATCTTCCTTTGGAATCTAAACTTGGTACAAGTACCTATTATGGCAGTTAGAAGTACTCAAGCATATGTAGCTAATGGTGCACTTGTGGGACTTATGTCATTGGAATAAAAAATTGAGCATTACAGGCACAGACCTTCCTCAAGACTGGTCCAAAATGTCCACTCAATTCTAAACACTTTTCTCATTACATTGGTCCAGTGAGTTCTCCATTATCAGCAAACAGTACCCCAGGATGGGGGTTTTTTTTGAAGAAGAAGTGTGCTAGGCCATGGTAGAAGGTAAGAGACTATCACTTAGGGGGCCTAACAACTTGACCAATGATTTTACCTCTTTCTCTACGTGAAGACTTTTTGTTCTGACAGCCATATTCCTTCAGGGTCTACTGGTAGGCAAAGCATCTCAAAGCCAGCAACCTGCCCACCCCCAGAGCTGTGAAGATCTTACAATATTCCTGCACTGCTCTATAAAAACTCCTGGCGGATCGTCAAAATTCAGTTTAAACACTTTGTGCTGGAAAGATACTATTACATGAAAAGATGAATCCCACGTCTAAATATATTTTTTTCTCCTCTATTGTTTCCTTTAAAACATAAAAATATTATTATAATTCCCCTTGGAAAATCAAGTAATCACATTTTTTGGCAAAAGGACAAAAGTCTGGAAACACGTCTTTATGTTTTCATCTGGCGGCAGTTACATTCTTGAATCGCTATGTTAACAAAGTTCCATAACTGACACTGGCGAATTATCTAGGAGAGTAAAATGATATTTTGGGCCAAAAAAAAAAATCCTAAAGCAAGAAAAGGAAAGGATGCATTTTGTGCTCGAATGCTTCATTTAATGGAGACATCTCTGGCTGTTTATGGGAAAATCATGCTTGTCTCATGTAAGCAATACTCCTGATGGAGGGTCACCTATAGGTAAACTTTAGGGTCCTCTTGTAGTGATTCATGGGCTGCACCAAGCCTAAAGGTCCCCATACACGTGAAGATCCGCTCGCTTGGTAAAGTTGCCAAGTGAGCGGATCTTTACCCAGTACCCCACCTGTGGGTGGGCGATATTGGGGAAAATGTAGGCAAAAACGATCGAATTATAATGGCTGCAATGGGGCAATCGGTTCGGGGACCGCATCAACGAGCCAATGCGGTCCCCGATCCGACTAAATTTATTAACCTGCCTGATCAATATCTGGCCAATTTCAGGCCAGATATCGGTCGGGCAAGCCCCTCGCTCCTGCCCCTACACGGGCCAATAAGCCGAGCCAAGGGACAGATATCAGCAGCTACAATCGGCCCGTGTATGGCAACCTTAACTCCCCTTTTCAAACTTGGGTCAGTTGAAGACCAAGTCCAAACTGCCCCCTCAGATGACATCAGAAATTATGTTGGGAGTGGCATTTGGGAACATTGTCCCACTATCAAAGAAGAAAGCTATATCTTCTAAGGTGGGCACCATCAAAAGTTCGCTACAGTGGGTAATGGTGGCCAGCACCTGAAGTGGTGGCCAATTTTATGGCCTCAGCTCAAGGTTTACCCATGGGTAATCCCTGCAGGTCCCAGGGGCAGTGTCAGACTGGCCCACCAGGATACCAGGAAAACGCCCAGTGTGCCCAGGAGTCCGTGGGACCTCCTGCTTCTGACCATTTGGCCTACTTCATAGTCATTTCTCTATGGAAACAAAAAGGAGAAATAGATGGAAGAATAGATGCTAGCATGCAAAGAAAAAAGACTAGGAGAATAAAGAGGTTGAGCAAGGAAAGGAGCAGAAATAGTTTGGAAAGTGGGCCTATGGTCTAAGGTTCTCTGGTGGGCCCCTGGGGTCCCAGTCCGACACTGCCCAAGGGTTTCAGGTCAGAACACCTCTTGCTAAAATGTCAAAGCAGAACAATCAGATGATGTTTTTACATTTCACTGATTTTTCCAACTTCTATTTATAAAATAGAATGTTTCTTATTTTTGCTTTGACAGTTTTTAATAAATTCCCCCCTTATAATAAAAAGAAGGTTCCTCTTCAATGAAAACATTAGTGGAATGCATTCTCCAGCCCAGATCTGGCAATATCCCGTTATTTACTATGGACGGATGAAAAACTGTTCTTTGCCAAGATGAGATCAGACTTTTTCTATTCGTCGATAGATTTCAATAATATTTTACTGCCTCAATGAAATTTCCAGTCAAGGGTCAACAACTATTTTACTTTCCCTTCGGCTTCAACAAAAACCGTCAAAGGGACATATTTATCAAACAGTGAATGAGGGAGAGGAGGTATTTTTATAAACTGGTGTCTAAGTAGGCAACATCCTTTAACTTTATAAATAGGAACCTTGGCAGGTCTGAACAGAAAGTAAAAAGTATATAGAACTTAAACATCACAATTAATCTGCTTTCTGCCAAACATTGCTAATAACCCAACCAAACAGCACTGTAAATTTCAGGCTGTAGATCAGTGGTTCTCAACCTTCCTAATGCCGCAACGCTTTACTACAGTTGCTCATGTTGTGGTGACCCCCAACCATAGAGGAGTGGTGTCTCGGTTGCTAAGACCATCGGAAATACATGTTTTTCTATGGTCCTAGGCGAACCCTGTGAAAGGGTCATTCGACCCCCAAAGGGGTCCCGACCCACAGGTTGAGAACCGCTGCTGTAGAGGGAAAGAGGTATAGGAAAAGTAGCTAAGAAACACACACAAAATAATCTTACTGTAAGTTTGTTGATCCTGTTTTGCCATATTGGCAGTGGGATCTTCAGGAACTGCCCCATCCATCCCCAAAACTTGGTCCTCTCCTTCTTGAGGGTCTGGAAGGTGAGATCTCTTCTTACCAGCCAACCAGCTGGAAGGCAAGGGGGTGCTGGATGCAGAGCTTAGCAGCAAAATACAGACAGCCAGAATAGCCCATAACTTCATCTTAGAAAGGCTTCCAAGAAAGGGACCTAGGGCATAGAAAGCAGATAAAGAAACATGAAGTTGTGGCACAAACCATCGGTTCCTCTGTATGCAACAGTAACATACTAAATACTAGTACCATTTCCTGCAAACAAACACTGTAGAATGGAACAGATCCAAGTGTCTAGCAATATTATTGTATCATTATTGTATTTCAGTTGTTAGGAGATTGTGCATAAGTGAGGATTAGCCATTCAGATTCTTTAGACCTAAGGCACACAAGGTGTTTTGACCACCACTATACTCTCAGGGACAAACCCGGTGGTCAAACTTTCCTCAATATCTGCAACCTCTTCCAAATCATCTGAAATGTGTAAGGCAGAGTTACGGCACAATTGATAAAGGTAAGTGAGATCACTTTGGACCACTCCCTTTTTGCAGGGAAGGGTTTTATGACCATTGATGTTCCTCTGAAAAGCCTCACTGGTGACTGGTACTAGTGGAACAGAGTTTGTTAAACAGGAATTGAAGGTTCAAACCTCTGCATGAGAAGCCCTCGGAATCAGTTCAACCTTACATGCAAGCCACTACAGGTAGTCTTAAGTAGTACTGCCCATATAGAAGCTGCAGTTCTCCATAGGATTTTTATGGTCTTCTATGGCACAGGTGATTTTGACCCCCACAGTGTCCTCAAGGAGGACCATGGTGGTCAGTACCCTTTTCCATTCTTCTCACTGCTTCCCCTTTATATGTTGATTGCAGGGGCCATGGGGAGGGCTGACTTATGTTTAAAGCAGAGGAAGGCAGAGAAGGGTATTTGGCCACTAAGGTTCTTCCTGAGAGTCATTATGGCATGTGTGGCCTTAGCTGATCATTTATCCCAACATGTTTAAATATGGGTTGGGACAAAATGATGTTAGAATAAATTCTTTATATGAATAACGAGTGGCCGACCTGTTCTAGTTTTTGGGCTGAAGCAAAGGCACAATTCATTGGTGTGAGGCACATTCTATGAAGCCAACTGTTCTTAGAAGCCAATACTGTATAGCAAACTGCAAACATTAAACAGTGATTTTCAGAGTTCAGTTAAAAGATCTAAATTGTAAATATCCAGCTGGCAACACCATAGTCATATTATTGTGAGAATGAAACGAAATAAATAGTCCAGTGATCGGCAACCCTTTGGAGTCGATGTCACAATAAAACTTGGTGAAATGCAAGAGAATGCTGCTCTACTTCAAAGGAAAGCCAATCCAAGAGGCACCACACAGAACAAAGAAGCTCAACAATAAGTTCCTCAGGCCTAATTCTTTATGTGGAGAAATGCAGATCTGTCAGGTTTCTCTTTTAACCGAGCTTAATACTATCCAACGGACGAATTATCCTTCAAAATGTCTACTGGTGTATCCAAAGAAGCATCTCTGTAGAAAGGCGATATGGAGATGGAGAACTTCACTCAAATGAAGTGCGGCCAAGAGATGTTCATGTTAACCCAGGGCATGGAAGGTTCAATAGATGTACAATAAATTACTTCTCCAAGGTCCACTGAAAAAATAGTACTTCTGGATAGGCAATCATACTCTGGGGGATTTTCTTCAATCCTTAGTAAGAATAAATTGAGTCCCAACATAAGACATAAGATTATGTCCCAACATAAGAGCAGCCTTTGGGAGTGTCCATCGGGGGAGACTCTAGTAAGATGTGGTTAGAGATGCGGTTATGGCTATCAAGAGTGTGGGAATGCTCAATATGGCACTGAATATTCTCCTCCTGACACTGCAACTCCACCAAGATAGGGCTGTGGCTTGGGTAAAATAGGGCAAGGTGCGCCAGTTTTATAGGGTGCTGGGTGTTCTAATTTAATGAGGGTTACAGGCATAAGATGGACAATTCCACTTTACATAAATAAAAGTGTCTATATATATCTTGCCCCATCAATAATATAGACGGCCCTGCATGACGGTAACATTGTACTGCTATAACATAACACTATGATATTAACTGGTTCATGGAGTTAAGGTGGGCTATCCCTCCACCAATATACAAGTTCTTCCCGTTTCTTCTATGAAAGTCTTCTACTACTGACACCGGGTCACCCTGCATAACATTTTTGGGGCTTTCCTTCACGTTATGTTGGTGCTGCCCTTTTCTTCCCACAGCCACGGGGGAATGGATCTGACAGCATGGTTGCAGGCAGTAGGGTGGGTGCATAGAGGTTGCTGGTCCTTCCTGAGGCCCTCTGTTCCCCCATGCCTCTGCCTCCCTGTAGATCTGCTAATAGGTAGTTAGGAGATGGAATGATATAGGTCCAGCAGCAGGAGCAGAAACCCTGTTATTTTGCTCACAGCCTGTGCAGGGTGGGTTGGAACCAATCAGATAACATTAAATGTAAGTTAATCAATGAGCAGAGGTTTTCGGAGTCACTAGCAGAGAGCAGCTCGGACAAGCAGCAGATATGGCAGAGGAATTAGCTGCCACAAGAGTCAACAGGGTGCAGCACTGAAAATTTGGGTAGTTTTATACCACAACATACACATAAGTTATCTCACAGGTAAAAAAAACATTGCAAAACTGGGCAAGAACTTCAAAGAAAGTATCACTTTCCACTATTGTGCCTTTCTGTGCTCTGTGGCAGAGATGGGATTGCTGGGGAGAGTCATCCCTCGCCTCTAGTGAAATGGAAGCGTGATATCCCATGTGTGAACACGCTGCATACACAGCTAATGTGGCCCCTCCCTGGGCCTTATCTCCCCCAACCCACACTGATACACGCCGCGCTCCCCAACCCTCGCTTGTCAAGCTCAGCTGCATCTGGCTTCTGTTAACCGCTTTCTTTTATGACCCACGACTGTTTTTTTAAATAAAATATTTATCTGAATGTATCTCTGTGTTTATCTTACTGCTTGAAAGCACATTGTACGGACCAATTATAGATCCTGAGAACAATATAAACACAATATAAACACTACTACATTCTTTATAGGACTCTTCCTTTCTCTCTTCACCCCTGTCTAATAGCTGCTAAAGTCAGCCAAGCATTCCCCTCTTACTATTGGTATGTTGATCACAGGTCATAGAGTTTCATATTTAATAGAACACTGTCAAGGACAACAGTATGGCAGCTCCTGTACAGTAGAAGTTTATAAAACCTTTTTTGGTGAGTTCCATTGGTCTTTTTCTTATGTAATTTTTTTGGTATTCATGTGGGCAGATTTCAATGGAGCATTGGAGAGCATAAGCCTCAACAACCTAAACTAAATTTCTCTACAACAAAAAAGATGGAGGTAGTATCCTGTCCAGTGCAAGGCCAAGCCAGTTGGGAACCTGACCAGCCACATTGCCCCCCCCCCCACCCACCACACTGGTTGGTCCATGGTGCATAAACAAACGAGTGCATGAACAAGTGTTTGCCACAAAGGCCCAGACTAGGGGTCGGCTACAAACAAGGTACAGGCCTAGTGCCGCCCCACCATTACACCTGGGCACGTGCCTCTCCTGTCTACCCCTAGTTCCATCCCTGATCCTGCCAGGTGTTCTGGGGTTATTATTTGCACTAAAGAAGTAACTTGCTAATCTCTCCCCACAATTATTGAAATTAAGGTCTTTCTCTTGTTTTCTTGGTTTTGTACAGCAGTGCCATGTGTATGGGATGAAGGATGTGAATACCTTCATGTTACTAGTAGTCTTGGCCTGAATTTATTTTATAGTGCTTTCGGCCCACCTTATTATAACCCTACCAGTCCCTACATCCCAGAGGGCTAGGGAAGAATGCTGCTAGGGAACCAAGTTCATGAAACTGTTGCACGTCAAGAAGGATTATGTTAACCATGTACAGGAGAAGATCTCCTTAGTCAGCCCAAAACACCAGTAAATCTTCTCTCCAGTAATGTGGGGTCATGGCTATTGATTAGAGCCTAGTGGAGCATTTTCATAGCAACAGCTCCAAAGATCAAAGACCTCCAAAAGGCTATGGTTGCACCTGGTGGGACAGGTGTAGGGTGTAGGATAGCATAGTACCTTTCATATAAGACACAGAAGGGAGTAGAGAGTGGAATGGCCAGGTGTGACTGTAGCCTTAAGGTAGTCATACATGGGTTGATAAAAACTGCTGACCCAGCCCCTCTAGACCTAGTTGTTAGCTTATTGGCCCCTGTATGAGGCCCTAGGGAACACTGGTGAGATATCTCATATCTGGCTGAAGATCAGCCAAACATCTATTGGGTAGGTATTTAAAATCCCATTGAGTAAGGACAAAATTGGAAACCAAGTGGGTCTCAAAGTGCATGGCCAGCTTTACAGTAGTGACTTCTGTTGCTCAGTCTGATCTTGCTGAATCCTAGATGTCCTTGGTGGGGGCTAAATGGCTTATATATTGGGCCAGTATGTTGGCAGGTAGGGAGGCAGGCTTTAGGATGGACTGCACTAAATCTAACCTGAGATCTGCTTTCTGGTAAGTCTGACCTGTTCAGATACTTTCTCCTAGATTCATGGTGCCTTTCAATGTCATCAGTCACAAATACAGAGCTACGTTCTGTAGCAGACATGGAGATTTCCAGTAAGTGTCATCAATTTTCTGCACTACATCTACCAGCATCCTTTCAGTCTGACAATTCCCACACACAACAGTCATTTATAAGCTACTGAACATGACAAGCACAAGTAAATCAGCAGTAAAGATTTCTTCCGTTCCATCACAGCCAATAAAAAAGAGGCCACGGAATGATAGAGATGTGCTAAGCCCAGCCACACAAGTCCGCCATGAAGCCATTCTATATTGTGTCTGTGTTACTGCTCATTAAATAACAACAGAAAGCTCTATACACACTAATGGCAGAGTTCATTGTGAGTTAGGGGGGTGCAGACTTTAGATGTTAGGAAGCACATCCGTGCTGTCATACGGGGAAAGGTTTGATGTGAGAGCAGCCAAAATATTTTGAAACAGATCAATATTCAGCTTGTCGCTTCATGGGCTGAAATCCGCTCTTGTAACGCAAACACAACTCCCCTGTATAAACAGACCCAGCGGTGCATAGAGTCACTGAGCGGGAGAGACGGACCACCCATCTGTAGCAGCTCTGCACAACGCTTGCTCAATTGTTCACATCATCCCATTTCGTTTTCACAGGCTGTAAAGTTACTTGTTCGTGTAATTGCAAAGGAAAGCAGTCGGATTGTGTGTAGTCTCTGCACTACTGGGTTTGACACCTGAAACAATGTAGCGGAAGCCAACAGACCTGGAGGAGAAATGACTTCTGCTCCCCCCCCCCCTCTATTTAGTTTCTTCTTTGAAAAGACATTCATCCATGTCTATTTGCATCTATTGATATTGTTGCCCGGACTGGCAATCTGTGGGCTCTGGCCAATGCCAGAGGGGCTGCTGTAAGATGCCATAGACAGTCACTATTTATTGGGCTGGGGGGGCTGTTTGTTCCTCTGGGTACTAGGAATGCCAGAGGGGCTGTAAGAAGCCATAGACACTCACTATTTATTGGGCTGGTGGGGCCTCTGGGTACTTAAAATACCAGGGCCTATTTTGAATCCCAGTCCAGACCTGCATTCACCACAATCAGCTATGAAACAACAACCGAATGACTGCACTGCCTCAGCTGGGACAAGCAATATGGCAACTCTCACTTATGCATAAGTGCCCCCTAGGTTTACTGTTAGTTTAAAGGTGTAGTTAACCTTTAAAGTAACTTTTATCATGGTGTAATTGTAAACAATGATATTCCAAGACCATTTGCAGCTTCATTTTCTGTTTTATTTTTTTTCCTGTTCTTTGGAATTTCCGCAGCCATCTGGTTGCTAGAGTTTAGTTTACCCTAGCAACCAGGCAGTGGTTTAAAGATAAATAGGAAAGGGATGAATTAACAATAACAATACAATTGTAGCCTCTTTTGAATGCCAGGGTCAGTGGCCCCCCATTGGAAAGTTAGAAAGAGGCAGAAGAGGAAGGCAAATTTACTAAGAATAGGACATTCTAACATACTAAAATTCATTTAAAGGTAAACTAGCCCTTTAAAGGAACATAATCGGTGCTAAACCCTGTTTATAAATACAGTCCTTTTACTCTGCAGTATAACGTTTCAGCCCATTGATGGGATGACTGAGGCTGCAGAACATACACGGCTGTGCATCCCCCCCCCCCGCGCAGGAATAGAACCACAATGAAACAGAACCCTCTGTTGGTTTATAGTACCCTCTGTTGGTTTAGATCTCTTGCCCTTTAACATGGCTCGTGTTATCCTATACCCTCATTGAACTGTCAGGATGATACCTTTCCCTGCAATTCAACCCCATGCTCTTGTTTGACCATTAACTCTTTATCCTAAAAAATAATAAAAAAAGAGGGTGGGGCTACAGCTTGGTGTGTGTTGTAGTTTTACAATACAATGCTTTAATGACAACCCTGATAACACAAGACCTTAACCTTTGAATGGTCTGATAAAAAACAGACACATTTAGGGCTGTGTGGAAGGACACTTGGGGTTTAGGAGCAGATCAGGGGGGACTCCCCCAGGCCCTGTGCAGAGTAGGACCCCAGAGAGCAGCACGGAACAGTAGGTTTAGTAAAGGAAGATGGCAACTTTATCAGGGACCTTTATTACAATCACTCTCTTGTTGGTCTCTGCCAATATGGGCCAAGGTGGGAGCCTGACAAGTTTTTGTATAAGCCAGACCTGTGTCTTGGGAGCTTGAGCCTGTATATAGAGGCCCCAAAAATATAGGAACCAAGAGGGAAAGTTCAGGAGCCATGAGAGTCCTGACTGGTATTATAGTTCATTAATGAGTGTATTTGTACTTGTGGAGGGGGTTCTCAGTAGGCCAGCTGCTGTGCGCTACCTGCTCATATACTGGGAAGGCTCACTTTATAGGCTGTATAACAAAACCGCCCGGTGCCACCCAACTTGCCCGTCTGCACTGCTGAATGTTACCCTTAAGGCTCTGTTTTCTCACAGAAGCAAGTTATCCCCAGTAAAGAAGGGGGTCTGTTTAACCTAAAACCTTTCATCTGTTGGTGAAATGCAATCCCCAGAATCCTACTGTAGCTCAATGGGCACCGGTTACAGCGGTGATCCCCAACCAGTGGCTCGGGGGCAACATGTTGCTCCCCAACCCCTTGAATGTTACTTCCAGGCCCCCCAAACCAGGTAGTTAGTTTTTATTTACTGACTTGGGGGCAAGTTTTGGTTGAATAAAAACAAGATTTCCTACCAAATAAAGCCCCCTGTAAGCTGATAGGGTGCATAGAGACTGTCTAATAGCCCTTATTTGGCTTCTCCATGAACTTTTATGGTGCTTGTGTTGCTCCCCAAGTCTTTTTACATTTGACTGTGGCTCCTGAGTAATAAAGGTTGGGGACCCCTGGGTTACAGAATGGGACAATAACCTTTAGCTGAATCATATCTCCTTTGGCTTGCAGAGGACTGTGGGTATTGTGGTCGTGCAAGTAAAAAAACAAGCCCCTGAAAAAAGGTTGGACAGTGTACATTTATCTACTCTCTCACTAAATAGTACCAGAAATAATAGTGCTTGAGCCTTATCCTCTATTTTATAGAATACACACATACATATATATTTATTTAATATTATATTACTATCCTGCTATAAAAATATAGATGGAATGTACCCACTCGAGCTTTACATTCATTTTATGGTGTTGTTATTATTGCTTTATTTTAAAATAAAGGCAATATGGCAGCACCGACTGTTCTGACCACTGTAAAGTCAGTCAGGCTTTGATAAAAGTATTTCTTCATGTAACACCGTGCTCTTTACAAGTCTTTCCTACTCAGAAACATTCTGTGGGGTGAGTTTATTGGGAAGAATTTAAGGATCATTAAGGCAGTTTGGTGAGTGTGGCCCTTTACCCAAGGGCTGAGTGATATTAGTGCCATGCAGTGCTAACTGTGGCCACTAGAGGGCAGGAGCAAAACCTTTTATATTAGTTGCCTTTTCCTCTCCAAACCATCAAAGCTACAGTCAATGGCATGTTTTCATATAGAAAGTCTGCGTATGATTCCATTTCTTTATGATTGTTGTTGTTTATATCCTGACACTTTCAAACACAATGCACTAGCACTGCCCTTCATTCATTCACTTATGTATATAATCAGATAACAATAGATGTCAGAAAAAAGTTACTTTATACAATTCCTTTCAAACCAACTTATCGCTACTTGAGTTGCACATAAATGACTTCTGATTCTGCAATTGTTGGTTCACAGACCCGACAGCCAATTGCTTTGCACTCTGTCCATATATTATATATTTATATAAGTATTTATACACAACCAGACACTCACATAAATCCTTAGCACTGCTTATGTAATGTGTGCCATGCTGGTATAGTTGCACTGCACAAGGGGTATATAGTGCTATATATAACTAAGGGAAGGAATATTGAGCTCTTATGTACTTTGAAGGTACAATTCTTAAAGTTCCTGCCAAATTTAATATGGGAGGGGAGGGATCACACACAGCCTGTTACATTGTTTCTAATTAAGTAATTAGAATTAGTTAATTAATGTACTTGCCTCTCCCAGCTCAGCAGTCTCCTATAATAAAGAGGGTTGTATAGGAGTCCCAGCCAGAGTGTGCCCTCTCCCCTGCTTATGCCCAGAGACAGTGCCCAGGGGTAACCCAGCTGCCAATAACTCACCAATCGGCTCTGTAACTTACCCCCCCCAGCTCCTGTGCCTCCTCCCTGGCACCCTGATTATACCTAAATGGAGGGGATTATACCTATTTGGGGTACCAATTACAGCAGCAGCTAATGCCCCCCCTCAGGCTCCTATAATAAACAGGGTTGTATAGGAGTCCCACCCAGAGTGTGCCCCCTCCCCTGCTTATGCCCAGAGACAGTGCCCAGGGGTAACCCAGCTGCCAGTAACTCACCAATCGGCTCTGTAACTTACCCCCCCAGGTCCTGTGCCTCCTCCCTGGCACCCTGATTATACCTATATGGGGGGATTATACCTATATGGGGGAATTATACCTATTTGGGGTACCAATTACAGCAGCAGCTAATGCCCCCCCCCTACAGGTTGTAGAACAGAGGGTACAGGGGGCCCATACCTGGCACACAGTGTATATAACATTGCCCCTGAGCCTGTAGAATTTGGGATTGCCTCCTTCCCTGCTCTAAATGTGTTGCAAGCAGGGATGTGGCTCAATACTTAGATTTAATAGCACATAACCCGATGATTATGTACAAGTCGCCACATACACCTGCTCTGACTAAGACTTAATGGCTACATGAGTGGCTGTTCCCAGTAACATCATGTAAAAGTGCTGATCTCAGCGCAATAATCCCTGCGAGTTTCTAATCCACCCCACCTTCGGGCCCCTTCCCCTTTAAACACTTTCACTTGTTTCCCAGGTTATATAATACAATATAATTAGAGCCTTTTCCTCTCATCAAAGCCACCCAGACCCATGCATTCTGACTGCCCATGCCTTAGGAGCAACAGAGCCGCGACATTACGAGCAAGAGTCGCTGTATTGTCGCAGGGTAAAGGCGATCGCGTCCCGTTGCGCAGGGCAGACAGGTGCGCTGCTGTACAAGAGCCAAGCCTACAGCACACCTACCGTTTGTCTGGCCTCTTTAGACCTAAGATGGACATGAATACGATCTCCGGGAAATATTGGAGCTGTTATTAGAGGTCCAGGTGTGCTAAAACCAAGTGGCTGTAGAAGAAGTCCGAGCTGAGCAGGGAGATGGGGAGGCTCCAGGTCCAGGTGGGGCTGAGGCACAAGGGGCAAATCAGCTGCTTGTCGTTCCCTCTCAGTAGCAGCAGCAGCAGCTTCTCTGCTTCTCAGTGTGGCTCTTGATGCTAAGATCCTCCCTAGGAATCCGAGAAGAACACACCAACAACTGTGGGGAGTCGAATGAAGACATCAGGGCTCCTGTGACAGCAGCTGGTCCAGGGAGATCAGAGAGGGGGGCAGAATAAACAGCTGAGCAGGACACACAGGGCTGGATAGTGAGGTGGGATCACAAGGCTTGGGGCTGCTCAGAAGCAACACTTCCCTGGGTAAGGGATCTGGCCACATAGCAAGGTTAACTCCAAGTGGAATGTGTGGAGTAAGACCAGGTTACTTGTTCTGCCATCCAAACTCCTTACAATGTGCCAACAACAGCCTCTTTAATCCTGGTCCTGGAGGCTCCTCTGGGTGGGCGCACTGTGCCTTCTGGCCAAGCAATACGCACAGGCTGCAGGGCAGATGTGCCTCACTCCTCATACACAGGGAGCTTTGCCAAGTGAAGCAGCAGTGGGGATGGATTTATAGTCTGTCTGCCTGTGACGTGCTCCAGGGGGGCTTCTGTGATTGGCTGTCAGGCACCAACACAGCCAGGACCCCTGCACCTCTCCAGAGTTTCCAAATATCTGCTTGGTGAAGTCAGGCTCTAATAGCATTGACTGTGTGGATGCAACTCACTCAGAATGGGAGACAGAGGGGCTTCTGGGCTTGGCTGGCACTCTCCTCTCTTTAATTGCCTGTGTAATATTATACAGGGGGGGCTTTAAAGTGGCACAGGGAATTCAGGCACACACACACACAAGAAATCCCAACTTCAAAGGGCAAATATCTAAGGAGAGCTGTTTAGGTGGGACTGTGCATCTGGATCTAATGCCACAGGCAGGGAGAGAGGGAGAGGGGGATTTGCAGAGAGGAGGCTGCTGCTGATTCCTGGCACACAGCAATGTTTCCTGGAGTAGGAAGAATGGAATTAATGGTGTTTGTTTGCAGGGACGCACACCTAGCCAAAAGCGCCTGTTTGCTCACATCAGGCACGGGCTGCAGCTGGCACACATGCCCACTGGCGGGATTATGTACTGCGGTGCCCCCTGTAGCTCAGCTTGGATTTATATTGCACTTCTGTATGGCAACGTTTCCAAACCAGTGGGGAGGCGGATGGAGGGACTCTGCGTATTGTGGTATGAAGTGATACCCACGGGCACAGAGTGGCACTAAGGCAAAATGCCCTCAGCCATTACATAATGTTTATTCTATTCACTTATCTCCAAATGGGGTCCCTGGGGTGCTGCAGAGCCAAACCAATGCCCGCTGCCCTAGCAATGCAGGGATTATGCCATATCTATATTGCACGTACACATCATTCACTGCCCCACGGAGCTTACAGTTTAATGTCCCTATTGCATACTGTGGCCAATTTTATCAGGAGCCAATTAACATTCCTGTATATTTTGGAGCGTGGAAATAAAACAGAGGAAACCCACAAACACCCCCTTGCCCCTCCTTGGCAATAGTGCGCTGGTTAGAATCAAACCCAGGCTGCAGCGCAGCAACACAAACCCATGTGCCACTGAATCCTGCTCTGCTGCCTCTATTGGCACAGAGAGACCCGGAGATAGCACCATCCCAGACCAGGGGGTAGCACCAGGGTTCCCACTTGTATCTAAAAAAAATACAGTGCACAGGTAACTCTCACACAGAAATGACGCCAACTGGACTTAAAAAATATTCTGGGCAATTGCGTCAGGCACAACTGCCCCTTGCCATCACAATGATGCTGGAATTCTGGGAAAAAAAACCACTGCATTATTGAAAAAATCATGCTGGTTGCACTTGAAATTGCACTTTGCTCATTGCACTTACGGATGTAAATGAGCCCCATAGTTAGCATTCAGCTTCTACTACTCATGTGTAGTTATAATAATAAAAGCACTTCCCTGATCCCTATCTATCTATCTATCTATCTATCTATCTATCTATCTATCATCTATCTATCTATCTATCTATCTATCTATCATCTATCTATCTATCTATCTATCTATCTATCTATCATCTATCTATCTATCTATCTATCATCTATCTATCTATCTATCTATCTATCTATCTATCTATCTATCATCTATCTATCATCTATCTATCTATCTATCTATCTATCATCTATCTATCTATCTATCTATCTATCTATCTATCTATCTATCATCTATCTATCTATCTATCATCTATCTATCTATCTATCTATCTATCAATCTATCTATCTATCATCTATCTATCATCTATCTATCTTTCTATCTATCTATCTATCTATCTATCTATCTATCTATCTATATCATCTATCTATCTATCTATCTATCTATCATCTATCTATCTATCTATCATCTATCTATCTATCATCTTCTATCTTTATTTACTCTATCCATCTATCTATCTATCTATCTATCTATCTATCTATCTATTATCTATCTATTATCTATCTATTATCTATCTATCTATCTATCTATTATCTATCTATCTATCTATCTATCTATCTATCATCTATCTATCTATCATCTATCTATCATCTATCTTTAACTTTTTTCATTCTATATCTATATTACTGCCCTTCTGTGTAATATTTAATCTATCTTCATTTATTTTATCTATCTATCTATCTATCTATCTATCATCTATCTATCATCTATCTATCTATCTATCTATCTATCTATCTATCTATCTATCTATCTATAATCATCTATCTATCTATCTATCTATCTATCTATCTATCTATCTATTAATCATCTATCTATCTATCTATCTATCTATCTATCATCTATCTATCTATCTATCTATCTATCATCATCTATATATCTATCATTTATCTATCTATCTATCTATCTATCTATCTATCTATCTATCTATCAACTATTATCTGTTTATCCATCTATCATTTATCTATCTATCTATCTATCTATCTATCATCGATCTATCTATCATCTATCTATCTATCTATCTATCTATCTATCTATCTATCTATCTATCATCTATCTATCTATCTATCTATCTATCTATCTATCTATCTATCTATCCAATCACTGACCTTCTATATCTATCTGTTATCCATCCTTCCTTCCTTTTATCTTCTTTATCTGATTACTTCCTCATTGACCTTATATCACCATCCTTCTATATCTATCTATATAATATATCCTTCTGTATCTATTTATATATCTTATCTATCTATCCATCTATCTATCTATCTATCCATCCATCCATCCATCCATCTATCTATCTATCTATCTATCTATCTATCTATCTATCTATCTATCTATCTATCTATCTATAATAGATGTCTGTCTGTCTATCCCTCATTCTATCTCATCACAGTCCTTCTATATCTATCTATATAACATCCTTCTATATCTATTTATTATCTATTTATTTATCTTATCTATACTTATCTATCTATCTGATATATCCATATCTATCTATAGCTCATATTCTGGTATTGACCACTTGCATGTGGTTCTGGTATAATGCTTTGCATACAGATATATCTATGACTACTAAATGTTACTGATGGTCAATACCTCAGCTGCCTGGTGAAGCCTCTATGGCAGCTCCCACTCCTAGGTTCCTGTGTGCACATACTAATATGATCAGGCAGTTTCGTGTGGCAGTTAGTGCAGAATGTCGGCTCTATGGCAGCTCCCACTCCTAGGTTCCTGTGTGCACATACTAATATGATCAGGCAGTTTCATGTGGAAGTTAGTGCAGAAAGTCGCTTTGTTACGGCGGGCAGCACCATGAATGGCAGCAGATGGGTTGGTATAGTGGCTCTCACAGCGGGAGCGTGCATGTAAATAATCTCAGGTTACATTACATGCCTTATATTTATTTCCCTGCATCAGGAGTATCTCAGTGACCTGAGCCACGGGGCCTTTTTCTTCTCGCTCCCAGATTAATAAACAGAAGTACAAGCCTTACATAAATACGCCAGCTGTTAACTCTTGCATGCAGTGCGGAAGTCAAAAAGCCCTGTGTGCCGTAACGCCAGTAATAAAGCCTTGGCAGACCCTCTCCTGGCCAGGATTGCCTTCATACAGAAAAACTGTTACAGCCTGGATTAGAGAAGTCTGCATTTCTGCCTGATATTCCCTTGTGTGGCCATAAAACTATAACTGGCAGTTTGGTCATTTGGACTTCCTGCCATCTTTGGCACTTCAGCCTCAGAAGTGGGGGTACAGTTGTGCTGTGAAATCTTCTTCTGTCACGAAAGTTCCTCCTAGTCCAGTGTGTGATAGGAACCTTAGATTGTAAGCTCCGTGGGAGCAGTAACCAATAGACAATCTCTGTCTCATCAGTTAAAACACAAACAGATTATTTTATATTTAACTTTGAAATTTCACACGGGGCTAGCCATATTCTTCATTTCCCAGGGTGCCACGGCCATGTGACCTGTGCTCTGATAAACTTCAGTCACGCTTTACTGCTGAGCTGCAAGTTGGAGTGATATCCCCCCCCCTCCCAGCAGCCGATCAGCAGAACAATGGGAAGGGAGCAAGATAGCAGCTCCCAGTAGGTATCAGAATAGCACTCAATAGTAAGAAATCCAAGTCCGGCTTGGGACTCCTCCAGTTACATGGGAGTAGGAGAAACAATAGGTTAGCTGAAAGCAGTTCTAATGTGTAGCGCTGGCTGAAAGCTCAGACTCAGGCACAATGCACTGAGATGGCGCCTACACACCAATATTACAGCTACAAATACATTTGTTGGTTCAAGGATAACATTTTAAATGGTAGAGTGAATAAGTAAAGGATTCTTTCAATCAGTTTGGACAGTATATGATACTAAGGCAATTAATGTGAGGTGTGGGCTTACTATGCTATATAATATATCCTGTATATATTTCGATGTGGTTTAAAGCAGTGATTTCCAAGCTAGAGCAGTCATTGATAGGCTTTTTAAGTTCATGTCCCATTTGGAAGTCCAACTTTTGGTAAAAGCCCTGTTAGTATCAGTGTATCACTAATGGAATTTAGTGTTCACTGTGCCCCCTTCCCATTACTTCAAGTTACCCTGGGAGAGCGAGCCCCACAGTTTGGGAACCACTACCCAAGAGGCATAGGGACTGAATGTGCTGGGAAGCCTGATGGCCTATTGGGTTGAGGTTTGGAGCTAAGTGCATTTACTGGCCTGGTTATTATGACAATGAAAAGCCCGTTACCCAATGCATCAGTGACAGGGTTAGGGGGTACAGCGTGTATTGCACAGGGTCGGTATAAAGAGTGATGCTCTGGGCCCTAAGAGCCAACGGGGCCCCTTGCAATGGTAGAGTGTTACAGCTGTGTGCCTGCCTGCTTTATTTTATTATTGTATGAAAATGCATCACTATATACCAAAACCATGCAGAATAGAGAGAATTTCAACACCTGCGTGCCGGGTGCCTACATATCTGTACTTAGAGATAAAATGAATGTAAAGCTTAAATTACTCTCTATACATAATTTAGTACCTTTGTTGTTGTTGCAGGAAAATGGGTGAAGAGTGATTATTTGTAATCAGCCCCACGTTCTGGTGCAAATACGCGCACAATATGTACAGAGAACCCAGCATAGGGGGTGTCTAGTGTGGATTAACCCCTCAGTTATTAAAGTACAAAGCACAACGTTCCTGGGGGCTTTAACATTTCCATCTGGCAGGATCAGAGGGGTGGGATACAAGCAGTGAGACTGCCCATATATCAGAGGCTGAAGGAAGAGGGGGCATGGAGCAGCCTTGCCCCCATAGATGTACCTGGCAGGATCAGAGGGGTGGGATACAAGCAATGAGACTGCCCATATATCAGAGGCTGAAGGAAGAGGGGGCATGGAGCAGCCTTGCCCCCATAGATGTACCTGGCAGGATCAGAGGGGTGGGATACAAGCAGTGAGACTGCCCATATATCAGAAGCTGAAGGGAGAGGGGACATGGAGCAGCCTTGCCCCCATAGATGTACCTGGCAGGATCAGAGGGGTGGGATACAAGCAATGAGACTGCCCATATATCAGAAGCTGAAGGGAGAGGGGACATGGAGCAGTCTTGCCTCCATAGATGTACCTGGCAGGATCAGAGGGCTGGGATACAAGCAATGAGACTGCCCATATATCAGAAGCAGAAGGGAGAAGTGAAATGGAGCAGCCTTGCCCCCCATAGATATACCTCCTTTTTGGGAGGGGGCTGCAACTGAAGGGCAGTCTATATAGAATGGCACAATAGGGTCAGTTGCTCCTTATATCAAAGATGTTCAACCTGTACAACTAACTCCATGTCTTTAGGGTGATAATAATCCACTCTGGGCATATCTGATCGTTATACTCTGCACCGGGCCCCCCTGCAAAAAATATCTACAACTGCTTCTTCTATTTTTACACCACTGGTGCTACTAATATAGTGACCTATAGTAACCTGGTTTTACATATATCCAGGACTAGATCATTATGTTCCTAATTACATGGGACTAGTTCACTGCTCTGCAATTGTGCATTGGAATCCCCACCGCTCCAACAGGGACAGTAAGTAGCCAATCACAGGTTAATTGCCTCTATTTAAAGGGAACTTCAACTAACTAACCATTAATAAAAAATAGTGCTTAGCAGTGGGAAGGACTTTTATTAGTTTTATTCTATGCGAGACTATAAGAAAATATCAGAAGCTGATCTTGTTATGGAGAGTTTCATTGGGGTCCTGTTCAACTGGCCACACCCCATGATATTAGGCCACACCCAATACTCAACTTTTCACGCCCCCTGTTGGCTTTTGCTAGGTGATTAGAATACAATAGGAGGGCTGTGGGAGGTTGTAAGGAAGATGTGGCCATGACAATGGCAGCTTTCTACAGTACTCTAGTATTTATAGAAACCATATTGGCAAATAGACAAGAACATCGGCTAGGGCCCATACAAATCTCTTATAGGGCCACATATTGCCCCTGTGCCTGCATTTGCACTGCTCGGATCTACCTGAAAGCGACAAGTGGTAGCCAACCTAGACACACTAAAACCCTCCAGTCTCTGACTGCCGACACCTCCGTCTGCCCCGACGGCCACGCTGGGTGCCAAGGTCTCCTTTAAAGGAAGTCCTCGGGAAGAAGGAGCACAATGTGGATTATTCTTTTTAGCATCTAAGCCCACATTAAATATCAGTTGTATGGAGAACACAAGAAAGGCTGCATTCACATGGTATTAATTTTTATCCATGACAACTGGCTGAGTCCAATCCAAGTGTTTATGACAGAGCTTTGCACATGAGGCAGCTGGTTGCAATAGGTTCTCTGAGCGATGCCCAAGTCAGGTTTATAGTGGGTTAACCCTTTGCATGCTGCGTGCAGAAAGGAGTTGCATACTCATACTCAGCCGTCCTATGCTTCTGTGCCTTCCACACTTCTAGGTAAGGAAAGTGCTAAATAACATCCCTTTAGCTGCTGTCGTACTGTGACTACCGACTGCCGAAAGCCACCAATCTGGGTTATAACTGGTCTATTCATTGGACAGCCCATTAGATTACTGCAAGCCCCCTAACTTGTTATCTACAGTGAATACAGTCAGCAAGGGATGGTGTTAGCACTGCAACATTGCACACAAGCTCAACTGGCTCAAGTATGGTCTATTACATCATTTATTTAATGGCCAGTAAGGGGTCAAATGCCATTCATGGCCCTCTACATGCCTGTCGGATGACAACCTTTCTCCTATAAAACAGCAATGTTGCTGACAAGGCATATTTAGCTGGCGGATGGAGTCACTGGCCCTTTAAAATCTTTTTGAACAGTTACTGCACTTTTGCTGTAACTAGTAATGTTATATTATTATTTATGGGGGCTGTTAACACGTTGCCTGTAGGCAGTATAGACTGAACTAAACCAAAATATAAAAAAAGAAGCTCAATTAAACCTGCTTACATTGTACCAGTGTTATTATTAACATTTATTTATAAAGCGCCAACATATTCTGCAGCGCTGTACAATAAGGTCTATTTCTGGTGATAGGGAGCCCTTATGACGTTGCTGGTGATGTTCTGGGAAAGCTCGCTGTCCTCGGATGTGCGCCTGAGAATAGCTGAGTGGACTGCGACTCGCTCAGTTAATGTCCGGTGCTGATATTGTCACCTCTGTGACACTTGCACCCTGCAGGGTGGCTCAGCTGACACTTAGCTGACACCTCTTCGTCAACAGTTCCTTGCATTTCCCAGCAGCCGCAGCCTGAGTGCATTATTTCTCATTACATAAGGTCTCATTTTTACTCCAGAGCCTCCATCATTGGGAGATGGTATTTGGAGTAGTTGTAGAACTCCAGGCCGGTACATAAATGACAGGAGGCGGAAGTCTAGTTAAAGGCTACCTTATCCCTATTGTAGAATATTCCCTGGAGTATCATCCAGCACCTAACCTGCTGATCTATTCATAGGAATGGGCATTAGATTATTCTGTTTTTTTCTTTCCCTGTATCACTCAGGGGAATATTAGGTTTCATAAACTACCTCTGTTTAAAAGGGTGTAAAATTGTGCCCCTTAGGGCCCAGGCAGGGGCACTGCTGCCCCTGCAGCATCTTGTGTGCACTGGTGCTCCACTGCTTGTGCATCTGAATGAATTAAACCATATGACCATATACTGAAACCGATTTGACACAGTTGTCAGGTGAGTGGATCTTCCTTCGATATGCCCTGCCCACATTGAGGTTGGTGATATTGGATTGATCCAACCATTTGGCCCTAGGTAATCAGATCACTTTGATTGGATACAGGCTGTCAGAAAGAGGACCACATCAATTAGCTCATGTGCTTCTCATCCCGATGGGATTTTTTAACCTGCCCAACTATCGGACAGATGCCTGAGGGCCCCCATACAGGGGCTGATAAGCTGCTGACTGTCGTCAGTTTTTATTGGCCCCTGTCTGTCCACCTTTAGGCAATGTGATGGACGATGCCTACATTGCAAGTACCGCAGTTCCCAAATGTTTTTTAATTCATTCATTACTCTGGGTTGCCAATGGGGAAGAAGCCATATTCAGCCATATTAGTCATATAAGTAATATCCTTTACTGAGCACCAACACAGTTATGCAGCATTAACTTACATTGCTCATCTTTCACACCAGTTCCTAGCCCAATAGAGCTTGCAATCAAAGTTCCCATTCACGCACACTATTGGCAGTTTTATCAGGAGCCAGTTAACCTGCCTCTATTTTTTTGGAGCATGGGAGCATAGGAAAAAACTGGAGTACCGGGGGGAACCTACACAAGCATGGGGAGAACATACAAACTCTTTGCAGATAGTGCCCAGGGTGGAATTGAACTGAGAGCCATCAGGCTGCTATGCTGACCATTAGCCACTGTACTGCCCTTGTGGGATTGATTTGTCTGGTCTGGTGAGAAAAAAGAAACAGATAACACTGAAGTATAGGAGCTTTTCAAACAAGTGACTGCATCTTAAATATCTCAGTGGTGTTTCTCATGAGAATTATAAACAGATATAATCTGATATTTCTCTTATTTTAACCTGTGGGGAACTTAAAATGATAAAAGAATATTGGTCCTTTAAAGTCACAGAGGGACTGTGTATTGTAAACTGTGCCCCTAGCAGGGCAGCCACTGGTGTATTTGTATAATGTTTTGTGCAGGGAACAAAGGCCCGCTAGTGCCAATCCACATTCAAAAGAGCTGACCTAAGACAATGGCCCATATCCTGTGCTTTTGTATGTTCCACATCAACATTGCAGCTGTACCCGACTCATTCTATTCTTAATTATGCAAAAGTCTCTATTGAAATAGCATAGTTTATTTAGGTAAGTGATGCTCCAGAGGAAATGATAACGTGCTGGATTAATACATGCCACTTAATTCATTATTTAAAAGATGAAGAGCCTGGCCTCAATGGCGCGAGCCCAGCAGTGTTGGCACGGTGTGTCCTTACATGCATCACTCTATCTTAGATCTAATGTATAATATAAAGACATAAGGGAGCCAAAACATTCCCAAAACATCACACCCTGGATTTGCGGGAAAGCCACGTAGGCCCAGGCTTAGGGCAATAGTTATTAGGGGTGTAGACCCACTGCTGTACAAGGGACATGTGTGTATGGGAACCTATCAAAGATGAGGGAGGTAGCATTCTTTCATTCTTCTTGGGAAGTCGGGGGGGGGGGGGGTCTACCGAGCATAACTGGCTGATAGGCAGCAAAAGTTAAAAAAAAAGGTTACCATAATGCATGTTAGCTGCAGGAATGGGGTATTGGGTTCAGTTCTGACCATGGTGCTGTCTTCATGACCTTTGTGTATTCTCCAAGAGTGGATGGTTCCACACTGCTGTACAAGGGACATGTGTGTATGGGAACCTATCAAAGATGAGGGAGGTAGCATTCTTTCATTCTTCTTGGGAAGTCGGGGGGGGGGGGTCTACCGAGCATAACTGGCTTATAGGCAGCAAAAGTTAAAAAAAAAAAGGTTACCATAATGCATGGTAGCTGCAGGAATGGGGTATTGGGTTCAGTTCTGACCATGGTGCTGTCTTCATGACCTTTGTGTATTCTCCAAGAGTGGATGGTTCCACACTACTGTTCAAAAGTTAAAGCCAGACCCAGAGGAATAAGGCAGACAATAAAGTACAATATAAACAGGAGATTATGGAGCACTGCCCAGTTCCATTCTTCAGAGAGTAAATAAACTCAGAAAAAGCAGAAGATAGTAGTAATTCTCCCGAATGAGAGAGACCAAAGTCATAAACTGGGCATCCAGGTGGGACACGTAATGTGGTGCTTTGTTTGGCCACTAAATTTGCCTTCGAGGCTTGCTACCAGTTGCTGCTCCTGCTTAAATATGACCCTATAGAACTCATATAAAAACCTTCAACAAGCGTTAGTCAAAGTCAGAGGGATCCAAGTTCTGTTCAATAGCAGTAAAAGGGTCTGAAAGTCTTCAGGCAGTGATTGACCCTATTGCACAAACCTAAAGTCTTCTTCTACTTTATGACCTGCACCTGGTCTGAATTTCTTCTGATGACTTCATAGATGTTCAAGGTCAGCAATCATAGTAAGAGGGTCCCACCACGTGCATGTACCTGGGGCTCACTTTCTCGGATGCTCTTCACCATTGGCATAGTGTGTGTTTGTATTCCAGTGTAAGTGAAATTAGATTGCAAGCTCTACTTGACAGGGACAGAGAGATAACAATGAAATAAGGATGGAGATCACCCCGAGGAAGGAAAAATTTACAACATTCCGGGATGTACCATCTGTGGCTCTCCAAATTCCCTTGTTGCACTGCTATAAAACCAGCCCAGTCAGTGGGGCATATTTTAGGAGTTCAGCACAGATCAGCAGAGGACAACTCCACAGTTGCCCACTCACTTGTTAAGGATTTTTTCTCCTCTGGTGACCTGCGGTAAGTGGCCTTTAACCCTTTTTATAAATATGCCCCATTATCTCTTTATATTTCCTTGCATTCTGGGATTCCAAAGCCATGTTGGTTGTAGGCCTCTCAGTTGCAGAATGGCTTGCCCGGGGGACATTAGGGAGAGGACGGGGTACGTTTCATGGCTCCCTGCAGAGCACTATGGGAACTATACCATTCCTCCATCCGCAGCTGCTGGCTCTGAGCAGTGGGTGAAGTTTCTCTCTTTGAACTGTGATGTTTACAATCCATTCCATGACCTTCCGGTCAAGAACATTCCATTCTCCATTGGGTTACTAGCAATGCTTAGCTCTTTATACCTTCAACGTATTTAGGCACAGTAAACCCTGGTCATATATAGCTGAACCTATTTATAACCAGTCAGAAGAGCAATATCAGCCATTTTTGCTTACATTTCTCTTAATTTAATTGTATTGTTCTTACATGCCATGGTTTTTTGAAATAATATCTGCCTATTTATAATGATTCTTAACAAAAAGACAAAATTTGTCCTACTCTGCAGGACAGGTGAAATGCATTTTGGGGCTGCAGGTGGAAGTACAGTATATTAGGGGTTTTTGTGTTGTGTGGGGATCTTTAAAGGCTCAACAAGACTCTTTAACAGCTTTGATGGACAATTTCTGTAAAGTGCTGCGGGCTAAGTTGATGGTATAAAAATCATACTAAATACAAGAAAAAATAGGTATGTAGACCCCCTAAAAGAATGCCTGTCCTTTTCCAGAGAGAGGTAGGCAATGATATAGTATACACATAGATAATAACAATGGTAATATCCCTTGGAATGAAGTTGGGCACATAAGCAGTTTAAGGGAGTATGTATGTATGTATGTATGTATGTATATCTTTATTTATAAAGCGCTACTTATGTACGCAGTGCTGTACAGTAGAATACATTAATACAAACAGGGGGTTAATAAGATAATATATAAATACAAAGTATAACAATAAATACAGATAAATACAAGATACAGGATACAAGATGCAATAAGTTAAGAATCAAAGACACAAGAGAATGGAGGTTCCCTGCCCCGTAGAGCTTACAATCTATATGACAGTATGAGTGACAGTAGAATGCAGCATTAGGTCCCTACCCAGGTAGATAGGGATACAGGTGCACCCAGGTAGATAGGGATACAGGTGCACCCAGGTAGATAGGGATACAGGTGCACCCAGGTAGATAGGGATAAAGGTGCCCCCAGGTAGATAGGGATACAGGTGCACCTGGGTAGATAGGGATACAGGTGCACCCGGGTAGATAGGGATACAGGTGCACCCAGGTAGATAGGGGTATAGGTGCCCCCAGGTAGATAGGGATACAGGTGCACCCAGGTAGATAGGGATACAGGTGCACCCAGGTAGATAGGGATACAGGTGCACCTGGGTAGATAGGGATACAGGTGCACCCGGGTAGATAGGGATACAGGTGCACCCAGGTAGATAGGGATAAAGGTGCCCCCAGGTAGATAGGGATACAGGTGCACCTGGGTAGATAGGGATACAGGTGCACCCAGGTAGATAGGGATACAGGTGCCCCCAGGTAGATAGGGCTACAGGTGCACCCAGGTAGATAGGGATACAGGTGCACCAAGGTAGATAGGGATACAGGTGCACCCAGGTAGATAGGGATACAGGTGCACCCAGGTAGATAGGGATATAGGTGCCCCCAGGTAGATAGGGATACAGGTGCACCTGGGTAGATAGGGATATAGGTGCACACAGGTAGATAGGGATACAGGTGCACCCAGGTAGATAGGGATACAGGTGCGCCCAGGTAGATAGGGATACAGATGCACCCGGGTACATAGGGATACAGGTGAACCCAGGTAGATAGGGATACAGGTGAACCCAGGTAGATAGGGATACAGGTGCACCCAGGTAGATAGGGATACAGGTGCACCCAGGTAGATAGGGATACAGGTGCACCCAGGTAGATAGGGATACAGGTGCACCCAGGTAGATAGGGATACAGGTGCACCCAGGTAGATAGGGATACAGGTGCACCCAGGTAGATAGGGATACAGGTGAACCCAGGTAGATAGGGATACAGGTGCACCCGGGTAGATAGGGATACAGGTGAACCCAGGTAGATAGGGATACAGGTGCACCCGGGTAGATAGGGATACAGGTGCACCCGGGTAGATAGGGATACAGGTGCACACAATGGGCTCTGAGCAACAGTTCCCACCTCTGCCATAGGAATAAGGAGTACAAAGATGGATCCGGTTTCTGATGCACAAGCAAAGCTGAAAGGCGATAGGGGGGCAGATACAGGATTGGCTGTGCGGGGGAACCGTCAGGCGGGACTTGTATTAGTAGCTTGGTTTATGGAAAATAAAGGGGAAACTGAAAGCAACAGCAGCTTTCCTGATACATTGCCTTCACACCTTTAGTTTTGTGGTTCTTCTGTTACTATAGCATTTCTTTGCTACACAAAGCTATATATATTCCTGTACTCAACAAGGGGCAGTTACTAATGTGTCTGCCTAAAACAGCTGACTCAGTTATGTATACCCAGCACTGTGTGTCTTTAGGCATGAATAATGTAAACTTGACCTGTCCCGAAGCCCCAAGTCTTGTTTTGGTGGATACTGGGAACTGTACTTTCATGTGTAATTCTTGTGTAAATCATGTGTAATTGTTGCTACCTCTCCCTACTATACCTGTAATTTCACAGCCACAGTCCCTTCCCAGAGGCTATTATCCCCCCACTGCTACTATAGGCACCATCTCTCCCTACTATACCTGCTATGCCACAGCCCCAGTCCCTTCCCAGAGGCTATTATCCCCCCACTGCTACTATAGGCACCATCTCTCCCTACTATACCTGCTATCCCACAGCCCCAGTCCCTTCCCAGAGGCTATTATCCCCCCACTGCTACTATAGGCACCATCTCTCCCTACTATACCTGCTATCCCACAGCCACAGTCCCTTCCCTGAGGCTATTATCCCCCCACTGCTACTATAGGCACCATCTCTCCCTACTATACCTGCTATCCCACAGCCACAGTCCCTTCCCTGAGGCTATTATCCCCCCACTGCTACTATAGGCACCATCTCTCCCTACTATACCTGCTATCCCACAGCCCCAGTCCCTTCCCAGAGGCTATTATCCCCCCACTGCTACTATAGGCACCATCTCTCCCTACTATACCTGCTATCCCACAGCCCCAGTCCCTTCCCAGAGGCTATTATCCCACTGCTACTATAGGCACCATCTCTCCCTACTATACCTGCTATCCCACAGCCACAGTCCCTTCCCAGAGGCTATTATCCCACTGCTACTATAGGCACCATCTCTCCCTACTATACCTGCTATCCCACAGCCCCAGTCCCTTCCCAGAGGCTATTATCCCACTGCTACTATAGGCACCATTTCTCCCTACTATACCTGTAATTTCACAGCCCCAGTCCCTTCCCAGAGGCTATTATCCCCCCCACTGCTACTATAGGCACCATCTCTCCCTACTATACCTGCTATCCCACAGCCCCAGTCCCTTCCCAGAGGCTATTATCCCCCCACTGCTACTATAGGCACCATCTCTCCCTACTATACCTGCTATCCCACAGCCCCAGTCCCTTCCCCAGAGGCTATTATCCCCCCACTGCTACTATAGGCACCATCTCTCCCTATTATACCTGCTATCCCACAGCCACAGTCCCTTTCCCAGAGGCTATTATCCCCCCACTGCTACTATAGGCACCATCTCTCCCTACTATACCTGCTATCCCACAGCCACAGTCCCTTCCCAGAGGCTATTATCCCCCCACTGCTACTATAGGCACCATCTCTCCCTACTATACCTGCTATCCCACAGCCACAGTCCCTTCCCAGAGGCTATTATCCCCCCACTGCTACTATAGGCACCATCTCTCCCTACTATACCTGCTATCCCACAGCCCCAGTCCCTTCCCAGAGGCTATTATTCCCCCACTGCTACTATAGGCACCATCTCTCCCTACTATACCTGCTATCCCACAGCCCCAGTCCCTTTCCAGAGGCTATTATCCCCCCACTGCTACTATAGGCACCATCTCTCCCTACTATACCTGCTATCCCACAGCCACAGTCCCTTCCCAGAGGCTATTATCCCCCCACTGCTACTATAGGCACCATCTCTCCCTACTATACCTGCTATCCCACAGCCCCAGTCCCTTCCCAGAGGCTATTATCCCCCCACTGCTACTATAGGCACCATCTCTCCCTACTATACCTGCTATCCCACTGCCACACCCCCTTCCCAGATGCCATTTGCTCATTGCTGTTGCTACTGAGTGGAGGTGCTCTGAGTGCTCTGTGGAGTTGTGACTTTCTCCCAGGCCCGGCTGGGTCTGGGGGTTAGTTTTTGTGGGTATTTTTTCTTTGTTTTTTGCTGTTTTTCCCTGCTCAATGGGGAAGAAAGCGATTAAACCGTTTAGCCGGGTAGTGAAAACCCGTTTGAGAAGCAGCAAGAAGGCCACTGGGTCCAACATTGTGGTGACAGTGGAGCGCACTGCAGAGGGCAATGTTTCCTGCTCTCTTAAAGGGAAGGAAAAGAAAAGCAAAAGCTGTTCCCAAAGCGGCATGGAGAGTGACTCTGAGGACCTGGACGCCGGTGTTGGAGTAACTGCAGGGAGCTGCGGAGCTACAACAGAGGCAGACCAGGAGGTGAGCGGAGAGTCTGATGACTGCAAAATGGCTGCTGGCAGTGAGGGGCATGGAAGCCATGTGGCCCTGGAAGTTGCAGAAAGTGCTCTGACCAACCAGGAGATGGCTGCTGCCTGTGAGGAACATGGAAGCTGTGTGGCCCTAAAAGTTGCAGAAAGCGCTCGGAGTGACCAGGAAATGGCTGCTGCTTGTGAGGTGCATGGAAGACGTGTGGCCCTGGAGAGTGAACAGGTAATGGCTGCCGGGCCCCTGGGGAAGGCTGGGGAAGTGCACAAAGGTACTGAGACTGTAATACAGTATGATACAATTATTAATGCTTTGAAGGAGCTGCGGTGTTTGGAGGAGAAGCAAAACAATTTAAACAGAGACATTGACAGACTGATAAAAAATCAGAAGTTGCTGAGAGGAGAGAGGAGAACTCAGTACATCAAGGAGTTGGCTTTCCACAATAAGGAGCTGGAAGAGACTGAAATTAACATTAAAGACATTCTGGCTGTTATAGAGCCATGGAAGGAGCTGTATGACAACAAACAGAGATTTGAGCAGATGAAGGAGGGCAATGTGACTGCTGAGAGACTGCTAAAAGTTGCTGAACTGCTCAAAGAGACTGAAGTTTCAAAAACTTTTACTGAATGTAGCGTTGCTACTAACATTGTGCATAGTAACGGTCTTTCCCATACTGATAGTGTGTGTGCAGCTGCCGTGAGTGGGGTGAGTGCTGGGGGCAGTGTGGGGCAAGCAGCTGAGAGTGGTGCAGCTGAGGTGCAGGTGATTGCAGGTAATGCAATGTGTGTGAGTGAGGGGGGTGGGGCAGTGAGTGCTGGGGCAGCTGAGGTGCAAGCGGCTGGGAGTGGTGCAGCTGAGGTGCAGGTGATTGCAGGTAATGCAATGTGTGTGAGTGAGGGGGGAGGGGAAGGAAAAAATGTTGTTTATTCTGCTGGGGAAAGCAATGTGCATGGGGGGACTGAGAGTGTTGCTGGGGCTGCGGGGGGCAGTGTTTGGGAGGGAAGGAGATTCTTTGCACGTGAGCAGGATGAGGAGTTTGATGATGAGTTTGATAAGAGGAAAAATGTTGTGAAAATTAAGTGGGAGAAAGAGAGGGAGGATTTCCCGGGGCGCAGGTTTGTGGGCAGAAACATCATTAAGCAGTTGCTGGGTTTTACCCCACAGGATGTTTATGCCTTGCTGAGTGTCACAGACACAGAGTTTGATGTTAGCTATAAGTTATCCCAAGGGTTAGAGGAGTTCTGGAGGCGGTACCATCTGAGTAAAGAGGCCAAGGAGTGGGAGGGGTTTAGGGTAATACCGGTGTCCAATCCCGAAACCAAACTGGTCACCATTATCATGAAGAGAGAGACAGTGCATGAGCAGGACATCCTCATATGGCTCCGGCGCCAGTGCACTGTCCTATCCCCCCTGGAGCCGGTGTTTGATGAGGAGGGATTCTGGGTAGGGGGGTATAAAGTCCAAGTGAAACTGCATGTGGATCAGAATGTTCAGAAACATCTCCCAAATTCCTTTTTCATTGGGAAAGCAAGGGGTGTCTGTTTCTATGTGGGCCAGCCCAGGCTATGCTATAAATGTGGGTCCAACAGGCATTATGCTGTAAAGTGCAACATACAGAAATGTGCTTTGTGTGGGGAGACTGGGCACCCAAGCAAGGAGTGTGTAAAGGCCATAAAGTGTAACCTGTGTATGCAATCCGGCCATGCTTATAGGGCCTGCCCCGACGCCTGGCGCAACATTAGGAAGGCTTGTCCCAATCTGGAAAAAGTAATGAGTACCCCAATGCCAGGGGAGAACTTGCCCCAGACTGAGGGAAGGGGGGAGGAGAGGGCAGGTGGGGCAAGAGAGACAGACAGGGGGCGCCCAACAGAGGTGAGAGGGAAAGAGGGGGAGAACAAACAGGCAAAGGCACAGGCAGCGGTACAGGCAGCCCAAGAGGAGGGAGGCGGAGGGGATGGTTGGATAGTGGTGGGCAGCAAATCAAATAAAGCTAAGGAGGCTCAGTGCCCGGGTGTAATTACCCTCCCAACTGAAAATAGGTTTGTTTTGCCAGGAGGGAAGTCGTGGGGGGATATAGCAGAGGAACAGGTAGAGTTGGAGAGAATGGAGGAGGAGGAGGAGGAGGAGAGGGAGAAAAGGGAAAGTCTCTCATCTGATATCATCTCCAGCAGGAAGAAGAGCAAAAGAGAAGGGGCTTTTCAGTCTCAGGGGGCAGAAAAGGAGTCACTGGAGGAAGGGGAGTTGGGGGAGCAAGATGTGATGGAGAGTCAGGGGGCAGGTGTGCGGGTACAGGTTAAACGGTCTGCTGGGAAATGTTTGGACAATTCTCAAAAAAAGAAACATAAAGATGCCTCTTGATATGTGTTTTATAATGATCTGTAAGAAATAAGATGCTTTGCAGGAAGGTACGTTTTGTTTTTGATGTAATATTGATTTATATATTTTTTTTTTGTTTTTTGCTTGATTGAAATGTAATTATTGTTTTATTGTATTTGTTAAATATATTTTAATAAAATTCTCTCCCTACTATACCTGCTATCCCACAGCCCCAGTCCCTTCCCAGAGGCTATTATCCCCCCACTGCTACTATAGGCACCATCTCTCCCTACTATACCTGCTATCCCACAGCCCCAGTCCCTTCCCAGAGGCTATTATCCCCCCACTGCTACTATAGGCACCATCTCTCCCTACTATACCTGCTATCCCACAGCCCCAGTCCCTTCCCAGAGGCTATTATCCCCCCACTGCTACTATAGGCACCATCTCTCCCTACTATACCTGCTATCCCACAGCCCCAGTCCCTTCCCAGAGGCTATTATCCCCCCACTGCTACTATAGGCACCATCTCTCCCTACTATACCTGCTATCCCACAGCCCCAGTCCCTTCCCAGAGGCTATTATCCCCCCACTGCTACTTTAGGCACCATCTCCTTTCCACAGAAACCATTACTAATTATATTGCGAGACAGAAACAAACTGGCAAATAATTTTACCAGTTTTACTAATAAACCCTCATTGTTGAACAAATAGTTATTTAATTACAATAGAATTAGTTTGATATACTGTAAGCCCAGATTTAATTTTTTTTAATATCACTCAAAATCAGAACCCTAATTAATGTGAAAAGTAAGCATCATACTTGTGGCGCAGGCTTTCATCTCACCGGGATGACTGAGGTGCTGACTTTGTTCCATTTGAATCTGAATTAAATTTCTGCTGTAAGTCAAAGTAGCAAACAGACTGGGTGTCATTAACAGCTCAACCACCAGGTTGCGATATCGAGTTAAATAGGAACTTGTATGGACTTTTATCAGGTTGTGCACTTCATATAGTGTGTATTGTATATTAGCTTTATGTACATAGTTAATAACACCTTATTATGATTTATAATTATTTACCTAAATTAGTCAGTTAGCTTTAAAGGTAAATAAGGGATAGGAATAATGCTGCTAGGATTTAAATACACATTTATGGTTGCCTTTCTAGAAATATGTTATTCCTTGATCAAAACCCTCTTTAAACAAATGTTGCACAGTTTAAATTCCCCCATTAAAGGCTAGAGCACTAAAGAAGTTTCCTATTACAGGTATGGGATTCGGAAACCTGTTATCTAGAAAGTCCCAAATTACGGGAAGGTCATCCCTCATAGACTCCATTTTAAATAAATAATTATAATTTATAAAAAGGATATCCTTTTCCTATGTAATAATAAAACAGTACCTTTTACTTAATTTCAACTAAGACATAATTAATCCTTATTGGGGCAGAACAGCCCTATTGGGTTTATTTAATGGTTAAATGATTCCCTTTTCTCTGTAATAATAAAACAGTACCTGTACTTGATCCCAACTAAGATATAATTACCCCTTATTGGGGCAGAACAGCCCTATTGGGTTTATTTAATGGTTAAATGATTCCCTTTTCTCTGTAATAATAAAACAGTACCTGTACTTGATCCCAACTAAGATATAATTACCCCTTATTGGGGGCAGAACAGCCCTATTGGGTTTATTTAATGGTTAAATGATTCCCTTTTCTCTGTAATAATAAAACAGTACCTGTACTTGATCCCAACTAAGATATAATTACCCCTTATTGGGGGCAGAACAGCCCTATTGGGTTTATTTAATGGTTAAATGATTCCCTTTTCTCTGTAATAATAAAACAGTACCTGTACTTGATCCCAACTAAGATATAATTACCCCTTATTGGGGGCAGAACAGCCCTATTGGGTTTATTTAATGGTTAAATGATTCCCTTTTCTCTGTAATAATAAAACAGTACCTGTACTTGATCCCAACTAAGATATAATTACCCCTTTTTGGAGGCAAAACAATCCTATTGGGTTTAATTAATGTTTAAATAATTTTTAGTAGACTTAAGGTATGGAGATCCAAGTTATGTAAATACCTCCTATCTGGAAAACCCCAGGATTCTGGATAACAGGTCCCATACCTATATTAAGCTAACCTGCTATTTATTCCTTGTGACAGTTACAAGTCAGGGGAAGAATACAGCCATGCTTCTTGACTTTACAATACTTTACTAACCCTCCGGGGCTCCTTGTTGGAAGAGAGTCTGCTTGACTAACTACCCCTATCCTGCCTAGAGTGAGCTGTTACAGCTCGTTTCTACTGGTCTACAGAGGTCCACTTCCACCCCAGCACCGACTCCCCCCCCAAAGGTTATGTTTCCAATGCAAATATTCAAGGTTCTAATAGCTGAGGATTTTAGGTGTCTGTGTACCACCCCAATGTATAACCAGTTCAATATGAATGTATCAAACAGCTCCAAGCAGTAATTAACTGCAAGCACACTATATGCTTTGGACAGAACCCTTTCTCAGGTGTACAAAGTGCAAGGCATTCTGGGAATAAATACCCTCCCATGGGACACAAACCTTCCCTCAACAAAACCTGTTAAAGTGACAGTGTAACGGAACTCATGCCTTGTAAGGTAACACTATGTTTTTTATAATGTGATACAGGAGCTAATGGCTAATCTGCTGGTGTTACATAAGAATTTGGGTATATGGCCTACATCTTGTATGCATTCCCAGGTAGGCTATGGTTGGCAGTACCTATGTTGTTGGTGGCCTGGCATCCAAGGATAGGCTTGAATGTGCATTTTCCTTGGTTTATTAAGACACACATTTGAGATGGACTTATGACTTGGAAGAGCACAATTGGGATGTAGTTATTAATGGACTATAATGGACTTACGAAGGACATTTATTTGACAATGTCACTTTAAGAGGTTTTGAGGAAGTGTATTTATTCCCATAATGCCTTGCACTTTGTACACTTGAAACATAGGGGCACATTTACTAATGCACAAACTGTCCGAATGCGTTTTTTTCGTAATGATCTGTATTTCGCGACTTTTTCGTAGCGTTACGACTTGTGCGAAAGGTCGCGACTTTTCCGCAGCTTTCTCGCCGAGTACGAAAGATTCGGATTCATTCAAGCTTCAGTATGGTGACTTTCCTTGGGCCGGGTTGGAGCTGCAGGGTGCCATTGAGCCCTATGGGAGACTTTCCTTGGGCCGGGTTGGAGCTGCAGAGTGCCATTGAGCCCTATGGGAGACTTTCCTTGGGCCGGGTTGGAGCTGCAGAGTGCCATTGAGCCCTATGGGAGACTTTCCTTGGGCCGGGTTGGAGCTGCAGAGTGCCATTGAGCCCTATGGGAGACTTTCCTTGGGCCAGGTTGGAGCTGCAGAGTGCCATTGAGCCCTATGGGAGACTTTCCTTGGGCCGGGTTGGAGCTGCAGAGTGCCATTGAGCCCTATGGGAGACTTTCCTTGGCCGGTTGGAGCTGCAGAGTGCCATTGAGCCCTATGGGAGGCTTCCTTGGCCGGGTTGGAGCTGCAGAGTGCCATTGAGCCCTATGGGAGACTTTCCTTGGGCCGGGTTGGAGCTGCAGAGTGCCATTGAGCCCTATGGGAGACTTTCCTTGGGCCGGGTTGGAGCTGCAGAGTGCCATTGAGCCCTATGGGAGACTTTCCTTGGGGCCGGGTTGGAGCTGCAGAGTGCCATTGAGCCCTATGGGAGACTTTCCTTGGGCCGGGTTGGAGCTGCAGAGTGCCATTGAGCCCTATGGGAGACTTTCCTTGGGCCAGGTTGGAGCTGCAGAGTGCCATTGAGCCCTATGGGAGACTTTCCTTGGGCCAGGTTGGAGCTGCAGAGTGCCATTGAGCCCTATGGGAGACTTTCCTTGGGCCAGGTTGGAGCTGCAGAGTGCCATTGAGCCCTATGGGAGACTTTCCTTGGGCCGGTTGGAGCTGCAGAGTGCCATTGAGCCCTATGGGAGACTTTCCTTGGGGGGGGGCCATGGCCTTGGGAGCTCCTGGCCAGTGGGAGTGCCATTGAGCCCTATGGGAGACTTTCCTTGGGCCGGGTTGGAGCTGCAGAGTGCCATTGAGCCCTATGGGAGACTTTCCTTGGGCCGGGTTGGAGCTGCAGAGTGCCATTGAGCCCTATGGGAGGCTTTCCTTGGGCCGGGTTGGAGCTGCAGAGTGCCATTGAGCCCTATGGGAGACTTTCCTTGGGCCGGGTTGGAGCTGCAGAGTGCCATTGAGCCCTATGGGAGGCTTTCCTTGGGCCAGGTTGGAGCTGCAGAGTGCCATTGAGCCCTATGAGAGACTTTCCTTGGGCCGGGTTGGAGCTGCAGAGTGCCATTGAGCCCTATGAGAGACTTTCCTTGGGCCAGGTTGGAGCTGCAGAGTGCCATTGAGCCCTATGGGAGACTTTCCTTGGGTCGGGTTGGAGCTGCAGAGTGCCATTGGGCCCTATGGGAGACTTTCCTTGGGCCGGGTTGGAGCTGCAGAGTGCCATTGAGCCCTATGGGAGACTTTCCTTGGGCCAGGTTGGAGCTGCAGAGTGCCATTGAGCCCTATGGGAGACTTTCCTTGGGCCGGGTTGGAGCTGCAGAGTGCCATTGAGCCCTATGGGAGACTTTCCTTGGGCCAGGTTGGAGCTGCAGAGTGCCATTGAGCCCTATGGGAGACTTTCCTTGGGCCGGGTTGGAGCTGCAGAGTGCCATTGAGCCCTATGGGAGACTTTCCTTGGGCTGGGTTGGAGCTGCAGGGTGCCATTGAGTCCTATGGGAGGCTTCCAAAATCATGCTAAGTCTGAAAGTTTTGCCTGCAGTTTACGAGCGCTCAATACGAAAAAGTCGCGACAAGATACGAGCATA
The DNA here is from genome assembly GCF_000004195.4 of Xenopus tropicalis. Taxonomy (NCBI): domain Eukaryota; kingdom Metazoa; phylum Chordata; class Amphibia; order Anura; family Pipidae; genus Xenopus; species Xenopus tropicalis. The sequence goes on along the minus strand of NC_030677.2, from coordinate 197,506,601 downwards.
TCGTAACGGCTACGAAAAAGTCGCGACAATTTACGAAAAGTCGTAACGGTGACGAAAAAAATCGCAAAAAGTACGAAAAAGTCGCAAAATGTTCGTTTTCCAATCGGAATTATTCCAATTCGAATTCGTGTCTTAGTAAATCAGCCCCCTAGTGTGCTTACATTGCTAATAAAAAGCACTGCAGTCTGTTAGTTACTGCTTGGAGCTGTATTGAATTGAATTCTTTATTTATAGACGAGGGAACAGGGACATCCATGGGCAACTACAGAACAGACAGGGAACACCTTAACCTGGAAAGGGAAACAACTCCCCCTCTCAGGAAACAGGACCCTTGGCTGGCTTGACCCATATGGGGACTGCTAAAGGTAAAGGTGAGCAAAACATTTACCCTCTTGCACCTTTAACATAGAAAATATATTGTGAAACCTTAATCTACATATGTCAGATCAAGAAGTAATTGATCTAAGCTGATTAGAGTAGGAAAGGCACGCCATTGTATTAATATTTATATGTAATGGCACCCTCAAAATGTGACAGCGTCTCAGGCAATATTACTACCAAATGGTACTTACTCTACGGTTCCCTATTAAATAAGTCTCCAGGTTTCTAAAGTGAGAGTTAAGTCTGAATAAATGCATAACAGTAATACTAATTAGCCTGCCTAATTTCATTAATTCCTGCAAATGCAAGGAACCCACCTGTCAGCTGTGCGCGGTATTCTGCTGAATGGAAATAAGGAAAAGCTGATCAAATGCAAAAGAAACATTACGGAGTGTGTGATACTGTGTCCAAGGTCACATTAATAGAATGAAGAGTCTTTTAGGTACAAGGGAGACACTGTGGGGCAACCTGTAAAGTGAATATAAGTGAAACATCCCATAAAATGATACGTACAGTAAGGCATCCACCATTGTCAGGGCTCATTGATATTGCAGTACCTGAAGCACAGGTATAGGACCCATTATCCAGAATGCTCGGGACCAAGGGTATTCCGGATTAGGGGTCTTTCCGTAATTTGGATCTCCATACCTTAAGTCTAAAATATCAATAAAACATTAATTAAACCCTGTATAATTGTTTTGTATCCAATAAGGATTATTTATATCTAAGTTGGGATCAAATACAAAGTACCGTTTTATTATTACAGAGAAAAGGGAATCATTTAACCATGAAATAAACCCAATAGGGCTGTTCTGCCCCAATAAGGGGTAATTATATCTTAGTTGGGATCAAGTACAGGTACTGTTTTATTATTACAGAGAAAAGGGAATCATTTAACCATGAAATAAACCAAATAGGGCTGTTCTGCCCCAATAAGGGGTAATTATATCTTAGTTGGGATCAAGTACAGGTACTGTTTTATTATTACAGAGAAAAGGGAATCATTTAACCATGAAATAAACCAAATAGGGCTGTTCTGCCCCCAATAAGGGGTAATTATATCTTAGTTGGGATCAAGTACAGGTACTGTTTTATTATTACAGAGAAAAGGGAATCATTTAACCATTAAATAAACCCAATAGGGCTGTTCTGCCCCAATAAGGGGTAATTATATCTTAGCTGGGATCAAGTACAGGTACTGTTTTATTATTACAGAGAAAAGGGAATCATTTAACCATTAAATAAACCCAATAGGGCTGTTCTGCCCCAATAAGGGGTAATTATATCTTAGTTGGGATCAAGTACAGGTACTGTTTTATTATTACAGAGAAAAGGGAATCATTTAACCATTAAATAAACCCAATAGGGCTGTTCTGCCCCAATAAGGGGTAATTATATCTTAGCTGGGATCAAGTACAGGTACTGTTTTATTATTACAGAGAAAGGGGAATCATTTAACCCTGAAATAAACCCAATTTGGGCTGTTCTGCCCCCAATAAGAGGTAATTATATCTTAGTTGGGATCAAGTACAGGTACTGTTTTATTATTACAGAGAAAAGGGAATCATTTAACCATTAATAAACCCAATAGGATTGTTCTGCCCCAATAAGGGGTAATTATATCTTAGTTGGGATCAAGTACAGGTACTGTTTTATTATTACAGAGAAAAGGGAATCATTTAACCATGAAATAAACCCAATAGGGCTGTTCTACCCCCAATAAGGGGTAATTATATCTTAGTTGGGATCAATTACAAAGTACCGTTTTATTACTACAGAGATAAAGGAAATCAGTTTTAAAATTCCGAATCATTTGATTAAAATGGAGATGGGCTTTCCGTAACGGATCCCATACCTGTACAAAATAAAAGGGGAAGGCAATGAGCATAAAAACATTAAGGTCGGGTGTTGGATGGACCAGGGGCGGGCCAAGTTGACCGGGCGCCCTAGGCAACCCCGGTCGGCCACTCCCCCCCCGAACGGCGCATGCGCGCCAAAGAACAAGCGAGGGGGGGGGGCACGATCCGAACAGTCATTGCCTCCACTGCTTATGACAAGCGGCGGGGGCAATGACAGAGGAAGAGGACTAGGGGTAGGCAGGAGAGGCTTCTGTATGGTGCCCCCCAATCATTGCTCCCTAGGCAGCTGCCTCTTCTGCCTACCCCTAGTTCCGGCCCTGGGATGGACACTTAAGAGTCATTTTTCAACCAGAACCAATGATAAACATCCAGCAAAATGGCAACTTCTGGACCACTATGTTTTCTTTTGCAACACTGTATTTTCATATTTTGTTACCCAACTTTATTTTTGCTGCCAATAATCAGAGACTGCATACATATTTTGAAAAACTAACGTTCTATCAAGGGCTGACACGGTGACCTGTCATGTTTCTGTATCCCTAGCTTGGCCTATGGGTACCTATGTTTTTTACTTTTGGCTTTTCATTTCTCGGGATCCAATGCTGTGGTTATTGGGATATTTGTGTGTGTGCCAGGGGTAGCAATTTTAACCAAAGCTCCTCTTATCAATTACAGGCATAGATAAACATGAAAATCAGAAGTGTGAATATCCCCCTGCATGAATAAACAGAACTGGAGGGATAAATATTTAAATAAAAGACAAAGCGAGTGGAAAACCAGACACAATGAATTAAAGAGCAGTATGCAGAAGTGCAGGGAAAGTACAGGGAAAGTACATGGGACAGGGAACCATATGTGGGGAAAAGTAAGGAAATGGGACAAGGGAAAGAGCAGTAAGAGAAAATGAAATACATGAGAACAATGAAAAAGCAAAATGAGAAGAAGAGAAGGAAGGCGCAGACACAGAAAACAGGTTTGATAAAGGATGGGAAAGTAAAACAAAAACCATTAACAGATATACTATGACCTGGATGAATGAGAAACATTACAAACATACTGCAACTCATTCTGATGGGAAAACCCTCAAACTTGTGCAGAATCAGGAGAAAACAGCGGGGATAAAAAATGGAGATGGGGGATGCAATCATTTAGCCAATCAAACAATGGGCGACACGTCTTCGAGAAAAAAACACAACAACAAGTCCAGTTGATTTAACTTACAGATAGTAACGGTACAATTGGACTGGGAATGCAGACGTGGAACGCAGGATACATGGCGAAGGAAAACAAGCAAGAAAAGGTACAAAGGCAACAGAAAAGTAAATGAGAAGGCATACAATGTGAAAAAAAAATAACTGGGAAAAAATAAAAATCCAAGGTAGTTTTTAAAATAAAAGGTTTGATTTTGTATAAAATGTTGTTTGCCGTCTTTGTACAAATTAACTTCTGCTATCCCTTATATCTAGTGATGAGCCAATCTGTTCTACTTTGCAAAACTGCAGGAAGATTTGTGAAACAGGGAAAAATTTGCAAAATTCGTCCTTGTTGACACAACTACAACTTATTTGATGCAACTGCCACTTTTTTTTGATGCAACTTATCTGACGCAGCCGTGACTTGATTTGACCACAAATTTTCATTTGTAAATCCATTCAGTGAATTTTTTTTGCAGCAAAAAATAATAATTTACAAAAGGAAGAGTTGACATGGGACTCTGAAGAGCACCAAAGCAAGTAGATATTCTTCACCAAGGCTTATGGCACGTGGGGAGATTTGTCAACTGCAATTAAATCTGGGCTTCTGCGGCTGGCAAATCTCTCCAAAATGCTTTCCCACTATGGGAACGCATACAAGGGGCTCCCCAACCTTTCTTAATCGAGAGCCACAATCAAATATAAAAAGACTTGGAGAGCAACACAAGCACCATAAAAGTTCATGGAGGAGCCAAATAAGGGCTAAGATTGGCTATTAGGTGCCTCTATGCACACTATCAGCTTACAAGGGCTTTATTTGGTAGGAAATCTTGTTTTTATTCAACCAAAACTTGCCCCCAAGTCAGGAATTCAAAAATAACTCCCTGGTTTGGGGGCACTGAGAGCAACATCCAAGGGGTTGGGGAGCAACATGTTGCCCCTGAGCCACTGGTTGGGGATCACTGGTCTAAAAGAAGGGCAAAGTCTCATAGGGCATTTTATCTAGACCTAAGGGCAGGTCCTCACATAGGTAGATATGTAGCTATAAAACCAGTTTAATAATGGAATGAAAGACCCAGCAAATTCTTAAATGGATAACTACTAAAGAATTTTATACAAAGCAACATGCCATAGGCTTTTATAGAACAGTCCAACACAAAGGACAACACATAGCAACGACAGGGCAAGTGGGCCTTTTGGGTTGCTCCTTACGTATTTTGTAATTATAAGATTCTGTTGAAGATTAGTGTAATATTAGAAATTATTATTGTGAATTATACTAGTTTAGTGGTGTCATTTTACAAATGCCGTTGTCCCGTGGGACATCATTAGACCTACAACTGATAGATGACCTTATGAGATAAACGTGCACATTTTTAAATGTCTACTATTGCTGTCTAAATGGGATTTCCTTGGTGGAATGTTTTATATTTCAAAAAAGAATTCTGTTTATTTGCAGTTCCCCTATCCTCCTGCAAATCTGTCATCTTGTTTATATGCCCCTGTACCTTTTGCTCTCTCAAACTGAATTCCTCACACAGGTCTCTTTATCAAGACATGTATAGCTCTGGGCACCATAGTCATTCTTCCCCTCAAGCAGCCGCTACCCTGGTAAATATAACATGTTGATAAGCATTATTCCTTCATGGTTCCATGGTATTCCAGCTAGTTATCACTTTTACAAAATGTTATCCTGGCTGTACAGCTAGTTGAGTGCAGGCAGTATAGAAGCTACATAGGCAGATACATAACGGAACAGTTCAGTGATAAAATGAAACTGGGTAAAATAGACAGACTGCGCAAAATAAAAAATGTTTTCAATATAGTTAGGTAGGCAAAAATGTAACCTATAAGGGCTGGAGTGGGCAGATGTCTAACATAATAGCCAGAACACTACTTCCTGCTTTCAGCTCTCTAACCTCTTAGTTAGTCAGTGACTTTAGGGGGGGGGGCAAATGGGACATAACTGTTCATTTAGTTTGTGAGCACGCAGGTCAGAGATGTCCCATATGCCCCCCCCCCCCAAGTCACTGATTGGTTATGGACTTCTAACAGCTTAGAGAGCTGTAAAACAGGAATTAGTATTCTGGCTATTATGTTAGACATCTGTTCACTCCAGCCCTTATAGGTTACATTTTTGGCTAACTAACTATATTGAAAACATTCTTTATTTTGCAAATGAGTTTGAAGCAAACATATGACAATAGGCAAAAACAGGGGAACCAAATCTAGGGCAATGCATGTAGGAGTCCAGCCTTGGTCCCATTCTACTTACGTGATCATTGTGCCTTCATTCAAATCTATACTCGTACATTGCAGCTAATTACACCCAGTGTGGCATACAGAGTTATTTAGAGCACAGCAGGCTGCTGCTGCATGGATCATATAGTGCAACAAGATACACCTGCTGGGGTCTCAACATGGAGCTGGTGTTGGAAGCTGGAGATTCCATTGATCATCCCTCCCTGTAAGAAGCCAAACCTTAATTCCATATTTATTTCCTGACTTTCCAACTTAATTGATTTTGAAAGTTTTTGTTCTCGAATTCTGTGGAAGTTATAAAATATATGAGAAACGTTCTGTAAATCCATCGTTAGAAGCTACACTTGGCTACCCTTGGCAAGTCAGGGAACAATAAAATATCTTTGAATTATTATAGTATGTATTATAATAGCCAGAACACAACTCTACGTTACAGTTATGTTACAAAAATGATACTTGAGCACCTGCAGTTATAGGTGATAAAGAAAGTGATTATTAGAAGGTAAGATGACAGATAGACTTCCCTGTAGGACCAACCTGCAGAAAAACTGCCACACACACATATACCCAAAGCCACCTGCCTTGCCAGACAAAACACTCTGAAATACAAACACATACACTTCCTTCCCAGTGCAGTAAAAGGTAATTAAGGTCAGTGAATTTTCTACATCATCATCATCATCATCATCATCATCATCATCATCATCATCATCATTTAACAATATACCTGGGATAAGTAAAATTGGGTGTTGGACAAAGACTTGATACCTTAATTGGTGTTAGAGACAGAGTATTTATAGAAAATGAGGGTATTGAAATGAAATAACATTTTTGTGGCCACCAATGATCTATATCAAATGGATTTTGTCAGAATTTTAGAACAATATTTTCTTTGCAAGAAGTGAAGTTGGGTGGGGCCTTTCCTTATTCTACTTGCCAGTTTGGATACTTACGGATAGTGATTTATATATATCTAGAGGATAAACAGTGCACTCAAAGGATTTGAATGTAGACTGGAGAGCTTCATAAACTTCACTGGGCAGATGGAAAGGCAATAGGGGGAAATTTGAAGGGCAATAGTATAATAGTAGGGGTTGGCCTGATACCTATATTCTGTAGGGATTTCCCGAGTATATTATGTATGTAAAGTTTAATGGAAACTTGGTCCAGATCTAGTAGCTAGTGATGGGCGAAATGTTTCGGCAGGCATGGAATTACGGCAAATTTCCGCGTTTCGCCATTGGCGGATTGTTTCACGAAACGGATGAAAAAATTTGATGCGGAAAAATTCGCTGCACGTTCAAAAATTGTCGCCAGCGTCAAAATAATAGCTGCGGGCGGCAAAATAATAGCCGCGTGACAAAATAATAGCCGCGTGACAAAATAATAGCCGCGGGCGACGAAATAATAGCTGCGCGACAAAATAATAGCCACGCGACGAAAGAATAGCCGCAGGCGACAAAATAATAGCCGCGCGATGAAAGAATAGCCGCGGGCGACAAAAGAATAGCCGTGCGACGAAAGAATAGCCGCGGGCGACAAATTTTTTTTGACGTGCGACAAAAGAATAGCCGTGCGACGAAAGAATAGCCGCGGGCGACAAATTTTTTTTGACGTGCGACATTTTCGCCGTTTCGCGAATCTTTTGAAAGATTCGCTAATTTTTCGGCAAAGCGAAACGGGACAGATTAGCTCATCACTACAAGTAGACAAAAGCCTTGCTGCATCTGTTCCATTTTTTAAATACCTGACATGGGAAGGCTTATTTATCAAAATTTGTAAATTTTTGTGTTTTTTCAATTCAAATAAACGCAAAATTTTACCAAACTCGAGTGTTTTCTTATTCATTAAAAATACTTAATTGCGTCCAATTTGTCATTTACTAATCATTTTCAATGGGACTTCAAACTCTCAAAACAATTTAGAAAAAATTAAAAAACTCCAATTGAAAAAAATTGCTCTTTGCCTAGGACAACTCCCACTGATTTCTACATGAACACGGACACTTTTAGATGCCAAAATTTTATATTCCAGTTTTTCAAATTTTTATCAAACATTTGAGTTTTGGAAACCGAGATTCAAATTCAGGAATTTTAGTGCAAAAAATTGTGGGAAAAATTGAATTTGATAAATTAGTTGTTTAGTATTCTTACTATTACTTTCAGGGTTATCAGACTGCTGGCCCTTCCCCTGTTGTTGACCTATCACTTCCAGCATATCCATCATACTGTTTGGGGCCCCAGACTCCCCCCTATTGCCCATGGAACCCTCTAACTGCGGCCCTTATATATATTTATATCTTTGAGCTCCCATCATATACATATTTTAGAAATACCTTTGCTGTTTGTATAATTTATTTTTCATGGTTGGCCATACTGAGTTTACTGACGAGTTGACTATAATGCATCACATTTAGACATTTAGAAAGTTGCAATGTTGGACGCTCGTTAAAATGATCTGCGGAGCTTCTATAGTTTAACAAGGCAGCTACTGCCCCTTACAATGTAAATGTAACCTTTCCAATCTTGGAAACCTTTCCTAGTATATCGTGTAAAATTAGAACCGTTCCATCAAACACATGATGAATAGGTCTTCAGAATGACTGAAATGCTTGCTTAGAAACCCAAAACCACAGAAAGCCTCGGACAAATCATCCCATATTTACCACTGCCCTCTGCCCGTGCCGATAATCTCTTTATACACCAGTGACAAAGCTCACTGACACCACAACTTTTTACCTAAATAAAACATTTATTTTCACTTTTGATGTTCCTTACACCCTACTAGAGGTAACCTGTCACCCATGACAATTCCATTCACTTCGACATGATGGATGTTAATTATCTGCTGAATGATGTTAGGCAGGCAATGCATCAAATCGACACGCAGCCTTCCTGTGTACAAAATACTGTGTTGCCTGCCTGGGAGCATTTGTTTCATAAACAAGTTACTGTCTACTGTGGTAAATAGACATAGAAACACATTGTGTGCATTAAATAAGAATAGTACTTATTTTAGCAGGTTCAATAATGTCAATAATATATGTTGGCCAATGTGCTTCATTGTGGTATCATCTGTAGATACAGACAAATGACATTTCATGCTATACATGCCGAGTGAAAAAAGTAAGACCCAATATTGATCTCTATGGTACAACTGGTCAACTGGTCTTGTGCCCAAATACATGTCTGGACTGGGATTCAAAATAGGCCCTGGCATTGCAAGTACACAGAGGCCCAAACTGCCCCCCACAGGCCCAATAAATAATGACTGTCTATTCTATTTCTATTTTATTCTATTGCATGGTAAAGTAGCTAGGGAAGGAAGTGTAGGAGTGGAAGCCATTTGCTTTTCAGTGTTCAAATTTTCACTGCTCTGCATTAACAATGAGAAAAAGTTACCCTCTAGAATGATGACTATGAAGATTTTCATTCATCCAGGTCATGGTATATCTAGTATAAATAAATCTAAAGCAACTGGACTTGTTAAGTAATCATTCAAGGCGTTTCACTACTCATCCGAGCAGCTTCTTCAGTTCAACTGACTGGTATGGGAAGTCCTCAGCATATAAACTTGTTCTGAAGAGTTACAATGTGCCATTGTGATTGGATTAGTGGAAGAGTATATATGCTGAGGACTTCCCATACCAGTCAGTTGAACTGAAGAAGCTGCTCGGATGAGTACTGAAACATCTTCAATGATTACTTAACAAGTCCAGTTGCTTTGAGATACTGATCCTCCCTATGAAGGAGAATAAGGTACTTTGCCAGTTTAGTGCATCCGATCCCTGCTTTACATGCGCCAATGAGCCTGCCTTGATCCAACTAACTAATTAACTCATCATAGAGGCTAATTAGATGTGAGGGGCACAAGGTGGGGTTCTAAACTGATTCCTGGCAAGCCCCTAAGTAATTGCCAAAAATATTATTTAGAATAAAACCTCTGTAGTTGGGGTATGGGAACTGAGCCAAGCATGGAAGTTTACAGGGGCAAATGCAGAGGTATTTAGGTAATTCACGAGAAAACGAATATGAGAGAATATAAGGTTTCCAGTCTCAAAAATATTTAGTGTTTTCAGGAAAGGATCAAGAGCATTTAGGGTTTAAAAGGGGAGCCCAAAAATGTATATCCAGCGAGGAAGTTGGTGAAAGGAAAGGCTCAGGGGGTCTTATATATATATATATAAATAAGAATAACACTAATAACATTTCAGCATCAGTAAATCAGAGGTTTGCAAATTATCATTAAATACAAATCTTCTAAAAGGTAAATATACTGGTGGCAAATGATTAAAACCCCATTTCCACTCATATAGATCAACTCTGTAACTGTCCTGCTATAATCCTATCAGTTGCAACTGTGTATGAAACTCCTTTACTACAAGGTATGAAATGTGTAGTTATTTATATTGACTGGGTTAAGGCCAAGAGGGTGTTCTGCTCATCCTGATTAAGTAGTTCTTTGAAAATGTGTTGCACCTATGTAAGTGATGGCTTTTTAACTCTGCTCATCAGTGTTAGTTTGTACTCACAGGAGCTCACCATCTTGGATTCTGTTAGGAGTGTCAGTGACACTGCACGCGCTCATTGCGCTCTAGGCAGCTGTTGAGAAGCTGAGCTTAGGGGTCATGGCAAGGCATCAAGCGGAAAACTAGGTTCACCTGTCATAGAAGGTAATGCTACAGGGATGATTATTACATTTTTTGCATTGCATTCTGAGCTGCCATGTAATGTAAATCTGAATTAATTACTAATTAGCCTTATAGCCTATAGCCTATATTGTATATATATATATATGTAGAGTGTAAGTGGGTTCCATAGCTCAGGTAGGTAACTGAGGGCAGCACAGAGCATGTACTTTGAATTAGAAAAGAACATCTACATAGATGGATAGATAGATAGATAGATAGATAGATAGACAGATAGATAGACAGATAGATATATAGATAGATAATAGATAGATAGATAGATAGATAGATAGATAGATGATAGATAGATAGATAGATAGATAGATAGATGATAGATAGATAGATAGATAGATAGATAGATAGACAGATAGACAGATAGATAGATGATAGATAGATAGATAGATAATAGATGGATAGATAGATAGATATATAGATAGATAGACAGACAGATAGACAGATAGATAGATAGATAGATGATAGATAGATAATAGATGGATAGATAGATATATAGATAGATAGACAGATAGATAGACAGATAGATATATAGATAGATAATAGATAGATAGATAGATAGATAGATAGATAGATGATAGATAGATAGATAGATAGATAGATATAGATAGATAGATAGATAGATAGACAGATAGACAGGTAGATAGATGATAGATAGATAGATAGATAGATAGATAATAGATGGATAGATAGATAGATATATAGATAGATAGACAGACAGATAGACAGATAGATAGATAGATAGATAGATGATAGATAGATAGATAATAGATAGATAGATGATAGATAGATAGATAGATAGATAGATAGATAGACAGACAGACAGACAGACAGACAGACAGATAGATAGATAGAGTAAATAGGTACAGTAGAACCCCAAATTTTATGTTTGATATTTTATATATATATTGCTTATATGACCATACACTAGACTGCACTGTGGATAAGGTTTTAACAACATAACTAATTAACTAAGGGCATCACATCAATGTAACACGATGATCTAATTACCAGAATCCATGAAAGCTCAGGATGAATTATTGATCTGCAGCAGGCATGCTTAGTAAGGCATAAGTGAAAATGGATCTGCAGTTACCTACTGATAGGTAATACAGTACTGTCTCATGTAGAACAGAAACGTTCCTAATCCAAACTGACATTTCCTCGCAAACTGTTTCTAAGGTACTTGGTTTCAGTAGATCATAACAAGGGTTGTTGGGGAATGGACCATAGCACTGACAGAGCAACAAATCTAACAATAGATAAATTCACACCCTTTTTATAATAAATACCTACAGGTTTACAGGGGCAGAGCCAGAGATGTCAACTTGACAGCTAAGCTCACCGTGGGAACTGACGAAAATTTTCCCCCATACCCGAAAGTGACATAGGGTTGCTACCTCTGCTGGCTTTTTTCGCCTGGCAGGGGGAGGGCAGTGATGTCACTGGGGCAGGGAAGAGGCAGAGCCATGATGTCATAGGGTGGGAAAGAGGCAGGGCAGTGACATCACTGGGTGGAGCTATGATTGCTGCGTCAAGTTCAGTTGCTTTGAGGTTTTGACCCGGACAGCCCTTGTGAAAACCTGGCTGTCCGGGTCAAAACCAGACAGGTGGAAACCCTAAAGTAGTGTAGCCTTTGAAAAACTCCTGAAAAATAGGGGTGGTTGTCAGCTCTGCAGAGCTCAGGCCCAGACTGGCAATCTGTGGATTCTGGACAATGCCAGAGGGGCTGCTGTAAGGTGCCAAAGACACTCACTATTCATTGGGCTGGTGGGGGGCTGTTTGGGCCTCTGTGTACTTGCAATGCCAGGGCCTATTTTGAATCCCAGTCTGGGCCTGGCAGAGCTAAATATCCAGTATATTTAGTGGGATTTAACCTCTTTTTTTCCTAAACTCTGTAGCTCCATCTGCAGGTACAATGTGGCCTTGCAGTAGTGTGCCCTCCTTAGTGTATTAACTTTCCTTGTCTTTTTTCTTTTCTGTGATTGGGGGATGGAGGAAATTGTGCTTAGATGCAGTGGGATTTTAGACTAATACACATTTTGTGGGGTCCAATTTAATTAGTAGAACTGCTGAAACTTTGGACAGCACTGAAATAACATGCTGCCCTCTTGCCCTATCATCTTTCTCTGCACACCCACCATAAAATAACCCTGGAGGGGTGCAGAACACATACAGTAGTTGTCACCAATGCTGACACACCCCCTAAGTGGCCCTGCTGAATGCGCCCCCCAAGTGTGCATACTCCATACTTACCTAGGTGCGATGGGGGGAGGGTAGGTAGCAGGGGAACGTTGATGCATCCTGGCTGGGTCTGGTCAGCGGGGGCCCAGGGCCGAGGCCCACTGTTTTTTTTCTTGGTATTCCATTGGCCCAGTCCCACCCTGAATCCAGACAGTAGAATGGAATCAGGTTCTGGGCAGTTGTTGAATGTGACAACCAAAACAACTCATGTGACAATACACCCCCTAAGGGAAGCACAAAGACTTACTGTGACCCCTCTCTAACTTTAATATTCAAGTGATCTTCTCTTTAATTAACTTAATTTAAAAAAAAGATATTTAAAAAAAAATAATAATAATAATAACGCAGTAAGAACAATTCTTAGCTTTATGCAGAAGGTTTCGAGATTAAATATATATCTTTTACTCTTTTCTGCTTAGGGTTTTATTATTTTGTAATCTGTTTTCCTTCCTAGATTCAAGGACAGAATTCTCCAACATTGGGGAGAAAAAAACCCGCAGCCAAGTACGAAGTGGACTTTGTAATCCCACATGTGCTTTGTGTATTTTATTTGGGGGTTACCCCTGGTACTGTTATTAATTAGAGGTAGTCGTCAGCTTGTTTATTGTGCTTTGTGAAATCCTGCCAGTCTCGGCTGTGGTTTCCCTATGCATAACCCCGAGGCGACAAGTACAACAGCCAGGGAGACATTTCAATCACAATGATTTCTTTTCCCCTTTAGAAAGACAGGCTGCTGCTTCTTTTCTACTCTCTGTCATTGTCACATTAACAAATGGCCATAGCTGCAATGTCCTCGCTGACACAGTGTCCCTTTGACAGACCCCCTAAAACCCATTATCAAGAGGGTGTATTATAAAGAAAGGAACTGTGGTACTTATATATTAAATGCACACAATACTTGAAGTGGTGATAAGTGAGGGTATCAATATAAAGAGACAACTGGGGGGGGGGTAACAATACCAGGAAAGTTGGGGGTACAAGCCTTGTATCATGGCACAGATAAACTAAGTCTTGGCCAACGGCGTCTTTGACAAAAATCATAGTAGCAGTATATCACATTGATATTTAGAGTTCACAGCACACAATATCTACAATATCTCCTGTTATATTTAGTCACATAAAGTATGTATAAAGACCATTTTTATATGCTGAAATCCAGCTGGCAAAACAGTTCTTCTCTTTCTGCTTCCTTTGAAAATCCTGGCAGGGGAGGAGGGACTAAAACATTAATGTTGCAAATTGTAACATCTTCTCAACAGCTTACAGACAGCATGCAGGAACTACATAACCCACAATGCATTGCACTGTGATGTTCCTTTCCTTATTGACATCACGTTTGCAGGGGATTGTGGGATTGGGAGGATGCAGGCTGAAGGCAGGCTTAGGACAGGCGACTACTGTTACATTTTATTTGAGTTACAAAGCAGTCAGCCAGATCAGCAGGGGAACAGGGGGCGGGGCTTAGGTAAATCATGGGTATGTGCACTTCAGAAATGTGTCCCAAAATAGTTATTTTTCTGAGCAGCCTCACACTACCTCATAGTTCTTACTGTTATTGAACATCACCCCAGGCAATTTTTAATGGGGATTTCTTTAAGATATACTTCACCTTTTAAGTTTGAATAATAAAGGTTAAGTTTTAATTTCCTATCCTATTTTGATCAAGTGAACTACCTGTTAATAATCATTGCCTTTTCCTGGGATTAACGGTGCAAAGCTCTGAAGTCTATACAGGGACCACCTGCTAGCGTGTCTCCCTGTTTTTCTCTTTTTCTTTACATAATTTTACTTCAGTTGCACGTTACCCCAATACTTCTACTCTATTCCATCTAATCTCAATGTGAGAGTATAGACAGTTATTTTTTGAACGTGTATGGTTAGTGTGGACGGTGCTAGCTTTTTCTACTTCTACATTAGTTATTTTTATGGTTTGTTTATATGAGTTCATGCAAATAAGGGAGAGTTTGCACTGCCATCTATAACCCCCACTACTGGTTGTCTATCACTCAGCTTTTGCCAAGAACACCAATACAAGACTATAGAGTCCGTTATTAACAGCAGGAAAAGGCTGGGGTTTAGAACAATGGAAGGAAGGAAAGAGTAGAGCAAGAAAGGCATACTGTACAGACATACTTGGTGCTAGGAATGGCAATTCTAGAACAATGAGAGACAGAACTTGAACATGTCAAGCTAACAAAGACAAAAGCGGTCAAAAGAAAGGCAGTAGGTGAGATAAAGCAATGTTGGTATCAAGCAAGTCAGACTCTAATGCTAAACACTGACATGAGCAACAGGCTGAACATGACCAGGAGGTGGTAGGGGAGGAGGTATGGGACTGGAACAGCACAGGAACCAGGAAGAAGAAATTGAACAGGGACAGCAGGGTTGGACCAATCCAGTACTGTAACTATTCCTCTAACCCTTGGCAGCAAAAGGAACTTTAAAGCAGGGTATCCTCTCCAACGGTACTGTCAAAGCCCAGCCACCAACCGAAGCCCATTTAGCACTTCAAGGACTAAGATATCAAATTTTGATTAGTCTTGACAAAAATAAAAAATTTTTTGCAGACCGAAAAGAAGATACTGTAAGCCAGGGATCCCCAACCTTTTATACCTTTGAGTCAAATGGAAAAAAGTGTTGGGGAGCAACACAAGCATGGAAAAAGGTCCTGGGGTGCAAATAAGAGCTATAATTGGCTGTGTGGTAGCCCCTATGTGGACTGGCAGCCTATAGAAGGCTCTGTTTGGCTTTACACTTGGTTTTCATGGCACCAAATCTTGCCTCCAAGCCAGAAATGTAAAAATAAGCACCTGCTTTGAGGCCACTGGGAGCAACACCCAAGGGGTTGGGGAGCAACATGTTGCTCACGAGCTACTGGTTGGGGATCACTGCTGTAAGCAAACCCAAACTGGTAATCTGTGGGTCTGGCAAATGCCAGAGGGGCTGCTGTAAGATGCCATAGACAGTCACTATTTATTGGGTTGGTGGGGGCTGTTTGGGCCTCTGTGTACTTGAAATGCCAGGGCCTATTTGGACTTCCAGGTAACACCTGACTGTAAGGTACTTGTGGTTGCTTTTCTACTGGGGGGTGGTATGAAAGGTGAGAATGAAGGAACAGGTGGGACAGAAGAGACAGCCAATAGAAAAGAAGAACTAGGGAGAGTGAGGGAAGTGAAGGAAATATAAAGGTAAAAAAGGGGAAAATTCAGGTCAGAAGACAAGCATGGATACAATTATAAAAGGAAAAATACAAAAGGAACAATGTTATAAAGGGTGCCATTAATGGCCCCCTGCCTGAGGTGTCATGGTAGGTCCCCACCATCCCAGTCTGATTCTGTGGGAAACAATTGCTGTAGACTGAATAAAGCTAATTGCTGTTCATAGAATGCTCTGAATTACTGCACAGGGATACATTCCTGCAAACAGAAAGAAATAACCAAAACTGTCCTAAAAATAAAGGTTATTGGCACTGTAATTTATGAGTGCAATGCCCCAGCCGTGTCTGAATTGGAATGTACAACATTGGTCATCTGGTTGTTTCTATTTGGACACATTGTTAGACAGAGTTAAATGAATGTGTTTAAAGGTTAAACCTGGACTTGATATATGTTCTGGCTTTTCCACTCTTGTGAACCCATTTTAATCTCTGCTAGCAAATGTATTATGTAAAGCTGGAATAGTCCTAAATACATTATTGGTTTCAGATGATCTGGAAAGTGCTCTCATAGTCTTCTCTGTTATCCACTGAGTAGCTTAGATGGGCTTAAAGGAACAGTTTACTTTTATGTACGAGGAATAGTGACATAAATGGCTTCAATGGCTTTAAAGAAAAGTAAATGCCTACAGGAGAAAATAGCAAAAATCCAAGTGTGATTGTCACCACTGGGAATCCAGACTGTAACTAGTAAATTCTCTCTTTTAATATAACTAAAATAGTATTAATGGGTGAAATTTCAAACAAGACTCACTACATTTTCCTTCACATTCTCCCCAATGCAGGGTGTATTTGGCCAAGGACTCCGCAGTCAGTCCACACTAGTACCTCCCAAATGTCCCGATTTTAACAACTCAGCCCACAGTCCCGGATTATTACTGAAAAGTCCCTCATTTCCCTTTGATCTCCTGCAATGAATGCTTAAAAAGATACAATATTTCTCAAACTTAATTAAAAAAGTAGCTTTTGGCAGAAAGCCCATATATTTTAAAAAGCTACACTTGCATTGACATACAATTGTAACTAATAAGCTAAACAGATCTCTTGGGGGAACTGAGACTCGCAGCTTAAAGGGCAATTTTCCCTTTTTTAGCAAAACTGTAATAACACATAAAACAAGACCCCCAGAAATGTGTTCAAACTTTAAGTAACCTGCCAAATTTTGTAAAATGGGAGTGGTGTGGTGTAGTCGCAAAAATGGCCGTGGTCAAAATATTTTCACCAGCATCCACAGATTGCCAGCATTTCTTTTTGTCCCTCTTTATATTTTTCAAATGTTGGGAGGTATGCACAATACAGTAGGGGTGCTGCTGTCATGAGGCGAGTTGGTATGGTGGTATGGTGACCACTTCCTCTCACTTTGCTATTGTAACACCTATTTGGCTTAGAAGGGGTTAATCCGGGCTAGAATATGGTAGAGCATGTGTTACGTGCGATCACCCTTTCCCAGGATGGGCCTCCGCTAAGTGGGAGATGGCCTATAGGAGCTAATTTGGAGGCGACGATGGTGTTGAACTACAACTCCCTGAAGCTGTATGGTGTAGATGTAGTAATTAGGACGCCAGAAGACGTTTATTGTCACAACAGGGTTATACTCACAATAGTCGAGGTAGTTATCACAATGGTTTGTGGCAGTTGGTAAGTGCAAAGACAGAGTGGCACACCAGTGGAGGTAGATGAGGAACCAACAGATACCCCGAGGATGGTCACCCTTTACTGGACCGGATCCCTACAGCCAACGGTGGATCAGGGGTAGATACTGCCTGATACCTGTGTCTGAACTGCGGTCCCTACAGCAAGGCAAACAGAGCCTGGGTATGCTGAACCCTTACTTTCTCCTATGTTGGAGCCAAGACTGCTCTTACTAGATAGCCCTAACTATATCACACTCTCTAGAGCGTGCTATAACAGGATCTATCCTACCACTAACTTCACCTCATTCACGGGGCCCTGTCCCCGACTTCACTAGAGCACCAAGGGGCTACTCTAGGGCAGGTGGCTTTACTGGGGCCTATTCTGATCCCAGGCTCAATGGAGTTATTCCCAGAGAGTCAGAAGGCAGCCAAAGAGGAAGCCACCCCTCCTTGCTAGACACTTTATTAGTCTGCAAGGGGAGTGGTCATCCTAACTAAACCAATAAGGCATAAGGTATAGTGAACTAGATACATGGGACTTTGCCCAGCAACAATGATAGAAATCAGGCAGTAGGGAATTAAAGCCATAGGGACTCTAATACCTATGGGTCCCTACACTATAGTGCTGGGAAAGGAGTGGCACTTCCTGTTTGGTTTTCTACCTCAGGAACAGGGTGGGTGTTGCTGTGAACCTGGCCAGGGCCCCAGTTAAAGTCGGGGAACAGGGCCCTGTGAATGGGGCATTAGATAGTGGCAGGGGTAGCACTCTGTATGTGGTGTTGCCTGTACCACTTGCCTCTGAGACTGTGTGTAAACCCTGTGGATGTTCAATAAACTTTCTGTTTTGTTATTTGCAAGAACCTCTGGCGCTTACTGTCTCTATTTTTCTGTATAGCAGCAAGAGAGGCGTAGTTCTGCAACACCCTCACCTTCCTCTTCCACTTAGCGAAGGCGAGAGAGTACAGTGTAACCCATGTTCTACCGGTACTAATCCAGGTAGGCAGTTATTGAGCTGAAATAGAGGTTACATGTACATTATTCCAAGTCCCTTTGTGCACCTAGTGTTGCCACCTCCTTTTTAGCCATAAGCCCTACTACATGTAATGAGTGTATCCATTTTGTACAGGAGTAAGGCTACAGCCTGGCCAATCAACCCTCTCCCATGGACATCCTGCTGTGTATGAATCTGGTCCCACACAAGTGAAGCCACTGCAGTTTTGCCTTTGTTCATGGGAAAGTTTTAAATTAATTAGTTTATTTCATTACCAATTTGACTAGGGGGGGGAAGGGGCACTGAAAACTGATCCGTAAGACAAAAAAATTAAGTTATTTTACCTTTGATGATTAGAGATTTTGTAGAACTAATGAAGTTGTAAGAGTTGTTAGTTGCGCCGCAGACAACATTTTAGCAAGCACTTAAATCATGATTTGAGAGATAACCTTTGATAGAATGTTTCTCTGGCTCTGATGTTTTCCTGGAAAGGTCTCTGCCATTTCAATCCACTTCAATTTTTGGGCATGTCTGTAAGGTTAAACAAACAATTCTCATATCCAGCAATCCTGATTTATTCTGTCAGCTGCTTGCCGGCTCACCCCCCATGATTGTACATGGTGCAGAGGCTGGGAGAGTTCATTTATAAAAAAGGTGAGAATACAACAGTTAGAAAAGTGTCCCCCCCCCCCAGCTGGGAATTCAGAATGCCTTTGGGGTGGGGGGGAGATGGTGAGTGAGTTTGGTTGGTTAATTTATGTTCCTTTGTCTAGGAATGTCTGTATAAATTCCATCAGACCTTCTGACCCTGTCTTGGCAGATACAAGAGTCTGAACAAGAGCACCTAAATCGAATCAAAATCCTGGAGCAGATGTTTCGTTTGAAGGCTTTCTGTATACCTTACCCCCATTTCACACATCTATATACATTTTCATATGAGCCCTTAATCCTATATGTATTCCATCCTCCATGTTGGACTATGGCTTTCCTCCGTACCTTTCCCTATCCTTGTACACACAGGAGGGCTCATTGACAAGCACAGCCACAAAGGCAGTCACACAAAAATGGATACAATAATTGTACCTGCTACCACTACACATTTCTATCACTTGCACATATTTGCACAAAATACCACTGTTTGTTCTGATTAATCGTGTGCATGTATGCTATTAAAGCAGGGGAACCCTGGAGCTAGACTACAGCGAGCGACGGAAACAACCAATCCCCACTATAAAAAAGTTAACCCAATTACTTTTAGATCTGACCAAATGCAAATCTGTGCAGGGGTGCAAATTTGCTGGAATTGTTGAAAAATCTGCTGCATTCTGGGTACAAAAAAACATGGTAAATTGCTTCCAAAATTACACTTTGCACATTGCACTTGTATTCAAATATAAGCCCTTTAGCATTGGGTAATTTAAGTAGGGTAAACTAAAGGTGGCCATACACGGGATGATTTCAGCTGCCGATATCAGTCCTTTAGGCCAATTTGACAGCTTATCTGCTCGTGTATGGGCACCTCTGATGGGCCTCCCCAACCAACATCTAGCCTGAAATTGACCAGATCTCATTTGGGAAGGTTTTTCCATCGGATCAGGGACCACATTGGCTTATTGATGGCACCTATGCCTGCTATTCGATCCTTTGGCCCTAGGAAATTAAGGTATTGGTCGAAGGTCTTTATCAAAGAAAAAATCAGTATCACTGGGTCTGAGCGAGTTATTTCATCAAAAGTGGTAGAAGTCGGTGGTAAATGTCTTTAAAGATAGGGCAAAGTGCAGAAAACAGTGCTGAACATTAAAACGATAAATGAATAAACAAGCAGGGGGCCATTACAATAATATTATACAAAATACAATAATTAATGGCATTTTGGTACCCTTGTTCCTTGGGATTGATACAATTACCCCAGTGCAACGTAAACATCATCTAGGCCTTGGGGAAACTGAAAATGTCACACTCTAATTGGTCCATTTCTTAAGGGTCAATAAAAGGATTTTGAACTTGGCAACTGGGCTGGGCGGAGGTAACTTGTAAAAAATCTGCTGTACTACTGAATACAAATAAATAAAAAGTACAGTTGCATTAAAGATTCCCCAGAGCTCCATTGTGTACAAAATACCTTTCCTTAGCGTGTCTCATAGACAAATGTCAGTAAATTGGGCTAAAATTAGCGGTCTGTTCCACTGGAGGACCCAGTGCCAGATGCAGCACCCCAAGGCATTACACTGGCCATTAACTTATAAAGAACCTTGATTTCTTCTTGTTTTCTATATCTCTTACTGGAATTCTCACCAATATCAGAGAGGGACAACCAAGAGAGGGAAGATAAGAAGCTACAGGGAACCATGAATTTTTTGGTACCCTTGTTCCTCGGGATTAATACAATTGCCCCTATGCAACACAAACATCATCTTGGCTTTGGTCAAACTGAAAACTCTAATTGACACTTTACTTAAGTATTTTTTAAGGGTCAGGAAAAATAGTTTTTTTTAATTCTGGCAATGCATGCTGGGTGGAGGTAACTGAAAAACAAATCTTCTGTACTTAATGATAAATTGTCAGCACAGGTTCCGACACTATGGAAATTGCTTGCTCCGCGACGCATCGTAATCGTTTATTAGCTCCACTTTGCTGATTCCACTTCAACAGCAAATTAAAATGATGTCACCATTTCACACGTTGTAAGTTTGATAGTTTGATGTTATGTCTGAGAATGTAACCCCAAGGGGATTCCTTGCAGAATTAAAGACTGGGAAAGCCATCAACTCTATTACACTGGCTGGTACTAATGACAATCATTTTGACCCACAACATGTCATTAAAATTGTAAAATTAATACTTTGGGCACTGAGTGGCAGCTGCTAGTCCTGGAAATCAGGGAATGGCTAAAAGTGATAGCGTTATCGGTTTATACTTGTAGTGGCTAACTGAATGACTTTAATAAAGCTACCTTTATATGTTGTTCTGTAAAGATATAATATTTTCAACTGTGAGAGAACATGAAAATTCAGTAAACCTAATAACCCAAAAATCAGGTGCCTCACTGTTTCTTGGGGAGAGTCATACAACAATTCTAATTTATTATTCAGTATAGTCAAGAGAATTCTGGAGGTCATTTTGCAATTAGGATGCTGAGGGTTATTTAGCCAACAGAGTCCATTTTATCAGGAGAATTCTGAAGGTCATTCAGATGATTTAGTCATATGAAGAACAAGACCAAGAAATGAATCATTACTTTCAAAAAGCTGGAAGGTCTTTCCCCTCTGTAGCCAGGTAAATGCAATGGCCATGATCAGGGGTGGGCCAAGCCGACCGGGCGCCCTAGGCAACCCGGTCGGCCAACTCCGCCCACCTCCCCGCCCCCCCCCCGAACGGCGCATGCGCGCCAAAGCACAGGAGGAGGTGCAGGGGGGCAATGCGATTAGATTGGTCATTGCCTCTGCCGCTAATGACAAGTGTTGAGGCAATGACAAAGTAGCACTAGGGGTATGCAGGAGAGTCTCCTGCCTGGCGCCCCTCAATCGTTGCGCCCTAGGCAGCTGCCTACCCCTAGTTCCAGCTCTGGCCATGATTTCTAAAAAGAGTTTCAAATTCTGATTCATCAGACCATAGGGCAGTTTTTCACCCCATCTTAAATGCGCTTGGGCCCAGAGAAGGCAGTGGTGTTTCTGGATCAGGTTTATATATGTATATATGTATGTATAAATGTATGTATGTATGTATATGTACAGGTATGTATGTATATCTTTATTTATAAAGCGCTACTTATGTACGCAGCGCTGTACAGTAGAATACATTAATACAAACAGGGGGTTATTAAGATAATAATAGATAAATACAAAGTATAACAATAAATACAAATAAATACAAGATACAGTTGCAATAAGTTAAGAGTCAAAGACACAAGAGGATGGAGGTCCCTGCCCCATAGAGCTTACAATCTATATGATGGTTTCTTCTTTGCATAGTAGAGTTGTAACTTGCATTTGTGGGTGCAAAAGGGAACTGTGTTCCTAGACAGTAGTTTTGGAAACATTCCTGAGCCCATGCAGTGATTTCCATTACAGAATCGGGTCTGTGTGTAATGCAGTGCTGTCTGAGGCCCTGAAGGTCACTGCCATCTGAATCTTTTAATGATATTATGTTCTGTAGGTGATGAGATCCCCAGATTCTCAGCAATTAAGCAAAGTTATTCTTAAATGTTTGCAATATTTGCTCCCCCCCAGAGTCTTGAACCCCTCCCCATATTTACTTCTGAGAGACTTACCCCCTCTGGGATGCTCTATTTATACACAATCACCAATTGGTGATTTTTATTTATTTTTTTAGCCCTTACACACCTTTTTCAGTCTTTTGTTACCCGTGTCCCAACTTTTTTGAAACCCATTGCTGGCATCAAATTAAAAATGACCATATATCTTTCAGACAACAATAACGTTTCTTAGTTTCAACATCTGATATGTTGTCTTTGTTCTGTTTCCAGTTAAATATAGGGTTTAAATGATTTTCAGATCATCCCATTCTTATTTACATTGTACACAGTGTTACAACTTTTTTGGAAAGGGGGTTGTATATCTCCACCACTAAGTTGGCTGCTGTGTATAAACCCTGGCAGCGCCTCATCCTTTCCGTGATTTCCCATAAAACGTACTCAGCCCAAACCAATTATTCACTTATGAGAGCACATTAATGGCAAGTTTGTGACTTACGTAGTGCAGCTGCATCTGGAAAAATCTGGCAAACTTCTGTATGTGCAATAACCAATAGTAAGAGCCACCTACATGCACAGCCAATGGTGTCAAGAGAGGGTTGTTTCCAGATGCACTTATTCTTGTAATTGATGCCCAGTGCCCTTTCTGTACCTTGTACAACTGGTGAAGGGACTAATAATGTGCTGAATGATGCCTTACATTACACATATGTCTTTCCATCTACAGTCTCTGGCTTCCATTAGGTAGCATCTGTGTTTGCTTGATGTATCATTTAATTCACTTTTTTTTCATAGTATGCAATTCAATTTAAAAAATTGGAAATTCCCCTTAGGGGGTCAAACAAAAGACTTCATTATTATTCAGACATGCTTTATGGTAAAGGCAGATTATTATATGGGGGGTAAAAAAAAAAAAAACCCACATACTAAAGTAAACCTTTTATAGTCAACATAATGCACCATTATGATGCACCATGCAACTTTGAGCTCTATAAGAGGTGATAGAGTAAAATGATCCCCCATGGTGATCCACAATAAAAAATGATCTAAAATATCTCACTGGGGCAAAAAAAATTACTTATATAAGCAAAATTGATTCCTTTTTCTAAACTGTAACTTTACATATTTGTCATATTATAGAGTCATCTCTGTATTTATGCAAGTCTATGATTTTATACATTTTGGGGAAGATTTTAAATTGCATTTTAAAAATGTGTACCTATTTGTTGCCTTATTCACCAGTAGATCCCTTTCAGAGGACAGTGACAAGTGAAAGTTATGGCAGAAGAAACAATGGCTGAGCATTACCACTGCTTCAACCACAACTCTATAATTGGGAGGCAATAAAACCCAGCCTTAAGGAGCCCTTATATAAATATCAGTGCTTTAGTGGTTTGAAGGCTATGGCTGAGTTAATAAAGAATACAATAATGATGGAGGAGCCAGGCAAAACTGCCATCCACTTAATGCTGTTACCATCACTGATGATGATACTAAACACGTTTCCTAAGGCAGGGAAAATGGAGCCTGTTATGTAAGAGGCACTGAAGGCTACAGTCTATAGCAAAGTACATTTGGTAGTACAGGAAACCCACAGTTATTTGTTTTCTGGGCTTGTACTCAATAAATAAATATAAGGAAAGTTAAATATATCTCTAAATGCCAGAGCAAGATCTTTGATGAAATGGAGAAATTCCAGGAGGCTGGGACAAATAAAGTAGTGTTGGAGAACAGAAAAATGGCTCTAGATTCTTGTTATAAGGACCGGCCTTTGAAAAGGTTAGATAAAAGGTGATCAACCCAACTCCACATACCAGTATATATATTTTAAAAACAGTGGCTACAGAGTATACTGACGTTTTTGTGCCTGAATTAGGACATAATTATAATGGGGTCGGGAAGACGTAAGTGGAATCTTGAAGCTTCAGTTTATATAGGTGTTTGGAATGACAAGTAAAGGGTCATTATGCTTGTCTGATACCACTCATGCCTTCAGTTGTACAGTTTAGTGTTTTGGGCAGGCCTGACTGTGCATCTATGTGCAGCACAGTATATTGCATTCAGGTGTGCTTTACTGTTTATGCATACCTATACAACTTTATTTGACTATACTTTACTTGTATTATAGCATGAAGAAGCAAACAGAGACTTAGGGGGGGTCAATGTATTCTATTGTTTTTCCATGTAATGCTGTATGATGTATAATGTGCATGCATGTGTTCTTGAACGTTTTATGAGGAGGAGGCATCCTCCATTAGTATTCCTACGATCCAAACATGGGCATCATAGCATTTAGGGACCTACCATAGACCACTATATCAATGCATGGACTTCATGGATTGGACATGCTATAAGGCCCATGCTATTTCTTAACTGTCATCTAATTTATGTTAACTTTGATTGTGTTTTTACTTTGTGTAGCACTTTTCTTTGTTTAGCTAATGTTCTCAATTAGCAGGCAGACTGCTCCTCCCTGAGATGTAATTCCAGGTTGTGGAGACCCAATAGATGCAAGAGGAAGGAGTGGAGCGGACTCCATCTTTCTTGGTAATTCTGAGAATAAGGAAGTTCAGGGGCCCAGGAATTGGTTTTCAGAAGACTGCTGGCTCAGCAAACTACTCACTGATAGAGGGGGAATAGAGGCTTCACCAGGAAGGCAGGAATAATATCCATACATCTAACCACTAATTGTATTGCCTGTTCCTCCTGTATGTACTATTATCATATTGTAAGAATATACAGCATTGTCTATTCAGGTAGCATTGTACAATGAAATATAAATACATACATGCTCACATTTACCATTTATTTATTCTTCTCATGTAGATATTGTTGCAGTGGCCAGTTTGGCCCCTAAGAGACCAGCCATGATGGGAACTAGATAAAAGATATAAAAATAAACATAAAGAATATAAAAAATAAAACACAACAATGTATGCAATGTAAGCACTGGCAAGGCAAAATCCAGTATAAATTCTTACCTCCACTTGGCTGAGACTTGGCTCAGTGCCTCCTGATTTCCTGCTGCAAAGAGGTCCAAATACTTTCAGTAGACCAAAAGGAGGACTATGGGATCAGTGTTTGGAAAAAGTCAGAACAGACAGCCGAAGGCATAGTCTATATTCAGGTATCCAGTCAGGGCAGGCAGCAGTTGAGTATCCAGGGCAGAGCAGGGCAGGTGGCAAAGGCAGGCAAGGGCTAAAAGAAGGGCAGACATGAAAATAGTCAGTGGTAATGGGAAAAGGGCTTCATGTCCTGCATTAATGTTAAAGGAAAACTATACCCCAGAATGAATACTTATCCAACAGATAGTTTATATTATGTTAAGTGACCTATCTTACCAAACTGGAATATATATATCAGTAAATATTGTACTTTTACATCCTTTCCCTTGAGCCGCCATTTAGTGATGGGCTGTGTTCTCCC
The DNA here is from genome assembly GCF_000004195.4 of Xenopus tropicalis. Lineage (NCBI taxonomy): Eukaryota > Metazoa > Chordata > Amphibia > Anura > Pipidae > Xenopus > Xenopus tropicalis. Next base: position 197,480,485 of record NC_030677.2, on the reverse strand, counting down.
TCAGGGATCAGCTGACAGGAAATAATGCAGCTCTAACTGTAACAGGAAGTAGTGTGGGAGTAAAAGGCAGAACTCTGTCCATTGATTGGCTGATTGGTCTAGCAATATTCTGTACACAGGGCATATATATGAGTGTTCTGACTGGCAGGCAAAAAGAACCAGTGGTGTATTCAGAAGGCAGCGCAGACAGACCCAGCTACTCCCATGCCCAGAGAGCAGATACATTCAACTGAGTACCAAAAAATACTCTCCCCTAAAGCAAAAAATAAAAATGACTTCATTTTCAAAATGAAACTGAACAAGCCCCCCCCATGACACTTTAGTTCAGCCCAACGCATTGTTATTAGGCGCACATGAAATGTTTCTTTTTTTGATGACAGTGGTTTGTAAATGGCTTAATCTATTTCATACACATATTTTACAGCCTTTGTTTTCTCAGCAAAGTGTTGGCAGGGGTTTGAATACTAACTCTATGCAGATGCAAAATTCATGGAACAGTATTTGTGTTCTTGGAAAATTGGAGAAATGTTGTTATTGCACAAGGAAATAATACCATTGATTTTTGCATCTCGTTGACTGTTATTGTGCACTATTTATGATAGTGTGTACGCCAGCATCGCCAGTGATGTTACCAAACTTTATACAGTACAGGTATGGGACCTGTTATCCAGAATGCTCAGGACCTGGGGTTTTCCGGATAAGGAGTATTTGGAGTCATTTGGATCTCCATACCTTAAGTCTACTAAAATCATTTTAACATATAACAAATAAACCCAAAAGGATTGTTTTGCCTCCAATAGGATTAATTACAACGGCGTAACTTGGTCATGCAGGGCTCACCTGCAGAAAAATCTTTTGATAGGGCCTGGCTCAACCAGTACCTCCTCCCCTATCCCCTCTTCCATCCAAACTGCCCCGGCCCTGACAGCGCCAGTATATTTAAGGTAGCAGAGGGTCCCCCAGCGACCACGGGGTCTGCTGTATATATGGTTAAGCCACTGATTAATTATATCTTAGTTGGGATCAAGTACAGGTACTGTTTTATTATTACAGAGAAAAGGGAATCATTTAACCATGAAATAAACCCAATAGGGCTGTTCTGCCCCCAATAAGGGGTAATTATATCTTAGTTGGGATCAAGTACAGGTACTGTTTTATTATTACAGAGAAAGGGGAATCATTTAACCATGAAATAAACCCAATAGGATAGTTCTGCCCCCAATAAGGGGTAATTATATCTTACTTGGGATCAAGTACAGGTACTGTTTTATTATTACAGAGAAAAGGGAATCATTTAACCATGAAATAAACCCAATAGGGCTGTTCTGCCCCCAATAAGGGGTAATTATATCTTAGTTGGGATCAAGTACAGGTACTGTTTTATTATTACAGAGAAAAGGGAATCATTTAACCATGAAATAAACCCAATAGGGCTGTTCTGCCCCCAATAAGGGGTAATTATATCTTAGTTGGGATCAAGTACAGGTACTGTTTTATTATTACAGAGAAAAGGGAATCATTTAACCATGAAATAAACCCAATAGGACTGTTCTGCCCCCAATAAGGGGTAATTATATCTTAGTTGGGATCAAGTACAGGTACTGTTTTATTATTACAGAGAAAAGGGAATCATTTAACCATGAAATAAACCCAATAGGGCTGTTCTGCCCCCAATAAGGGGTAATTATATCTTAGTTGGGATCAAGTACAGGTACTGTTTTATTATTACAGAGAAAGGGGAATCATTTAACCATGAAATAAACCCAATAGGATAGTTCTGCCCCCAATAAGGGGTAATTATATCTTACTTGGGATCAAGTACAGGTACTGTTTTATTATTACAGAGAAAAGGGAATCATTTAACCATGAAATAAACCCAATAGGGCTGTTCTGCCCCCAATAAGGGGTAATTATATCTTAGTTGGGATCAAGTACAGGTACTGTTTTATTATTACAGAGAAAAGGGAATCATTTAACCATGAAATAAACCCAATAGGACTGTTCTGCCCCCAATAAGGGGTAATTATATCTTAGTTGGGATCAAGTACAGGTACTGTTTTATTATTACAGAGAAAAGGGAATCATTTAACCATGAAATAAACCCAATAGGGCTGTTCTGCCCCCAATAAGGGGTAATTATATTTTAGTTGGGATCAAGTATGAGTTACTGTTTTGTTATTACAGACAAAGGAAATCATTTTTAAAAATGATTTGCTTATAATGGGGTCTATGGGAGATAGCCTAACTGTATTTATTTCCCTTGCAGGCTTACTGGAAATTAATATTAATTTTTCTACTAAATACACGCTGATTAAAATGATTACATGGACTCCTATAGATAGTTCTGCACATCTAGACACACAAAATACTGAGTGGAATCACTCCTAGGTAGCATTTGAAATAAGAGCTTGGATAGTGAAATATATTTTAATTGCTAAAGGCTGAGCGTTTTAGGGTGCGGAGCAACTATCCATTGGGTTAACTGCAGGAATTTGAAATTAGATGTGATCATTTCTGAGCTAATGTTGGTAGAGCCTGAGCTAAATTAGGCGACCAGACGTGATCAGACGGAGCATTTGCTTGGGAGGTAACAGACTGAACATAACATAAATCCATATGAGAAGATAGACCATGACTTGCGTCTACGTTTTTCCAGGTTCTATGCAATTTATCTATACAATATGCTTCTAAATTCTAAAACTCTAAATTCACATTTTGATATACAGGTATCGGATCCCTTATCCGAGAACCCGTTATCCAGAAAGCTCCGAATTACGGAAAGACCATCTCCCATAGACTCCATTATAAGCAAATAATTCAGAAATTTAAAACTGATTTCCTTTTTTTATGTAGAAATAAAACAGAACCTGTACTTGATCCCAACTAAGATATAATTACCCCTTATTGGGGACAGAACAGCCCTATTGGGTTTATTTCATGGTTAAATGATTCCCTTTTCTCTGTAATAATAAAACAGTACCTGTACTTGATCCCAACTAAGATATAATTACCCCTTATTGGGGACAGAACAGCCCTATTGGGTTTATTTCATGGTTAAATGATTCCCTTTTCTCTGTAATAATAAAACAATACCTGTACTTGATCCCAACTAAGATATAATTACCCCTTATTGGGGGCAGAACAGCCCTATTGGGTTTATTTAATGGTTAAATGATTCCCTTTTCTCTGTAATAATAAAACAGTACCTGTAATTGATCCCAACTAAGATATAATTACCCCTTATTGGGGGCAGAACAGTCCTATTGGGTTTATTTAATGGTTAAATGATTCCCTTTTCTCTGTAATAATAAAACAGTACCTGTAATTGATCCCAACTAAGATATAATTACCCCTTATTGGGGGCAGAACAGTCCTATTGGGTTTATTTAATGGTTAAATGATTCCCTTTTCTCTGTAATAATAAAACAGTACCTGTAATTGATCCCAACTAAGATATAATTACCCCTTATTGGGGGCAGAACAGTCCTATTGGGTTTATTTAATGGTTAAATGATTCCCTTTTCTCTGTAATAATAAAACAGTACCTGTACTTGATCCCAACTAAGATATAATTACCCCTTATTGGGGGCAGAACAGTCCTATTGGGTTTATTTAATGGTTAAATGATTCCCTTTTCTCTGTAATAATAAAACAGTACCTGTAATTGATCCCAACTAAGATATAAATAATCCTTATTGGATGCAAAACAATCCTATTGGGTTTAATTAATGTTTTATGGATTTTTTAGTAGACTTAAGGTATGGAGATCCAAATTATGGAAAGACCCCTTATCCGGAATACCCTTGGTCCCGAGCATTCTGGATAATGGGTCCTATACCTGTACCTGCTCTGAACTGTATTTATCAATGGTTTAACCATTTGCTAAATACGCTTCTAAAAATCCCATAGTGATGAATAAAACGTGGGTGATTTTTCATATATTAAGCTCATAATTCACACTTTGATAGATCTGCCCCTTAAGGTCAATCTTTTAACACTGTTTAACCTGGCTCTGTGGTGGGAAATACTTATCTTACATTGAAACCCTACTTTAATATTCAGGCTACCAAGTGGTGCTTAAACTTCCTGTCCATTTCTGGTTATGATGAGCAGAGATGTTTCTGATAAAACGAATTACCAGTCAAAAGAGAAGCCCTCTGATAATGAACTGCTCAAAGGCTGCTGCTTAGAAAAGACTAAGGCTTGTTCAAAGGCAGATAAGGACTAGAACAAATTGCCTTGTTTAGAATGGGAGACGGTATAACATTCAGTGAAAAAAAAATCAATTTCTAATGAGTGCATTATAATGGCACAAAATCAGGAAAATATGGACTATTCATTTAAATTAAAAAAATAGGCAGAATACATTTTCAACTCAAGTTCTGTTTGTCGAGCCCTTTTTTTAGCAAAGGTGTATTTACGTGTATACTGTCCCTTTAAAGTGCCTCTGGTCTTTTCTCACAATTGGTGTTTTCCTAATATTTGAAAGTTGTTTTTTTGTTACATAGTTGGCAACAAGCTCACTGAACTCATGGAAAGCAAATGCTTTGTCTTATTGCTCTGTTTGCAATGTTACATGTCAGTCTGGAAGTCATTTATTAATGCCTGGCTCATTCAGCTTCTAACAGCCAGTTTCCACTTGCTTAGCCCTTGTCACTTCTGATCAACACATTAAAACTCATTTTCTTCTCACTTCTTGTCGTTTCTACTGCACTGGGTCAAATCAGTCCACCCTAGCGAGCCATGGTTTGGGCACATTTCTAAGGATATTCTGCAGCCAAAGTACACAGGTTTGATCTATGTACCAGTGAGTTGTGCCTCCTACTTGGTCCCTGTAAGGAGATTACCATTGACAAAATACACAGTGCAAGCAGCGTCAGGAAAAACATCTAAACAATCCAGTGAAAACGTCCTACATTCATAGCATAATATCTCCATACGAAGAATTGAAGAATTTTTTTGTGCACATCATTATTTAGCTTTAGAAAAGGAGTAAATTACCCTATAGCCTCTATCTGGAAAAAAAAGAAATCAGAGTTGGTAAGGCTTTTTGTTCAGTAATGGTGAATCATTTGTACAGACTTGTCTTACACTCGGGTGGATGAAGCTACAATCCATGAAAGGTTAAAGTAAGCACCATTTCCATTATAACATCCTAAAGTTTTTTGACCTCTTATGCAGGACTTTTCCTCTTAAACCTGCATGAGTAAAGTGAATACAGCCTCCTATATGATGGTCTTGGGGCCCCTACTGTCCAACGGCTCAATATATATATTTTTTAGAAATCATCACTCTAATGTGAGTTTGCAAGAACAGATAGGTGTAAGGTTGCCTACCCCTGCAGACATTTGCCTACTCTTGGCATAACATTACCTAAGCTCTACTTGCTCTACTGTCACCTATCATCACCATCTAGCCCTATATTAGACCTCGTGCTGTCCTCAGTTTTGATGTGAATCTTTTTTCTGACATCTGAGTCAGTGATCTTTTAATATCCTACCATTCTCTCCATTTTAATGAGGTAACCTTATAATCATTTCTACACTGTCCGATGCAAACATTTCATTGGTTTTATTGGTCTCAGCCACTAGACTGCTGATCTATTATCCAAATCCAAAAGTTACCACTTCTTTCTGTAAACCATCTTTATCTTGCTTGTATGCTGACAAATACACGTAGAAGACAGGAGGCATATAAGTATAGCCCAATACATTGCTGATTTTTTATTATAGAGTAGCCACCCTTTCCATCGTACCATCCCAAAGTTATTTGACCTTTTATGCAGGACTTTTCCTCTCAAGCCTGCCTAAGTATGTATGTATGTATATCTTTATTTATAAAGCGCTACTTATGTACGCAGCGCTGTACAGTAGAATTCATTAATACAGACCGGGGGGTTAAAGATAATGGATAAATACAAAGTACAACAATGAATACAAATAAATACAAGGTACAGTTGCAATAAGAGTCAGAAACACAAGATGAAGGAGGTCCCTGCCCCGTAGAGCTTACAATCTATATGGGAGGGTAACTAACAGACACAGATAGGCAAATATAAGTGCCGTAGGTCACAGTGGGTGACATTACAGTATAAGTGCCAGTTTCCAGATCAGGTGTTGGGCGAGTGCTCCATAAGGTAGTCTTTAAGTTTAGTTTTAAAAAGACTGAGGGAGGATTCTCTCCGGAGGAAATCAGGGAGGGCATTCCAAATGTAAGGGGCAGCAGGGCAGAAGGATTTAAGGCGGGAAACAGCAGTAGTAGTGGGGGGCGAACAGCAGTAGTAGTGGGGGGCGCTCTAAAGGTAGCCTCCTATATATACTGTAGCAGTAGCAGTAAAGCTCTAAAGGTAGCCTCCTATATATACTGTACATATGTGATGCTTTGGGCCCCTAATGCCCACGGGCTCAATAAATGTATTTCTATGAAATCATCACTTTAATATAATCTGGCTCCTGAACATTTGCAAGAACGTGATAGGTTGCCTACCCCTGTAGACATCTGCCTTCTCTTGGCATAACATTACCTAAGCTCTGCTTTCCTATCACCTATAATAACAATCAAGCCCCATTTAGACCTCCTGCTGTCCTCAGTTTTAATATGAACCTTTTTTTTCAGACATCTGAGTCAGTGATCTTTTAATATCCTAACGTTCTCTCCCTTCTAATGAGGTAACCTCATAATCATTTCTACAATGAACGACGCAACATTTCAGCGGTTTTAATTGGTCTCAACCATGAGACTGCTGATTAGGCTTTTATGTTTTTTATAATGGCAATACTAATTTAAGCAACACTCTTGGCTTATGTGTTAGACACTGCTCCTGATGACATTTGGGCATGAAAGTAGGAATGTTGTCAGTGATCTCATGATATAGCCATTGGTTCCAGGGTGGAAACGCTTACATTTATTGCGCCTTGCTTCTGTCCCAGAAAGCCTGTCAATGTAATATTTCGCTTTTATTTATCTATGCCAAATCACCCAATTAAGAACAGTATTTTAGGATTAGTCTTCCACTTAAATTGCCTGAAATACATAGCTTGTTAAAGATAATAGACAATGCAAATAAATGAACTCATGATACTGAGGTACTAAAAAGCAGTGTCTGAAAGACATGGATGAAGGAAACATTTATGATGTAACAATATGGGGCTACTGAGTTCTTAAACACACAAAAATTTGACCTTACTTTTATAGTCCAACCATTCAGTGGGCAGACTGAATACTCTTGTGGCTAATGGTTGAATGTAGCACTCCTCGACCTCAAGTCTACTTCTTTATTTCCTGGCTTATTATATTCATTTTCATGCTTAAAGAGATACTGACACCAGAAATTAAACCTTTTTTTATATCTATCATAACACTGTCTTTCCATGACCTTCATTTTTGCCAGAAAAGTATTTGCCCAATGCTTTTACATTCCCTATCTGATCCCCCATGTTCCTCTATGAGGGGGCGGCCATATTTGTGCAGCAGTAGGCTGTTAGCATTAGAAGCTATAACTGACAGGCTGAGAAGGGACAAAACTGTCAGGTTTGGGAAATTCAAATTACAATTATTTACAAAAGCAAATCTGTCAGCGAAAATCAATCAACATGACCTATAGGCAACTTTTATGTACATTCATATTTTGAGGAGTCGTTTTTCAGTGTCAGTATCACTTTAAGGGTAGTCCTATTACAAACTTCTTGAAATGTTGAAAGTGTATCCCAAAGGCTAAAGGTGCCCATACACGTAAAGATCCTCTCGCCTGGCAAGGTTGCCAAGTGAGCAGATCTTCTCCCAATATCCCCACCTACGGGGAATTTAGGCTAATTCGGTTGTTTGGACCTGGGGCCAAATGATCCAATTATAATGACTGGAATAGGCGCAGTCAGCACAGTCGGCTTATTGATGCGGTCCCCGATCCACCTGAATTGTTTAACCTGCCCTATCGATATCTGGCCAATTTCAGGCCAGATATCGGTCAGGCAGGCCAGTCGTTGTTTCCCCTACACGGGCCGTTGTTGTTTCCTTCTTGGCAGGCCCGTGTATGCTTTATTAAAATGGATATATACTCACATCTGTTTTCTGTTCATTGGTTATATGAAGAAAAGTGTTAGCCTAATATAAGTTATGAAGCCCTGGGTCTATATAAATTTACTTTACATAGTTTATCAGTGCAAAGGGGTTTGTTATATTTACTCTTCCATCCTTTATATGTGTATATATATATATATATATATATATATATGTATAAAATTATTTCTCATGCATGTTTGCATATGCTGTGGACAGTAAAAACAGAGCAACTTCTTGGACTTATTCTTCATACCACACCTCCAATTTTATATTTTACATCTTAGCCTTAGATTTGTTGTTTGTCCTTAAAACTGCCATCAAGGTTATTCTTGAATTGTGATATGATGGGGATAAATAATATTCGCAGAAGAATGTATGCCTACAGAATTGTACTGAGGGCAAAAATGCATGTTTGGTATGATATTCGGTGGGTGTATGGCGGCTGGAAGGGGCGACCGATATTGCAAAGGCTGCGGATATTGGTCGTCTTGCCGATCGGTCGGGTTAAAAGATTTTGCGCCCGAGCAAAAGCTACGTTTAGGGCTGAATCGCCAGGTGGTGATAGAATTTCTATTGTTTCTACCTCCATATCTGGTGATTCAGCCCTGAACGTCAGTAGAGGGTAGGAACAATAGTTATTGCTACGTGTATGGCCACCTTAAGCCAAGTGCACCACCTGTGTGGATCCAGCATTACTTATGTTTTGGTTTATTAGTACAAGGGATTTGTGGAACCATGATAAGTTGGCTGGGTGGATGGCCAAAGAGCACGGCTGAGACACAGTAACTTTGCCTTTTTTATATAGTAGAACATTACTTGTATTAAATCCTATCTTTATGTGTGGAAAGTGGTCTAAATGGTAGAAGAAAAGCTGCCCTACATGGGGCTTATACTGCTGACTTCACTGTGTAAACTGGCTGGCATCTGGCCTACATTAGTATAGTAAATGCTTTTGCTAATATACAGGATTGTGTCCTTGATAGTTACATGTTATTCCACATGAAGTTATATTCCCAATCAGCACAGTTTATTTTATTAAATTCCCAGCTACACCATTGCACCCCATAAAATTTGCAGCCTGCCCTTTGCACATAATTGTCATAATTACATTGAGAATTATGGTTGTGTTAACAAAATCCACCCTTCAAACCAACGCAGTCCGTGCCTGGCTGGAGAACTTGCTTAAACTTTGCTTTTCAAGGAATCTGAGTGTTCATAAAACATTTTAATATATTCCTGAACATTTTGAAGACGAGAGGTGGAATAAATGCGGGCATGCTGTTTCTTTTTCAATAAATTGGCTTTCTGTAAATGGGAAGCGTTATTATTACTTTAGGACCATATTCATTTTTTGTTTTTTCTCGACCAATATCTAATACACATCTATGGAAATGTGTTATGACTGATCAGTCCCAGTGGGGGAAAAAGTCCAGTGGGGCAAAGAAGGTAATGCTAACAGTGTTGTACTGGGCCAATGAGATTCCGGGAGAATTCCTATTGGACCCTGCTGTCTGAGGCCACTACTTACCAGGGATCTTCAGGGTGGGGGAAGTTTTCCAGTGGGCAGAAGTTTGCAGTACTGGGCATTGGCAGGAAGAGGGGTATGTGGAAGGGTGGCAGTAGGTTTGTGGTGAGGGACTTCTGTGGCTGGGCTGCTTGTCTCCTTCAGGTAATGGCACACGACGGGGAACTGGCAACTTTGTAGATTGTAAGCTCTTTTGGGCAGGGCTCTCTTTACCTCTTGTATCAGTTATTGATTGCTTTATATGTTACTCTGTATGTCCAATGTATGAAACCCACTTACTGTACAGCGCTGCGGAATATGTTGGCGCTTTATAAATAAATGTTAATAATAATAATAATAACCCTTTGGTCAGCCCCAGATACACCAGTCCAACACTGGGTGCTAACAGTGTCTTATCTACCATTACACACAGTTGTTGTTTCCAAAATAGTTTTATAATATATTGGCATATTGGTGTGACCTCTAAATTTCCTTACATTGTTTTATTTCATGTCTTATATGATTATTATTAGACTTCTTTTTGGCTGAGAAGATGGAGACTATTATTACCCATCCCCACACAGAAAAGAGACTATAGGGCTCATTTAATATTGCCTAGTATGGCTCCTGTTAATCTTTAATGTATCATAACTTAGATACAACTAGTTTATCTGTCAGGCTTTATCAAAGGAGTCAGCCAAGCTGGAAGGAGAGTTGAAGGAGTTACAGCACAGTTGCTTATCCCTTTGTAGGCAAGGAAAGCTGAATCAGACCTAGAGAGTATTTAATAAAATACACTTTGCCCTGAAGATACGCTCATTTCCATGCCATTGACGAACCCAGGGGCCACAGGAGTCATTCCCATGGGCGCTAATTAAAGTTCTTAACAAGACATTTATGATGCAGGTAATCTCTGTTGACAGTAATGCTGCTTTAGGCTTAAGAGCCCGTCTACTGTAGCTAAAGCACTCCGTGCATGACCTATTCTTTTTGTACCTTTCTCTTACAACGTCCAGCTTCATTACCTTAAGGAAATAAGACTATTTATATTCTGTTTTACATTACTCCACATATATATTCTGCCTTACATTTATTATGAAATACACATGCTGTATTGCTAATTGGCAATCTGTTAATATGCACACTGTAGGCTACATTTGCCTTTCTGCTCACTGGTGGTTCACAAGTAGAATACAGGTATAGGACCTGTTATCACCCATTATCCAGAAAGCTCCGAATTATATGAACGCCATCTCCCATATACTGTATTCCATGTTAATGAAATAATTTTTAAAAATGTGTTCCTTTATTTCTGTAATAATAAAACAGTAGCTTGTACTTGGTCCTAACTAAAATATAATTACCCCTTATTGGGGGCAGAACAGCCCTATTGGGTTTATTTAATGGTTAAATGATTCCCTTTTCTCTGTAATAATAAAACAGTACCTGTACTTGATCCCAACTAAGATATAATTACCCCTTATTGGGGCAGAACAGGCCTATTGGGTTTATTTAATGGTTAAATGATTCCCTTTTCTCTGTAATAATAAAACAGTACCTGGACTTGATCCCAACTAAGATATAATTACCCCTTATTGGGGCAGAACAGCCCTATTGGGTTTATTTAATGGTTAAATGATCCCCTTTTCTCTGTAATAATAAAACAGTACCTGTACTTGATCCCAACTAAGATATAAGTAGTCCTTAGTGGAGGCAAAGACAATCTTATTGGGTTTAATAAATGCTTTTTTAAACTTAACATATGGGGATTCAAATTACGGAAAGATCCCTAATCCAAAACACCCACACCAGAGAATTCTTGATAACCGGTCCCAGATATTTTAAAGATATTTACTTGATCTGCTCCACCCAAACAAATACAAACTATGACTATGCATGATTAGTAATAAGTTCAGATGTGCAATGCATAAAATCAAGGGCTGGCTACAATGTGCTGATTACTAACCACCCCTGAAGCTATTGGGTTTTATAGGTGCTTTAGAACAGATGAAGAGGTAACAAGCATGTAGAGATTTACCCCTTTTCCATCTAATTGCAGTCCAAACTAAGCAAAGACACCATGGTGGGTTAGTGGGTACTATTTCGCTTTGCCAAAAAAATTGGGAATCTTTTGAAAGATTTGCGAAACGGTGAAAAATGTTGTGTGTCAAAAATAATATGTTTGAAGCGTGACAATTCTTTTGATGAGAGACAATTCTTTTTGGCGCAAGACAATTCTTTCTATGAGAGAGACAATTCTTTTTAGGTACGCAATAATTCTTTTGATAAGAGACATTTCTTTTTGACGCGAGAGACAGTTCTTTTTGATGCGAGAGAATTCATTTTGGCACAAGACAATTCTTTTGATGAGAGACAATTCTATTTGACATGAGAGACAATTCTTTTTGGCACAAGACAATTCTTTTGATGTGTGACAATATGTTTGATGTGCAACAATTCTTTTTTGATGTGGGCAACATCAGCACACAGCAAATTTGTGAAAAATCCACCAATGGCAAAACACGGAAGTTCGCTGTGAATCCTTGCCTGCCGACTTTTTTCACCCATCACTAGTGGGTACCAATTCTGCAATACCAATACCAATTCTATTGTCCTGAGTTTGATTCTGTCCTGGGTACTATCTACAAGGATGTCCCTCTTATGTCCGTGTGGGTTTTCTCTATTGCCAATCAATTATCCCTGCTAGCAGTGGTGCTTACAGGAAAGCTTGAGTGGTGCCCTAAAGCCATGATTGCTGACCAATGACTAGTAAAGCCATGACTAACAGGTTGGATTTCACCTTAATAGTGAACTTTGGATTTAAATAAGGGAAGGTTTTATGGAAGGGTAATGCTCTCTTCCACACAACTGTATAGAATAATGTTTATAGATTGTCCACAAGAACAGGCAGGGTGGGTAAAATTAGGAAAATGTTAAAGCAGTGCAGTTACAGAGGAAGTTGTAGAAACATGGCAGATACAGGCAGGGCTGAGCCAGAGAGATCAGAACCAAGAAGGTAAAGACAGTAACCTTGAAGGAGCTCACATCCCACAGGTCAGAATGAGTAGAAGGAAATAAAGTCCTTCACCAGTCAGAAACCAGTTATACAAATACTCAAAATTACAATGGATATGACAAAAAGTACAACACTGGGATAGGTAGGAACAGTCGATAATAAGATTTGGGACCGGAACCAGATGCAGCCCAACAATTTTAAAAACAACTGGGCTTTTATAAGTAGAGGGATATGAATGAAAGATTAAAAATAATTGTTGAGCACAACCTGTGCAGATAATGAGTGGTATTAACGCTGGAAGTTGTGGAAGGTTGATGTTTCCATCTTAACCTCCTTTACATTCCAGGGCAGGGCTCCATTGTCTCCATAACTCTTCTTTAAATACATGATAGTTCCACATAAATGGAGAATTGGGCACTCAGGGAAACCTGAGCAGTAGAGAGTGATCCTTGACTGAATTGTAAGTGAGCCACTGATACTAACTGTAAGAGAACCACAAGCTAAAATATTTAAGAGCCACCAAAGGAGGAGGCAGAGTAGTAACACACTACCCCAGCCTGAGCCCCACACCAAGCATTAAATAATTCCTTTTTAGAATTTGTTCCCACCACGGACAGTTCTGCAGTAAATGCTTAATAAATTCTGCCCATCGTTGGATAATTGTCCAACTTTGTTATTGTTGTAAGTGACCAACTGAAACCTAAATGAGAATAAATACAATGGGATTTTAACAAGCAATTAATCCTTGCGTCAGGATTATTTTTATTGATTTGGTAGAAGTTGAAAGCGGTGCGATTTGGTCCTTGTAATCGTTTCAATGTGCACGTCAGCTATTAGCTGAAATAGAATCTTCCGTTCCCTTTACATCTGGGCAAAGGTCAGGCAGGAAGCTTCAGCATAATTATTTTTAAAAAGGGAATACAGTAAGGATAGAATATTCCACACGTCATGATGGGGTAGATTAGGACACCACGTAAAGAAACCACTGATTGCCTAATGTTGCTCCATTCATTTTCATGTTGCGCTAAGGGGGAGAAACATGAGTTAGTTAAATTACTTAACTTTGTAGCTAAATACATTGATTGGCTGCTGCATGTACTTGTTGGGCTGAAACACTTCCATCTTCATTCAGTATGTTTGATGCTGTTATTAACTGCTATCAGATATCAACTAATTATTAATCCAAGTTCAAAGTCTTAATGCTGTTTATTCAAGATAATAGTCCAACAAATTTCTACCTTCTCTGATGATGAAAGATGTTTGGGCAGTGATCCTTAGGGCCGTGGCAAATGGGGAGATTAGTCGCCACACGAGAAATCTCCCTTGTCAATTGCTAGAATGTAAATTGCCGGTAGGATGGCATACGCGGTGCCGAAAATCGCCTCTCAAGGCAAATTTGGTGATTTCGGCAAATTGCCGCGTCTCGCATGCCATCTCACTGGTGATTTACATTCTAGCCATGGGATGGCATTTCGGGGAGATTAGTCGACGGGCGACAAATCTCCCTTGTCACGGGTGACTATTCTGCTCGAAATGCCACCCCATGGCTAGAATGTAAATCGCCGGTGGGATGGCATACGCGGCACAGCGTCTGTCACAGCCCTTAAAGTCACTTATATCAGTCAGGAGCAAAGGTTAACTCAATGATTGTGAAATTCTCCATTTTTAAATTCAGCTTAGTACTGTCGAAAGGGCAGATAAATAAGGCGCTGCATAGGCTAAGGGAACAAGAAGTGGGAAAGGGGTGTAAGTATATGGAGCAACCTATTGTTGTGCAAAATGCATGAAGATACAGCTATGCATTAATGTGGGGGTGCCTAACCCTTTGTACTCAGATGTGTGGGAGCCACACAAGCATGAAAAAGTTCTTTGGGGAAGCCAAATAAGAAATGTGATTGGCTCCCATGTGGTCCCATGTGGACTGCCAGCCTGCAGAGGCTCTGCTTGGAGTAAAACTGTGTCTCTGTGCTTCCAAAACTTGTCTCCAAGCCAGAGAATTAAAAATGGCTCCTACTTTGAGGCCACTGGTATTAAAGCAGTGATCCTTCTATTGGGATAAAATGTTGCCCATACAAGAGTTAAGCAGTGTGTGTGACCAAACTGCACAAGGAGTGTGATCAAATAGGATCCCCTTGATTAAAGTTACAACAGGAACACCAAGCAGGTTGTACAGAGACATAATAAGCATTATATGCGCAAGTTCAGTTATTACCCCTGTACTACTAAGCCCAAAACCACTGGGAATTTTAATGGAATAGTGACCCTTTCAAAGCCAAAGCCAGTGTGAACTTCAGTATCTACATATGCAACATAGCTCCCTTGAATGTGTCACAGCGTATAGTGTTGTTGAAGTTGAATATTTTTTACTTAAGATCCACATCCTATATGTAAGGCGCAGTCTTGCCGCTATCCTCATTAGTGCACAGCTGGTAGTAGTTGGAGTGAGATAACATCTAAAGATGGAGTCAGACACCACATTGAGATTTTCAGGCTGATTGCATCTTTCCTAAATAAGTGCCCTTTCCCCCTGCAGATTATACTGTCCAACGCTACCAATACCACACACACATCAAAGCTTCCTTTCCTTTATTTCCAAGGCTTTCATCATTGGTCTTGAAATGAATATGGACAATAACAAAAATTTAGGCAAACGCTCTGGTCACTGAGCATAGAGTAGTGGTTGTCAGACTAATTCAGTTCATGCCTCACTTGAATATTTGACTTTTTGAAGGCTGACCTCCCTGCTTGAAGGTCCAGTTTGGATCAGGGCTCCCTATAGCCCACAAAATGAGTGCAGAATTATAGAACATATTGGTGTATCAGTCATTAAGTCACAGTTTCAGTAGTATCTCAGACAACAAATTCATACAGTACACATGACCTCCAGGCTTTCAGGTGTATCTAGACGATCAATTAATCAGATTTTCACTCTAACTGGCCTTCAGTTAGAGTCCATAACCAATAGTGGGCAAAGCCTGAAGTAATTTGCCACATTATCTGAACAGTCTTTCAGAATGGGGACTGCAGAACCAAGTTTGCACCTCTGCTTCAGTTAAGGTGCCCATACATGTGAAGATTCCCCACCTACGGGTGGGCGATATCGGGGAACATGTAGGCTAATTTGATCGTTTGGCCCTGGGGCCATTTTTTTCTTTGGACTGTGGATATACTTGTGGATATACTTTTTGTTATTTTACTTCCAACTTTTGTTGCTGTGTGATGTCATTGGAATTTACAAAAATAAAGTGCTCGGATGTCACGTGGTTACTCTCCAGTGTTCTGCCATGCGTCTATTCGGTCATTTTCATGACAGCAGGTCATTGCATTATCTTTTAGGTGACAAACTTTCTTTGCTACTTTTCTCTGGTGACTTGTCAGATGTAAATCGTACCATTGGCATGTTGGGCGCCATGAGGTTAGTTTCCCCATTGCTTGGAAATCCCCATATTAATCACACTATCCAGGTATTTGGGCTTGATGAGTATTCCTCATTGGCCTAGGGTTATATATGACTTATATATGGCTTCTTCTTAGCTTTGTAATTTCTTAGCTTTAGTCATTTGAAAGCCCCAGTTCTTTCTCTGTGGGCTGCATCTTCTGACCAATGTGGATGTCTGCTAGAGAGCCTGGGTTCAAACAAGCCCCAGTAAAGAGTTGTGGCCCTGAGGAAACCAGCCCCTTAGAGCAGTCAGAGCAGTGTTGGACTGAGATGGCAGGGGTCCACCAGAAAAACCTGGACCATGGGCCCACTCACAAAACTTTAATTCCTCCTCTCCTAGTTCAAACTCTTTATTATCCTAGTCTCTTTTCTCGACATACTATACTTTATTCTTTCATCTATCAAGCTTCCATGTTCCCATGCAGAAATAGAGAATGACTATGAAATAAGCTAAATAGATAGAAGCAAGAGGGCCCACTGGCACCTGGGCCCACCGGGAGTTTTCCTGAGTCAGAGAATAGGGACTCGGTGAGCAAGGTCAAGGAAAGAGTCAATTAGTTAGCAACTGTATTCTTCGCTGGTTCCTGGTTACAAACAATTTATGCTTTACAGGACCTTGGTAATAATTGACTTTAGTTGGATATTATAGGTTGTTGGGGAAAAAATAAAAAGGGTAAATGTGGGTCTGAAAAAAGGCTCCCAAAGTACTGCACAGTTTTATTCAAAGTTACACATTGAGTTCCCTGGATAAGGATTAGCCATTTAGCAAGTTGGATTCTGGACACTTTATTTTGATGAGAAAATGCACAAATGACCCTTAGTGGCCCTGTTAGATAATGGAAACCAGTATCATTCACTGCAGCCCAGTCTGTAAGGCTTGTCGCTAATCTTACAATGATCACAAAGCGCCCGGTAACCTGATCAGCTTCATCTGTTTGTTCGAATGAACAAGTCTTTCTATACATTCTACAGACTCTGCTCCATTACAAAAAGCAGTGAAAGGGCCTGTTACAGGTTCTGTGATCTCGTGATATGAATGAAATTTGATGAAAGACAAAGCCCTACAGATATGAATGAGACAAGCACAGCATATGTAATTCACAATTCTCTCTTATTTCTCCCATGCCCGTTGGCAAAAGCCATCTGCTGAGAATAGAGATCCCGCGCCGCATAATAAAGCCATTTACTTCTTCATCACACACCTAACTTGGAGCTCTGTGTTTAGACACACTTTAATGTGCCTTATGAGCACTTGAAATAACCAACAAGAATAAAGGAATAAAATACAACACACAAATAGGGCCTGATTCACTAAAGGGCGATAAAAATTATTGCACGCTTTTTCACGTTAAAAAACGCAAAATACCCCATGCAAAAAATCGCCATTTTCGCATGGGGTATTTCTCGCACTAGTTTTACCGTTTTGCGTTAATTTCCGCGCTGAAAAGAATACGATCGCATGATTCACTATAACTTTTGCGCGCTAAATATCGCATTCGGCTATATGAAAATTAACACCTACTACAGGCAGGCGAAAAATTATACAAAAGTACAGTAAATTATTTTTTGCAATAAAATATGGACTTACAGTGTTATTTATTCAAGTCTGTGTTTCCCCCAGAGTGACGCAGCCGCCAGTTTGCAGCGAAATGTTCATTTTTAATACAGTAATTTTCCGCAAGTATTGGCGTGTATGGCTAACATGGCGTGCGTTCATTTGCGCAACTATTTCTATTTGGCTACAAGTGATGAAATGTTTCGCCAGGCATGGATTTTTGGATGTGCGTTGAATTTTTTTGCGGCGGATTTTTTAATGCGTTTCGCAAAACAATCCGCCAATGGCAAAACGCATGAAAAAATTCGCCACGCAAAAATTCACCTCACCTCCACAAATTGATACAAACGTCAAAAAATAATAGTCACGGGCAACAATTTTTTTGCCCGCACAACATTTTTGCCGTTTCGGGGATCTTTCGAAAGATTTGCTAATTTTTCACTAAAGAAACCAGAACACATGGGCGTCCGCAGAAAATTTTCCAAGGGGGGGCAAGTAAGCTAGTATCATCCTGCAACAGACAAATATATATATATATATATATATATATATATATATATATATATATATAAATATATATTTTTTTTTTGCAGGATGATACTAGGGGAGGCTAAAGATGGCCCATACACAGACTGACCTACAGCTAATGTGACACTTAGTGGATTCGCTGCTGGCGTAAAAAGTTAACCTCCCAACTACCTCTTGCCGTTCCCACTGACTCCCAGGGATACTGTACAAAAGTGCGGGGGGGGCTTTTTTGTTTTTACCCTAAAATGTTTAGTATGTTAAAGTATTTATACGCGCATTTCTGTGAGGGGATCTGCAAACATTTGTGTTTGTGATCAGGGCTAGTTCGCATTCAAATTCACTTTTATTTTTAATGGTTTTTCAGTTATTTAGCTTTTTGTTCAGCAGCTCTCCATTTGGTATTTCAGCAGCTATCTGGTTGCTAGGGTCTTATTTACCCTAGCAACCAGGTAGTGGTTTAAACAAGAGATGGGAATATGAATAGTTAAGGGGCCTACTTGGAAAAATAAGTAATACAAAATTATAATAATAATAAAATTGTAGCCTCACAGAGCAATATTTTTGGCCCCCATTTGAAATCTGTATAGAGGCAGAACAGAGGCCTGTGTATAGTACCTGGGTATAGTACCTGTGTATAGTGCCTGTGTATAGTACCTGTTTATAGTGCCTGTGTATAGTGCCTGTGTATAGTACCTGGGTATAGTACCTTTGTATAGTACCTGGGTATAGTACCTGTTTATAGTGCCTGCGTATAGTGCCTGCGTATAGTGCCTGGGTATAGTGCCTGGGTATAGTGCCTGGGTATAGTGCCTGGGTATAGTGCCTGTGTATAGTACCTGGGTATAGTACCTGGGTATAGTACCTGGGTATAGTGCCTGGGTATAGTGCCTGGGTATAGTGCCTGGGTATAGTGCCTGGGTATAGTGCCTGTGTATAGTACCTGTGTATAGTACCTGTGTATAGTACCTGTGTATAGTGCCTGTGTATAGTACCTGTGTATAGTGCCTGTGGGATGAAATCTGCAGCAAAAGTTGAGAGTTGGTTCTCAGGTAAAGTTACAGCTGCAGATTCTTCTTTTCAGTCTTCATTTGTTTCCAGTTTGCAAAATCTCCCGATCCCTGTGTGCATCTGTGCTCTGATTGGTCAATTTTACTGTCTGTCAAGGAAGCTGTGCTCTGATTGGAGAATCCACAAGAAGAAAGATCCAATCGGAGCACAGCAAAAACGGGCTTGAGGAGACAGTGCAGAAAGTAAGGTTTTTTTTGCTACTTTTCCAGGGGGGGGCAAGTGCCCCCTCTTGCCCCCTTCTGTGGACGCCCATGCCAGAACACATTTGCTCATCACTAGTGGCTACTATTTATAAGCATCTACTATTTATATGTGTGCTACCATTCATATTCGGCGATTATTCGCGTAATTTAGCGCATGTACAGGCAAATACCGCATTGAAATAGTCTTTCGCGAGTTAAATAACGCTTGCAATATCGTGCGTAAAAAAGCGCGAGTATAAGAATAGCGCACGTTTTATCGCCCTTTAGTGAATCAGGCCCATAGTCTCATATATTAGTTGTCTGCTCCTTCTGCCATCTTTCTTAAATACATAAGGACATACTGCTGAGGAATTTGATCAGACAAGCGGAAAAGAGACTAAAAATCAGTTCAGAGCCTTATACAGTATTGGCAAGGTTTTTCCATTGGTCGACAAGCTTTCCCTTTGTTGCGGAAAGACACAATAAAGCCAATATATTTGTCTTCTTGATTGTGGTATTCTGCAGTCTCCTGTCCCCTAGCTTTTTTTATTAAAAGTGCAAATACAGTATAGAAACATTGGAATGATGTGTGGCAAAAAGCCAACCCGCACAGACCCTAACCTGCTTGCTCTCAACCTGAACCCTGTTCAACCAACCGCATCATTATCATTATATACTGACCCCGCCCATCTCTGACATCACCAGAGGGGGCAGAACAGACAGGTGCAAATATATAAATAAGTAGATGCCAGGTGGCCACCGTGGCATTGTGGAAGGGGTGTTAGATTTTTAGTGTTTTCCAAATTGTTGTACTATATCTGGCTTCAGTTCCCTGGCATTAACAATTATAATAGCAATAGAACAGAAGAAGATGGCTAGCGAAATCCTCAACTTTACTACACAAGCTACAGGTAAACAATCATTATATTGCCTTTTATGAGATAGCAGAAAGGTATAGTTTTTGTCTAAATTCAATATCCCTTCCCACCATATTTTCCTGCTTTCATAGAGCTTTATTTGTTGCCCTAGATGTCACCCTAGGCTTTAGCTGAACAGTGAATGCGCTATCATCATGCACAAATTGTTCACCACATCAGTATGTGCTCCAGACTAATGACCATATTACATTAGGATCACTTACATAAGGAGCCAGTTAACCTAGTACTATGCTTTTGGAGCATGGGAGGAAACCACAGCACACAGAGGAACCCAACATAGGCACTGGGAGAACATGCAAACTCCTTGCAGATCAGGCTCTGGTTGGATTCAAGCCTAGGACCTTACCAACCACACTATTAGAAGAAGAGGAACATATGCATTATAAATGAATACTTCATTTGTAAACAAGACACTTATTCCTAGTAACCAAGGACTCACTCATTGGAGGAGGATTTGTTTGGAGGAGCTACCAATGGAAGCTTTTCCATGAAAGATCTTTGCACTACAGTATATATGAATAAATGGCATTTTTCCACTTATTGACCCATTGTCACACCTTGTGTCTCAGCCCTTTCTCCTTGTAGATTGTAAGCTCTTTTGGGCAGGGCCCTCTTCACCTCTTGTATCGGTTATTGATTGCTTTATATGTTACTCTGTATGTCCAATGTATGAAACCCACTTATTGTACAGCGCTGCGGAATATGTTGGCGCTTTATAAATAAATGTTAATGTAATGTAATGTAATTGTATTGGTCTTGAGACTCTCACTCATAGGGGTGTATTTATTAACATTGGAGACAAACATCACCAGTGATGTTGCCCATAGCAACCCATCAGCAATTAGATATAAATGGTCACCTACAAGCAGGCCCGGATTTGTGGAGAGGCCACAAATGCCCAGGCCTAGGGCGGCAGAAGTTTAGGGGCGTATGGGAGTTTAAAGGAGCGCATGCGCACTCGCGGCTCTGGGGGGGGGGGTTGTAGTGAGTTCGCTCATGCGCACTCGCAGCTCCGGGGAGGTGTTGTCGCACATGCGCACTCGCGGCTCCGGGGAGGTGTTGTCGCGCATGCGCACTTGCGGCTCCGGGGGGGGGGTTGTAGCGCGTTCGCTCATGCGCACTTGTGGCTCCGGGGGGTGTTGTCCTGGGGGGGTTGTCACGCGTTCGCACATGCGCGCGGGTGGAGGAGGGGGGGCGACCAACAGGGGCGGCCTCGGGGCGCCCAGAACAGAAATCCGGCCCTGCCTACAAGTTAGAAAACAAAAGCAAACATCTGATTGGTTGCTATGGGCAACACCACAAGTGACATTTGTCTCCAGTGTTAATAATCTCTTATTAAATGTCTTCTTGGAACTGAGAAACATGATTATTCTGTGAGTCCTTAACAATGTAAGGTCATTTGGTCTAATATAGTCCTATTCTATATGTATATATGTAACAGGCACAGAGAAGCCCCATGCAATGTTAAGCACCTAGTGGATGTACTTTACACTGTAACAGCATCTGGAACTGTAATATCCCGAAGTAAAGTTCATTATTCATAAGGAATAAAATAAAAATTGGGATCAACCTGGCAAAAGGGCAACTTAACACTACAATGCGGTTTACAAAGGTTACAAGATGCAAAAATGTTCCTTTTTCATCCAGTGATTTTATGGAGATCCCAATGTTATTCCCCAACACAATTATCAGTAATCAAAACTTACAACGGCACCCTTTGTGTTTCAAGATAATTAAGTCGTAGGTGCCTTAATATCATTTGAGAACTTCCATACTTTGCCTTTAACATCTGTCCAGTGCATTCGTTTGCCAACACAATCCTCTGGAAACCAAGACACATAACACTTCAAAGGTGCTTCATTTACCAACAAGTTTTCCTTGTATGGATGGTGTCAAAGGTCAAGAAGCCCCCACAACATCAGTTGAATGTTTTGGGAGTGGGGGGGGGGAAAGTATTTTATGTTGGAGAGAAATATTCAGTGTTTGTAATTTCACATCAACATACAGAGGAGTCAAAAATATTTGCAACTGCCCATTTTTTTGGTTCAGACAGAAGCATCGCGACAGGACGGTCATCCATCATAATCTGTCCACAAACCCAGATGCAGTCACTTATTGTGATGCATCCAGATGTAATGGTGGGTGTAATTGTCTTGTCAGGGATCATTAAGTACAACCACGTTAGGGCCATTATGGAAATCAAACACTGCAGGCCACAGTGTCGTTTATTAGATTTGCAAATATTTGTCTCCGTTCGTAGAGAAAATATCGTTGTTTTCTATTAATATATGCAAAATGAATTCATGAAAACCCGCCAATAGGCTGGTGTTCAGTTTCTGCCTGTTTCCTGCCGCTGATCTGTAAAGCATTCAACTGTGATCTGTATCGGCATTTTACTTCAACTTTAACGGCTGGGATAAAACCCTGGTGGGTTTTTAAAGAGCTTTCCACCACCTAAATGATCTTGTGAGGTTCTCAATCAGAAATCAGTGGCCTCAGACTGAGGCTGGCACTTTGAGCCGTGATGGTCGGATCCAGCCTGATGACCATTTATGGTGAGACTTTACATTTAGAAGCCCAGCTTGAAGGTCAATTAGGTGATTATGGGGTGAAAACTTTTGCTGTCCTAGATATTACTATAAAAGCAAAAAGTATCTGCACACGCAGAAAAAGTAAATACAAAAAGAAAAGGGGCAGGCCCCTTTTTTAATTTTTTTGTCCCTGATGAAGACCCTTTATTGGGTTGAAACACGTGGAGATATGATTTTGTACTTAATAAATTTTCTTTTTGTATTTACTTTTTCTGAGTTTGCAGATACTTTTTTGCTTTTGTGATTATTTTTGAAGTTACTGAATGGGTTTTCTCCAGTGTCTTTGTACCTCATTTATTACAAGGTGTGACATTTTGCAATACCAGATATTACTATGGCCGTGACTGATAGACCAATGTTTTCCTTTGCCTGTAACCTGAGCGAAGAGGGACCCTGACCAAAGGTTGGACCTTCAATGGAGATTTGAAATGAAAAGTCTGACAAGCCAATGTCTAATATGTTGTGCATTATTGCCCTAAAAATTATTATTGCCCTTCCTTCAGGAGGCTGATCTCTGCTTAATGTCTGTACTCCCCCAATTTCACACATACAGCTGTCAGCTACCTGGCTTCTTAACTTCAGGGTTCTTGTAAGACACACTAGATCCAGAGTATGTGTGCAGACCTAATCATTTGGCCCATGGTTTTGGGCAAGGAAGGCCCTAAAATTATTTTGCTGTAGACTTTGTGTCTTCTCTTCTTTTAAATTGAACTTCATCAGTCTTTGACACTGAGCCCCCTATTGCTTGTGCTGACAAAAGAATGAACCTCCAAGGGAGCTTGGGGGTTCATTCTTTGGTCAGGCACACCTTTAGCTAAATACATACTTACAGATATAGGAAAACATTGCCGTGTCAGCCATTCAGCCATCCTTCCAAGAATATCTAGGACAGCAAATTAGTGTTCATCCCAAATCTCACGCTAACTGAACTTTAGTTCTCCAAGCTTCCTGGGGTAGGGGCAGCTCCACAGTTTGCTCTATAATTATGTTCTAGGCCAGGGGTGGGCAAACTATGGCCCGCGGGCTACATCCAGCCCGTTGGCCTTTTTAATCCGGCCAGCTGACTCCGGCCCCTTTAAAAGAATTATGGGCCTTTATTGGTTACACCCCGTGCGCACGCGTGACGTCAGCACGCATGGGGTGCAATCATATAAAAGGATGCAGCGTGGAGCCGCGGACAGAAGCAGCCGAAGGACGGAGGAAGCAGGAGGTCGCTGGAGGAGGGAGCCGCAGGAAGCCGCAGGTTGCTGGGGGGGAGGATGCTGGGGGGGAGCTGCAGGATGCTGGGGAGTGGAGCTGGAGGAAGCTGGGGGGGAGCTGAAGAATGCTGGGGGGAGCTGAAGAATGCTGGGGTGGGGAGCTGCAGGATGCTGGGGGGGAGCTGAAGGGTGCTGGGGGGGAGCTGAAGGATGCTGGGGGGAACTGAAGAATGCTGGGATGGGGAGCAGCAGGATGCTGGGGAGAATGCTGGCCCGGCCTGTCTGTAAGTAAATGTGGCCCCAGAGCTAAAAAGTTTGCCCACCCCTGTTCTAGCCCCAGAGTTTATGAATTATCAATCCGAATATAGAGGAGAGCACCATAAAGCAGAATTCTGCTAAAATGCTATTTATTTCAGACCAAAATACACAACATGTTTCGGGCAATGTGACGCCCTTTATCAAGTGTAAGTATTACTTGAACAAGGTGAACCATTTAAACCATAACTCCACCCTCTGTGTCCATTGATTGGTATTCAGAAGTGTCCATCAAAAGTCAAAATTTTCTCATGTGTTGCTTGTTTTTCCTTGCCATTCATTCCAATTTTAACACTGTGTTTCATCAATAACATCGATTATAAATCTGCGAAAAATTCATATACTAAACTTTAGAAGTACAATTACAATATAGATGGTCCCCAACCACCCTACACCATATAGAAATGATTAAAAACAAACATAAACTGGCTAAAACATATCTCATATCCAGTGTTATATTACTACACAATTTTAAAATACATAGATTGAATACTAATAATGGTAATCACACCATCAGGAATTACTTAGTTTATGGATTATGTTATTGTGCCAGTATATATTTCTATTTTATTCTTGTGTATTTATTTTCTAGTATTAACGTAATAACCTGCCGGAATAATATAATGGAAACAAAAGGATCTAAAGGGGATTTTCTTGCAAGCCCAAGCTCTCCAAGCATACCCTTTTAGCATGGCTGTATTCTTTATGTAAAGCCACAATTAATCACCTGAAATCCATGGCTTTGTGCCCTAATATACCTAGATGCAAAAATTCCCCAGAACCGTCTGTGAACTTTATTTTGAGTGCTGAGAATAGATTGAAATTCTATTGTCTTCTTTGTAGATTATTCCCAGACCCTCACGGAAGGTCAGATGTTGACAGGCAACCGTGACTTCTTCCTCAAAGTTTAGTCTTCTGTGTATCTAGATGGTGATTCATGTCCATTTCCCCCCAAATGTTGCTTCTTTGATGAACAGCCACTTCAGGAAACCTACAGAACCAATATCTGCTGGAAAATGATTAGATGTGTGTGCTGCAGACGTCAGTTTGAAAGAATTTAGTTTTCTGCAATTAAACTGAAAATCTTTTGTCCTGTTTTACATTTGTCTTATAATTCTCTATAGTTTTTAAATAGTTGAAAGAGACCTATAAAGGTAGTGTAGTATTCCTGCTTGGGCGCACTCCACTGCCTGACGTAAACTCATATCCTAATGTCCCACCACTTATATATAGATTGTAAGCTCTACGGGGCAGGGACTTCCATCCTCTTGTGTCTTTGACTCTGAACTTATTGCAACTGTATCTTGTATTTATCTGTATTTATTGTTATACTTTGTATTTATCTATTATTATCTTAATAACACCCTGTTTGTATTAATCTACTCTACTGTACAGCGCTGCGTACATAAGTAGCACTTTATAAAGATATACATACATACATACCGTATTTTTCGCCGTATAAGACGCACTTTTTCTTCCCCAAAACTGGGGGGAAAAAGTTAGTGCGTCTTATACGGCGAAATGCGTCCTCCTCTATGTGCCGCGGCTCTCTGCCACATCTTCGCTTTTATAAGGTTGCGCCCGTGCGTACTGACGTCACACACACAGGGCGCAACCTTATAAAAGCACAGAAGCAGCTGGGAGCCGCGGCACAGAGAGGAAGACATCACGGGAGCCGGAGGCCGCTGGGGGTAGGTTAGGGGGGAAATGGAAGGTGCTTGGGGGCCCTGGGGGAAGCTGAAGAATGCTGGGGTGCCGTGGGGGAGCTGGAGGATGCTTGGAGGCCCTGGGGGACGCTGAAGGATACTTGGGGGGGGGGCCCTGGGGGAAGCTGAAGGATACTTGGGGGGGGCCTGGGGGAAGCTGAAGGATAGTTGGGGGGGGGCCCTGGGGGAAGCTGAAGGATACTTGGGGGGGCCCTGGGGGAAGCTGAAGGATACTTGGGGGGGCCCTGGGGGACGCTGAAGGATACTTGGGGGGGGGCCCTGGGGGAAGCTGAAGGATACTTGGGGGGGGCCTGGGGGAAGCTGAAGGATACTTTGGGGGGGGCCTGGGGGAAGCTGAAGGATACTTGGGGGGGCCCTGGGGGACGCTGAAGGATACTTGGGGGGGGCCCTGGGGGAAGCTGAAGGATACTTGGGGGGGGCCCTGGGGGACGCTGAAGGATACTTGGGGGGGGCCCTGGGGAAGCTGAAGGATACTTGGGGGGGGGCCTGGGGGACGCTGAAGGATACTTGGGGGGGGCTCTGGGGGAAGCTGAAGGATACTTGGGGGGAGCCTGGGGGAAGCTGAAGGATACTTGGGGGGGCCTGGGGGAAGCTGAAGGATGCTTGGGGGGAGCCTGGGGGAAGCTGAAGGATACTTGGGGGGCCTGGGGAAGCTGAAGGATACTTGGGGGGCCCTGGGGGAAGCTGAAGGATACTTGGGGGGGCCCTGGGGGAAGCTGAAGGATACTTGGGGGGCCCTGGGGGAAGCTGAAGGATACTTGGGGGGCCTGGGGGAAGCTGAAGGATACTTGGGGGGCCCTGGGGGAAGCTGAAGGACTGGGCCTGGGGAAGGATACTTGGGGGGCCCTGGGGGAAGCTGAAGGATACTTGGGGGGGGACTGGGGGAAGCTGAAGGATACTTGGGGGGCCCTGGGGGAAGCTGAAGGATACTTGGGGGGGGACTGGGGGAAGCTGAAGGATACTTGGGGGGGCCCTGGGGGAAGCTGAAGGATGCTTGGGGGGGACTGGGGGAAGCTGAAGGATACTTGGGGGGCCCTGGGGGAAGCTGAAGGATACTTGGGGGGCCCTGGGGGAAGCTGAAGGATACTTGGGGGGGGCCCTGGGGGAAGCTGAAGGATGCTTGGGGGGGCCCTGGGGGAAGCTGAAGGATACTTGGGGGGGCCCTGGGGGAAGCTGAAGGATACTTGGGGGGCCCTGGGGGAAGCTGATGGATACTTGGGGGGGCCCTGGGGGAAGCTGAAGGATACTTGGGGGGGCCCTGGGGGAAGCTGAAGGATACTTGGGGGGCCCTGGGGGAAGCTGAAGGATACTTGGGGGGGGACTGGGGGAAGCTGAAGGATACTTGGGGGGGCCCTGGGGGAAGCTGAAGGATGCTTGGGGGGGCCCTGGGGGAAGCCTCATTATGTGCGAGCCCAGAGACAATTAACTTTATACAGTTGATATAAAATATTTTACTACAGTATTTGGTTCAGAATCTTTTTTTCTAGATTTTCCTCCTTTAAAATTGAGCGCGTCTTATATTCCGGAGCATCTTATAGGGCAAAAATACGGTACATACCACTTTCCTACCATTGCTCTGGTGGGATTGTGCCTTCAACATTGTAGTTTCTTTTGTGGTTAAATGTTTAAAATAAAACATATAATTGTATGTGCTTAGAGGGGCCCCAGGCCTATTCATGATCCTATTCTGTAGGTGTGTATGTAGCCTTGCCTCCTCCTTTATAGCATAAGGAGAACAACTTTGATGAGGGATGAGATAGCAATGTGAGTACAAGAAGAAGTAACTCTATGGGGGGGGAATTCACAAAAGTGATGATATTGAGACAAAATAAAAGTGGAGATAGATTTGTCGGATTTACCACCTAACTCACAAACCTCTATCTCCACTTTTGTGAATTTGTCTTTTAAACAGACAGTTTTCAGATTTTGTCATTTTACCAACATTTTTTATGAATTTGCCTTTAGCTCTTAGTAAATCTGTCGGTGCCACCAAACCCAGTCCCACAGCGACAGGAGCCTTGGGATAAGGATTTTACCAGCAGGATTTTGCATTTCATTTGCCATTTCACTTTGGAGCATTTCCTGAGGGGTAACTTTAGTTTGCCCAGGGAAACTATACATCATTTTTTTCTATATTTCTGTGTAATTCCACTTCTGTAACAAGAGTTAAGGGTCTAAATACAGTCTTCTCTCGCCTCTACACATTACTGGGCAGCAGCAATCCGGCCCCCACACCAACATGCCCGGTGAATAGAGGTCCAACAGGACTAGGGCCCACCGGGTTTTTATCCAGTGCCTGTTGGGCCAGTCCAACCCTGTACCCCAATATCCCAGTTTGGGTGCCAGTGTGTATGTGCTGTTTGCTGATCACCAAATGGCGGCTGGGAACAGGTGGGGGCCAATGCTGTCAGGCAGCTCTGTAGTTCTGGACATGCTATGGGGGCACAGATAAGTTGGGGCAAATGTCAGTGAAGTGATTACAGAGGGGGCACTGCTGCTAAAATGAAAAATTTGCCTGGGAGGCTTTACTTTTCCTTTCAATAAAAATGTTTACAATATATTCACACAAAATGTTATTATTTCCTCATTGATTAAGCTAAAACGAGCATAATTATGTAAATGTGAGGTAAAAACTTTTTATATATATAAATAATATATATTGTAAAAGTAAAAACTTTTTTGATATAAATTGAACTTTTTTTAATCAGTGTTTTACTTGTTTATAAAATGTTAATGAGGCTTTTTGCACCTATTGTTCTAGGGTTAGAGAGAGACGTGTCCCCTAACAATAGTCTGCTAATCCCCATTAATATGTTACTGATCCCCCAGTGGGGCCCCTGCCTTAGGTGTGAAATAGAGACTGGGGGAAACAAAACAAAACAGAAGAGCTTAGAATTGGTCTAACAGAGTTACACTGAGCTTTACTCCATTTTGAAAATGTCGGGAAAAAATGTAGTTAAAATGTCGTTTAAACGACAAATTCACAAAAGTGTCTGTAAACTGTCTTTCTTTCACCAAAAACGGAAAAGTGGCGGTTGAGTCAGAATTTAGGCGGATTTCTGTTTGTGAATCTGGAGAAAGTGTTTTCCGACAGTTTTTCCACCACTTTTACTCCAAAAAAGGGCCATCTCCACTTTGTGAATTCCCCCCTATGAGGCTCATTTACTAGAGGACGTGATTGCAATTATGCCATGTTTTTAGCCCAAATGCCACATTCCTTCTCAGAATGACTTTGTCTGCCAACTTCAGGCGCTAAATGCTGCACCTTATAACAGAGGTACAATGATCAGAATGGCCATAGACTGTGAGAATATACTGTTATTTATCAAACTGGTATAGATGAGAACACGTTGGTGCAAACTCATTTGTGTATGTTCTTTTAATGGGCACAACTCAGTGCCTAGATGTGGGCGGGACAGATTCAGACCAACCAATTGTACCCTGCAGCGGGTTGCAGTTAGCTGACCCCTGGCAAGGATTGCTGTTATCATTTATATACCTTTGCATGTCTAGTGCCTAGCTATTGTAAATCTTCCCCTATAACTTTTTCACATTGATAAAACTACATGAATTGGATACATAATATAATGGTACCCATAAGGCACGCACTTCATTTAGAGGAAGAAAATTGGTTCTCATAGACAATTATGTATGCTGGCAGTCTTTTCTGCATTCTCCTGTGTGTTAGAAGCTGGAATTTCTCTTGTGCGCTGCCCGAGAGAATCAGGCAACCTTTAAATATTACGTTATCAATTTCTTGTACTTGTGAATGCTGAACTCAGTCAATAGGCAGCAAATAAGAGACCAGCCTGCACCTCACACAAGAAGCTACAAGATGAAGTGTCAGCTCCTTGCTAACCGCTGCCATTACTGAATGCACAAAGCAAGGTCATTGGTGATTCTGGTCATTTATAACTAATTATGGTTCATTTACAAACAAAATGTAGTGTTCAACTTTGACCACAATTCATCAATAGACACATGTACACACTATTCAGAAGAGGAGGTTAGGTGGATGCATTGGTGCCAAGCTCAGCCAAAAAGGGGTTACAGAACATATTTCCCTTCCTAGTTCCTGTGCCATCTGGATTGTTGGCCCATGTATGGCTAAATAGCACACACTTTGATTATTTGGCATATGATCTGAGTGATTTCATTAAACAGGAATTAGTACATGTATTGCCAGCTTCACTGCAGCAGTTCCTAAGAGACAGTGATCTTCTCCTAGTTGGTTACTATGCCTTTCTGCATATAATAACTGAAGTTGAAAAAAAAGTCACGAGTCCATCATATTCAATCTTCTGTCTAATTCAAACCTGCCTAGCTTCATCATGATCCAGAGGAAGTTTAAAATCCATATCCAGTTTGCCTAAGAGGGAGAACCTTAATTGATGCACATACACAAATACATATACTTCACCCTGCACTAACAAAAGAAGGATATGGTGCCAATCCCTTCAGAAGTCCAACTTTGTCATCCAACTGCTACAATGTTGGAAGGAGTTTTCTAAGATCTCATTGGAATAATCTAGCCACACCAGCATGCACCAAGAAAAAGAATGAGGAGCGTCTGGTAGCCGTCTTTCTCAGGGGTATCTTTGTAAAGAGTAATGTGAAAAAGACATAGGGCAACATCAAAAGGGACTGCATTCTACCAGAAAAGCTGGCAATTAGCTGTAAATAAAGGCTTGATACTGATAAAGAAAAGCCCTGCCCAGTATATCACCTACTTTTAGAGCCATAGAATGCTAATTCTTTTTATTGGTTACTTAGGTATACTTTGATTGAACAGAAGGTTACACGGACTAGGGGTCCTAATGGAGTCTCAGGGGCTTCAGGTCCTAGTATTTGGATTAAGGACCAAAGAGCCAGAGGCAGGAGTAATGCTTCCAAACTAAAATAAGCTTTATTGCAGCATAGGTAGATAATAAGGCAGGTAGGTAGGCAGGGCAATGGTAGGTATAAGCAAGCTAAAGTACTCAATAAAGCATACAAGGGGTTAAGTAGTTAAAAGTTCAACATCTATGTTGCAACCAGGGGGAAGCATTACATATGGGTAAATGTTATATACACACCATAATGAAACTGGGCTAGTCACTTGTGGATTAGACAAATCCCATAGAATTAAGCAGTCACTTTTTCTAATCTGTAAAGTAGGTTGGAACTCACCAGATAACATTGGCGGACCAGGTGCAGCAGCCCTGAGCCCGTAGCCAAACACCAAAAACTTGCTGATTTGTGCTCTTCTAGACCACCGATATGTAGAATTGATTAAAAAGGCAAAAGGAAGAAGGAGAGGTGTCTGGGTCTGCTTGCTGGGTGGCCTTACTATGATATTGTCAGGTGCAGCCACAGGTGGGTGGCTGGCAGGTAGGAGCTTATATGCCGTGTAATATGGATAGAGTGGGTACTTCACTTGTGGATCAGCAGGAAACGTTGTGAAGCTGAAACATGATTTATTATGAGGATTGAAATGAGAAGTGAGCAATAAGAAATACAAAAGTCATTACAACAGGCCAGTGGTCAGAGGCAGGCAGCAAACAATACAAGTCCGTATAGCAGGCAGAGGGTCTGGACTGGCAGCAAGCAAGGAGGGTCCAAATAACAGACAGTGGTCAGGGGCAGGCTGAAGACAGGGAGAAGTCAAATAATCAGGCCGAGGTCGATACCAGGAGATCCAACAGTGGTCAGGAACAGGAGCAGAGGAACAGGGTATGGTACACGGACAGGAACACGGACAGGAACACGGACAAGAACACGGACAGGAACTGGATAATGGAAAAAAGGCTTAATGATCAAGCATCCAGGGGTTGTTTGTAACAGCCTTATAAAGCCCATTAATTGTCAGATTGCAACCACCTGGGCTTACTAAGGGAGGAGGAGGTGAGTATGAACAAAGAAGTGAAGAGGGATTAACAATATTTTTAGGGCTGAATGCCCAAGTCCAGAGTTCGAGCACAGGCAGGTCCTTACAGATATAAACTTCTCTTTTAAATGAAGGATTTTAGATGGCTTCTCTGTGGGGCGGATTATTTTGGGCCAGAAATGCACTGGTGCCTAATATACAATAAATCAAGTCAAATATTATTAGGCCAAAAATGAGTAAACTTATAGTAAAAGAAACCATATGTATCAGGATGACTATCATGAAAAAACCCCGAGCTAAAGCTAGGAAACCGCACAGGGCAACATCAAAAGAGATGGCATTCTACCAGAATAGCTGGTAACTACTGGGGAAAATGACCAGAAGTGTGAACAAATGAACAGGTGATATCTTTAGTGAAAGTGGGCTCTTTAAATTGAAGTTTTTGTGCCAAGGTTTGGCTTGTGTTTCAGCTCAGGCATAAGTTTGGTGAGGTTACTATTCCTACGCCAGAGGTGTGACCATTACAGAGGTCTGGCTTTGAGGCTTAGGGCAGAGCCATAGTACTAGCAGGATATTTAGAAAGACTAGAGAACCCACTGAAACCTGGGCCCACAGGGAGATCACCTGGTATCATGGTGGGCCTTTCCAACCCTCCTGCCAAGAGAGGTGCCTGTAGTCAAGAGGTAACACTATACTACAAACCACTGTTTGTGTGAGACTGCAGTACAAGATCAGCTGGAGGGCCGCAGAATTAAGACCTTTTAGGTCAAAACCTTTTTCTTTGTTTGGCGTACGGCTTACAGAACTAATGTAGGTGATGGCAGGAGAAAAGAAATTATCTTTGATTAAGGCATGCTCGGTGTAAGGGTCAGATATTGTATATGTCTTCTCACTGCGCTATCCTTATTATCCAAACAACAAGCCTGACATAGGCAGAGCTTTGTAATTCTAAACACAAGCACGTAGATCGGTAATCCAGAAAGAATTCCAAGTATAATAAACAGAACAAGGTATTTGTGCATTGTTGGGCCATTAGGGAGTGCACACCAGCGCTTACGGCATTGATGTAGTGGGAGTTTCCCCCTATACATGATAGAGAATAGGTGAGGAATTCCGATTGTTGAGAAGGAGTCAGGCTGACCAGATTGGTAAAACAAACATCATTCTCTAGTCTTGTCTAGTAAATGATTCTAAATTCTATTTGTGAAATGTTGCTATTTCTTCAGCCAGGAGATGATGGCATCTCTTCTTCACCCTCTGCCCTATTTGTTTTCTAATGGATCAGATCTCACTAAAGGTGGCCATACACGTACCAGTTACAATTGCTCATTCTCTCCATTGACATTTAGGACTGAATGGTCAGATATGGCGGTAGAAACAATAGGGATTTTACCCGTATCGAATGATTCAGCCCTAAACGCAGATTTTGCTCAGGCCTGATCACCGAATATCGTACGAAACGAAGTTTTGTACGATAATATTGTTGTGTGTATGGCCAGCTAAAATCATGCATATAAATAGGCTTAGGGGCAGATTTACTAAAACACTAAAGGGCTTTTTTATCAGTTTTCGAATTTGTGAACTTGACTTTCTTTGTCTAAATCAAATAAACTCGCATTTTGAACGGTCGCTTATTTATTAATAAGAAAAACCTGGGGTTTTCCGGATAAGTGATCTTTTCTATAATTTGAAACTTCATAAGTTAAAATGTATTTAAACATGAAATAAACCCAATAGGGCTGTTCTGCCCCCAATAAGGGGTAATTATATCTTAGTTGGGATCAAGTACAGGTACTGTTTTATTATTACAGAGAAAAGGGAATCATTTAACCATGAAATAAACCCAATAGGGCTGTTCTGCCCCCAATAAGGGGTAATTATATCTTAGTTGGGATCAAGTACAGGTACTGTTTTATTATTACAGAGAAAAGGGAATCATTTAACCATGAAATAAACCCAATAGGGCTGTTCTGCCCCCAATAAGGGGTAATTATATCTTAGTTGGGATCAAGTACAGGTACTGTTTTATTATTACAGAGAAAAGGGAATCATTTAACCATGAAATAAACCCAATAGGGCTGTTCTGCCCCCAATAAGGGGTAATTATATCTTAGTTGGGATCAAGTACAGGTACTGTTTTATTATCACATGGAAAAATGAAATAATTAAAAAAAAAATTGAGATGAACTTCCTGTAATTCCGAGATTTCTGCATAATGGGTTTCCGGATAATCCCGAACTTGTATATCCCTTTTTAATCATTTGGTAAAATCTCTGTACAGGTTTGTTTTCCCTGGGGCAGAGAATTTATTACAAAAGATGCCAAAGAGCAGCCGCTCATCTCTCTGTAATATGTCTCCTCCTTACAGCCTTGAAATCCTCCTCCCCCATAAGTCTTACCATATCCACGGGATCTTTGGGATGCGG
The DNA here is from genome assembly GCF_000004195.4 of Xenopus tropicalis. Lineage (NCBI taxonomy): Eukaryota > Metazoa > Chordata > Amphibia > Anura > Pipidae > Xenopus > Xenopus tropicalis. The sequence goes on along the minus strand of NC_030677.2, from coordinate 197,446,073 downwards.
CAGATATATTTCATGTTTTAATTGTCCAGCTTCTGGAACAAGAGAATAATATTATTACAAAAATGAGTGGCTGTTATTGTAACAGCAGAATAATTGATGGGTGCTGTTGTACGTGCCATGGGTGCTGGCAGAGGGGGTGCGTTGGGCCCCAGGTACACTCTGTGGGTAGGATAGAGAGAGATGACTGACAGCTCCGAGGATGAAGCACATGTCTGCTGTCAAAAATAGGAAATGATGGAAGTGATGTTTTTTAAAGAATATATTGAATAATACAACATCTCGTTCTCCATCGGCTGTCAGGCTTTGGCTGATATACAAGTTAAACGGGATTAAACAGTTACAAGTACAGTACAATATGTCATTAGGGATGTAGCGAACATCGGCAAAAATGTTCGCGGACCCGTTGGCGGACTTTCGGCAAAACTCGCGAATATTCGCGAACTTTGCGAACCCCATAGACTTCAATGGGAAGGCGAACTTTAAAACCTAGAAGAGCCATTTCTGGCCAGAAAACTGATTTTAAAGTTGTTTAAAGGGTGCCACGACCTGGACAGTGGCATGCAGGAGGGGGATCAAGCAAAAATTTCTCTGAAAAATACTTTGTAAAAAAACCGCCAAAAAAAAAAAAAATCGCAAAAAAAAACTGCCAAAAAATAACGCCAAAAAAACGCAAAAAAATAACGCAAAAAAAAAAAACCACAAGCTACTCCTATGTATATGCATAGGCGATAAAATGCGGCGGAAAAACCAAGGCGAAAAAACGCGGCGCCAAAAAAACACGCGGCGAACCCAAAGTTCGCGCGAATTAGTTCGCCGGCGAACAGTTCGCTACATCTCTATATGTCATACATGGGACTGTCCTTACGGTACCAGGAGTATCAGGAGTGAAGAAGTGTGAAGCCCAGTGCTGTCTGTTGGGTATTATAGAGGTGGTCTCTTTTAGCTTAATGTTTAGTCAGGGCTGGAACTTGGGGCAGACAGAAGGGACACGTGTGGGGCCTGTCTGTGAGCTAGTCTGTGCTTAGCCCCCACAGCCCGCCTGTCTGTTTCTCCCCCCCCCCCGTCTTTAGCACACCAGGGGGCCGATTCACTAAAGTGCGAAATAACGTGCACTATTTTTAGCGTGCGGTAAAATTTTTATCGCGTCTTAATTTTCGCGACTTTTCGCACGATTCACTAAAAGCATACTTGCGCTATTTTACGTGCGATATCGCATGCGTTATTTAACTCGCAAAGACTATTTCAATGCGGTATTTGCCGGTACATGCGCTAAATAACGCTCACGTTTAGTCGCCGGATATAAATAGTAGCTTTAAATAGTGTATATAAATTGTCGCCGCATATAAATAGTGTACATATTAGCCACATATAAATGGTAGCATATAAATGGTAGCATATAAATAGTAGCATATAAATGGTATCATATAAATAGTAGATGCTTATAAATAGTAGCCACTAGTGATGAGCAAATGTGTTCTGGTTTCTTTGGTGAAAAATTAGCAAATCTTTTGAAAGATCCACGAAACGGCAAAAATGTTGTGCGGGCAAAAAAAATTTTTTGCCCGCGACTAATATTTTTTGACGCCTGTGTCAATTTTTGGACGTGCGGTGAATTTTTGCATGGCGAATTTTTTCATGCGTTTTGCCATTGGCAGATTGTTTTGCGAAACGCATGAAAAAATTTGCCGCACGTCCAAAAATTCGCTGCGAATCCATGCCTGGCGAAACATTTCATCACTTGTAGCCGAATATAAATAGTCGTGCGAATAAACGCACGCCATGTTACCCATATACGCCAATACTTGCGGAAAATTACTGTATTAAAAATGACCATTTCCCTGCAAACTGGCGGCTGCGTCACTCTAGGGGAAACACAGACTTGAATAAATAACACTGTAAGTCCATATTTTATTGGCAAAAACTCATTTACTGTACTTTTGTATAATTTTTCGCCTGCCTGTAGTAGGTGTTAATTTTCGCATAGCCGAATGCGATATTTAGCGCGCCTAAATTATAGTGAATCATGCGATCGTATTCTTTTCAGCGCGGAAATTAACGTATGCGGTAAAACTAGTGCGAGAAATACCGCATGCGAAAATGGCGACTTATCGCACGCGATAATACTATGGTGAATCGCGCGCTAATTATCGCGACTTATTTATCGCAAAAAAGCGTGTGATAAATTTTATCGCACTTTAGTGAATCAGGCCCAAGGTGGCTTGGCCCGACGCTGCCTTTAGCATGTCATACAATGGCTGATTCTAAGCAACTTTTCAATTGTTCTTCATTATTTATTTTTCATAGTTTTTTTTAATTACTGCTGTCTTCTAACTATCTTTAGCTTTCAAACTAACCCCAGCAGCAAAAAACTATTGCTATGTGAGGTCTCTCATTTAAACCATACCCTGGTTGCTAAGGTCATTTGGGCCCTAGCAACCAGGTAGCTGCTGAATAAAAAAAAAGTTGCAACTTTTCCAAGATTTACTATGTGTCCAAAATACTTAGTGGTACATTTATTAAAACTCTAACATTTCTCATTTTTCTTTTCTTTTTAAAAATTTGACTAAACTCACTTCCATGAATGTCTGACATTTACAAAAAAATCTGAAAAAGTCAGCATGGGGAAAAAGTTGCAGAAAAGTTGCAAAAGTGCAACTTTTTTAGTATTGTTAGATTTTTAGATTTACTAAAACGCTAACATTTCTCATTTTTTTTCTTTTTGAAAATTTGAATAAACTCATTTTTTTTCTGCAAAAGTTTAGTGCTAAAAAGATCCCCCAAAAAAATCTGAGCATTAGTAAATGTCCCCCTTAGTTTCTGACCAATTGGTCTGTGGTCTAAATGGACAGATATGGTACAAGGTGGGACATACAGCTCACTGGTATCCATAGTGCATAGTTACCGGTCGGGATCCTTCTCCCAGCATCAGGGGCGGGCCAAGCCGACCGGGCGCCCTAGGCAACCCGGTCGGCCAACTCCGCCCACCACCCCGCCCCCCCGAACGGCACATGTGCGCCAAAGCACAGGAGGTGGTGCAGGGGGGGGGGGGGTGCGATTAGATCGGTCATTGCCTCCGCCGCTAATGACAAGCGGCGGAGGCAATGACAAAGTAGCACTAGGGGTAGGCAGGAGAGGCTCCTGTATGGCACCCCCCAATCGTTGCACCCTAGGCAGCTGCCTCTTCTGCCTACCCCTAGTTCCGGCCCTGCCCAGCATACAGGACAGTAACAGTGTACGACAGCTTCAGCGACTGGGTATTACCAGCCCCCAGACAGCTACTGAGTTGTTTGCAGTAGCAAAAGGTGAAAGACTGAGGAAATAAATTACTTGTTACTTTAACGAAAAAGAATTCTGTTAGCAGACTGATTGAGGCAACTGCAGATTGTAAGAAACAAAAAAGGTGTGAAAGAAGAGTCAAAAGGAATAGTTCTACTGCAACCCTTCATTGGGTAAACACACAATATGTTTTGGGACCTGAGCCCCTTTATCAAGTGTATTATTACAGTTTATTGCAGAGCTACCTGAGATTAAATAGGCCCAACCCAGTAACCTTTCACCTCCAGGGGCGGTGCTACTTCAAGTGAAGTCATACAGTTGTAACCCTATCCTCACCGCTTCGGGCACTTTTGACAGTGTTACACTCCACGTGTGGCGCTTACCTGATGGCACGGGACAAACCTGAATCACTCCGCAGTGGTATTGGGAGAGACTGGGTACCTAGTACTTATTAGCGCAGTGCCTCCACCTAGTGGGATCCAGGAGTGCACCTACGGGTGGCCCCACTAGGAACAATAATAATGCACACACAGTACTTGATAAACAAAATAACTTTCATCTGAAATAAAGGGGAAACTAATACACATAACACTCCTATCAAAGTGGCAATAAGGGCCTTACTAACTAGCTTTGCTAGCGCAAGCTGTCTCACTATATATACTTTAAATCTTCAAGTGCTCCTTTATTACTGTCACTTTAATGATACTCACTCCAGGGATCTCTTTGGGCGATTCACACAGAACCTTCAGGTGAGTCCAGCACCTACAGACATGCAGTGCGACTACTAGCCCCTTTAGGTACTCAGATGGGATCCCCCTGCAGGTGTTTGTTCCTCCAGTCAGGACTCCTCAGAGGATCTCTGTCTCTCCAGGTACAGGATCTGCCTTCCCTGTACCAGCCTCAGGGGCGGGCCAAGCAGAGGAGGAGGTGCAGGGGGGCGGCGCGAACAGATCGCTCAATGCCTCCACCGCTAATAACAAGCGGCGGAGGCAATGACATAGTAGCACTAGGGGTAGGCGGGAGAGGCTCCTGCCTGGCGCCCCTCGATCGTTGCGCCCTAGGCAGCTGCCTCTTCTGCCTACCCCTAGTAGGCCCTGACCAGCCTGTTCAAAAGGACAGCCTCTTCTTGTGCTGCTCCTCTCTCTGAGCCTACTTGCAGCTTCTGGAGCTCTGGAACTTTCTCTCTCCTCCTCCTGACTTCCTCTGTCAGGCCTTCCAGCTTCCTTTTCCTTTCTGTGGCTCCCAGGCGGCTTTGCAACTTCCTGTAGCCCTGAGCTTGCGGTTCACCTTGTTGCTAGGCAGCAGCTCACAACACAAAGTCTCAGTGCCGGCTCCCCTACAGGAAACAGCTGCAGGAGGGGGGTAAGTGCAGGGACCCAGCACTACCTCCCTACACAGTATAAAAGAATTGTCCATGTAAGTCCATATTCAGTCCATATAGTCCCTACCCCGCACGTTAGTGAAGAGAAGGCATCTGTACTGTGCAGTGAGTGGCCAAGGAAATCACTTTTTGGTGCTGAAACTCCTCAGTATTCTAATTATGGTTCAAAAACTCGAATGCTCAATATTAAGTCTGAAAAATCAGATAACTCGAATATAACCCTTTGGTCAATGGGAGTTGCCCTAGGCAAACTTTTCAAGTTTGTAAACTCACAAATTTCAGGTAATTTACGTTCTTTTTTATTCAAGCGCGTTTTTCATATTTGGATTTTTTTAATAAATAAATGGTAACTGATTTAGTAGAAAAAAAAAACTTTAAGGGGGCCCATTTACTAATTTTTGTTTGATTTTTTCTTTCTATTCGGATTTTTAGTTCTAAAGGTTGTAGAAAAAAAAAGTTGCGAGCGGTGAGCAAATGTTTTCCCCAGGCATGGATTCACGACGAATTTCCTGCATTTCGCCAATGTCCGAAAATTTGCTGTGCGTCAAAATAAATTGTGGTTGCATCGCGTTCAAATGGAGGCAGTCGCATCGAAATGTTTTGTGGATTTTTTGCTGTTTTGCTAATTTTACCGTCATTACGCAAATTTTTCAGCAAATCGGAACGAGACAGATTCGCTCATCACTATTTACCAGCTAAAACTTCCCGAGATTGTGTAGAAGTCAATGGCAGCTGCCCTTTCCCTTTACTGAAAGATCCTTCTTTTGCTTTAAAACTTTAGAGGTTTCGGATTTTTTTACGCTGCTTTACGCTGAGAAAAGTTGCAGTTTTTATGTGACAAGTCGAAAAATTTGGGAGCTTCTCGACTTTCCTCGTGCAGGCCTTTTTCCTTGAGAAATGTCAGACATTCGTGGAAGTGAGTTTACTTGAATTTTTAAAAATAAAAAAATAAGAAATGTTTTAGTAAATGTGCCCCTAAAATTCACAAACTTGGAAATAGATAAATATGCCCATTAATGATTGGACTGATCTCTGTACTCGGTAGAGCTGATCCACCTTGCTCACAATAATTGCCCTGTCTGTATGTAGCAGGTCGTTCCTATCCGGAGGTTTTCTACATAAGTTATAATTGTATACCCCCCTTCTCAAAAGTTGAGCTCAGATACGGAATACACGTATTCCATGTGAAGTTGTAGGGTGTGAACTATCTTGCAACTTTTGTCGGTTACAGTAATATAGTGTCTGCACATTGGCACTTAGTGATTGCAGGAGCACTTAAACCAGCTGAACCAGTGGGAACATAGTAATTATATTTGTAGTAATTGCAGATGGGTTGCTATTGGTAACACTAACCTTTGTTACTGTGAGTCTAAGCTGTTTAGTACAACCACTTATTGCTGATCTGAAGTATTTTATATCAGTACAACAGAGTTAGAAACACTGTGGGATCCAGGCCCAGCTTGTGCACCATCAGACTTCCAAAGCATTGGCCTTCTAATTATCCTCTACGTGAGAGCCCTAACTTTCCCTGTTTTCACAATATCCAAAAAATTAAAACACAGTGTAGCTCTATATTTTGTATTGACAAGATACCAATTGATGTTTAATGTTGCTGTTATGTGCCTCACAGCTGTCAAGGCCTGACTGCCCTTACTGGTCTGGAGCAAGGAAGCTAAGTTCTGATAATCCAATCTGTGGTTTCAAAGGGGTTAAGAAAGCTCAAAGTCGTATTCAGGCAAAAGATTGGGGCAGTTAGTAAATGACATGGTCAGAATGAAAGCAGGAAGTCAGGAACCAGGAGAACAAGTCAAAATATTAATTTAGACGCACCAGGAACTCACAGAGTAAGACCTACAGCAGGGAACCCAACCTTTTTTACTTGCGAGTTATATTCAAATGGAAAAAGTGTTAGGGAGCAACACAGGTATAAAAAATGTATCTGGGGTGCCAAATAAGGGCTAGGATTGGCTATTTGGTAGCCCCTATGTGGACTGCCAGCCTACAGGAGGCTCTGTTGGGCAGTCCACCTGGTTTTTATGCAACCAAAACTTGCCCCCTTTAATTTAAAAATAAGCACCTACTTTGAGGCCACTGGGAGCAACATCCAAGGGGTTGAGGAGCAACGTGTTGCCCCCGAGCCACTGGTTGGGGATCACTGACCACTAGTATATTTGGGCATTGAACCCAGATCTATGGCCGCTATTGATTTAGAATTTTCATGCTCAAGCACAACGCGATGATGTCACACAGCACTGTGCCACTACACAATGCGTAAATGTGACGTGGGCCATGGGCACCGCCATCTTAATTCACAAGCCCAGCACTCCAAACCAGAGTGCTCCTGACAGCTTATCAAGGGCAGATCATCCACGTAAGTGAAGAGTAAAACGTTAAAGGCTTCCCTATAACTGAATAAATATCCTCGTACTTAAGGTGTCTTTAGTAGCAGCCCCTTGTGCCTACTTTACCTCTCACCACTTTCCAACATTAGCAAATGACAAGAGAGAGAGCCGTTGAAAGTACTGTTTGATGATCACTGACTGACCCTCCAAAAACATAATCTGCTTGCCCCCCTAGCAATATAACTTGTTGTTACAGATGTCCAAATGTCATCACTTGAGGGAGTATGATCCCTGGCCTCTTTCTTCTTCCAAGGAAATTTATCATGAAAATATAAATATACAAGTTTACCTTCCCATAATGAGTAACCCCATGGCAGGACATCAATTGCCCATCTCAGGTTACTGTTTTCTCTTTGGGTGCGTGTTTTTAAATCATGAATGGACAGTACCAGCCATTCCGCCCATTGGTTCTGTCTGGAAAATTCAACTCAAGGGTAGAAGGGAGCACATTTACTAAAGTAACTGAATTTTCTCACTAGACGTTAGTAAACCTTAATTACAAAGTAGTTGGGCAGGTGTTTATAGCAGCCGTGCAACACATACAGAATAATATACTTTTCCCCATATGTAATGGCACTACTATAGCAAAATTAGTGCTTTTTATTACATAACCCCGTTCGTGCACTATAAAAATAAATACACTACCCTCTTGGCATCGTCAGAATTGCTCCTCGGAGAGAAAGCACCAACCTAAAGGAAGAGTTTGATTATGGTTTCAGGCAATTCTTGTTGCACTGCAAAGGGTAATTCTATTAACTCCTGTTGTAACCAAATTATAACATATTTTGTATTCTGTACTACAGGTATGGGACATGCTTGGGTTTTACAGATAAGGGATCTTTCTGTAATTTGGCTCTTCATACCTTAAGGGGCTGATTTACTTACCCACGAACGGGTCGAAATGAGTCCGATTGCGTTTTTTTCGTAATGATCGGTATTTTGCGATTTTTTCGGATTCTTTACGAATTTTTCGTTACCAATACGATTTTTGCGTAAAAACGCGAGTTTTTCGTATCCATTACGAAAGTTGCGTAAAAAGTTGCGCATTTTTCGTAGCGTTAAAACTTACGCGAAAAGTTGCGCATTTTTCGTAGCGTTAAAACTTACGCGAAACTTTGCACCTTTTAAGTTTTAACGCTACGAAAAATGCGCAACTTTTCGCGTAAGTTTTAACGCTACGAAAAATGCGCAACTTTTTACGCAACTTTCGTAATGGATACGAAAAACTCGCGTTTTTACGCAAAAATCGTATTGGTAACGAAAAATTCGTAAAGAATCCGAAAAAATTGCAAAACATACGAAAAAGTCGCAAAATGTTCGTTTTCAAGTCGGAACTTTTCCAATTCGGGTCGGATTCGTGGGTTAGTAAATCAGCCCCTAAGTCTACTAAAATTCATTTAAACCCAATAGGACTGTTCTGCCCCCAATAAGGGGTAATTATATCTTAGTTGGGATCAAGTACAGGTACTGTTTTATTATTACAGAGAAAAAGGAATCATTTAACCACTAAATAAACCCAATAGGGCTGTTCTGCCCCCAATAAGGGGTAATTATATCTTAGTTGGGATCAAGTACAGGTACTGTTTTATTATTACAGAGAAAAGGGAATCATTTAACCATGAAATAAACCCAATAGGGCTGTTCTGCCCCCAATAAGGGGTAATTATATCTTAGTTGGGATCAAGTACAGGTACTGTTTTATTATTACAGAGAAAAGGGAATCATTTAACCATGAAATAAACCCAATAGGGCTGTTCTGCCCCCAATAAGGGGTAATTATATCTTAGTTGGGATCAAGTACAGGTACTGTTTTATTATTACAGAGAAAAGGGAATCATTTAACCATTAAATAAACCCAATAGGACTGTTCTGCCCCAATAAGGGGTAATTATATCTTAGTTGGGATCAAGTACAGGTACTGTTTTATTATTACAGAGAAAAGGGAATCATTTAAACATGAAATAAACCCAATTGGACTGTTCTGCCCCCATAAGGGGTTTCCATTCATTTGCTGATGGAATTTGAAAGGAATTGATTAAAGCCACTAATCAACTTGCCAAAATAATTATATCTCATTGCCTTTTCAGATTTGATATCTCGCACCCAATGAACAACAGGTCTGAGGCTCTGAGTCCTACAGCTTATGGGTAGTGTTTAAACATTTTTTTGAAGTTTTTTTTCCTCTTAAATAATCAACGAAGCTACTTATTGTGACACTGTCAGACTGGACCACAATAGAGCCTAACATGGGGGGGAGACTCTCACAACAATTAGATGTAGATAGTACTAAATGTAATAGGGGTTATATAGACCTATTGTAGAAATAAGGAAGGGCTGGTAGGAATTATCCTTGGCTGGGGCCCACTGAGAAATCCTCCAGTACTTTAGCAAGCCAGTCCTAACCCAAGTCGGGATCAACCAAATTCAACCCATTCAGTGTAATTTGCCTTGATTCAATCAAATGTATTATTTTATTTATCTATATGTAGGGGTTTACCAAAAACGGGCCCTTAGGACAGGAACCCCTAGGACAGGCCACAGGGTGGTGCTGGGAAACAGGAACACTGGGATGACTGGGTTGTCAATAGTTAACAGGGAGTACACTTGTAGTTCGGGTTATGGCCACAGGGTGGTGCATAGGCCCATATAAGGGAAGCAGTCATGTGCTGTGGGGGAATGTTGGTCAGTCCAGGGACTGCTCCAGTAGTGGAGTGAGTGCCCCGGGCATAGTTCTTAGATAGGAGTTCTGTAATAGATCGCTCTAGGAGTGATATGTAGGACAGCCTAGTTTAGAATGGGCGGACATGGCCCCTCCAGGAGTAGTAGCGAGGTTAAGACCTCCTGGCATTATATCAGCCGGAGTGCAGGGAACTAAGTGGCTAGGTAGGTGGAGCAGGTCACCGCTAGTCCAGGAGGCCAGATCTGAGGATGCCCAGTGAGAGTACCGGTGTGGGTCCCTGTGGGGTAACGTCCTAGCGTGAGTACCGGGGGAACTCTATGGTAGAGTGTCTTGCCGTGAGTACCGGGGAGAGCCCCTAGAGGGGAGCACATGTCGGGAGTACCATTGGGTAGGCCAACAGGAGATGGTACTCAATGAGACGTATGGAGATATACCCTGCACTGTATACTATTGATAAGCTGCTCCTGGAGAGGTGTCCGTCCAATAAACCTTTTCATTTACTTTATTCATATTACCGTGTGGTGAGATCTATTAGCCCGGAGGGGCATACCAATCTATGAAGTTCCCAGGGGGTAGGATACAGATCCATACCACCATCCCTGGGTGGAGGCACGCCATTTTAAGGGAGAATCCCTTGTAAACCCCCATAGTAAGCGGGGGCTCAGGACTCCTGTAGCGCCAAAGTATAGTGCTCCATAAGGTAGTGCCACAGTAAATACCAAAAGTGGGCTACATATAAATATCTTTAGGGAAACTAGATGTTTTTTGTTTGATCCATTTTGGAATCCGGAAATGTCTTTCACAATCAGGATTCATTTAGTGACCCCTGCTGCCGCTACTGGAGTTTTCTTTCCTTTCTCAGAAATACTCTGTTCTGTTCAATGGGGTAATTGACAACTGACCTGAAATATGAAATCAGTTCTTTAAGCAGGAGAACTTGATTCACTTTACAAATTCCCCTTTCCAAGCCTGAAACTTATTGAATTACGTAGAATTATTTAAGAGGGAAAGGAAAGGCAGGAAAACAGATTTTTATTGCAGAGGGGGCCATTTGGCACTGTCGTGTAAACAAAGGATCAGAACATATAGCAGCACAGAGATCATTATTCAAACCCATGAAAACTAGACAAAACAAAGAAGAACTGGAGCTTAGCAAAGATCAGCGAATGCTCAGAACTCTTGGATGTTTATAGCGAACTCTGCTTCCCCTTCTTGGGCAAAATGATCTCGTATAAGAGAGGGGGGGGGAATTTAATTATCTTTAATTAAAAATGCTTTGTATATTATTTCAGCCAGGTTCAAATGTCACAGCAATGTGGGATCATGATGAATATTTATTTATAACCTTTAATAAAATCAATATTTATTGCTCAATCTCCTCTTTGTAGAGTCATCTGATCATTAGACCAATGAATGGTACATCTGCCTCACCCATACCAGCAATACACATGTCCAATACATTAGGTTTCCATATAAAACATTTTAAAGGGCACATGGATTGCCAATGCATATGATGTGGGTTCAGTGGTTAATAACCTATTGGGCACAGTAAGTTTGTTCTTACTTTTCACTTTTAGAATGTAAGCTCTTGCGAGCAGGGCCCTCCCCCTAGTGTCTCCGATCCTCATCCAATGTAACTGCAAACCATTTTTGTGAATTGCCTATATGTACATGTTAACTGTTATGTCTTTTGTACCCCTCTATTCTGTAAAGTGCGTGAATTGATGGCACTATATAAATAATAATAATAATAATAATAATACAAGCCAGCAGGTAATTTGTACTGAATTACTGCTTTATAGCATGTTACTATGAGGGCTGGTGATGGGCGAAATAATTCCGCAGGTATGGATTTGCGATAAATTTCCCTGTTTCGCCATTGGCAGACTTTTTTGCAAAATGGGCAACAAAATTTGGCGCGGAAACATTCACCTTGTGCGAAAAATCGTCACCAGTGTCCAAAAATTGTTGCCCGCATAAAAAAAATCATGCGCATCAAAAAAAATTCCCTGTGTGCATTTTTTTGGGACGCGTAACATTTCTGCCGTTTTGTGAATTTTTTGCAAGATTTGCAAATTTTTGAGGCAAAGCTAAACGGTACAGATTCGCTCATCAGTAATGAGGGCCTAATAATATCTCTTAGAATGAATAAACAAATCTTCTCCAACCTCATGATTAAAAATGAATTTATCAGTATTAAGATTTAATGCTGCATCAACTAAGAAATAAATACAAATTCCATATTGGCTGGCCAGCCCACCCTAATCCATAAAATCACAATTCAAAAAATTGTATACAATAATTCATAAGATTTCATATATACTGTATATCTCATATACTTAAATGAATAAAAAAGGATTGCACAACCAAATACGGATAATAATCATCTTAGATTGAAAAGTCTTAAAAAACAAGAATCTCTTCCCTTATTCAGAAATGTATAAGAGGAGGCTAGTTACCCTTTACCGTTGGACACAAGTAGTTTTTATATTTCCAAGGGCAAGTCAAGCTCTCATTTCAGTACGGTGTTCCTATATTCCTTAATACTGATGTCAGTGTTTTTTTTTTTTACCAACTAAGGGGCACATTTACTAATCCATGAATCCGAATCTCGAATGGGAAAAAAATCGGATTGGAAACGAAAATTTTGTGACTTTTTCGTTGCTGCCATGTTTTTTTCATATTTTGCGAGATTTTTTCGTCGCCATCATGACTTTTTTCATATTGAGCAATTGTAAACGGCGGAAAAAACAATCTGATTTTTTCGCGACGGCGACGGAAAAGTCACGGAAAATATGCGATAAAGTCGTAACGGCGATGAAAAAATCATGGGACATACAAAAAAGTCGCGACGGCGACGAAAAACTCGCAAAAATACAGGTCATTACGAAAAAACGGGTTCGGACGCTTTCGGTCCGTTCGTGGATTAGTAAATCTGCCCCAAAGTCTCCTTAATTAGTGAAGGGCGATACAATTCGGCAGGCATGGATTCACGGACAATTTTGCAGCGCAACAAAAAATTTCTCCCGCCTGAAAAAATTGTCACATGCATAATTTAAAAAAAACGTGCCTTAAAAAAACAAAAGTGTTCGCTCGTAGTTTTTTTACCCTTAACCCCATGGTGCCTTTAATGAGTTATTATTGACAATATGGGGTATATTGTGATCCAACTTCAAACGCGATGACTCTCTTAAAACCAAATCTTTATTGTTTCATTAAAAGGATAAACGCCTAACGCGTTTCGTATGCCATGCACACTTACTCATAGGCTTAAAGCAATTGCACATCTGGAGGGTTTAAATAGCATATACAAAATGAATGACATAATCAACAAGTTAATTCAGCTGGCGAGAGGGCGGAGAATACTAGTCCGCTCACACACCTCCTAATAAAAAATGTTGAACAACTTTAATGAAACCTAAGATATAACAAACAATACTAAAAAGACCCCACTATGAAAATATGTAATGGACAAAATTGTTCTTACCCATATATATATATAAATATCCTAAAAAGGATATATTGTGATCCACCCTTTATTAGTCCACACCTCCAACTGGGCCAGTGCTACCCACACAACAACACCAGCAACAGGCACAAGTAGTGATGACATTTTTTCTCCAGGAGTGGATTCCAAGTGGAATTCTGCATTTCCCCATTGGTGAATTGTTTCACAAAACTTTTGCAAAATTTCAGAGCGAAAAAAATTCCGGTCTCGTCAAAATGGGCACGGACGTGTCAAGTTTGGGCGATACACGCGCCTTGGGAATTTTTCATCGTTTTGCACATTTTTCCGCTGTTTGGCAAATTTTTTTGCAAAGCAAAATGGAACAGATTGGCTCATCACTATGCCCAAGGCATCCCCCAGTCATTATATCCTTTATGTGCTGATAATTATCTCTCTTCCCATTCTGCCAGGGCATAGTAAGGCCTTTTAAAAAAAAACATATTTCAAATATTTCTCAATATATTTAATATTCCTAATTGAAATATTAAGAAAAGCATATATATTTATATAAAACTTCTAGTGAAATAAACATTGCAAGTTGGGTAATGTAACTGTACAAGAAGAGTCTAGATGGCAGACATTCATCCTTCACTCTTCCTCACTAAGAAGCTGACCTAGAGGATAAATGATCTGCGTTTAATCCCGGGTCTCAAGCTAGAAATGCTGGTTCCAATACCCATGACAAATCCCTGTAACATCAGAAAAATGACGTAATCTCCTAGTATACTTAGTGTGCCTGCCATGTTGGTTATTACTATAAATGACGTGTAGCCCTTTGAATCACCTTGCTATAAAAAAAATTATCTTTCCTGTATTATCCTCCTTTTCTTCTCCTCAGTCTGGTGTGAAATGAATGCTTGATGGTGTGACCTAGTGTCGGGGGTGTGGCCTGGCAGCTCTGGGGGCGTCACTAAAACAAAATAGACCAGTCACAGGATAGGGGCCTAAAGTTTGTTCATAGCCTTTACGATATTATTGTACAAAACAAGGTTTCGTGTGATATTCGGTGCGTGTATGGTGGATCAACGAGACGATATCGCAAAAGCTTCAGATATCGGTCATCTCATAGATCGGGCAGGACAAAAGATTTTGATTGGTTGCCATTGAAGCGCCCAAGCAAAAACATGCTTTTCGGGCTGAATTGTCAGATAGGGGTAGAATTCCTATTTTTTCTACCTTCATATCTGACAGTTCAGCCCTGAACATCAGTGGAGGGTACAAACCACCAATGGTCGCAGGAAATATCGTAATTGTAACGTGTATGGCCTCCTTAAGGCACATCCATTCCTCTGCATAGGGCACAATTATGCAAAAAAGTTAAATGAAATTCAAAAAGTTCACCTACTGTGTCATTTATATTTAAGTACGAGTTCGGATCCTGAAATGGGTAAAATTCGGATTAGATACGATAATTTCTGATGATCGCAAATGTCACAAAAATGCTTATGAAAAAATCTTATTAGTCACGATAATATCGTATTGGCTGAAAGTCACAAAATTATTGCATCCGAACAATCGTAAATGGCAGGAAAACCTTTCTGACTTTGATCCTTAAGTGCATGATTTTGGAAGCCTCCCATAGGGCTCAATGGCACTCTGCAGCTCCAACCTGGCCCAAGGAAAGTCTCCCATAGGGCTCAATGGCACTCTGCAGCTCCAACCCGGCCCAAGTAAAGTCTCCCATAGGGCTCAATGGCACTCTGCAGCTCCAACCCGGCCCAAGGAAAGTCTCCCATAGGGCTCAATGGCCTCTGCAGCTCCAAACCCGGCCCAAGGAAAGCCTCCCATAGGGCTCAATAAGCCACTCTGCAGCTCCAACCCGGCCCAAGGAAAGTCTCCCATAGGGCCAATGGGCCACTCTGCAGCTCCAACCCCGGGCCCAAAGGAAAAGCTCCCATAGGGCCCAATGCGCACTCTGCAGCTCCAAACCCGCGCCCAAGGGAAAGTCTCCCATCAGGGCCCAATGGGCCACTCCTGGCAGCTCCAAACCCGCGCCCAAGGAAAGTCTCCCCATAGGGCTTCAATGGCACTCTGCAGCTCCAAAACCGGCCCAGGAAAGTCTCCCAGAGGACTCAATGGCACTCTGCAGCTCCAACCCGGCCCAAGGAAAGTCTCCCATAGGGCTCAATGGCACTCTGCAGCTCCAACCCGGCCCAAGGAAAGTCTCCCATAGGGCTCAATTGGCACTCTGCAGCTCCAACCTGGCCCAAGGAAAAGCCTCCATAGGGCTCAATGGCACTCTGCAGCTCCAACCTGGCCCAAGGAATCTCCCATAGGGCTCAATGGCACTCGCAGCTCCAACCCGGCCAAAGGAAAGTCTCCCATAGGGCTCAATGGCACTCTGCAGCTCCAACCTGGCCCAAAGGAAAGTCTCCCATAGGGCTCAATGGCACTCTGCAGCTCCAACCTGGCCCAAGGAAAGCCTCCCATAGGGCTCAATGGCACTCTGCAGCTCCAACCCGGCCCAAGGAAAGTCTCCCATAGGGCTCAATGGCACTCTGCAGCTCCAACCCGGCCCAAGGAAAGTCTCCCATAGGGCTCAATGGCACTCTGCAGCTCCAACCCGGCCCAAGGAAAGCCTCCCATAGGGCTCAATGGCACTCTGCAGCTCCAACCCGGCCCAAGGAAAGTCTCCCATAGGGCTCAATGGCACTCTGCAGCTCCAACCCGGCCCAAGGAAAGTCTCCCATAGGGCCCAATGGCACTCTGCAGCTCCAACCCGGCCCAAGGAAAGTCTCCCATAGGGCCCAATGGCACTCTGCAGCTCCAACCCGGCCCAAGGAAAGTCTCCCATAGGGCCCAATGGCACTCTGCAGCTCCAAAACCGGCCCAAGGAAAGTCTCCCATAGGGCTCAATGGCACTCTGCAGCTCCAACCCGGCCCAAGGAAAGTCTCCCATAGGGCTCAATGGCACTCTGCAGCTCCAACCCGGCCCAAGGAAATTCTCCCATAGGGCTCAATGGCACTCTGCAGCTCCAACCCGGCCCAAGGAAAGTCTCCCATAGGGCTCAATGGCACTCTGCAGCTCCAACCCGGCCCAAGGAAAGTCTCCCATAGGGCTCAATGGCACTCTGCAGCTCCAACCCGGCCCAAGGAAAGTCTCCCATAGGGCTCAATGGCACTCTGCAGCTCCAACCCGGCCCAAGGAAAGTCTCCCATAGGGCTCAATGGCACTCTGTAGCTCCAACCCGGCCCAAGGAAAGTCTCCCATAGGACTCAATGGCACTCTGCAGCTCCAACCCGGCCCAAGGAAAGTCTCCCATAGGGCTCAATGGCACTCTGAAGCTCCAACCCGGCCCAAGGAAAGTCTCCCATAGGGCTCAATGGCACTCTGCAGCTCCAACCCAGCCCAAGGAAAGTCTCCCATAGGGCTCAATGGCACTCTGCAGCTCCAACCCGGCCCAAGGAAAGTCTCCCATAGGGCTCAATGGCACTCTGCAGCTCCAACCCGGCCCAAGGAAAGTCTCCCATAGGGCTCAATGGCACTCTGCAACTCCAACCCGGCCCAAGGAAAGTCTCCCATAGGGCTCAATGGCACTCTGCAGCTCCAACCCGGCCCAAGGAAAGCCTCCCATAGGGCTCAATGGCACTCTGCAGCTCCAACCCGGCCCAAGGAAAGTCTCCCATAGGGCTCAATGGCACTCTGCAGCTCCAACCCGGCCCAAGGAAAGTCTCCCATAGGGCTCAATGGCACTCTGCAGCTCCAACCCGGCCCAAGGAAAGTCTCCCATAGGGCTCAATGGCACTCTGCAGCTCCAACCCGGCCCAAGGAAAGTCTCCCATAGGGCTCAATGGCACTCTGCAGCTCCAACCTGGCCCAAGGAAAGCCTCCCATAGGGCTCAATGGCACTCTGCAGCTCCAACCCGGCCCAAGGAAAGTCTCCCATAGGGCTCAATGGCACTCTGCAGCTCCAACCTGGCCCAAGGAAAGCCTCCCATAGGGCTCAATGGCACTCTGCTGCTCCAACCTGGCCCAAGGAAAGTCTCCCATAGGGCTCAATGGCACTCTGCAGCTCCAACCCGGCCCAAGGAAAGTCTCCCATAGGGCTCAATGGCACTCTGCAGCTCCAACCCGGCCCAAGGAAAGTCTCCCATAGGGCTCAATGGCACTCTGCAGCTCCAACCCGGCCCAAGGAAAGCCTCCCATAGGGCTCAATGGCACTCTGCAGCTCCAACCTGGCTCAAGGAAAGTCACGATACCGAAGCTTGAATGAATCCAAAACTTTCATACTCAGCGCAACAAATACGATTTTGCCGTGTAAATTTTACACACAGTACGAAAAAGTTGTGCAAATTAGCAAAAAAAATCAGCAAAAATATGCACAGTACGAAAACTTTTTTTTGTATTCAGAAGCAATCGTACCTTGATAAATGGGCTCCCTAGTCTTTAGTATACTAGGCTTATTTTATATTACGCTAACCATGTTCTTATGAATGTTTTAGGTAAAAAGAAATGTGAGGATCAGTTTTTACTTAGGGACAAGACATCTAGCAGCTTGCTCTCAGCTAAAAATAAAGTGTTCTGTCATTGGTCATTTTTTTTTCTTTTTACCTCAGAGAGGTATCAAGGGCCTTTTTATCCAATGGGCAAGCCAGCCATTTCTTCTATTAAATACTTCCAGCACTGGGCTTGAGAATTCTTGAATACATTTTTAGATAACTCTCCCAGAGAAGCTTGAGGGACCCTAGCACGACTTGAGAAGAATTTTCTAAGATAATGTTTCCACCCAAGGAAAAAATAAATGCACGGAAGTCCAGAAAACAGAACTCAAGGGGCCTGATTCACTAAAGGGCGATAAAACGTGCGCTATTCTTATTGTGCGCTAAAATTTTTACCGCCGCTTAATTTTGGCGATTTTTCGCACGGTTCACTATAAGCATACTCGCGCTTTTTTACGCGCGATATTGCAAGCGTTATTTAACTCGCGAAAGACTATTTCAATGCGGTATTTGCCTGTACATGCGCTAAATTACGCGAATAATCGCCGAATATGAATGGTAGCATAGAAATAGTGTATAAAAATTGTCGAAGCATATAAATGGTGTATATAAATATTAGCCACATATAAATGGTATCATATAAATAGTAGATGCTTATAAATAGTAGCCACTAGTGATGAGCAAATGTGTTCTGGTTTCTTTAGTGAAAAATTAGCAAATCTTTCTAAAGATCCCCGAAACGGCAAAAATGTTGTGCGGGCAAAAAAATTGTTGCCCGTGACTATTATTTTTTGACACTTGTATCAATGTGCGGTGAATTTTTGCGTGGCGAATTTTTTCATGCGTTTTGCCATTGGCGGATTGTTTTGCGAAACGCATGAAAAAATCCGCCGCGAAAAAATTCAACGCACGTCCAAAAATTCGCTGCGAATCCATGACTGGCGAAACATTTCATCACTTGTAGCCAAATAGAAATAGTTGCGCAAATGAACGCACGCCATGTTAGCCATACACGCCAATACTTGCGGAAAATTACTGTATTAAAAATGAACATTTCGCTGCAAACTGGCGGCTGCGTCACTCTAGGGCCAACACAGACTTGAATAAATAACACTGTAAGTCCATATTTTATTGCAAAAAATCATTTACTGTACTTTTGTATAATTTTTCGCCTGCCTGTAGTAGGTGTTAATTTTCATATAGCCGAAGGCGATATTTAGCGCGCAAAAGTTATAGTGAATCATGCGATCGTATTCTTTTCAGCGCGGAAATTAACGCAAAACGGTAAAACTAGTGCGAGAAATACCCCATGCGAAAATGGCGATTTTTCGCACGCGATAATACTATGGTGAATCGCGCGCAAGTTATTTTGTGTTTTTTTACGCGAAAAAGCGTGCGATAATTTTTATCGCCCTTTAGTGAATCAGGCCCAAGGTTTCTTACGTGCGAGGTCAAGTGCGAAAAAATGAACAAAAATGTATTGGATTTTATATGTCTGACCTACAGGGGGCTGATTAATCATTTTCAGCACGGGGGATGGAGTATATTGATGTTAAAAACACAGATGTGTTCTTTGTCACAATCTCATTTTGTGCATAGACTGTGGGTTTTAGGTGGCAAGATTTTTATATTTTTTGGAAAATGTGATCATGTAAAATAATAACGAATCTACCTCATATACCAGAACCCCTTCCTTGATACTTAATAAATCAAATCCATAGGGGGAGATGTACTAAGGCACAAACGCTTCGAATGCGTCCGAATGCGTTCTTTTTGCAATGATCGGTATTTTTGCGACTTTTTCATCGCCGTCGCGACTAAACTCACATTTTAAAACATCTGCCCCTAAGGGTGTGTCTCATTTTCATGTTTTTTTATACTACACCTAAGCACAGATTTATCAAAGTGTGAAATTAGAGCTCACCACAAAAAAACTCACCTTGTATTCATTCCAATGGGTGAAAGTTAAAGTTCACCATATAATAATTACACTTTAAAAAATCCCGTAAGAATGAATAGAAAATGGGGGAGATTTATTAAGACACGAACACTCAAAGCGTTTATTCGAACGCTCCGAGCGTATTTTCGGCGTTTTTTTTCGTGCTTGAGCAACTTTTTCGAACACCCGCACGACTTTTTTGTATGCTTGCACGAAAAATTCGGAAAGGTTCTGTCGCTGTTTACAAGTGTTCGGTATGAAAATTTCATGACTTTCGGATCGCCAATACGATATTATCGTGACTAATACGATTTTTTCGTAAGCATTTTCGTGATATTTGTGATCTTCAGAAGTTATCGTATCCAATCTTAATTTTTCCCATTCGGGATTCAAACTCGTGTTTTAATGAATCGCCCCCCTAGTGTGTGGTTTTCTGTGGTGAGCTCTAATTTCACACTTTTTGTTCTAGGGTTGCCACCTCTGCTTTCTTAGCCGGGCAGGGGGCAGGGGTGAGGAAGAGGCGGGGCCGTGATGTTGTGGGACAGGGAAGAGGTGGGACCATGTCATCACGGGGGCGGGCTATGACGCGGCAATTGCCCAATGTTACTGAGTCCTACCCGGTGTTTCTAATTTGGAAAACCAGGTAGAGAGTTTTGACCCAGGCAGCCCTTCCGAAAACCGAGTCAAAACCGGACAGGTGGCAACCCTATTTTGTGCGCTTATAAACGAGAAACAAACACCTCTAAAACCATGAAATATTGTTACAATTTTCCTATGACAACTTCATACCCCCCAACTGTCCCGCTTTCTATAGCTCGTCCCGCTGTCCCGGATAGTTCCCTGAATGTCCCGCATTTTCGTAATAGATTACAGAAATGCGGGACATTCATAGAAGGATCCGTGACAGCGGGATGAGCGCTCCGACTCCTTGCGCTGCTTCTGTCATGTGACTCCTTCTCCGGCGGTCCCTGGCCCTTTTATAAGGTTGCGCCCGTGCGTAATGACGTCACATGTACGCACGGGCGCAACCTTATAAAAGGACCTGGGACCGCCGGAGAAGGAGCCACATAAGAAGAGAAGCAGCGCAAGGAGTCGGAGAACGTATGGGGGTGCTCTGTGTATGGGGGTGTTCTGTGTATGGGGGGTGTTCTGTGTATGGGGGGATGTTCTGTGTATGGGGGTGCTCTGTGTATGGGGGTGCTCTGTGTATGAAGGGCACTGTGTATGGGGGGTGCTCTGTGTATGGGGGGGTGCTCTGTGTATGGGGGGGTGCTCTGTGTATGGGGGGGTGTTCTGTGTATGGGGGTGTTCTGTGTATGGGGGGTGCTCTGTGTATGAAGGGCACTGTGTATGGGGGGTGCTCTGTGTATGGGGGGGTGCTCTGTGTATGGGGGGTGTTCTGTGTATGGGGGGTGCTCTGTGTATGGGGGGGTGCTCTGTGTATGGGGGGGTGTTCTGTGTATGGGGGTGTTCTGTGTATGGGGGGTGCTCTGTGTATGAAGGGCACTGTGTATGGGGGGTGCTCTGTGTATGGGGGGTGCTCTGTGTATGGGGGGTGCTCTGTGTATGGGGGGGTGCTCTGTGTATGGGGGGGTGCTCTGTGTATGAAGGGCACTGTGTATAAAGGGTACTGTGTATGGGGGGCTCTGTGTATGGGGGGTTCTGTGTATGAAGGGCACTGTGTATGGGGGGCACTGTGTATAAAGGGTACTGTGTATGGGGGGCTCTGTGTATGGGGGGGTTCTGTGTATAAAGGTTACTGTGTATGGGGGACACACTGTATGGGGTGCGCTGTGTATAAAGGGTACTGTGTATGGGGGTCACGCTGTATGGGGGCACTGTGTATAAAGGGTACTGTGTATGGGGGGCACTGTGTATAAAGGGTACTGTGTATGAAGGGTACTGTGTATGGGGGGCACACTGTATGGGGTGCACTGTGTATAAAGGGTACTGTGTATGGGGGTCACGCTGTATGGGGGGCACTGTGTATAAAGGGTACTGTGTATGGGGGGCACTGTGTATGGGGGGCACACTGTATGGGGGGCACTGTGTATAAAGGGTACTGTGTATGGGGGGCTCTGTGTATAAAGGGTACTGTGTATGGGGGCACTGTGTATGGGGGGCTCTGTGTATGAGTCTCCCCTGTGTGGGGGGGCAAAACTGGTAGATAGTTAGAACTCACATATAACTGACTGCCTTCTCTCTATATTTGTATTTTATATGTAGTAGTTGCTATAGTGTTTTCCTTAGGTAGTACAGTATGAGGGTATAGCACATTTTGCATCTGATCCCACCATTTCAGCTATATAAAAGGAGTATTTTTAAAAAACAATGGGGTGTGTTAATTGGCCACAAAAGTGGGCGTGGTCAAAAAAATTCCAAACGTTGGGTGGTATGCAACTTCCATTACGTTCTACATGCCCGTGACAGCTTTTAGATGGCGTATTTACTTCCGGGCTCGTCACAGTTTTGACGCATAATAAATGCTGAAAAAAAGTGCAAAAAAAGTGAATTGTAAAAAAAAATAAAAATACAAACGTCAGTAAATGTCCCCCATATTGTTCCCAGAATCTAAAAAGGAAGCTATTTTAGTATGTGATCAGTGTAAATATGAAGAATTGGAGAGGATCATACCTCAGTCCTACCGAGTACAGGTATGGGACCTATTATCCAGGGATCAAGTACAGGTACTGTTTTATTATTACAGAGAAAAGGGAATCATTTAACCATGAAATAAACCCAATAGGGCTGTTCTGCCCCAATAAGGGGTAATTATATCTTAGTTGGGATCAAGTACAGGTACTGTTTTATTATTACAGAGAAAAGGGAATCATTTAACCATTAAATAAACCCAATAGGGCTGTTCTGCCCCCAATAAGGGGTAATTATATCTTAGTTGGGATCAAGTACAGGTACTGTTTTATTATTACAGAGAAAAGGGAATCATTTAACCATTAAATAAACCCAATAGGGCTGTTCTGCCCCAATAAGGGGTAATTATATCTTAGTTGGGATCAAGTACAGGTACTGTTTTATTATTACAGAGAAAAGGGAATCATTTAACCATTAAATAAACCCAATAGGGCTGTTCTGCCCCCAATAAGGGGTAATTATATCTTAGTTGGGATCAAGTACAGGTACTGTTTTATTATTACAGAGAAAAGGGGAATCATTTTTAAAAATTAGAATTATTAGCTTATAATGGAGTCTATGGGAGATGGCCTTTCCATAATTCGTAACTTTCTGGATAACGGGTTTCCGGATAAGGGATCCCATACCTGCACACTATTTTTAAAATTGAAAACAAAAAATACAGCGTTACTTGTGTACAGCCCAACATTATGCAGTCCAACTCCGGTTCCTAAATATTATATGGGTATTTGTTCAGCTGTTTAATCACAACACAGCCAATCAGGGGGCTAAGAATTTAGTAGGAATGGATATAAAATGCAGAAGGTCAGATGGCCTTTGATGGTGTGTGCAAGAATACAGGGAATGCAAAGCTCATATCCACTGCCTTTGGAGTGAGTCAGAGTTTAAAATAAACCCGGTGCATAATTAAACAGATTGACAAGGTATAATAGATTAAAGTCAACGGCGACTAAGCCTCCAAGAATTCTAATTAGGTTATTTACAAAGTAGTTGAGTTCTAACACATCAGAAGTATCCGCAGCATATACTCTGCACTCTGCTCATAATCCTAGCCCCCCAACAGCAATCAGCCTCCCACATGAAAATGATCTCTAAAACCTGCAAACTAATGACTTCCCTTCTCATCTCCAGAACATTTCACAATGTCATTTCTGTAGTATGACAGAAGATAACTTTACCGGGCATCAAAAACAGTGACTTACTTGAAGATATTACTAGCTTTAAATGAATACTGACATGGGAAAACATGTTTTTTTCAAAACCCATCAGTTAATAGAGCTTCTAAAGCAGAATCCTGCATTGGAATCTGTTTTTCCCATGGGGCTAGCCATATTCTTCATTTCCCAGGGTGCCACAGCCATGTGACCTGTGCTCTGATAAACTTCAGTCTCACTTTACTGCTGCGCTGCAAGTTGGAGTAATATCCCCCCCCCCCAGCAGCCGATCAGCAGAACAATGGGAAGGGAGCAAGATAGCAGCTCCCAGTAGGTATCAGAATAGCACTCAATAGTAAGAAATCCAAGTCCGGCTTGGGACTCCTCCAGTTACATGGGAGTAGGAGAAACAATAGGTTAGCTGAAAGCAGTTCTAATGTGTAGCGCTGGCTGAAAGCTCAGACTCAGGCACAATGCACTGAGATGGCGCCTACACACCAATATTACAGCTACAAATACATTTGTTGGTTCAAGAATAAAATTTTAAATGGTTGAGGGAATTATTTGCTATGTAAACAGTGTCATTTAGAAATAAAAAGTATCCCATAAAAATCATGACAGTGTCCCTTTAAGATTTGACTTTAAAATAATATTATATAAAGAAGACTTAGGGGGCCATTAACTGTCGGATTTTTTTTTCCGATTTGAAGATTTACTGTGCATCCAAACGCTAAAAACGCTCAGAATCTGACAATTCGCCAGCTAAAACTCGCCGAGATCATATAGACGTCAACGGCAGATGTCCCTTCCTTTCCCTCTTTTGCTTAGAAACTTTAGAGTTTTCGGATTTTTGACGCTGGTTTTTTTTTGTCGTTTTCATGGGTTTTTTCAGTTCAGACTTTTTGGTAAATGTTAGACATTCATGGAAACAAGCTTATTTGTATTTGAAAATAAAAAAATATTATTAAAATTATATATATATATATATATATATATATATAAAATGATGACTTCAATAGATATAGCTCTTTTGGGCAGGGCTCTCTTCACCTCCTGTATCGGTTATTGATTGCTTTATATGTTACTCTGTATGTCCAATGTATGAAACCCACTTATTGTACAGCACTGCGGGATATGTTGGCGCTTTATAAATAAATGTCAATAATAATAATATATATATATATATATATTAATAGTAACCAAAGTAATATATTATTATTAGTTTAAGAATTATTATTTGTTTAAAAGTAATAATATACAGGTATAGGACCCCTTATCCAGAATGCTTTGGACCAAGGGTATTCCAGATAAGGGGTCTTTCCATAATTTGGATCTCCATACCTTAAGTCTACTAAAAAATCAATAAAACATTAATTAAACACAATAGGATTGTTTTGCAGCCAATAAGGATTATTTATATCATACTTGGGATCAATTACAAGGTACTGTTTTATTATTACAGAGAAAAATGAAACCAGTTTTAAAATTCTGAATTATTTGATTAAAATGGAGTCTATGGGAGATTGGCTTTCCGTAATTCGGAGCTTTCTGGATAACGGGTTTCCGGATAAGGGATCCCATACCTGTATATAATAATGACTTCAAGAATTTTATATATATATATATATATATTATAATTGTTTATTAGAATTAATAGTAATCTATAAAATATTATATTAGTTTTATTCCTTTTTCTTAGCCCCATTTAGTGAATATTTCCTATGTCTGCTCAAAATGATATTTGGGGAGCAATAAGCGTTTATGGTTTGCAATGCGGATACATTATAGGAATGGCTTTTTCGGAATCGTGGCGATCACCTCCTGAGGCTGAGCTCATTTTTATCGTGATGATTTTAGCAGATTAACTCAGAACCTCAGAGACTACTTTGGAGGTCTGTAAAGTCAAACAGATTTTTCATTGAGCTTCATTTACAAGGGGAAAGATAAATGGGCAGACAAGCCTAAGGAGTGAGGAGGATTCCTGTAACTACAATATTTGCACATGACCTTACCTCCCCCAGATGCCCACATGCAGAGAGGGTTATCTGGCTGTAAATCAAACAATGGCATTTAGTAATATTAATTATGGTCGAGAAAGAAAATTTAGGTTTTCCTTTAGAGAGAACTCTGGGGTTTTTTTTTTAGTAACAGTGGAAGCAGAAGATAGGATTGCAGTTTAAACTGTGTGTATATATACTGTATATATATATTTATTTTATTTATTAACATTTATTTATAAAGCGCCAACATATCCCGCAGTGCTGTACAATAAGTGGGTTTCATAAATTGGACATACAATATACATACATATAAAGCAATCAATAACCGATACAAGAGGTGAAGAGATGGAATAATATCTTCCTTATTGTAAAATACATAGATAATAGAAATCAGCTTGACTGTGGTCGTGGAACTCCAAGGTCATGTCTTTATTATCTGTATCATTTACAATAAGGGGTGCATGAGTTTCAGTTAATAATGAGACCTCCATGTATTACAGGGATCCCCAACCTTTTTTTTCTCCAAGGACCGGTTGCAAGGAGAAAAAAATTTCCACGGACTGGGGGGGGGGGGGGGTGCGCGCAGTGCGAATTGCAGGCACGGTCTTACGTTTATTTGCGCCTTAATGTGCGCGCCACTTCCGCTTGCGCATTCCTGCTTACGGTGCGTTTGTTCGAGGCTTTAAGTGTGATGCGCGTTGCTTTTTCACCGCTCTGAGTACACCGCATTGGGCTCCGGGAGAACGGTTGCGGCGGTTTGGGACCCCTGGTATATTAAATAAATTAACTATGCATTCAACTTTTTAGCCTTTTGAAAAATACAAATGGAACTTTTCATTACAAGCCTCAAGCAATTATTTAGATGAAGGGTAACATTACTTTATACCCAGTGATTTTGATGGCCATATCTTTTTTAGTTTTTGGTTACTTTCTCTTACCATTATCCTGAAGAAGATCGTTTTCAATCATCTTCCTAATCTCTAATTTTCCAATTAGTCCAATGTAGATCATGGAGTTCTATATTAAGCATATTTTCTAGATGTTGAGAGTGATCACATCTCCCGCCAACAAACTAAAGCCTTTGGATCTGCTGCCAGTATGGGTGCAGTTCTGAGGTTCCATTTCGGAGGGGTTAAATTTCAGGTAGTGACAAGCTCTCCAAGAAAACGTTCCGGCGGTGCAGATAATGAGAACACGCGTATGAAAGGAGGAAGATCAGAGTGGGCAAATAAGCAATATGCCTATGACTTAGCATAGGTTTGTGAGTATTAAAAAAGGATTTATTTAACATGTAAGAGAAGGAAAAGATGTGAAGATGTATGTATGTATGTATATATGTACAATTTTATTTATAAAGTGCCACAAGGGTACGCAGCGCTGTACAATCTTACAATACACAAAATGACACACAGGGAGGACAAGTGTTATAATAAATACAATAAATAAGTATAAATACACAGGGAGTAAGTGCCATGTGGTATGAGACACAGTAGGAAGGAGGTCCCTGTCCCGTAGAGCTTACAGTCACAAGTTCAAGGATCTGGCCTTCCAGGAACCTTATAAATAGCAAGAGATGGTTTCCATAATTTTAGAGCAGGTATCAGCAAGGTGCTGTTGTTGTACAATGACGGGCATTCTTCAAGAGGCTGCCCAGTGAATGCGGAATTACAGTTTCCCTGTTGCTAGAGTTATGCAGGTTGGTCATCCATAGCAGAGGTGCTGCTACCAACTTGCCTCAGGCGGCTGCGCCCCCAAAGTTACCAGGGGCGGCAAAAAGCCACTCCTGGTTTAAGAGACGAATTTCTGCACTCTCCACACTAGCGATGCGCCCCCGGACTCCCTCCGGTGCTGTAAAGGTAAGCACGGGGGGGCAGCATCGGAGGAGCCCAGGCCAAAAATGCCCCTGGTCCATAGGTATTTTCATTTTAAAAATAAGGACCTGTGGACCCGTGCCCAGGGCAGCAGCTTTATGGAGGCCACCCATGGATGTCTATAATCTTTCTGGTAGATATTAAAAAAATCTTTTTTATTCCCGCTGTTCCCACCAGTTACATGAATAAATATGGAATCTGAACTGAGCTGGGGGCGATTGGTACCTGTTTGTACCAATGGAGGTATGGTGCCTAAATTATTGTGCCCATGTTTCCATGCCTTAGGGGGGAATTTTTGGAATTCTCCAAAAATCTGGTTGTTGTTTTCAAAGTGATTTAATTAAAACATTTTTTACCCATAACTCATGGCATGAAAATGGTCACATTTTTTGCAACAAAATAAAAACAGAAGGAAATATTTGAAATTGAAAAAACCCTCTCTGCCTTGAGTTACCGATACCGATATGAGTGATAGTTGTTTTTCCAAAACTGCTATATGCCACCAGGGAATAAAATAATAAACATTTTAGCAAATTGTAATAAAGGTTGCTGACACCTTTTCCCCCCAAAACTGCAATGGCTGAAGAGTTAATGTTGTTTATCTATAAGGTCACTCCTGCCTTTTTCACACATGACTGATGAGACTTTTTTATATTTGAAATTAAATGCAGAAAAATGTCAAGAATTTTTTAGTTTGAGCAAAGATAAACAGGCCTCCTGGCTGAACACCGTAGCTCCCATTCCCACCAAACAAGGCTTAGCATGACACAAAGCAGGTATCCGTGGAACAGTAATACCCAGGGATCTAAGGAGCACCTATAGTTTTCCAATATGAAAAAGGAAATCTTTCAAAGTGTTTATAAATGAAGTTAATGGAAGACCACTTTTGATAAGATGATATCAGTGGCCTCTTTGGGACCCTCTATATCGGGGGTCCCCAACCTTTCATATCCGTGAGTCACATTCAAATGGAAAAAGTGTTGGGGAGCAATACAAGCATGGAAATGGTTCCTGGGGGTGCAAATAAGAGCTATAATTGGCAATTTGGTAGCCCCTATGTGGACTGGCAGTCTACAGAAGGCTCTGTTTGGCTTTACACTGGGTTTTATGCAATCAAAACTTGCCTCGGAACCAGAAATTCAAAAATAAGCACTTGCTTTGAGGCCACTGGGAGCAACATCCAAGGGGTTGGGGAGCAACATGTTGCCCCTGAGCCACTGGTTGGGGATCAATGCTCTATATTATGATCAGGGATACAGAAGACACTTGTCTTATTCAACATAATAATGGCTGCTCTCTGAGTTGTGTACAAACTGGGCTCTGTTTCAGTAGAGAAAAGATGGCTGCAGTAGTGCCCCTTGAATACCCAGTGCAATAAATGCCAAAGCCTCAAACACAACATTGTGACATGTATAGGACAGAAATAAAAGATATGTCAGTTTAAATGAATAATTTGCATTATTTGGTGTTAGTGATCCATTAAGTCGGACAGGTTACTTTACTCCCCCCCAATATACTACAAACGGATCTGATCAGGATCATGAAAGACCCAATGAAAGATATAATGTTTATAATACCTTACATTTTGACTGCCCCAAAGGGAGGTGAAATCCTGTCCCTCAATGTCAGACGTAGAGCCATGTGGACTTTGTGGCTCCATCTAGCATTCATATCTATCAAACACATGTCTTTAGGCTTGGATGTTAACTGGATTATCCCAGCTGTATCATTTACTCAGAGATCTGCTGGCAGCAGCTTGCAGCGCCAATGACATGTGACAAAACAGAAGGATCATATCGTTTACCTTGCAGACTGTCGGCCAAACGAGCTTTGAATTGGATGAATTTTCAAGCTGACAATGTACAGCCTGAGAACATCACCGGGTACATGAGGCTTTGGAGGAGAGGTATGCAGAATCCCCCTTGGTTTACAACTGATTTCTTCTTTCCCATAAAGTTATATAAACACATGTTCAATAAAAGAGCAATTACAATCAGCCCTATACAACTATATCTACACAACTAACGCTATACAACCAGCCCTATAAAAATTACGCAATAACATCAGCCCTCCACAACTAGCTCTTTAAAACCAGCCCTATACAACTAATTCTGTACAACCAGCCCTATACAACTAGCTCTATAAAACCAGCCCTATACAACTAGCTCTTTTAAAACCAGCCCTATACAACTAGCTCTATAAAACCAGCCCTATACAACTAGCTCTTTTAAAACCAGCCCTATACAACTAGCTCTATAAAACCAGCCCTATAAAACCAGCCCTATACAACTAGCTCTATAAAACCAGCCCTATACAACTAGCTCTTTTAAAACCAGCCCTATTCAACTAATTGTACAACCAGCCCTATATATCTAACCATATCCAAGCAGCTCTGTACAACTAGACCTACAGTATACAGCTAGACTTATAAAACTAGTTCTGTACAACCAGCCCTATACAACTAACTCTATACAACCAGGCCTATACAAATAGCTCTAGAAACCAGCCCTATACAACCAGTCCTGTATAACCAATCCTATACAAAGAATCCAATATAACTAGCGCTATAAACTAGCTTTATACAACCAGCCCTATACAAGTATCCCTATACAATCAGCCCTATACAACTAGCCCTACGCAACTAGCTCTTTTAATCCAGTCTAATACAACCAGTCATATACAACTAGCTGTATACAGATAGCCCTATAAATTAGCCCTAGTCAACTAGACCGACTTTATATAAATATACCAATAAAACCCGCTATATATAACCAACCCATTAAAACCACTTATAGCCAGGCAGCCCTATACAACTAGACCTACTGTATACATCTAGACCTAGAAAACTATCTCAATTCAACCATCCCAATGCAATTAGCCCTATACAACACTGCAGAAAAAAATCCTATGTTTTGGTGCCACAGCCTCCTCCTGTGTGATGTGTTGTCTACATAAGACCTTCCTGGCTTCAGGGGCAGGACTTGGGTGCAGCTACAGGGGTCCTGAGCCTTTAAACAGTGGTTTCCAAACTGATAGGTTTCCCACCCATTGGCCAAATGCCTACACTCTCTTCTTAAATTGGACTATAATCTTGGGAAATTCTTGGATTTTGGTTGAATGGATGATCAAGCAATGTCTAATCTAATTGTAACCTTGTGGGGGTCCCTGATCAGACATTTGTCCACCAATGGGGGCTGAAGATGCAAAAGTCTGAAAACCTCTGCCTTAGGGAGTCCCATGGGCACCAATAATTACATGCTTCACTGCTAGTGATGAGGAAATTTTTCCGCCGGGCATCGATTCACTGCGAAATTCTGCATTTAGACATTAGCAATTTTTTTCCTCAAACTGCTGCAAAAACTTGCCGTGACGGAAAATTAGCGGGGAAAAAACACCCACTGACTTGTATTTACATTTACATGTATTTGGAGTAAATTGCGTAAAAAAAAATTGTGGTCACGTAAAAAAAATCACATTAGAAAAGCTGTGGTAGTAGAAGCATTTTGCGAATTTTCCACTGTTATGCGAATATATCAGCAGTTTTGCTAATTCATTACATAAAAGAATGTCGCATAAAGCAGTTATTTCTGGTGGCCATATGCAGGACATGAGGGATAATCAAGGCAATAGTCAGGGGAGGGCCGAGCCGACTGGGCGCCCTAGGCAACCCGGTCGGCCACCTTGCCCCTGCACCTGCTATCGTCCCCGTCCCCCCTGATAGTTCCTTCCTACCACCACATAATGACAATCGGCGGGGGCAGTGAAAACAGAGCACAGACTAGGGGTATACAAGAGAGGCTCCTGCCTGGCGCCCCCCAATCGTTGCCTCTTCTGCTTACCCCTAGTTCCGGCCCTGGCAATAATGTACTGGGTCCCCCTTTCCAACTTGGTCATAGAGTGAGAACAGGAGTGGCACAACTTCAAATAACTGCCAATGGAATTAGGGATCTATTTTCCCAACTGAATCTGGCCCTAGGGAACATTCGCAGCATATCATTTGTCAGCTACACAATAATATTATTATTTACTAGCAACATATTCAAATTAGTTTATAATTTTGGGAGAAAATCTAATTGGTGGAGTGTCTGCTCTAAATGTTTCACAATATTAATAGCAGGGTGTATGCTTAGCCAGTACCAACACACCCCACATATTGGCACTAAAGTCTTGCCAACAGGATGGTATAAACCCACACACCTATAGTAGCCTGCCTAATTGCTGCGAGTGTTTGGATAAATTAGTCTTATTTTCATTTGGTCTGGTAACCCAAATTAACGGACTGTATAACAGAATATAATGTATTCACTGAGATGTGTGAGCGAGTGGTATTAGTCTGGGGAGGAAAGATATAAGATATAAGAAATGTAAAGTGCAATAAAGGCAAATCAAGCAGACAAAGGCAAACAGCTCCCATAAAGTAGGCCCAATATAAAGCACAAATCCATAGCAGCTTTCAGCAACCCAGCAGAGTTTCCAGATTGCCAGTCCCTGTCTGTTTAATCATCAGACCATGGAGGAGATGGAGATGAATTGTTTAAATTTGCTCGTTTAATTTGGCCCAATTTGTCCTACCTGCCAGCTGTTGGTTGACTGGTCAAATTCCATACGTTATTATTATTATTAACATTTATTTATAAAGCGCCAACATATTCCGCAGCGCTGTACAATAAGTGGGTTACATACATTGGACATACAGAGTAACATATAAAGCAATCAATAACCCATACAAGAGGTGAAGAGGGCTTTGAGTGCTTTTCTCTGTAATATTTAGAATAATGGGGTGAGGGATTCCATGGCAACAATATTTACAGAGCTGATTTTAGGGCATGGTAGAAACATGCCCCACCCTACATCTCTGAACTCATCTCTAGGTACCATCCAACCCGCTTGTTACGCTCCCTACTGACCTGCTCCTCAACTCCTCTCTCATTCCCTCCTCACACGCTCGCATTCAAGACTTTGCAAGGGCTGCCCCCCATCTCTGGAATTCGCTCCCACAAACTGTCAGACTTTCTCCCAATCTCTCTGCCTTCAAGAGATCTCTAAAAACACATTTATTCAGAGAAGCTTACCCTAATCTAGCTTAGCAACACCCTGTGCCACACCTCTCACAACTCTGGTCATGCCCATTCCCACACCTTGTGTCTCAACCCTTTCTCCTTGTAGATTGTAAGCTCTTTTGGGCAGGGCCCTCTTCACCTCTTGTATCGGTTATTGATTGCTTTATATGTTACTCTGTATGTCCAATGTATGTAACCCACTTATTGTACAGCGCTGCGGAATATGTTGGCGCTTTATAAATAAATGTTAATAATAAATAATAATAATGGTGCTCACTGAGGGTTCAAGTATACAAATGGGCAAAGAACACACATTTGTAGCAGGTGTTGTTAGGTTGTTAGGGGTGTCCAACCTGCTGCTCTCTAGGTGTTGTTGAACTGCTAGAATTGTACCAAAGGGTTTATGGAAGATGTTTGAAGTTGAAGTTCTAAAACAGTTGAAAGTGCCCTGGCTAGGACCCCAGAACTGCAAGGCAAGACAAGCTTTCCAACGCCAATGGAAAAATCCAACTGGTTGCTATGGGTTTCTAGACTTCTAAACCTTGAAACTTGTTAATAAAGGGGATGTTCACCTTCAGACAATACTGTAAAAAATAAATAAATTGTAATTCATCTTTATTATTTAAAATGTTTAGTTTTGAAGCAACAAACCAGGATCAGCACTGATAAAACTCTCTCTGCTCTGCTCTCACTTTGGAAGGGATCACCGACACCAACTTGCATTCTGCCCAAACAGGAAGTTGACACTGAACTAGTTACTACTCATGCCTTTCCTCTCCTGCTACATTTGCATATCTTTGATACCATTGGTTGGCAAGATTCAGCCAATCAGATCAGTAAAATGCAAATGAAGCAGGACGAGGGTGTTGGTTGGTGTCGGTGATCCCTTCGAAAGAGAGAGCAGAGAGCAGAGCAGAGAGAGTTTTATCAGTGCTGATCCTGGTTTGTAGCTTCAAAACTAAACATTTTAAATAATAAGGATGAATTACAATTTTTTTTTTCTGGCGGGGCTCTTCTAATTCAACTATTACCTAAAGGTGAACATCCCCTTCAATGCACCTCAGTGGGGGACACAGGTTATTTAACTACTTAAAGTGATACTGACACGAAAAAACATTTTTTTTAAATATGAATCTACATAAAAAGTAACCTGTAGGTCGTGTTGATCATTTTTCCCTGGTAGGGCTGCTTATGTAAGTAATTGTCACTTGAAGTTCCTAAACCCGACTGTTTTGCCAACCTAACTGTCCCTTCTCAGCCTGTCAGTTATAGCTTCTAATGCTAACAGCCTACTGCTGCACAAATATGGCAGCCCCCTCATAGAGGAACATGGGGGATCAGATAGTTACATAGTTACATAGGGTTGAAAAAAGACCAGAGTCCATCAAGTTCAACCCATCCAAGTAAACCCAGCACACCTAACCCACACCTACCAATCTATACACTCACATACATAAACTATAAATACAACCACTAGTACTAACTGTAGATATTAGTATCACAATAGCCTTGGATATTCTGATTGATCAAGAACTCATCCAGGCTCCTCTTAAAGGCATTAACAGAATCTGCCATTACCCCATCACTAGGAAGGGCATTCCCCAACCTCACTGCCCTCACCGTGAGGAACCCCCTACGCTGCTTCAAATGGAAGCTCCGTTCCTCTAATCTAAAGGGGAATGTAAAAGCTTGGACAAATACTTTTATGGCAAAATAAAATAGCATCAAAAGACAATGTTATGACAGATGTAAAAAAAGGTTTCATTTCTGGTGTCAGTATCTCTTTAACTATTTAAGTACCAAGAAAATGATATTTTGCATTGATGTTGGTATCAACTCAAGCCTCACATTACAGAGGAACATAAAAACTATAATTATTATTCCAATAAATGATATATGAACTCATTTTTGCATATGGAAATTGCCGATTGGTCCCATATGGCTGAATATATATACGAAACACCTAATTAGCAGCTTATTACATGCATAAAACAACCTTATAGTATCAAGAGACATCAAAATCCTCGCGACCTAATGAGAATTATTACCCCAATTAATTTTAGTGACATAATGGTGTGAGATGTTATGAGCAGAAAGTGATGATCTTGTCTCGCTGCAGTGCCATGTCATGTAATTACAGTTTAATGGGAAACATTCATTCTGACTTAAGCAACATTTATGGGCTCAGTGCGTCTGGATGAGACACTGGGCTTATTCTAATCAAGTACCACATTCTTTATTCAGAATTCATTCATAAAAAATGCTGCGCTTCTGATCGTCGCACAACAAACGCACTGTTACAGCAACAAAAGTGTGAAATGGAAAGGCCTTTTTTCCCCTCCGGAGTCTTTGCATATTTGTGGTTAATAAAACCACGTTTTCCTAGAGCGGCAGAGCTGCTAAGTGGGCCGGCAGTTGGACAATGCGCAGAACTGTTCCCTTTCTTGCGCCGGAGACAAAACTTGAAATAAAAAGGCAGAGAAGCTGCAGCCACGTCCTCGCTTTCAAGAACATGACAAAGAATATTTGTCTTATCTTTTTCACACTAGGGAGGCATTGGGTTATGTGAAGGACAATCTGCCGCTTTATCCCAGAGGATGAGAGGTTCTGCAAAGCAAGGCACTTCCTCTGCAGGGTCGGACATCCAGAAGATAATGCTTTTTTTGTGAAGTGAACTTTCCCTCAAATTGAGATGAAGATAAACAGAAGAAAATGCAGATCTCCGGGCTGAAAGGCCATCTAATTGGTGTGAAATTGCTCTGATATTATATTGTCTTGACACTTTAATCATCATGGTTTTTCCTAGAAGCAGCAAAACACAACAAATCACATGAAATTGCCACTGATTTTTAGCAAATAGGCATTGTGTGATATATAAGGGATTATTTATGATTTTGGACACAAATCCGCATGTTTTGGTTATCCACAATGAAGCATTTTTGCCACAATTCCAGTCTCATTGTGTCTACGTGGGAAGTTGAGTCAACGCAATTGTACTCAGTTTTTCAAACCAGACACTTGCAATTGATTTTCTGCTGCAAGTATTGAAACGACCTGCGGTGGGAACCCCTTGACTTTCCATTACTTTCAGGGTGGCAGTAGCTCGAGGGTTCCCCTGGGTTAATATGTGCACGGGCCAATTAATAAGAAAGACTGAGGGGGCACAAACACTCTTATTGCAATCCCCATATCCCCGACCATGGATAACTAAACTACAAATATGGCCATTTGAGCTGTAGGCCAGTTAGATCATTTGAACATCATAATTCGTGGAGAACACTGCTCATCCTTAGGCCTAGATTCTCACTACTCGGCTCTCTGCATAATTAGCAAAATATTAACTTTTACGGGGAAGAAAAATCTATGCACATTTTTCTCAATCCCACTTCTTTTATTTTGACTCCCTTGCCTAGAAACAGCCTGCATTTGTATTTGTATGCACGTGCCCCTGATGAAGACAACTTGTATTGTGTTGAAATGTGTTGGGTACCTTTCCCTTATACTTAAGATAAAATTAAAAAAAAAAGTTTTTTTTCCCTTCCCTGTTCTTTTTACTTTTCCCTAGAATGACAGAATGTCAAAATTACATACAAATAATTGGCCATTAGATCCCGACCTGGTTGGAAGATAGGTAACATATGTATAATTCTTGGCAATATACTACTAATATTTTTAACCTTTCAAATGTAATCGTTGGCAAAGCTTTGCATGGCAGTGTCATTCTACTGTACTGTGCTAAAAGCCTTCGCAATACAAAAAGTGAGAATGTGCTTTAAACCTGAAAGAACATAGAAAGATCTCTGCTGCCCCCATCTGAACTGCAGTTGGATAGTTATCAAGAGGATGCAGTGAATACAAACACTGTTTATATTTCAATAAGTTGATGGAGGGTCAAGCTACTGACATTTCTAAACTTGTGCAGCCCTTCGCTTTCAGGGGCCTCCCAGCCAACCAGTGAAGCTTCTGCACCATCTCAAGTATTGCCCCTAGAGACATGGATACCCAGATGGAAACAGGTCAGAGCTCTGTTACAATGATATGGAAAAAATCCTGTTACAAAATATATAAGGGCATTTAAAGTGAAGCAGTTGCAGTCACACCAATCAACATTACATCAAGCTTAATAGTTACCCCCTTCGGAATACTTGTTAAACCCTGATCACATGTAAAAGGCTATTTACTGTTCTGCCCGGATGACTTCAAACTGACAAGTGAGCGAAGGCAGACGAACTGACTCTTATCTCTTGTAGTGCGATGATAAATAGAAATAGTCTCTGTTGTGATGTGTAACTATAATGCAGGCTTTACAGATGTGTAGGCCTGCATAGAAATACTGATATTTCCATTTTATCCATGGCACACAGTAGTCTACAGGCATTAGTTTATAAAAATGCAGGCCCTGGGCCAGGTGTCTTTTCCAGTAAACAGTGGACAGTAGACCCTGGTCTGGCTGTCTATGTAGAGTAAATAAAGAACAACAGACTCTGGTTTTGCCATTTATACACAATAGACAAAAGACCCCGAGCAGGGTATCTTCTTACCCCACACAGCTGTATTCAATACACCACAGACACTGTACCCCACCCAGAACCTTTTTTTTTTTATTTTTCTCCCACTATTTGAGCGGGGGAGTTAGCTCTAGAGCAGGGGGTTCCCAACCTTTCTGAATCATGAGCCACAGTCAAATGTAAAAAGACTTGGAGAGCAACACAACACAAGCACCATAAAAGTTCATGGAGGTGCCAAATAAGGGCTAAGATTGGCTATTAGGGGCCTCTATGCACACTATCAGCTTACAGGGGGCTTTATTTGGTAGTAAATCTTGTATTTATTCAACCAAAACTTGCCCCCAAGTCAGGAATTCAAAAATAACTACCTGGTTTGGGGGCACTGAGAGCAACATCCAAGGGGTTGGTGAGCAACATGTTGCCCCTGAGCCACTGGTTGGGGATCACTGCCCTACATTATTATAGAGAAATATAGGATAGATCATCAGCTTCATCCTGATAGGTCCCCATGTTACAGGTTGAGTAAGTATGCCTAGGTTGTGATGTTTGATTGGTTGAAAGTTGGGGTAGAAAAGAGCTTGCACAGGATGTCTTATATAAAATCTTATATAGGACGTGAAAGAGGGAAATCCCATGCAGGACTATAGAGGGGATCCCATTGTGGACTTTCTCACCTAGACATGTAACTCTTTACTAAAGGGGGCTATTTTCACCAAAATAGCCAACTACATGAGGCCCCCAGTCGGGGCCTCATAAATGACCTCATAAATAGTAGGGGAAAGCATAGTTTCCAGCATTTGAAATTTATTGCTAGACACACTAGTTGCTGGGTAAGATTCCCATGGAATCAGTTGTGTCCAACTCTTATAAAACAAAGGACAACACAGCTCCAGGGTTTTCAATTAATTATCTCAAAAATAATCTCAAGATAATGAATCACTGGATTGTTCTTTATATATTAAAATATATATTATACCCTGGTATGAGAAATGAGTGCTCTATATATCTTCCCTGATAGCAAATTATTTTTCTTGCTTGTTTTTAGTAAATACTCTGCAAATGCCATATATTTATACATGTGTGTACATCCCTCAGGATCATGAGGAGCTTTAGGGACAACTCAGTCCACACTGGAGATGCCAACTGCTTTAGTCATCGAACTGCCAAAATATTTACTTTGGCTCTTCCGTGAGTATGGGTATCCCTGTAGCACTGCTTTCTCTCCATTACTAGCTGAGGAGGAGTAAAGGGGTTCTGGGGCAAATCCCACAGGAAGAAAGGAATGCAGCAGGTGGCAGAAAATGAGAAGACTCGATGAGAAGAATGGACCTAAATGGTGGGAGTACACTCACAAATGTCATCTAGATAGACCATTTGCAAATGAATAATGTCAAAATCTTCAAAGCGGTTAAGACAAACTGTTTAATCCCTTCGTGACTCCAAATTATTTCCACTATGTGCAAGAACATTCCATGTAAATGTCTCTTTTTAGAACTTATATACAATCCCTGCTGGAGAATGAAGGGTCCCCTTATGATGTATATTTTGCTGTCTGAGATGACATTACAGTGAACTAGGTGAAAATGCATGACATGACACAAATGGGCCTGATGTACAATATGAGTCGCAATTTGGGCAAAGCCATCCTTAATAGTATTAGCCCAGTTGGCAGTATAACATAGAACCTTAGTGGCCACTGCCCCCTCTTGTAATGGACTAATACCATCTCTGTATAATGTGATTATCTAAACAGTAGGGTCACTGTAAAGGTGGCCATACACTATAAGATCGGCAAGGTCACCAAACGAGTGGACTTGTCCCCTGATATAGCTACCTAAGGTGGGCAAAATCAGATTGGATTAGGAGCCTTTGGAGCGAGGACTACATCAATGAGCAGATGTGGTCCCTGATCCAACGAGAAAATCAAACCCACCCAATCAACATCTCGATGATTTCCAGCCAAATATCTTTCCACTAGGCCCATCAGGGGTGGCCAAACTAGCTGGCAAATCAGTCAGGATCCGAATTGGCAGCTTAAATCTACCCGTGTACGACCACCTTAATTGTATTTGTTCTAGGAGGATTAAGTGAAAGGGTTTGGGTGCAATAACAATAGGAGGCCACAAAGATATTCAGGAACCCAGACTTGCACCATCACTGTGTTTACAGACTGCCTTTTGGGACTTGCGTGTTTTTGCCCTAGCAGTAGCACAGACATGGTAGCAGGGGGGCTCAATAGGTTTAAAACAAAGCCTTGGCTTTCAGTGACACCAGTAATAACTCAGGCAGAACACAGCTTAGACATGGCACAGGTCAGGCAGGCAATTATAGTTTTACAACACGCAGGTACAGTTATTAAGGCAATACAAGGACAACTAGTATCCAGGATGTAAAATGATAGGAAGTGACAGTGTTCCAAAAAGCAATATGGCTGCCAACAAAGTTGGAGCTATTCAACAAGGTGACACAGATAATCCTGTCTAAAGCAACTGTACATTCTTCTGAAAGGTTCTGCAGTTTTTCAGTATAGTCTGTGGCTGGCATTTCTTTTGCCTTCTCAGTGCATGCTATTGAATATCTACCCATGTTAATAAGGACCTGTACCAATATGTGTTCCCTAACAGTGTAAAGCAAATGTGAAATATGAACTGGGGTAAATGTGAAACTGTGACAGTGTGTGCATAATGTGAAAGCAATCCCTACTTACACACAGGAGCTGATACTCAGGGCTGCCATCCGAAACCCATTCTCTTACTTATATCTTTCTGCTAATGGTTATTTTGCCTGTATTTAAAATATATTCTGGTTTGCATGACAAATATTGTTCTGCACATTTGTTATTCAAATACCCTTCCATGCATAATGCCTGAACCTGACACTAAGCACCTGATGCTGTTACGGAAAACACTGACGCTTGGTGCACTGCAGTATTGGGCAGCCATTGGCTCATCTGATAAACTGGGATTCTAAGCATTCAACACCATGTTGAGGACCAATATTTGCCTATTGCTTTGTGTATATTTTACCTCTATTCCAGTTTCCCATGTACGTTGTGTACAAAGGCACTGTGTTCAAAGCAATAAAAGAAATGATTGCACCACAGGCTGCCAGTATCAGCTAACTGATGTTTAGTTGCTATGTGTTACTGCACTTAGACAAATCATAACCCCAAATAAATCATGGAAATGGATCACATGGAATTTTTATTTGCCCATTGTGGTATAAGTTACCCTATACGCCCTGTGTTCCATAGCAATTCATTCTTGTTTAATCATCTATTATAAGAAATACACATTTGTGTAGCTCAGTGGTTAGCATTGCTTCCTTGCCGCACTGGGCGGCACCGTATGTATCTTCTACTTTTCCTGTGAGGTTCCGCTGGGTGCTATGGTTTCCTAATCCTAAAACATAGTGCTAAATTAACTGATGAAATTGGCTCTGGGGTTCATGCATATCATAACAAATGAGACTGTAAGCTCCTCTGAGGTGGGGAGTGGAATCTAATCTAGAGGCTGCACTGGCAGATTCACTAGAACGTTTCTAGAAAGGGTTGGAGAAATCCTATTGGCGGAAGGGCTAATGCCCCCTATGCGCTTATCCCTGCTTCCCACCGAGCACTGAGAGATGGACCTCTGCTTAGAAAGCTGCATTACTGAAGATTGGAGCTTTCACCCTGCTTTGGATCAGCTAAAAGTCATGTAGGAATTATTTTATCAAAACATTGGACCTACTTGGTCTTTGAAAGAGTGTTTGCAAGCATGATCATTGCTAAATAACAACGTATTGCTCCCCGTACCCTCCAGCAACCAAGGGAACATTTTATCAGTGCTGAAACTCTGGCACCATGGATTGTCCTTATTTTGCACTCGGAACCAGGAGACGGAAGGAGACAAAGACACATACAGTAGGTCATTTGGCTCATGTGTCTATCACCCGTCTGTCACTGACACGTGTTTTTGATTTGGCCTTTGCAGCAGGCTATACGCTGGCATTTACGTTGTGTGAAATGACCGCTTTATTAGCAGTATTTGCTACTTACCCAGGATCCGCACATTAATCTGCTTTGGGGCCACGGCTGGTTTGTGCATTCCAGTTTGGTATGCCTGTCATGTGAATAGCAGACTACATATGTTGTGCCCAGGCCGACTGCCACTGGCTCAGACCTTAACGTTACAAGCCTGGCTTTCTATTCTTAGGTTCATTAAGCCTTTTATCAGAGCCCTCGGCATCTCATTATTCCATAACTGTGTCGCTTTATAGCTTTTACACTAATGACTAATTACACTTTGACACCATAGCTCCACACACAAGATGCCGTTACATAAGGGCTGTAATGAGTGGGCATAATAGCGAGGCTTAAGCGGCTTTGTGAAATCGACTCCCCTACTGTGAGGAATTTCCTTCAAATGTGGAAATAGGTTTAGGCCACACTACAGCCAAGTGCCAGCAGCTCCCCCCCCCCCCATGTGCTATAAATATTTTATAGGAATAGCATTACACTTAAAGAAATCAGTTCTGGCCAAATTCATTCAGTTATGGAGTATGGGGCAAGCTGCAAAGGGAAAGAAATTGGTGCAAAGTGTCCTGTTATTTGTACTTTGTAGCTAGTCCCTAAACTTATTTAGAACTTATTTACGGGGGGAAGGTGTTTGTTGCTATGTATTTTTGCTCTTTGCACCCTATCCCGCTATGTACACCCACCAGTGATGATTGAAATTTTTAACCAGGCATAGATCTGCAGTGAAATTCTGTTTGGCCATTGGCAAATTTTTGTGAAATCATGGCCAAATTTTGCTTTCAAAAAAAGAACTTAAAAAAATGCTCATTGACTTCAATGCATTTTATGTGGCACAAAAAGGCAAAGTGAAAACGGACATAGACATTGTATTTTGCACGAACAAAACCCACTGCCATAAAAGCCCATTGACTTTAACTCATTTTGCATAGGGAAAAATTTGCAATAAAAGCTCATTGACCTAATGCGTTTCAGTTGCGTTTTAGTGAATTTTTCTGGGTTTTCCTGATTTTTCAGCAAAGTGAAAAGGGACAGATGCATTCATAGCTAACGCCCACCGCTACACATGCTTGGTTTATGAAATGGAGCAGTTATGTATTCATGGGGGGGGGGGCAGGGGAGGCACGTACAGGGTTGGATTGGATTTGCAGGGCCCAACGGGGCTACTGCCTCAGGGCCCCCGCTGCAGCCTTCACACCCCCGCAGGGGCCCCATAACCCCTCCTCCAAGCGTGTGTAATTTAAACTTACCTTCAGCATGTCGGGGGAGGGAGACCAGTGGCTCGGGGGGGTGCCCAGCGGGCATCAGGTCAGGGCCGGCGGGGGCCAACAGGTTTTTTCTTGGTGCCCCAGTGGCCCCGTCCGACCCTAAGCATGTAGGTTGTTCCTATGGCACCCACCTGATCTGTACATAGGTTGTTCCTATGGCACCCACCTGATCTGTACAAAGGTTGTTCCTATGGCACCCACCTGATCTGTACATAGGTTGTTCCTATGGCACCCTCCTGATCTGTACATAGGTTGTTCCTATGGCACCCACCTGATCTGTACATAGGTTGTTCCTATGGCACCCACCTGATCTGTACCTTGCATTAGATTCAAATCTGGCACAAGGTGCACACTTTGCCCAACCAGGAAACAGCTGCACTCAACACCTTGTGCCAATTTATATTTTCTTATCACCTATAGCAACCAATCAGCAGATAGGATTTCCTGGTCACATGTTTAAAAGCAAGCATCTTGTTGGTTTCTATGGCTTACTGCACCGGCAATTTTTGGGCCTAGAATGGAGTGCATAGAGTTGCAGTTCATTCAATATGCAATGCTGGCTGTGCTTGGCGCTGCTGCATATAGTGAGAGTAGCACGTGCCCTGGAACATCCAGATGCACAGCAACACCAAGGGATTCCAAGGTACGGGGGAAGCCATGTACTTACCACCTGCATTGCACCAGATTTGCAATTCATGAATAGTATTAAACCTTTTTGTGACAAAAAGTGCAAAAAATAATTCAATCCCAACTTAAATTTCAAAATGAGTAAAAAAAATGTAGCTGGGGACCAAAACACCCAGGGTCATTGAGGAAAGCAGCTGCAAGTGCAGTCGCACTAAAATGGATGCAATTGTTGTGCTTATTGACGCGATTGATTAATTTATAGAGCATCCAACGCTTCCATATAGTTGCGCTAAGCTCCATTGCTTCCATCCAGAATCCTGCGCACGTGCACCTATTAACTCTATAAATCCCTGGAGCATCCACCTCCCTGAACCTGGCAGCAAGTCAAAGGTTCCCACAGTGAGTTGCATCAATTGCCGCAGCAAACTTGCACCAGAAG
The DNA here is from genome assembly GCF_000004195.4 of Xenopus tropicalis. Taxonomy (NCBI): domain Eukaryota; kingdom Metazoa; phylum Chordata; class Amphibia; order Anura; family Pipidae; genus Xenopus; species Xenopus tropicalis. Next base: position 197,402,853 of record NC_030677.2, on the reverse strand, counting down.
AATGGCATGCTAATGTCAAGTGGCAGAAGTGACACAGTGCCAACTTTGGCCATGCCAGAGCGCAAATGTGTTTGTTTTTTTTCTCACTCATGAGATGCAACGATTGAGCTGGAATTCTGGGAAAAAAACACATTGTCAGTAAAGGACATGGCAATTTGAATCCAAATATTGCACTCTGCGCATGGTGTTACACCCTGGAACAATAGATTCATCCTTTAGCAAAGAGCCCCTTAATGTCACCCAATGGCCTCAGCCAATAAACGTGCCCATTATTTCCACGCATTGTGTTCTCCGCCATTACTGTGCCTTTTGGGTTATACTGATCCCAAATCACATGCATGGTGTTACCCCCTGGAACAATAGATTCAACCTTTAGCAAAGAGCCCCTCAATGTCACCCAATGGCCTCGGCCAATAAACGTGCCCATTATTTCCACGCATTGTGTTCTCCGCCATTACTGTGCCTTTTGGGTTATACTGATACTAAATCACATGCATGGTGTTACCCCCTGGAACAATAGATTCAACCTTTAGCAAAGAGCCCCTCAATGTCACCCAATGGCCCCGGCCAATAAACGTGCCCATTATTTCCACGCATTGTGTTCTCCGCCATTACTGTGCCTTTTGGGTTATACTGATCCCAAATCACATGCATGGTGTTACCCCCTGGAACAATAGATTCAACCTTTAGCAAAGAGCCCCTCAATGTCACCCAATGGCCTCGGCCAATAAACGTGCCCCATTATTTCCACGCATTGTGTTCTCCGCCATTACTGTGCCTTTTGGGTTATACTGATACTAAATCACAGTAGCAAGGTCTTATGCAACAAATGTTCCGACTCTTTAACCCACCGTGCTCGGCGCTATGTCCTTGCGCAGTTCAGTTTCCTCAGCTAATCCAGCAGGGCCCTTGCCAAATATCTGAAAGCATTGTTGGAAGGCTGGCATACGTTGCTGCTTAGGTTACATATCTCTGTCCTGTTTATCACAGACAGACTGTACTCTGGCCAGGCCAAGAGACTGCTCGCTTCAGACCACACATATCTAAGATGATTATTCATTTATTTTTGATTCTCCTATAAATACTTCAGAGTCCCAGCAGTATGCTCAATAGATAGCTCACATATGTATCAGTCTTCACATTGGGCAGCCTATACCAGCGCGGGGATTAGTGGTGCCACTCACCTAATGGAAAAGGCCTAGACACGCAGGCCACATGCTAAGCAGCCCGCGAAGTGAGTATTTGTTGCATCCTGTTATTATCATGTTTAACCGCTAGGCATGGGAATTCTTTTAATACTGCTGAAGAAAGGCTTAATTTCCGGTGCCTATTAGCTACGTGTATTATGTAACGGCAGCAATCTCTTCAGCTTGGGGCCCAGGATTTAACCCCAAGCTGCTCCTACCTAGAATAAATGCTTCTGCCAATAAGCCTCTGTTCTCATAGATAAAATTGTATTGCTTTTTCCCCAGTATAAACCAAGATAGTAAGTGAAGCCGGAGACTGAGATGCCGGGGGCCACGCTTACATTTTGCTGTGTCTGTCTTTCCTTTTTTTGCGAAACGAAGTGAAATGCAATTTGCCCTCTTTGTGCGTTTATTGTACGCGAATATAGTGTTGCGAATATAAATGCACATTTTGCGAAAATATTTTTTCCACCACCAAAGTTGTGGTGTAACTCGGACGCAGAGTGCGCGTATAAATATTCGCAATTTGAGAATATGCCACATTTTAAAAGCTTTTGCGGACATTCGCACTGAGAAAAGAATTCGCAAAATTTATAAATGACTCCCACTGACACCTGGGCCCACTGGGAGTTTCCTGGTTCCTATTATCCAGAATACTCAGGACCTGGGGTTTTCCAGGTAAGGGATCTTTCTGTAATTTGGATCTCCATAACTTAAGTCTGCTAAAAATATGTTCCCAGGGGGCAGAAATTCAGTGCTTGATCCCAGGATCAGGAACTCCCTGCACCACAAGACAATAAATGAATATGGAGGAGGGCCATGTCAACTGTTTAGCAGTGGGGGGATCTTCCTCTTTGGCCTTCATCTGTTGAACCAGGGGGATGTTCCACTGAGCCTGGGATCAACATGGCCCCAGTAAAGACTCATTTGCCCTAGAGAAGCCATCTATCTCTAGTGATGTTGGGGAGCAGGAACCCCATGAATGAGGATTTAGTAAGTGCAGGATATCTTGTGTTATATATTGTGTTATAGCACCGTCTAGGAAAGTATCTGGGGAGTAGCTTTTTGCTGGTAACTTGAGGGGCACTGCCGAGGTGAGTTTCTCAGCTTGCTTCATAGCAGCAGCACCCCTGTTTATAGCAGTAAATACATTTTTACCCCATGCATTATCCTTAATGACCAGCAGGTTGGGCCAATTACTCCAAATTGCTACCAAAACTACTATCCTATCCACATATTCAGGTTGACCTTGCTGGAAGTCCTATAGCTTGGGATCCTATGCCATAAAGTGATGGGTCTGCTGGGATTTGCCCATCTAGATATGTAACTTTAATAGCACATTTTTCTGCACCTTTGTCTCTGCGGTCAGCTGGAAGGCGTTTGGCAGAGCTTCTAGTTGGAAATTGACCACGTTGAGTTTGTAATCCAGTTACTGGCCATATCTGGGGAGTTCTGGTGAGGCCTCTGGGGTGACTAGCCTAGATAATCCAGTTCACAACCTTTGTAACTCTTTGTATTCACATTTGCTTCTCATCTCATGAGACAATTAACCTGATCTCGATGGATAAACTCTGGATGGAATGGTTTCAGTCTTTGTGCTAAAATGTATATCTTCTGGTCCAGCATCACCATGCAATAGCATTAGGAGACTGGCCTACAGCTACTACAGTTGGAGCATCTCATGACATAAACATAACTAATACAACTGTAGACTTTAGTGCCCCTTTAATTGACTTACCCTAAAGTCAGAAAACAACCAAGTCCCTCTTTTGAAAGTGAAACCAAAGGAACCGTTATGTTTGTATGAATATAAGATCATGTCCGTTAGCCTTATGCTAACCATAGTCAGATCCAGTGCATGTTTTCACCCCTGACTAATGGCAAAGTTTCATAATTAGAAGATTGACTATCCCCATCCCTTTCAGGATAACTGATTGGCTTAGCACAGAACCAAAAATGGAGCAGGCCGGCATATAAAGTCAGAATACCGCAGCCAATTCTGTATAACTGACCCAAAAGTTTTGTAGGGGGAATAGTATAGATGTTTTTTAGAAGTAGAAGAAATATCAGTAGACCTTTATATAACCTTGCAAATAGCATTACTGTGTCACTGCATTGTGTGTGGGATATTGCAAAACAGACTTGTAGCTTGTAACTAAGCTGATCAGATCATCTGAAGAAACATGTTATTAGCAGGATGAGACTGATTGCAAATTGATTGCAATTAAAGATAATCAGTTTGTAATCAGTGCAGTCATTTTAATGGTAGTTTCTACTAGGGCCCCTAATTCTTCAGACGATATAAAACTTTCTTATTGTAATCTAACCTGTTAAGAGCAGCAAATGGACAGATAGTGCCTATAGTATCAGTGGGATAATAGCCTCTGGGAAGGGACTGGGGCTGTGGGATAGCAGGTATAGTAGGGAGAGATGGTGCCTATAGTATCAGTGGGATAATAGCCTCTGGGAAGGGACTGGGGCTGTGGGATAGCAGGTATAGTAGGGAGAGATGGTGCCTATAGTAGCAGTGGGGGGATAATAGCCTCTGGGAAGGGACTGGGGCTGTGGGATAGCAGGTATAGTAGGAAGAGATGGTGCCTATAGTAGCAGTGGGGGGGATAATAGCCTCTGGGAAGGGACTGGGGCTGTGGGATAGCAGGTATAGTAGGGAGAGATGGTGCCTATAGTAGCAGTGGGGGATAATAGCCTCTGGGAAGGGACTGGGGCTGTGGGATAGCAGGTATAGTAGGGAGAGATGGTGCCTATAGTAGCAGTGGGGGGATAATAGCCTCTGGGAAGGGACTGTGGCTGTGGGATAGCAGGTATAGTAGGGAGAGATGGTGCCTATAGTAGCAGTGGGGGGATAATAGCCTCTGGGAAGGGACTGGGGCTGTGGGATAGCAGGTATAGTAGGGAGAGATGGTGCCTATAGTAGCAGTGGGGGGATAATAGCCTCTGGGAAGGGACTGGGGCTGTGGGATAGCAGGTATAGTAGGGAGAGATGGTGCCTATAGTAGCAGTGGGGGATAATAGCCTCTGGGAAGGGACTGGGGCTGTGGGATAGCAAGGTATAGTAGGGAGAGATGGCGCCTATAGTAGCAGTGGGGGGGATAATAGCCTCTGGGAAGGGACTGGGGCTGTGGGATAGCAGGTATAGTAGGAAGAGATGGTGCCTATAGTAGCAGTGGGGGGGATAATAGCCTCTGGGAAGGGACTGGGGCTGTGGGATAGCAGGTATAGTAGGGAGAGATGGTGCCTATAGTAGCAGTGGGGGATAATAGCCTCTGGGAAGGGACTGGGGCTGTGGGATAGCAGGTATAGTAGGGAGAGATGGTGCCTATAGTAGCAGTGGGGGGATAATAGCCTCTGGGAAGGGACTGGGGCTGTGGGATAGCAGGTATAGTAGGGAGAGATGGTGCCTATAGTAGCAGTGGGGGGATAATAGCCTCTGGGAAGGGACTGGGGCTGTGGGATAGCAGGTATAGTAGGGAGAGATGGTGCCTATAGTAGCAGTGGGGGGATAATAGCCTCTGGGAAGGGACTGGGGCTGTGGGATAGCAGGTATAGTAGGGAGAGATGGTGCCTATAGTAGCAGTGGGAATAATAGCCTCTGGGAAGGGACTGGGGCTGTGGGATAGCAGGTATAGTAGGGAGAGATGGTGCCTATAGTAGCAGTGGGGGGATAATAGCCTCTGGGAAGGGACTGGGGCTGTGGGATAGCAGGTATAGTCAGGGACGGATTTCTATCCTGGGCGCCCCGAGGCCGCCCCTGTGGGTGCCCCCCAGTGCGCATGCGCGAACGCGCCCCCCCAATGCGCATGCACAAATGCGCCCTCTCCCCAGTGCGCATGCGCGAACGCTCCTTTAAACTCCCATACGGAGCAGTGGGGAGAGGTTTATTGAGGTGTATGACTTCCCGGCCCAAATTGCTGTGCCAGTTATAAGTGGGGAAAAAACACAGAATGAACATATTTTGCAAATAATCCCCATCTGGTAGGAGTTACATGAGTTTATAATATAATGAAACTGAATGTTCCATAACACTGTGTCTGTGAATGGTACAATCATCAGTACCTAAGGGACTGGACAGGATTTAATGAGCTACAATTTAAAAAATGTTCTTACTGGCCAATAAAAACATAGATATATACGGTATATATATATATGTAAGAGACCAATAAAATAGTTACCATGTTGATCAGGCATTCCCTTAAAGACAGGTCCTTAGTTATTGTAGGGAAAATGTTCCTGAGTTTAAGTATTTACCTGGCAGTACAGGAACTGGCCAGTAGATGTCACTGTTCTAAAGTGTATAACCAAAAGCACACATTTACTCTGTTTCTTCCTGGATTTTTCCATAGACAGGCATTGGAAGAAGGCTGGAGCCTAGGCAAAGCTAGGCATAGTAAGTGGTCAGGATATTTTCATTTATACTTCACACCAGGAGAGATAGGAGTAGGGTAGTTAGTGAGCAGAGTGCTGAGTACACTGCCCAGAGTAGGGATCTGAGTGTACAGACCCAGGGGTAATTGTCCCACCTACTGTAGGTTCCACTCATGGGGCCTGAAAGCTTGGGTTGACACTTATCCCATGTGCTGTTAATGACCCCTGGGGGGCAGTGACTCCTGTAAATATATACTTTATGCTAAACAATTTGCTACCACCGCTGCCAGTGATCGGAATATTATCCTCCTAATAAAGAAATACTACTGGCACCCAATTACTCTCTCTATACAGTTAGGTTTGCCACCCGGTATTTCACCAGCCTAGCTGGCAATGTAGTTACTGGAAAATATATAATAACTCCTCTCTCGGCTCCCTGTTTAGTTCACCCTACTCGCTATTTCCCCTCAAATGCGACCCACTGACACCATGCTATAATGATATAATGCTGTAATACTCTATATATCCCTTTATTTCCTTGTCTTAGTCACTGCAGACCAGCTTTTAAAGTGACTGGCCCACCTCTGCCCCCACCCAGCCCACCCATTTCCAGCCCATTTCCTGGCCCTATTTGCCTTTTCTTCACCCAGCCCACCCATTTCCCCACCCCTTGTTACAGCCCTCCCCCCAATGACATTACAGGCAGCATCTGAGCCAAAGATCAGCATTACAAAAGATAAAAAAAAGTTGGCAACCGTAACCTGAAGGTGAACCGCCTCTTTAAGACTATGGGGTTGATTCACTAAAGGTCAATATAACAAGTGCTATTTATAGCATGCGTTAAAAATTTTATCTTTTCTTACTTTTTGCGACTTAGCGCTCGATTCTCTAAAAGGACAGGCGTCATAATTAAGACGCAATGTTCTTTGCATTATTTAACTCGCAATGAGCATTTTTCTTGCTTGATTTCCCACCGTATGCGTTATTTCCCACTGCGTGCAATATATTTTGCCTCTTGCTATATTAGCACACAATATTACGCACGTACCAGTTACTTTCGGAAAACTACAGTACTGAAAATGCCCATTTCCCTGCAAACTGGCGGCTGCATCACTCTGGGGCCAACATAGACTGAATAAATCCCACTGCAAAGTCCTTATTGTGTTGCCAAAAGCTCACGAACCACAATTTTCTTTAAGTACCGCCTGCCCCAAGTAGGTGTTAATATTCGTAGACGAATGCGATATTTAGCACGTTTAACGCTAATTAATGCAAAAAAGCATGCGATAAGTGTTATCGACCTTTAGTGAATCAACCCCTATATGTGTGGCATGTGTGTAGCATTTAGTCATGTGAATGGGAACCTTTCACTGCATCTCAATATCTTATACCCACATACCCCCATATGTAATAGAAGGGACTACATTTGCCCAGTAGCAGTAACTCAACTAATAAGATGTTTGCTTTTAAACAGGTGACCAGTAAATGCTACCAGCTGATTGGCTGCTATAGGGTAGTGCTCCTGGGCAAACGTAGTACAGGTATAGGATCCCTTATCCGGAAACCCGTTATCCAGAAAGCTCCGAATTATGGAATGCCCGTCTCCCATAGACTCCATTTTAATCAAATCATTTAGAATTTTAAAACTGATTTCCCTTTTCTCTGTAGAAATAAAACAGTACCTTGTAATTGATCCCAACTAAGATATAATTACCCCTTATTGGGGGCAGAACAGCCCTATTGGGTTTATTTAATGGTTAAATGATTCCCTTTTCTCTGTAATAATAAAACAGTACCTGTACTTGATCCCAACTAAGATATAATTACCCCTTATTGGGGGCAGAACAGCCCTATTGGGTTTATTTCATGGTTAAATGATTCCCTTTTCTCTGTAATAATAAAACAGTACCTGTACTTGATCCCAACTAAGATATAATTACCCCTTATTGGGGGCAGAACAGCCCTATTGGGTTTAATTAATGGTTAAATGATTCCCTTTTCTCTGTAATAATAAAACAGTACCTGTAATTGATCCCAACTAAGATATAATTAATCCTTATTGGATGGAAAACAATCCTATTGGGTTTAATTAATGTTTTATTGATTTTTTAGTAGACTTAAGGTATGGAGTTCCAAATTACAGAAAAACCCCTTATCCGGAATACCCTTGGTCCCAAGCATTCTGGATAATGGGTCCTATATCTGTACCTTTTATTCCATTACCCCCATTATTTGATAAAAATTGATCCTTCTAGTATTAAACGAAGTCAAGTTCTCCCAAAATCAGGGCCGGCAGACACATTTTCTCATGGTATGGATTAGCCGTTAGAATGTATCAGTGTAATCTGCCACATCCTGCTCATGTCTCCCGATTATAGCGCCCCCCCCCCCTATGTCCTAAGTCCTTCCTGTAGTGTCCCAAGTGCAAAATGTAACAGGAGCCAGCTTCGGAGGCGTCCATGTTTCTGTCTGCTGGGGTCACCTGCTGCCCCGGGCTCATCGCACAGCTATGCGCTGCCCTGATACCAGACGGAATGTAGGCCCCGTGCTTGAGATTCATGCCAGTGTTCCAACCTTAGGTAATACCCCACGGCCCGGCCAAGTGCTCTGTTTGAGAACACATAAAAGCATTGGGTTTCCCTCGCTGTTGGCAGGACTTCAAGGACTATCCCAATGAAGAGATCTTAACAACATACTTGCAAACTCCGCAGGCCGTGGGGGTTTTAAACAACGGATTATTTATGAGCCGACACTCATCTCTGAAATAGTTGCGGTGCTGAAAGTGAACATTCGGATCTTGCGTGCTACCGGGCCCGGCACACCTGCCCCCTGTTAATTGGTAGTGAAAAGCTCTGTGTTGGCTCTCTGGGGTATGGGGGGGCAATTTAGCACTTACAGAATGAAAAGCTGTCAGACATTATACATGCGCAGAGAGACACTCAGTGGGGGGAATGATTTTCATAATCAAATAATTCAGATTTTTAAGATTGATGTCCTTTATCTCTATAATAATAAAACAGTACCTGTACTTGATCCCAACTAAGATATAATTACCCCTTATTGGGGGCAGAACAGCCCTATTGGGTTTATTTAATGGTTAAATGATTCCCTTTTCTCTGTAATAATAAAACAGTACCTGTACTTGATCCCAACTAAGATATAATTACCCCTTATTGGGGGCAGAACAGCCCTATTGGGTTTATTTAATGGTTAAATGATTCCCTTTTCTCTGTAATAATAAAACAGTACCTGTACTTGATCCCAACTAAGATATAATTACCCCTTATTGGGGGCAGAACAGCCCTATTGGGTTTATTTAATGGTTAAATGATTCCCTTTTCTCTGTAATAATAAAACAGTACCTGTACTTGATCCCAACTAAGATATAATTACCCCTTATTGGGGGCAGAACAGTCCTATCGGGTTTATTTCATGTTTAAATTATTTTTTAGAAGACTCAAGGTATGGAGATTCAAATTACAGAAAGATCCCTTTTCCGGAAAACCGCAGGTCCTGAGCATTCTGGATAACAGGTCCCATACCTGTATTAGCAACCAACCATTAGGTAGCATATACTGCTTAGCTGTCTGGAAACAGACATCTGATTGGCTGGAATGGGTTACTAGAATAACACAATATATTACCCTAAAAATATTTGGGCATACAGGTAAAGACAGACATACCCAGCAACATCTGCTCTTTCAACAAAATGACAAGGGCTGTGGCAATTACCCAATGTTGTCCTGCTCTGATGGGATTTTATTAGGCTTGGGGTAGAGGACCCAATGAAAATGCAATATGTTTTAAAGGAAAAGTAGCCCCCAGAATGAATACTTAAAGAACAGATATTTTATGTCATTTTAAGTGGGCACTTGCTGAGGATTGATAAATCAGACTTGTGATTGGTGGTAAATACATTAGAATGGCACCCTATCACAGAGAACCTCTACTAGAATATAATATACTGTATGTAGGGACCAGTTATTCCTCTATTTATGCTCTTTGGTACTTCTAGGTCTCTTGCTTTACCCTCACTTTTCAAAGTTCTCCCTACTTTTTAGTTCTTTGGGAGCCAAATAACAGAACAACGCTGTTTTATACAGTTTGTTTCAGAGTTTACTGGTTTGTCTGGTTTAGAAACATAAACCTAAGATTCAGGAAAAGGATAATACATTCTGAACTGGCCCAGCAATCACCTAGTGCCATCTAGTGGCCTATGAAGACACTGCAGGACAACAGCACCAACAAAAAACCTTATACAGGGTCCAACTGGGGTGTGTGAAGCCCACAGAGGCTGCTACCTCCAAGGCCCTCACATCCCCTCTGGGGCCCCCCACCACCAGCCCCCCCCACGCATGCACCCAGGGCCTCTCCTGCTATTAGACAAGGTGAGAACCTTCCCTCAGGCGGCAGGGAGCAGCCACTTACCAGGGATGGCAAAAAGCCACCTCATCATTTTAAGAGCCAAATTTCGGCTCTGTTAGACCTTCTTTGAATTCAACCAGACACTAAAGTTATAAGCATGGAGTGGCCAAGAGGGGGGCCTGGGGCAGCAGCCAGGAATCCCCACTGGATGCACCTTATACATTTGCTGTGATTGGGGGAGGGCAGGCAGCAGGGAAGCAATGGGGCAGGGCAGGCAGCAATCAATTCCAGGTCGGCGGGGCCCACTGGTTTTTTTCCTGGTGTCCTGCCGGCTGTGGCTTTAAAAATAGAGGAGGCAGACCCTGTGGTTGTGGGGGGCTCAGATCTGCTTCTTTCAGTGTTGCATTTAAGTCTCTGCTCACCGCCGGCTCTCTGGTTGTAGAGGGGGCAGGAGCAAGGATTTATATGCAAATGGCTCTGGGCAACGCGTTTCACTGGTGCTGGTATTACAGACTTACTGGCAATATACCTGCTGGTAAATTTGTAAAGCTGGCAGCCCAACCCATAGATCCCACCCTTCCCCGACTTGCTCTGTGTCTGATCAGCCCCCACCCTTTTCCCTGCCCCACCTGCCCATTTCCCTGCCCCACCTGCCCATTCCCCCACCCTGTGACATCATCACCCACCTCCAAGTGATGTCACTGCCCGACCCCAAATCTGAAGGCCAGTATTATTCTAAAGAAACAAAGATGGCAGCCCTAGTGGGAAGCCTGGACCTACCGTCTGGTTTGGAAATGCACTGCACTTGGAACAGGAGGCGGGGGAGGCAGCAGCACTGAGCACAAAATGATGTCCTAATAGTGCAATTGGGACTAAGATATCAAAATGCAAAATGGGATTTGTATTTCATTCTCATTTCATGTTGATAGGGAAAGAATATGTCATTTTTGTGCAACCAGACATGTGATGTCCCAGAGGTCGCTATCATTAGGGGGTGCCTCAGTGAAAATATTGGAAATAATGGAACAACATTTTCAAATCATCTGGTTGAAGGGAGGGGGGGTGGCAAATGCACCCGGACCCGCCCCTTTATACATTGCTGGTAAATTTGTAATACTGGCCTTGGTAGGTGTTTTTTGCTGGCTAGGCCGGTAAGATACTGGCTGGGTGGCAACCCTACACACCAATATTACAGCTAAAAAAATACATTTGTTGGCTCAAGAATAAAATTTTAAATGGTAGAGACCAAGGCGTTTATACAGGTCATGGAAATCCAAGTTTACCTCTAATGTCTAAAAGCGAGGCATCAATATGCCCCAAATTGCCCCATTTCCCTACATTGCCAATCAGGCTGCTATCTCCTGGATGTGTCAGTATTAGGCATTATTGCAGAAAGTGTCCCACGTGCCATTACCTGTCACAGTCAGTGCTGCTGTGTCTCCTCCAGGGAACGCTAGGGATGTTTGATGGAATTCATTCACTTGCACATTCCCTAAGTGAGGAGATGCCAAATGTTAGCTGCAACTTGCATTGATTTGCATGCAGGAATATGCCTGTTATGTGTTCCTTATGTCTCGGCTGGAACCAATATGAAACATCTTTACAGAAATGTATTTTCATGACTTTTTACGTTCTGCAAAACTGTTGTGTGATTTTGAGATAGGCAAAAAGAAAACAAAAAGAGAGACAGTTCTTGCAAATAGCCACTAGAGTGCGCTGTGTATTCACAAAACTACTGTGAGTTTATATTCTATGCATTCTGCCTGACAGATAGTAAAGGTTTATCTTTACATGTAACACTACAGCTAATAGGGAATAAAACCCTTCACTCTGGGCTCTTACCTGTGGGCACAGGAACACTCTCGCTCATTGTGCACTGATGGAATAGACTCAGTCTCTTTATTCTCAGCTGTTATTCAAAGTCTTTGAGATGATTCCATCATATTTTATAACTTACTTTTCATGATACACATGTTTTAAGTTGTGATACTGCACCAGTTATAAGTAAAGACATCATGCTCTTCCCTGATTGGTTCCCAATGTAGACAACACGGCCAGCAATATCAGAGCCGGGCACCAAAGGCTATAATTCTTAAAGGCAATCTATACCTTAAATACAACTGAATGTGAAACTGCTCAGAATGCTCTTCTAAGCACTTTAGCACTTTAGAATTAATTATGCTGCCGAATTTTCAAGATAATAATTATTAATAGTAATAATTTTTAAACTGCTCATATAATGAAATTAAAGGAACAGCGCCACAAGTTGGTCAGTTCTTCCATCAGCTGGGAGAAAATCTTATAAGAAACCTTCTGAGACTTTGGGTTCCACCTCTGCCTGCTATCTCACTGAGTCCTGCCCCGTTTTCCTTTTTTGAAAACCGGGCAGGAGGTTTTGACGTGGACAGCCCTTCCTAAAACCAGCTTGTCCGGGTCAAAACCAGACAGGTGGCAACCCTACCTGGGGCGCTGTGCCTAAATATGTAAGTTTAATGTGCTTAGGTTTGGACTGGGCCGATGGGGCACTGGGAAAAAACATGGTGGGCCTGCGCCCCCCACTGACCCAGGCCCACTCCCTCCACCAACTGCAGGTGCCGGCACATCTTACCATCTCCGCCAAGCGAGCCGAGCTTCTCCCAATATCTCCACCTACGGGTGGGCAATATCGGGTGAATTCAGGCTAACTCAGAACGCCAGTAATAGGCGCAGTTGGTTCTGGGGCAGAATCAATGAGCCGATGCGGTCCCCGATCTGACTAAATTTTTAACCTGCCCGATCGATATCTGGCCAATTTCAGGGGCAGGCCTGCAGTTTGTGCCCCTATCCGGCCGATAAGCTGCTGAATCGGTCTAAGGGACCGATACTGGCAGCTAGAATCGGCCCGTGTATGGCCACCTTTAGTGCAGTACACAGTGGGGGGGGGGTTGATGTTGTGACTGGGGTAGTGGCCACCAGGTGGCAAACTCAGTGGGCCCTGGACACCCCAGTCCAATGCTGAGTGTGTTGTGTCAGCCACTGAAAATATGTTTGGGACAAGCCTTCTGTACAACAGATACAGCACTGGGCCCTTATAATGGTAAGGAAACCATTCTGCACCTTTTCTTTTTCAGCATCTCTTAGCAAATCATGGCATTCCCCTGCCCCAATGATATATAAAAAAACATATTTGGTTTAAGCTATAACCCTCCACCACTCCCACTGGTGCGACTGCGTCCGTCCTGCCCCATCTTGGGTACCGCGTGCCTAATGGTGCTACCTTCCCACAGCAGCCAGCCTCAGTAGGCACAATGTACCTTTTCTACAGTGTAGCGGCACCCAAAGAATCAGGCGCAGACATTATTTTGGCTCAGAGAGTTGGATGAGATACAGTCCTGTCCAATTTGACAAAACATGAATGCACAGTTGCGAGTGTCTGTACACACTGGCTGCAGTTGCAAAACAAAATTGTGCTTTGTACCCGGCACTTACAGTCATAAATCCCCCCTCCGCTTCCGTCTTCCTCCCTAATAAATTCCTTACTGCTGAGTCGGTCGCTCATTAATCCTCTTATATCTCTTTCTAATGGAACATTAATGGTTTTCACTTTCCTGAAATCTCATTGTCTCTCATCCTTTATAAGATTTTTTTTTTTTGAGAAATATAACAGTCATTATTACCCAAATGCGCCACTGCTTGCATCATTTCATGCATTCAGGGTTGTTAGAGATCTCTAAATACAATATATCTTTATATCATATTCCTGGTTGGGTCACCAACAATCTCTGGAAGCATGGAATGTTTATCCTACACATTTAGAAACTTGCTTCCATTAAGTATATACACACATTATAAATGTATATGTGTATGTATGTGTGTATATTGGTATGCATATATATAATTATCTTAGAATCTATATCTACAGTATCTATGTAAGAATACAAGTATATATGTATGTGTATAAATGTGTATATATAGAGCTGCTAGGATATGCAGCAATGTACTTTGTGATTTTACAATGTGAAAAAGCACACAGGAAGGACACACAAATAATATAATAATAATAATATGTATAAAAAAGAAAGGAAGTCCCTGCCCCAAGAGCTTACAATCTGAGTCTGTTGGCAGTACCATAACTCCAGTCCCCTGCTACACCCAGGTCCCTATCCAACCTGTTTTCACTATTTCTTATTATTCCTCACTGCTCCCATACATTAGTTTAAATTCTCCTCTAACCATCCGTCCTCTCCCTCAAAAAATTTGCAGCTCACCCCTAAAATATAATATCCCCAGGATAAACACTCGGGAAGCCCTCGCCTTCAGACTGCTGCTGAATTTTCTGATACCATTGTTAATCTTTCCGCCCTTCCTTGTCTTACTGTAGACTCCACACATACACAATCAGGGGCCATGTTGCTAGGCTAATAACACAGATGCCAACTGGGATCTGTATTAAACACTATAGGGCAAGCATTTGCCACTGTGGCACCTATACATGACACCTGTCCCCTCCTTTGTGCCATGAATGTTCCATATAGATATCTAACCTCCCCCACCCTACTGCCCTCCCAAACCGCATTGGTTTCCCATTCAGAAACCTTAGTTTGCCCATGAAATGTAGAGATCTTAAGTCTGAAGAGTTTTTTGCAGCCAACCATCTTGGTGCCATCCATCATTTCTTGAAGTAATGCAGGCAACATGGCAAGAAGGGCAATCTCTGCTTTTTTTGGCCGGGTTTCATTAACTAAAGGTGACCATACACGTTAAGATCCACTTGCTTGGAGAGGTCGCCAAGTGAGAGGATCTTCTCTCGATATCCCCACCTACGGGTAGGCGATATCGGGGAACATGTAGGCTAATTCGATCGTTTGCCCATCGAATTATAATGGTGGCAATGGGGCAGTCGGTTCGGGGACCACGTCAACGAGCCAATGTGGTCCCCGATCCGACTAAATCTTTTACTCTGCCCGATCAATATCTGCCCAATTTCAGGTCAGATATCGGTCGGGCAGGCCCCTCGTTACTGCCCCTACATGGGCCGATAAGCTGCCGAATCAGTCCAAGGGACCGATATCGCCAGCTACAATCAGCCCGTGTATGGGGGCCTTAAGAGTACTGGATTTTGTTGGGACCAAACTTTACCCTAATTGTTGGGTTTTTGCCCCAATAATATGCCCAATGCACACTGGATCCCAGCAAACAACACCATTTTCAGCATGCAGGACCTGGGCAGCAGATTTCCTTAATCACCGTTGTATTAACTGAATTCCCTATTACTATGACTTCCTATAAATGTTCTGCCCCCCTCTGTATCAGGCAGGCTGCCCCCTGGGGTGCCCTGAGAGTCACTCTGCTCCAGGTGAGGTTTCATACTCAATGAAAAAGAGAGTTTGGAGTTACTGAAACACATAAAATATAACCTTATGGAGCACCAGTATGTGTTTATATAACAATGCCCCTTGTGCAAGTATGACCTGCCCCACATCCAAGTCCCGCGTCCTCTCCTGAACTTCCTGCTGGCCGAGGTGACACACACGCCAGGGGCGCTCAATGTATAGGGAATCCATGACCTGATGTCAGGGTGGAATGTTGATGAGGCAGACAGGATTTGCCCGAGGCGCTGATGGACTGAATGATATTAGTAATGCACAGAATGACTTGTTTCCGGGAAATCATTCTCTATGGACTTGATATACATATCATTCCCTTCTGTCGGAGAGAACAGATGCGCTACTGTATCAGTGCAAGAGGCTACACATCCATAGAACGTCACAGGGTTTCATTGACAATGCCAAGCTCTCTCTAACCAACCATTAAACACACCAACATGACCTTCACTAGGAAGGACAGAGTAATCAGATGCAATCAGTACTCCGACACCACGAATGGCTCCTCTAATCCCCCCTCTCTCTGTCACTGCTGGCCGCAATAATGAGATGATCACTTGAATCACTCGGACGATAAACCAATCCATTCTGAACAAAACACACATATATAGACTCCCCACATACACAATCAGGGGCCATGTTGCTAGGCTTATAACACAGATGCCAACTTGGGTCTGTATAAACACTATAGGGCAAGCATTTGCCACTTGGGTCTGTATAAACACTATAGGGCAAGCATTTGCCACTGTGGCACCTATACATTCCATATAGATAATTCGACCCCCACCCTACTGCCCTTCCAAACTGCATTGGTTTCCCATCCAGAAACCTTAATTTGCCCATGGAATGTAGAGATCAGAAGAGATGGTTTGAGTTTATTGCAGCCAACCATCTTGGTGCCATCCATCATTTCTTGAAGTAATGCAGGCAACATGGCAAGATGGGCAATCTCTGCTTTTTTGGCTGGGTTTTTTTATTGACTACTAGATTTTCAAAGCAAAATCTGGGGACACCTATAAAAGTCAAACAGGGATTTTTTTTGGCCATTGCCTATTTTTGACCATCTCTATTGACCACACCCACTCAAGGTAACAGCTACAAAGTTCCATTTAATAACTAACACAAAATAAATAGTTTGCTGTGTTATAATTTGTGGCTGCTGTGATTCTGCCATCTTCCCTACAGCACGATCATGGGGCTGGGGGGGCCAAACAAAAAAAAAAAATACATTATTGAGCCAATCGCTGCCTGTGTCTGTATGGGACACTTTTTCCAAAGGACCAAGGTCCTGAAATGAGGCTTTTCCCCCTGAACTGATGGGATCCCAGTCATGGGCATAATAAGATTCAATTCAGTTCAATTAGCGATAGGAAAGGGCGATCTATAATATAATAACAATTAATGTGAGCGACCTCTTAAATCTTTATTCTTCATTGTTTATTAGTTTGTGTGCGTCGTGTTTTGCTCTCCGTCCCTATTGTATTGTCAGGATGAATAATCTATGGGCTCAAGGAACAATGTTCAGCAGTTCAGAGGAATATAAAACAGTTGAGAATTACACAGTGCCAGGCTTTGGCCCAGGGTACATTGTTACAAGATATAGTACCATATTAGATGAATTAGAGACAAAGGTAGCCATCAAACGTGTGGCATAGTGTAAGTTTTGGAAGCTGAGGCCCAGAAAGGGAAGGTATAGTCTTTACACTGGGGAACGACTACTGGAAGTGGAACCTATCACCACATTCCATCACAAAGATCTGAAGATATTTAGGCACCGTGTCATTGTCTGTCACCAACTGAGGTATCCATGCCCTGCAGGCATCTTAGCGACAGGTTAGACCCCAGGATCTAGTAGAATTAAATCTGAAACAACTGGACTTTTCTGAGTTTTTCTTGAAAACGTTTCACCACTCATCCGAGTGGCTTCTTCAGTTCAAATGACTGGTAGGGAATTCCCCGGTATTTAAACTCTTGTTGGTAGTAGAGTCACAGACATCCAATCACAATGGTTCCATTGAACTTGTTCAGTTAGGTGTTAGCTGAAACTGACAGGTGTAAGAAGGTATGATCCAATCACAATGGTACCAGGATTCTCATTGATGAAGGTGTTAATCCTTCAAAGTACATGACTGGAAGTGTGAATTGTTGTGAAACCACCGGGGTAAGGATGTCAACGCGCCATTGTATGTTGGTGACAAGCGGTGTCTCAGGCCCCCTCCTCTGTTCAGGGATGGTTTTTTCCAGGCTGGCATAAATGGCCTCTTTCACACCTCTGTCCTCTCGGTCCAAGATATGCACGTTAAATACCGGGGGAATTCCCTACCAGTCATTTGAACTGAAGAAGCCACTCGGATGAGTGGTGAAACGTTTTAAAGAAAAACTCAGAAAAGTCCAGTTGTTTCAGACTTAATTCTACTAGATACTGTATCATGAGAATCTTCATAGACATGTTAGACCCCAGGGTTTCCTGATCTGCCCATAGTTACAGTACATACACTCACACACATACACTAAGGGGCTGATTTACTAACCCACGAATCCGACCCGAATTGGAAAAGTTCCGACTTGAAAACGAACATTTTGCGACTTTTTCGTATGTTTTGCGATTTTTTCGGATTCTTTACGAATTTTTCGTTAAAACTTAACGCTACGAAAAATGCGCAACTTTTCGCGTAAGTTTTAACGCTACGAAAAATGCGCAACTTTTCGCGTAAGTTTTAACGCTACGAAAAATGCGCAACTTTTTACGCAACTTTCGTAATGGATACGAAAAACTCGCGTTTTTACGCAAAAATCATATTGGTAACGAAAAATTCGTAAAGAATCCGAAAAAATCGCAAAACATACGAAAAAATCGCAAAATACCGATCATTACGAAAAAAACGCAATCGGACTCATTTCGACCCGTTCGTGGGTAAGTAAATCAGCCCCTAAGTGCCCTCAAGCACAGAGAGGGCTTACTATCTCTAGGATGTTTGCCAACTGCAGTTTCCTGCTATTTCCTACTACTTTTTTGGGTCACCAAAGGAGGTCACCTGTTGACTTTGGTCACTTCCAAAGTTCTGGCTCTATATTAACCATCGTGGATAGCAATGGCGTAGACAGGCAACGCAATTTATTATATTACAAGGCAGCAACCACACAAGGAAATAATTTTTCTTAGAATGTTACTGCCCAAATGTGTGCCGGAGAATAAGGGACATATGAGGGGTCAGTTTTGAAGACCCAATACCATAGAAGGAATTGTTTCAATAGAAACCATGGAGGACATTTTGTGTTACCTTTGCAGACTAAACAGTAGTGCAACACTGATAGAGGCCACAAGTAAAGCTGTCTGTATAGAATCACCTTGGAAGGGACCTTTTGGCCATCAAGTGACCATAAGTAATATGTGTACCCATTGATTATGTGAAACAGATGTACTTTTTTTTACTTTATATGACATTCAGCTCTTCACTATCAATGGCCACCACCCCATGGCCCAGGATAGGCTGGAGATAAACTGCACCATAATCACCAGATATTGGCATATTGACTGAACTGTGTCTCTATAATGGGGATTAGGGAAAGGGGTAAAATAATAGAAAATGCATCAGAGTGCATCAAGAGAACAGGAAGGTTATGCAGTGGGATTATTTACTTGACAATGGATAATGAAAGAATTGGATAATGAAAGGGGAAAGATCAAGACAAATTGAATTGAGTGTTTGGAATAGACATGCAAAAATCTACATAACAGGAAATGGTTGGGCAAACACAGTTCCTGTCTAATATGAAACTATAATACTGTATATGGGCAGACTACATGGGCCAGCTGATGCTCATTGTTTAGTACTAGGTATTTACCTAGGAGAGTTGGACATAAAATAATATAATGCATTTGGTTGATGAACGGTGCCCTCCAGGAACAGAGGCCCAATTCTCAGTAAGCACAGGCCTAGAATAAATAAAAGCAGGAAACCTTGGCATATAAATAGAATGAAATAACATGTAATCTATGAAGCATGCAGCCTATTTACTGTCTCAGCAGCAAATTTCCTGCCAAAGCAATGGAAATTTAAGCCCAAACAGGAATTGACTGGCTTGGTCGAAAAATGGTTATACTGGCCAACTTTATCTGCCCTTTTGTAACAGCTTAGCTGCCACCTCCTGCAACGTGCAGTGTTAGTGCTGGGAGAGGCTGTGCCAGTTATGCCCTTCTCTTCCTCATTGTGCTAACTGTGCTTTCCGGCACAAAATATAAAGTGTTCCTTCTTATGGTTAAGTTACAATCACGGGGGGCTGCCAAAATATTAGGCCCCCCCAGTGATTGTAATCACTTACCTGATACCCCCTGTTACCTGATGCTTCTGTTAGGAGAAAACTGCACCAGCTGGGAGTTTATGCAATCATTCCTCTTCCTTCTTCAGTCTTTGCTTGTGCATAATAGAGTGAAAAGCTGAACTTTAACAAAAAGTTGGCTTTTTCATCCAACTGGCTCTGGGAAAAGGAAAAGGAAGAGGCAGGGGCGGGCCAAGACGACCGGGCGCACTAAACAACCCGGCGGCCTTCTCCAACCCCCCCCCCCGGGGGCTTTGCGCAGTGGGGGGGGGGATCGCGATGCGATAGATCATCACAATAATGCAATGATGATGGAATTAGGCAATGACTAAAGAGAGTGGACTAGGGGTAGGCAGGAGAGGCTGCCTGATGCCCCCAATAGTTGCGCCCTAGGCAGCTGCCTCTTCTGCCTACCCCTAGTTCTGGCCCTGGGAAGAGGATTGCTCCCCTGCATTTACCACGGTCCGGTGCAGTTTTCTTCCAACAGGAGCACCGCCTGGGGGTTTCAGGTAAGCGATTACAATCACTGGGGGTGCCTAACATAGCCTTAACTTCTCTTTTAACGATGAAGGGAATAGGTTTGCCACCTGATTTGCCTTTGAAAGGAACCCATATACCTGGGGTGTGAGTTTGACAAGATCTTACCCCTTCCTGTATTTGCACCCGAGGCTATTTCCCTTTGTTCTTTGATACTATAAGCAAACTGGAATTGGATTTTACACATGAAACCCATATGATAAACCCATATGTATTCTGATGCTTGCCTGTAGTGGCCAATACAGCAGGGATAATATATCAGTGCCTATTGTGAAACATATGTCTGCCATGTATTACATTATTATGAGAGTATAATTGCAAATAAATTACAATACATGAGTTAGTGCAAATGCATTCAGCGAAGGCAATCATGTAATGTTGGTTTAGAGGTCATGGTTTGCCCGATCTAATGCAGGTAATTTGTGCAGGAAAGAAAGCACCACTTCAGGAGCTATTATTTTCAACCTAGTTGGCGTGTCAGTTCCCTAATCAATTCCTTTATTAATATATTATTCTAGAGGGAAATGATTTGCTCTGATGATACAAATAAAAGGAAATCATGTGTGTGTGCAATATACCATCAATTGTCAGAGGTAATTCAAAAAAAACATATGGGCTATAAAACTTAACACGTGCCTTACATATTGTGGGTGAAGATTTTCTTTATAGTTTGATCAAACCATGGCCTGCATATTGTCAGCTGCTGCTGTGTTATGCCAATAAATACATAATAATATAGTCCCAAAATAATTCACAACTCCAGTGGGGACGTATAACGTTAACACAGAACCCAATGATCTCCTGGATTCTGAATACTTGTTCTTCATGTAGACATGTTCCCACCCATGACTGGTCTACCTCTTTTCCTCTCCAGTTTTAGAAAGACATTCTATTATCACATAGCTCCCATCAAAGGTTATATGTGATTGGCTGCTGATGGGGTCTTAAATGTTAAGCCTTCTACCTCACAGGGTGAGTTTATCATCATTCACCAATTATGACCCCCAAAACATCCCTCACACCTTTCCTTCCAACTGGCAGAAAGGGAAGGTTCTGTTAAACATTTTAGAGTTCTTTATTTTGTGTAAGGTGATAGTTAAGTGGAGGTACTTCATGTTCCAGACACTGGAATGAGCCAGCCAATGAATGCAATTCTTGATCTCTGGGAATGGGACCCCCTGTACTGTTGGAGGAAGGGTGTTGCAGAACTGTACTTCTCAGGTGGAATCAATAAATTGGTCACCAGGGGCTCTTAAAACAAATAATAACTTCTTTATTTGTAGGAACGTAGAAGAGATCTTGTAGAATGGACACAAATTATACAGTACAGTGTTCTACATATATTCCCAAATACAGAGTTAAGCCAGTGATTTACCCATCGGGGTCAATAATTGAACAGTTGACTCAGAACTGCCCATTCCCCAGTAACAAGCCCTCCAAGCAGAACCTAGTGAGCTAGAGTAGTCCCTAAGTCTGTACAACCGTGTCCCTACTCTGTGGGTGGTACACCCAGGACTTCTAATTCCTCACTGGAGCTTCAGGCTGCTCACCAGCTACCTTAATCCAATTTCCGTTACAGAACTATCCTAACACAAGCTTCTCCTACTGGGCCTGCATCCACCTAGGCCCTAACCTGCACCCACATTCCACGAAGGGGGAATCCAAAGAAAAAAACTACTGGGCATTTACTGAACTACCAGAAAACCATTTTAACCCAGGATAAGGGAAAAACTTCCCCTCCCAACAGTAAATTACAACCCACTTAGCTGTCTAAAGCCTTAGGAGACGGCCTGAATAAAGAATAAAAATAGTAGTGGGGGTTTAAGACAACTCTGCTGAAACCCTTTATTGTGGAAGTGCCCACCTCCTAGGGTTCCTGTTCGGTTTTGAGCAAAAGGTTTTGGGCTTGTGAAACCCAAACAATGTTCTGCTCAATAACCAACTCTGATGGTCCCGCCCCCACCTGACATGTACAAGCTGCCAACTGTCATATTCCCACCCATGTCACCATCCTGTCCTGTTTGGTTTTTGATAAGGTAAATAATGGCAACCCTGCCACCTGCACCTCCAATTCTTTATGTTTACAAAATGGGGAATGTCTCTCCCTCCATCAAAACAAAGTACTCCCTGGCTGAAAGAGCAGGAAAACAGAAAGAAAATATAATGTGAATATATAAGAGAGGATGGAAATATTTTAAAGATAAGGAAATGTACAGGGTAGGACTGGGCTGGCGGGACACTGGGAAAAATGCCGACCCATCGGCTCCACACCACCCAAGGTGCCTCCTCCAGCTGCATCCCCCACAGGGGCCCCTGCCTCCGTGCACCCCTAACCCCCCTCAGGGGCCCCTGCCTCTGCGCACCCCTAACGCCCCCCGGAGGGGCCCCTGCCTCTGCGCACCCTAACGCCCCCCACAGGGGCCCCTGCCCGACGTCCTCCCCTTAACACGTAGGACATTGGAGGCCAGAGGAAGCGGCAATAGGGTCAGGTCTGGGCCACTGGGGCCCGCCGGGTAGTGCAGGGGGAAGGGGCCGACAGTGGTTGAGTGGCCCCAGAGGGTGTGTGGGTACCCCTGGAGTAACATCTCTAGCGGGCCTTGCGCACCCCAGTTTTACCCTGAAAATATGATGGGGTAATGAGGAACCACATAGTTAGCAGACAATCAAAACATTTAAACCAAAGAAAAGTAAAAAGGAAGGTCAACAGGAAGGAACCAAGAAAGACATGGGATGGGAGAAGCCAAAAGATGGAGAGATAAAGAAAAATGGAACGAAGTAGCAGAAGATCAGAGCAGAAAGCAACACAGGGAAAGGACAATGAGAAAATAAAAATGTTCTACAGAAAGTACAATAAGAAAACAAAAGGGACATTCAAATGACCAACAGAAAGATCA
This sequence comes from Xenopus tropicalis, assembly GCF_000004195.4. Classification (NCBI taxonomy): domain Eukaryota; kingdom Metazoa; phylum Chordata; class Amphibia; order Anura; family Pipidae; genus Xenopus; species Xenopus tropicalis. The sequence continues at coordinate 197,379,804 of NC_030677.2, read as the reverse complement.
GTGAGACATGTGACTGCGTGTTTGTACTACGGACGCCCCTAGCTATGTATATATCAACTCACAGACAGCGGCACTAATATTTACAGTTACATCCTGTTTCCTGTTCATACACCGCCCTCCCAGTAATCCCTAAGGTTGCAGAGGTCCCGGACACCAACGTTCCCATCGATTTCCTTTTCTATAATCAGTCATTTTGTTTCACTCCCCCCTATTCCCAGAGAAATATACATTATCTCTATGTATTATTAGCCTACATGTATGTAGCACCCACACACTTACTATAGATTATCACTCCTTCACATCAGCCGCTATCCCAGCAGAGCTTACACAATCCCTATCACATTTACACAGCACCCTGGGTAATGTTATCAAATAAATCTGCTTGTGGGTTTTTGGAGGATTTTTTTTCAAGTTTTCTTTAGAAGGAAAACTATGCCCCTAAACATTGAAGGTTTCTAAAAAATATATTGCACAGAACAGCTTATATGTAAAGTTCTTCTCCATCTCAATGACCAATTTTCATAATAATATACCTTTTTAGAAGTATGTGCTCCTGGGTAATCCTAAATAGAAAACTGCCATTTTAAGAATTAAGGGCCGCCCCCTGGGATCATAGGATCCACAGTGCACACAAACAAGCCAAGGCACACATACATGCTAGGCCCCATCAGCCAATGAATGGGCAGAGTTCTGCCTTTTACTCCCACACTAGCATGGGCAGAGATAATTCTGCACAGTGGGTCCTTTATATCTATCATATTTCCATTTATTACTGTTGTTAAGACAGTGCAAATAAAGCCTCCCTGTACCACATAGTGATACTCTATGCCAGGGATCCCCAACCAGTAGCTCAGGGGCAACATGTTGCTCCCCAACCCCTTGGATGTTGCTCCCAGTGGCCTCAAAGTAGGGAGTTATTTTTGAATTCCTGACTTGGAGGCAAGTTTTGGTTACATAAAAACCCAGTATAATGCCAAACAGAACCTCCACATAGGAGCAATTAAATAGCCAATTATTGCTCTTATTGGCACCATCAGTAACCATTTCCATGCTTGAGTTGCTCCCCAACACATTTTCCATTTGAATGTGGCTCATGGGTATAAACGGTTGGGGATCCCTGCTCTATAGAGTAGAATATTGGGTACAGAACAGACAGGGGGCAATGGTAGGGAAAGACGCCAAGGTAAGGATTTATGTGATTGTTGTTTAACCTGTGGCTCCCAGCATTTACCAACAGCTATAGGATCTATGTATGTGCTTGGTTTTGTAATTTAGCAGTTGAAAGTTCATAGGTAGCACAGTACTACTTTATATGGATAATGGGCACTGCCCTGGGCCCTGATACAAAGAAAGACTGCCCTGGTTGCCATACTGTTTTCTCTACCTAAGTTATAATACATAAAGTACTGGTATTCTGCACTCATATGGAAACATGGGAAACAATGTGACCCCTGAAAGCTGGAGAGGGGTTGGGGGTATCACCAAAAACATGGCACTTTGAGCAAAAAAAAATACCTTTGCACTTAGTAGCAGTGGGGGGATAATAGGCTCTGAGAAGGGACTGGGGCTGTGGGATAGCAGGTATAGTAGGGAGAGATGGTGCCTATAGTAGCAGTGAGGGGATAATAGCCTCTGGGAAGGGATTGTGGCTGTGGGATAGCAGGTATAGTAGGGAGAGATGGTGCCTATAGTAGCAGTGGGGGGATAATAGCCTCTGGGAAGGGACTGGGGCTGTGGGATAGCAGGTATAGTAGGGAGAGATGGTGCCTATAGTAGCAGTGGGGGCATAATAGCCTCTGGGAAGGGACTGGGGCTGTGGGATAGCAGGTATAGTAGGGAGAGATGGTGCCTATAGTAGCAGTGGGGGGATAATAGCCTCTGGGAAGGGACTGTGGCTGTGGGATAGCAGGTATAGTAGGGAGAGATGGTGCCTATAGTAGCAGTGCGATAATAGCCTCTGGGAAGGGACTGTGGCTGTGGGATAGCAGGTATAGTAGGGAGAGATGGTGCCTATAGTAGCAGTGCGATAATAGCCTCTGGGAAGGGACTGTGGCTGTGGGATAGCAGGTATAGTAGGGAGAGATGGTGCCTATAGTAGCAGTGGGGGGATAATAGCCTCTGGGAAGGGACTGTGGCTGTGGGATAGCAGGTATAGTAGGGAGAGATGGTGCCTATAGTATCAGTGGGATAATAGCCTCTGGGAAGGGACTGGGGCTGTGGGATAGCAGATATAGTAGGGAGAGATGGTGCCTATAGTAGCAGTGGGGGGATAATAGCCTCTGAGAAGGGACTGGGGCTGTGGCATAGCAGGTATAGTAGGGAGAGATGGTGCCTATAGTAGCAGTGGGGGGATAATAGCCTCTGGGAAGGGACTGTGGCTGTGGGATAGCAAGTATAGTAGGGAGAGATGGTGCCTATAGTAGCAGTGGGATAATAGCCTCTGGGAAGGGACTGGGGCTGTGGGATAGCAGGTATAGTAGGGAGAGATGGTGCCTATAGTAGCAGTGGGGGGATAATAGCCTCTGGGAAGGGACTGGGGCTGTGGGATAGCAGGTATAGTAGGGAGAGATGGTGCCTATAGTAGCAGTGGGGGGATAATAGCCTCTGGGAAGGGACTGGGGCTGTGGGATAGCAGGTATAGTAGGGAGAGATGGTGCCTATAGTAGCAGTGGGGGGATAATAGCCTCTGGGAAGGGACTGGGGCTGTGGGATAGCAGGTATAGTAGGGAGAGATGGTGCCTATAGTAGCAGTGGGATAATAGCCTCTGGGAAGGGACTGTGGCTGTGGGATAGCAGGTATAGTAGGGAGAGATGGTGCCTATAGTAGCAGTGGGGGGATAATAGCCTCTGGGAAGGGACTGGGGCTGTGGGATAGCAGGTATAGTAGGGAGAGATGGTGCCTATAGTAGCAGTGGGGGGATAATAGCCTCTGGGAAGGGACTGGGGCTGTGGGATAGCAGGTATAGTAGGGAGAGATGGTGCCTATAGTAGCAGTGGGGGGATAATAGCCTCTGGGAAGGGACTGGGGCTGTGGGATAGCAGGTATAGTAGGGAGAGATGGTGCCTATAGTAGCAGTGGGGGGATAATAGCCTCTGGGAAGGGACTGGGGCTGTGGATAGCAGGTATAGTAGGGAGAGATGGTGCCTATAGTAGCAGTGGGGGGATAATAGCCTCTGGGAAGGGACTGGGGCTGTGGGATAGCAGGTATAGTAGGGAGAGATGGTGCCTATAGTAGCAGTGGGATAATAGCCTCTGGGAAGGGACTGTGGCTGTGGGATAGCAGGTATAGTAGGGAGAGATGGTGCCTATAGTAGCAGTGGGGGGATAATAGCCTCTGGGAAGGGACAGTGGCTGTGGGATAGCAGGTATAGTAGGGAGAGGTGGTGCCTATAGTAGCAGTGGGGGGATAATAGCTAGGGATGTAGCAAACTGTTCGCCGGCGAACTAATTCGCGCGAACATCGGGTGTTCGTAAGTCCGCAAATTCGCGAACTTTTGGCGATGTTCGCCATTTGGGTTCGCCTTAGCTGGCGCCAAATTTTGACCTCTCACCCCAGACCAGCAGATACATGTCAGGCAATCAGGCAGCTCTCCCTCCTGGGCCACCCCCCCCCCCTTGGACCACTCCCTTCCATATATAAACCGAAGCCCAGCAGCCATTTTACATTCTGCCTGTGTGTGCTTGAAGAGATAGTGTAGGGAGAGAAGCTGTGATTCATTTCAGGGAGAGTTTAAGTAGGATTTCTGGCTAGTAATCTACTACTGCTCTGTATTTGTGTGGGGATAGGAGCTGTGCATTCATTTCAGGGAGAGTTTAAGTAGGATTTCTGGCTAGTAATCTACTTTCTACTGCTCTGTATTTGTGTGGGGATAGGAGCTGTGCATTCATTTCAGGGAGAGTTTAAGTAGGATTTCTGGCTAGTAATCTACTACTGCTCTGTATTTGTGTGGGGATAGGAGCTGTGCATTCATTTCAGGGAGAGTTTAAGTAGGATTTCTGGCTAGTAATCTACTTTCTACTGCTCTGTATTTGTGTGGGGATAGGAGCTGTGCATTCATTTCAGGGAGAGTTTAAGTAGGTTTTCTGGCTAGTAATCTACTTTCTACTGCTCTGTATTTTTTGTCTAAATAACAATTTGTCTAAATAACAATAATAATTCCGTGTCCAGAAACATCACTTGAGTGACGGTTTTCCACCAGCAATAATATATTCCGTATCCACTACTGTATACGTTGCCCTTGCAGGCCTTGTTGCCCGGTGTCTGCAACCAAGTGCCACCTAGCTGTGTGAGCTTTTTCACAATTTGTCTAAATAACAATAATAATTCCGTGTCCAGAAACATCACTTGAGTGACGGTTTTCCACCAGCAATAAAATATTCCGTATCCACTACTGTATACGTTGCCCTTGCAGGCCTTGTTGCCCGGTGTCTGCAACCAAGTGCCACCTAGCTGTGTGAGCTTTTTCACAATTTGTCTAAATAACAATAATAATTCCGTGTCCAGAAACATCACTTGAGTGACGGTTTTCCACCAGCAATAATATATTCCGTATCCACTACTGTATACGTTGCCCTTGCAGGCCTTGTTGCCCGGTGTCTGCAACCAAGTGCCACCTAGCTGTGTGAGCTTTTTCACAATTTGTCTAAATAACAATAATAATTCCGTGTCCAGAAACATCACTTGAGTGACGGTTTTCCACCAGCAATAAAATATTCCGTATCCACTACTGTATACGTTGCCCTTGCAGGCCTTGTTGCCCGGTGTCTGCAACCAAGTGCCACCTAGCTGTGTGATCTTTTTCACAATTTGTCTAAATAACAATAATAATTCCGTGTCCAGAAACATCACCCAAGTTGTTGTTGTTTTGTAAAAATAAAAAAAATGCCAGGCAAAGGCAGGCCGCCACGCAGAGGCACTAGGGGCCGTGCTGCTATGATATCCTGTGGCCCTAGGAAATTGCCCAGTTTTCCGAAGGCACTTACCCTGAACTCCCAAAATGCTGAAGAGGTAGTTGACTGGCTTACACAGCACACCCCATCCTCTACTGTTTCTAACTTTGCCACAACATCCTCATCCTCCTTTGCTATGGGCACCCCACGTACCACTTCCTCCACCACCGCCGCCCCTTCTTCACTGGAGTCAGAGGAGTTATTTACTCATGAGTTTGTTGAACTGAGTGATGCGCAACCATTATTGCCAGAAGAAGATGAAAGAGATGCGGACGTTACACCAGATATCATAATTCAGGCAGGCAACACAACAGAGATGGACATAAGGTGTGATGAGGTCCCCGCTGCTGCTGTCTTCTGTGAGCTGTCAGAAGAAATTGATGCATCTGAGGAGAATGATGATGAGGAGAGTGATATTTTGTGGGTGCCCACAAGAAGAGAGCAAGAGGAGGATAGTTCAGATGGAGAGACGGAGAGTCAGAGAGGCAGGAGGAGATTAAGACTTAGAAGAAGCAGGGACAGCTCCCAGGGAACAGTAGGGCAACAACATGAATCGGCACCTGTGGTCAGCCAGCCAACGCACCCGCCAACTTCTACTGTTACTGCTAGAAAGCCCACATGAAAAGGCTCAGCAGTGTGGCATTTTTTTAATGTGTGTGCCTCTGACAAAAGCGCTGTAATTTGCAATGAGTGCAGTCAGAAACTGAGTCTTGGGAAGCCCAACACCCACTTAGGTACAACTGCTATGCGAAGGCACATGAACGCCAAACACAAAGCACTATGGGAGCAACACCTCAAAGGCAGCAGCCAAACGCTAAGCCACCCTCCTTCTGCTCCAGCATCTTACTGCTCTACCTCTGCTGTCCTTGACCCGTCTCAACCACCCTCCACTCCGCCTTCCAGTTCCTGCTCATCTGCCCCCAGCCAAGTTTCTGTGAGGGCCATGTTTGAGTGTAAGAAACCAATGCCTCCGAGTCATCCCCTTGCCCGGTGTCTGACAGCTGGATTGTCTGCACTCTTAGCCCGCCAGCTTTTACCATACCAGCTGGTGGACTCTGAGGCTTTCCACCAATTTGTAGCAATTGGGACACCGCAGTGGAAGGTACCCAGCCGCAATTTTTTTTCACAGAAGGGAATACCACACCTGTACCAGCATGTGCAGAGCCAAATCACCGCATCTCTGTCATTTAGTGTTGGGGCAAAGGTCCATATGACTACTGACACGTGGTCCTCCAAGCATGGTCAGGGCAGGTATGTCACCTACACTGCCCACTGGGTGAACCTGGTGATGGCTGGGAGGCAGGGAATGCGTGGTTCAACAACAGTGGAGTTGGTGTCACCGCCACGGGTTGCATGCGGGTCTGCCACCACCTCTACTCCTCCTTTGCTCTCTAACTCGTCTTCTAAGTCGTCTTCTAAGTCGTCTTCTAACTTGGCTTCTTCCTCGGCTTCTTCCTCCTCTGCTGCTGTGTCCTCCTCCACACCTGTGCACCCCCAGCTCCACATAGGCTATTCGACGTGCCAGGTACGCCGTTGTCATGCTGTCTTGGGCATGACGTGCCTGGAAAGTAGAAACCATACCGGATCTGTACTCCTGTCATCTCTGCACTCACAGGCCAATCGGTGGCTGACCCCACACCAACTGAAAATTGGAAAAGTGGTGTGTGACAACGGAAGCAATCTGTTGGCAGCACTGAGACTGGGCAATTTAACACATGTGCCCTGCATGGCACATGTTTTAAATTTGATAGTCCAACAGTTTGTCTCGAAGTACCCAGGATTGCAGGACATTCTCAGGCAGTCCAGGAAGGTGTCTGGCCATTTCAGACGTTCCTACACAGCCATGGCACGCCTTGCTGACATTCAGTGGCGGCACAACTTGCCAGTCAGGCGTTTAATTTGCGACAGCCAGACTCGCTGGAATTCCACGCTAATGATGTTTGAACGTCTGCTGCAACAACAAAGAGCCATCAATGAATACCTATTTGAACTGGGTGGTAGGACTGGATCTGCAGAGTTGGGGATTTTTTTCCCCCGTTACTGGGTGCTTATGCGCGACGCCTGCAGGCTGATGCGCCCTTTTGACGAGGTCACAAATATGGTTAGTCGCACTGAAGGCACCATCAGCGACCTAATACCCTTTGCTTTTTTTCTTGAGCGTGCCGTGCGACGAGTGACAGATGACGCTGTAGACCAGCGTGACCAAGAGCCTGATTTCTGGGCGGAATCACCAGAACGTTCCCAGGCACCTGCTGCAACGCAGGGAGAGGTGTCAGAAGCGGAGTCAGAGGAGGAAGGTGGCTTTGTGGAGGCAGAAGACCAACAGGAGCAGGCTTCCCAGGGGGCTTGTGGTCACCTTTTGTGGAGCCCTGGTCTTGTACGTGGCTGGGGGGAGGAGACGGTGGTGGATGAGGACGTAGTCCTTGATAACGAGGAAGGGGAGATGGATACCTCTGCATCCAACCTTGTGAGAATGGGGTCTTTCATGCTGTCATGCCTGTTGAAGGACCCCCGTATCAAGAGGCTTAAGGAGAAGGACCTGTACTGGGTGGCAACGCTACTAGACCCTCGTTACAAGCATAAAGTGGCAGAAATGTTACCAACGTACCACAAGTCCGAAAGGATGCTGCATTTCCAAACCAGCCTGCAAAACATGTTGTACAATTCTTTTAAGGGTGATGTCACTCCACATTCCAGGGGCAGAGGTGCCGGTAATCCTCCCACGAGCACACCTGCAAGGACAATGCACTTTGGCCACTCTGTAACGTCAGACATGCAAAGTTTTTTCAGTCCAAGGCAGCGCCAGGACCCTTCTGGATCCACCCTCAGAGAACGCCTCGACCGGCAGGTAGCGGACTACCTGCCATTAACTGCAGATATTGACACTCTGAGGAGCGATGAACCCCTGGACTACTGGGTGCGCAGGCTTGATCTGTGGCCAGAGCTGTCACAATTTGCCATAAATCTGTTGTCTTGCCCTGCCTCAAGTGTCCTCTCAGAAAGGACCTTTAGTGCAGCAGGAGGGATTGTAACTGAGAAGAGAACTCGCCTAGGTCACAAAAGTGTTGATTACCTGACCTTTATTAAAATGAATGAGGCATGGATCTCGGAGGGTTACTGCACGCCAGAAGACTTGTTCTGACTGCCCATGCAGCTGTCCTTCTCTGCACGCCGCTTGACACCACACACAGCTGTCCTTTAGCGTCCTCCTCCACCACCGTACAAACTAGGGTGCAAATCCTACTGGCTTAATTGTAAGCCAAACTTTTTGGACAGGTAAATCCTGAATTTTTCTCTCTTCTACTCTTCTGTGCTTGTCACCCTATCTGAGTTCTTTGAAAGGGTTTGGCTGGGGCATGGTTATGATACCATCTAGCTTTGATGTTTTTAATGTCTTCTGTGCTTGTTGTCACCCTATATGAGTTCTTTGAAAGGGTTTGGCTGGGGCATGGTTATGATACCATCTAGCTTTGATGTTTTTAATGTCTTCTGTGCTTGTTGTCACCCTATCTGAGTTCTTTGAAAGGGTTTGGCTGGGGCATGGTTATTATACCATCTAGCTTTGATGTTTTTAATGTCTTCTGTGCTTGTTGTCACCCTATCTTAGTTCTTTGAAAGGGTTTGCCTGGGGCATGGTTATGATACCATCTATCTAAGATATTTTTTCTGTCCTCTGTGCTTCAGTGGCTGCAACAAAAAAAACATAATTTTTTAGGAATGTACACATTCCTGATTTTTCAGGGTTCTGCAACTGCGGCAAAATCGTATCTTTTATGGTCACCACAGGTGATCGAAAAGGTAGGACAAACCTGGGCCCACACTGCAGAATCAGTGTTTTTTGGTTCACGTTACTCTACATTGAATTACCTCTGCCTGACCATGCACGTGCGCACAAGCACGGTGACTGCTAAACACACCACTACAGAAATATTCCCACCGACGGGACGAACGTCCTGGAGGTGACAAGCAACTAGTAAAAACTAATATTCGCACACTTGACAGTATCATTAAAGCTTTTTGCGTTTTTTTTCGTTGCAGTAAACGCGGCGTTTTGTCTTTGCGTGTGAACCGGCCGTAACCTTTACACGACTTGATTGGAATGTAGATGCCGGACTTTTTAAAGCAGTTTATTACATAAGTTTAGGAATGTAGTGTGTTTTCTCCCCTTAACAGCACAAAATGCAACGCTGTGTCAACAACGTATTTTTCAGAGAAATTTTTGCCCTTGATGCCCCTCCTGCATGCCACTGTCCAGGTCATGGCACCCTTTAAACAACTTTAAAATCAGTTTTCTGGCCAGAGATGGCTTTTCTAGGTTTTAAAGTTCGCCTTCCCATTGAAGTCTATGGGGTTCGCAAAGTTCGCGAACGTTCGCACTTTCCAACGAAAGTTCGCGAACGGGTTCGCGAACATTTTTTTTTAGGTTCGCTACATCCCTAATAATAGCCTCTGGGAAGGGACTGGGGCTGTGGGATAGCAGGTATAGTAGGGAGAGATGGTGCCTATAGTAGCAGTGGGGGAATAATAGCCTCTGGGAAGGGACTGGGGCTGTGGGATAGCAGGTATAGTAGGGAGAGATGGTGCCTATAGTAGCAGTGGGGGGATAATAGCCTCTGGGAAGGGACTGGGGCTGTGGGATAGCAGGTATAGTAGGGAGAGATGGTGCCTATAGTAGCAGTGGGGGGATAATAGCCTCTGGGAAGGGACTGGGGCTGTGGGATAGCAGGTATAGTAGGGAGAGATGGTGCCTATAGTAGCAGTGGGGGGATAATAGCCTCTGGGAAGGGACTGGGGCTGTGGGATAGCAGGTATAGTAGGGAGAGATGGTGCCTATAGTAGCAGTGGGGGGATAATAGCCTCTGGGAAGGGACTGTGGCTGTGGGATAGCAGGTATAGTAGGAATAGATGGTGCCTATAGTAGCAGTGGGATAATAGCCTCTGGGAAGGGACTGTGGCTGTGGGATAGCAGGTATAGTAGGGAGAGATGGTGCCTATAGTAGCAGTGGGGGGATAATAGCCTCTGGGAAGGGACTGGGGCTGTGGGATAGCAGGTATAGTAGGGAGAGATGGTGCCTATAGTAGCAGTGGGATAATAGCCTCTGGGAAGGGACTGGGGCTGTGGGATAGCAGGTATAGTAGGGAGAGATGGTGCCTATAGTAGCAGTGGGATAATAGCCTCTGGGAAGGGACTGGGGCTGTGGGATAGCAGGTATAGTAGGGAGAGATGGTGCCTATAGTAGCAGTGGGGGGATAATAGCCTCTGGGAAGGGACTGGGGCTGTGGGATAGCAGGTATAGTAGGGAGAGATGGTGCCTATAGTAGCAGTGGGGGGATAATAGCCTCTGGGAAGGGACTGGGGCTGTGGGATAGCAGGTATAGTAGGGAGAGATGGTGCCTATAGTAGCAGTGGGGGGATAATAGCCTCTGGGAAGGGACTGGGGCTGTGGGATAGCAGGTAAAGTAACAACCTGTTATCTTGGTCTTTCCTTACAGTGGTTTGTATGAATAGGGGAATTTAAGGGCTGTGACTTTGCCCTGGGAGCTGTGTGATGGATCCCAGATGTTAGGAGGCAAGATAGGGTGCATATCTGCTATCATTATACACAGTAAAGTGTGCTCACATATTTGGAGCACTTGTGTTTATTCCCATGGAGAAACAAGCAGGTCTATGTATTACTTGTTTGCATGACCCTCTGTTGATTTTCTGGATACAAAACAAAGGGTCGGATTAGCCTTCCAGTGTAGCAAGGGATTTCCCAATAGGCCCAGGTCCTTGCAGCCCAGCAGAGGCCAACTTCCATCAGTCCATTCTCATTTGGTCTATGTAAAGGTTATACTACTTATTACTATCTATGTGTAGTTGTTGTGAGTGTGGGTCCTGGATATCAGGTTTTCTGGTGGCGTTAGGAGACCCGAAATATAAATATAAAATATAAATAAATTTGTAACCTATTAAAATTCCCTAAGGCTAAGGTTCTAAGCAGCAGGGTGAATGATTCTGTATTTAACTTGTTGATCAATAACATGGAGAGGCCATTGAAAGAAATGTATTTATAAATTCTGGGCAAACTGAGGATTAAAGACTCAGATGAGGTTCCCTGTACAACACACTCCAAAAACATTCAAGGTTAACTGGCTGCCCATAGTGTGTGTGAATGGGATAGGGACCTTAGACTGTAAGCTCCGCTGGGGCAGGGACTGATGGGAATGTGATAGGGACCTTAGATTGTAAGCTCACTGGGGCAGGGACTGATGGGAATGTGATAGGGGCCTTAGATTGTAAGCTCACTGGGGCAGGGACTGATGGGAATGTGATAGGGACCTTAGATTGTAAGCTCACTGGGGCAGGGACTGATGGGAATGTGATAGGGACCTTAGATTGTAAGCTCCACTGGGGCAGGGGCTGATGGGAATGTGATAGGGACCTTAGATTCTAAGTTCCACTGGGGCAGGGACTGATGGGAATGTGATAGGGACCTTAGATTGTAAGCTCCACTGGGGCAGGGACTGATGGGAATGTGATAGGGACCTTAGATTCTAAGTTCCACTGGGGCAGGGACTGATGGGAATGTGATAGGGACCTTAGATTGTAAGCTCCACTGGGATAGGGACTGATGGGAATGTGATAGGGACCTTAGATTGTAAGCTCCACTAGGGCAGGGACTGATGGGAATGTGATAGGGACCTTAGACTGTAAGCTCCGCTGGGGCAGGGACTGATGGGAATGTGATAGGGGCCTTAGATTGTAAGCTCACTGGGGCAGGGACTGATGGGAATGTGATAGGGACCTTAGATTGTAAGCTCCACTGGGGCAGGGACTGATGGGAATGTGATAGGGGCCTTAGATTGTAAGCTCCACTGGGGCAGGGACTGATGGGAATGTGATAGGGACCTTAGATTGTAAGCTCCACTGGGGCAGGGACTGATGGGAATGTGATAGGGACCTTAGACTGTAAGCTCCGCTGGGGCAGGGACTGATGGGAATGTGATAGGGGCCTTAGATTGTAAGCTCACTGGGGCAGGGACTGATGGGAATGTGATAGGGACCTTAGATTCTAAGTTCCACTGGGGCAGGGACTGATGGGAATGTGATAGGGACCTTAGATTGTAAGCTCACTGGGGCAGGGACTGATGGGAATGTGATAGGGGCCTTAGACTGTAAGCTCCACTGGGGCAGGGGCTGATGGGAATGTGATAGGGGCCTTAGATTGTAAGCTCACTGGGGCAGGGACTGATGGGAATGTGATAGGGACCTTAGATTCTAAGTTCCACTGGGGCAGGGACTGATGGGAATGTGATAGGGACCTTAGATTGTAAGCTCACTGGGGCAGGGACTGATGGGAATGTGATAGGGGCCTTAGACTGTAAGCTCCACTGGGGCAGGGGCTGATGGGAATGTGATAGGGGCCTTAGATTGTAAGCTCACTGGGGCAGGGACTGATGGGAATGTGATAGGGACCTTAGATTCTAAGTTCCACTGGGGCAGGGACTGATGGGAATGTGATAGGGACCTTAGATTGTAAGCTCACTGGGGCAGGGACTGATGGGAATGTGATAGGGGCCTTAGATTGTAAGCTCCGCTGGGGCAGGGGCTGATGGGAATGTGATAGGGACCTTAGATTGTAAGCTCACTGGGGCAGGGACTGATGGGAATGTGATAGGGGCCTTAGACTCTAAGCTCCACTGGGGCAGGGACTGATGGGAATGTGATTGGAACCTTAGATTGTAAGCTCCACTGGGGCAGGGACTGATGGGAATGTGATAGGGACCTTAGATTGTAAGCTCCACTGGGGCAGGGACTGATGGGAATGTGATAGGGGCCTTAGATTGTAAGCTCACTGGGGCAGGGACTGATGGGAATGTGATAGGAACCTTAGATTGTAAGCTCCACTGGGGCAGGGGCTGATGGGAATGTGATAGGGGCCTTAGATTGTAAGCTCACTGGGGCAGGGACTGATGGGAATGTGATAGGGACCTTAGATTCTAAGTTCCACTGGGGCAGGGACTGATGGGAATGTGATAGGGACCTTAGATTGTAAGCTCCACTGGGATAGGGACTGATGGGAATGTGATAGGGACCTTAGATTGTAAGCTCCACTGGGATAGGGACTGATGGGAATGTGATAGGGACCTTAGATTGTAAGCTCCACTGGGGCAGGGACTGATGGGAATGTGATAGGGGCCTTAGATTGTAAGCTCACTGGGGCAGGGACTGATGGGAATGGGATAGGGACCTTAGACTGTAAGCTCACTGGGGCAGGGACTGATGGGAATGTGATAGGGACCTTAGATTGCAAGCTCACTGGGGCAGGGACTGATGGGAATGTGATAGGGACCTTAGATTGTAAGTTCCACTGGGGCAGGGACTGATGGGAATGTTATAGGGACCTTAGATTGTAAGCTCCACTGGGGCAGTGACTGATGGGAATGTGATAGGGACCTTAGACTGTAAGCTCCACTGGGGCAGGGACTGATGGGAATGTGATTGGAACCTTAGATTGTAAGCTCCACTGGGGCAGGGACTGATGGGAATGTGATAGGGACCTTAGATTGTAAGCTCCACTGGGGCAGGGACTGATGGGAATGTGATAGGGGCCTTAGATTGTAAGCTCCGCTGGGGCAGGGACTGATGGGAATGTGATAGGGACCTTAGACTGTAAGCTCCGCTGGGGCAGGGACTGATGGGAATGTGATAGGGGCCTTAGATTGTAAGCTCACTGGGGCAGGGACTGATGGGAATGTGATAGGAACCTTAGATTGTAAGCTCCACTGGGGCAGGGGCTGATGGGAATGTGATAGGGGCCTTAGATTGTAAGCTCCACTGGGGCAGGGACTGATGGGAATGTGATAGGGGCCTTAGATTGTAAGCTCCGCTGGGGCAGGGACTGATGGGAATGTGATAGGGACCTTAGACTGTAAGCTCCGCTGGGGCAGGGACTGATGGGAATGTGATAGGGGCCTTAGATTGTAAGCTCACTGGGGCAGGGACTGATGGGAATGTGATAGGAACCTTAGATTGTAAGCTCCACTGGGGCAGGGACTGATGGGAATGTGATAGGGACCTTAGATTGTAAGCTCCACTGGGGCAGGGACTGATGGGAATGTGATAGGGGCCTTAGATTGTAAGCTCCGCTGGGGCAGGGACTGATGGGAATGTGATAGGGACCTTAGACTGTAAGCTCCGCTGGGGCAGGGACTGATGGGAATGTGATAGGGGCCTTAGATTGTAAGCTCACTGGGGCAGGGACTGATGGGAATGTGATAGGAACCTTAGATTGTAAGCTCCACTGGGGCAGGGGCTGATGGGAATGTGATAGGGGCCTTAGATTGTAAGCTCACTGGGGCAGGGACTGATGGGAATGTGATAGGGACCTTAGATTCTAAGTTCCACTGGGGCAGGGACTGATGGGAATGTGATAGGGACCTTAGATTGTAAGCTCCACTGGGATAGGGACTGATGGGAATGTGATAGGGACCTTAGATTGTAAGCTCCACTGGGATAGGGACTGATGGGAATGTGATAGGGACCTTAGATTGTAAGCTCCACTGGGGCAGGGACTGATGGGAATGTGATAGGGGCCTTAGATTGTAAGCTCACTGGGGCAGGGACTGATGGGAATGGGATAGGGAGCTTAGACTGTAAGCTCACTGGGGCAGGGACTGATGGGAATGTGATAGGGACCTTAGATTGCAAGCTCACTGGGGCAGGGACTGATGGGAATGTGATAGGGACCTTAGATTGTAAGTTCCACTGGGGCAGGGACTGATGGGAATGTTATAGGGACCTTAGATTGTAAGCTCCACTGGGGCAGTGACTGATGGGAATGTGATAGGGACCTTAGACTGTAAGCTCCACTGGGGCAGGGACTGATGGGAATGTGATTGGAACCTTAGATTGTAAGCTCCACTGGGGCAGGGACTGATGGGAATGTGATAGGAACCTTAGATTGTAAGCTCCACTGGGGCAGGGGCTGATGGGAATGTGATAGGGACCTTAGATTGTAAGCTCACTGGGGCAGGGACTGATGGGAATGGGATAGGGACCTTAGATTGTAAGCTCACTGGGACAGGGACTGATGGGAATGTGATAGGGACCTTAGATTGTAAGTTCCACTGGGGCAGGGACTGATGGGAATGTGATAGGGGCCTTAGATTGTAAGCTCACTGGGGCAGGGACTGGTGGGAATGGGATAGGGACCTTAGATTGTAAGCTCACTGGGACAGGGACTGATGGGAATGTGATAGGGACCTTAGATTGTAAGCTCACTGGGGCAGGGACTGATGGGAATGTGATAGGGACCTTAGATTGTAAGCTCCACTGGGGCAGGGACTGATGGGAATGTGATAGGGACCTTAGATTGTAAGCTCCACTGGGGCAGGGACTGATGGGAATGTGATAGGGGCCTTAGATTGTAAGCTCACTGGGGCAGGGACTGATGGGAATGTGATAGGGACCTTAGATTCTAAGTTCCACTGGGGCAGGGACTGATGGGAATGTGATAGGGACCTTAGACTGTAAGCTCCACTGGGGCAGGGACTGATGGGAATGTGATTGGAACCTTAGATTGTAAGCTCCACTGGGGCAGGAACTGATGGGAATGTGATAGGAACCTTAGATTGTAAGCTCCACTGGGGCAGGGGCTGATGGGAATGTGATAGGGGCCTTAGATTGTAAGCTCACTGGGGCAGGGACTGATGGGAATGTGATAGGGACCTTAGATTGTAAGCTCCACTGGGATAGGGACTGATGGGAATGTGATAGGGACCTTAGATTGTAAGCTCCACTGGGGCAGGGACTGATGGGAATGTGATAGGGACCTTAGACTGTAAGCTCCGCTGGGGCAGGGACTGATGGGAATGTGATAGGGGCCTTAGATTGTAAGCTCACTGGGGCAGGGACTGATGGGAATGTGATAGGGACCTTAGATTCTAAGTTCCACTGGGGCAGGGACTGATGGGAATGTGATAGGGACCTTAGATTGTAAGCTCACTGGGGCAGGGACTGATGGGAATGTGATAGGGGCCTTAGACTGTAAGCTCCACTGGGGCAGGGGCTGATGGGAATGTGATAGGGGCCTTAGATTGTAAGCTCACTGGGGCAGGGACTGATGGGAATGTGATAGGGACCTTAGATTCTAAGTTCCACTGGGGCAGGGACTGATGGGAATGTGATAGGGACCTTAGATTGTAAGCTCACTGGGGCAGGGACTGATGGGAATGTGATAGGGGCCTTAGACTCTAAGCTCCACTGGGGCAGGGACTGATGGGAATGTGATTGGAACCTTAGATTGTAAGCTCCACTGGGGCAGGGACTGATGGGAATGTGATAGGGACCTTAGATTGTAAGCTCCACTGGGGCAGGGACTGATGGGAATGTGATAGGGGCCTTAGATTGTAAGCTCCGCTGGGGCAGGGACTGATGGGAATGTGATAGGGACCTTAGACTGTAAGCTCCGCTGGGGCAGGGACTGATGGGAATGTGATAGGGGCCTTAGATTGTAAGCTCACTGGGACAGGGACTGATGGGAATGTGATAGGGACCTTAGATTGTAAGCTCCACTGGGGCAGGGACTGATGGGAATGTGATAGGGACCTTAGATTGTAAGCTCCACTGGGGCAGGGACTGATGGGAATGTGATAGGGACCTTAGATTGTAAGCTCACTGGGGCAGGGACTGATGGGAATGTGATAGGGACCTTAGATTGTAAGCTCCGCTGGGGCAGGGACTGATGGGAATGTGATAGGGACCTTAGATTGTAAGTTCCACTGGGGCAGGGACTGATGGGAATGTGATAGGGACCTTAGATTGTAAGCTCACTGGGACAGGGACTGATGGGAATGTGATAGGGACCTTAGATTGTAAGCTCACTGGGGCAGGGACTGATGGGAATGTGATAGGGACCTTAGATTGTAAGCTCACTGGGGCAGGGACTGATGGGAATGTGATAGGGGCCTTAGATTGTAAGCTCACTGGGGCAGGGACTAATGGGAATGTGATAGGGACCTTAGATTGTAAGCTCACTGGGGCAGGGACTGATGGGAATGTGATAGGGGCCTTAGACTGTAAGCTCCACTGGGGCAGGGACTGATGGGAATGTGATTGGAACCTTAGATTGTAAGCTCCACTGGGGCAGGGACTGATGGGAATGTGATAGGAACCTTAGATTGTAAGCTCCACTGGGGCAGGGGCTGATGGGAATGTGATAGGGGCCTTAGATTGTAAGCTCCACTGGGGCAGGGACTGATGGGAATGTGATAGGGACCTTAGATTCTAAGTTCCACTGGGGCAGGGACTGATGGGAATGTAATAGGGACCTTAGATTGTAAGCTCCACTGGGATAGGGACTGATGGGAATGTGATAGGGACCTTAGATTGTAAGCTCCACTGGGATAGGGACTGATGGGAATGTGATAGGGACCTTAGATTGTAAGCTCCACTGGGGCAGGGGCTGATGGGAATGTGATAGGGGCCTTAGATTCTAAGTTCCACTGGGGCAGGGACTGATGGGAATGTGATAGGGACCTTAGACTGTAAGCTCCGCTGGGGCAGGGACTGATGGGAATGTGATAGGGGCCTTAGATTGCAAGCTCACTGGGGCAGGGGCAGGGACTGATGGGAATGTGATAGGGACCTTAGATTGTAAGTTCCACTGGGGCAGGGACTGATGGGAATGTTATAGGGACCTTAGATTGTAAGCTCCACTGGGGCAGGGACTGATGGGAATGTGATAGGGACCTTAGATTCTAAGTTCCACTGGGGCAGGGGCTGATGGGAATGTGATAGGGACCTTAGATTGTAAGCTCACTGGGGCAGGGACTGATGGGAATGTGATTGGAACCTTAGATTGTAAGCTCCACTGGGGCAAGGACTGATGGGAATGTGATAGGGACCTTAGATTGTAAGCTCCACTGGGACAGGGACTGATGGGAATGTGATAGGGACCTTAGATTGTAAGCTCCACTGGGGCAGGGACTGATGGGAATGGGATAGGGACCTTAGATTGTAAGCTCACTGGGGCAGGGACTGATGGGAATGGGATAGGGACCTTAGATTGTAAGCTCACTGGGGCAGGGACTGATGGGAATGGGATAGGGACCTTAGACTGTAAACTCCACTGGGGCAGGGACTGATGGGAATGATGTAAATTCTCAGTAAAGGACTATGGGAATGGAAAACTACTCAGCAGAGTAATGTTGTAAAGAGGAAACCATATACATAGAGGTTTTATAGGGGTGCTGAGCTTGGTTGCCTGGCCTGTTTGCCAGTGCTGGGTACAAGCCCAGCTACCTATTTGACCAATGACATTGAGGCATTTAATAGCACTGGAGGACTTCTCAGAAGTTCAAGTGATTTTCAAGGCATAGTCCTTGTATAAAGAATGTATTTTGTTATTTTAAATATGTAACATCAAATATTTATCAGGTACATCAGCTAGTGTGTATACATTTATATAGAAGGATCAGCACATTTCTTGGACTTTATAGTTTACATTTCTTAATTGCAGTGACTGACCCTGGGTGTGCCGGTGTGTTTGAGCAATGCCAGTACCACTGTTCATGTCAATGGTCATGTTTCCAAGGGAACACTGCAAAGGTCCTCCTCTGATGAAGCACCCAATGGTGCGAAACGCGTTAGGAGAGTGGGTACCATGAGGCACTGGGATGCACCTATCCACTGTTTGGTACAGTATGTTTGCTTTTTTTGAATTGTTTGTTTAATTTTGAGCCAATAAATGGTTGTTTATTTCACTGAATACTTTGTTGATTGATTATATATGTATGTTCAGGACCTATCAGTGGGAAATAACTTATAGATTCTCTTTCTTAATCTACCATTAATATTAAGAACACTGTAAAGGGCCTATTTATTAGCATTCAATTAACGTTTTACAGCTTAATGTGTTCCGTGTTCCGCCTGAATGCCAGTAAGGGTCAAATTTGGAGACAATGCATATTTGCTTTTCTACGTACATCTGAAAGCCCAACTTGAAGGTCAGTTAGGGTGAGATTTGGGTTGACAAAGTATTTGCTGCCCTAGATTTCCTTGGAACTGCGGAGGAATGATTGCTACATCAATATTTCCTATATCTGTAACCTTGTTAGGAGCTAAGGGGGCCCCTTAGCAAAGGATGGACCCCCAAGAGGGAGCTGAACTGAAAAAGTCTGTCCAAAGAACTCTAATACCTTCTACTGAGCAGAGCCTGCCCTGGCAGGACATACACTTAATTAATCAGATGAAAGAGGCTTCTGGCACGGTGTTAAAACTCCTCTATCCAATAAAGTTTCCAGAAGGGCCTCACCAAGGAATAAACTCAACCCATGAGTTAAAAATATCTTAGATTTCAGGATCCCTATTTTATTTTCAACAGCCCCTGTAACCATTACTGAAAGGTTATGAGCTTTTAGATACCACTTCTATAAATATGTTACATCCCTCTGAAGAATTGCATTTCACGATGCCTTGTCCTGCTTCTGCGGGCATCATAATGCTGCCGCGCTTCCTCTCCGCCACAAACAAACTTTCAAAAGCTCTTATCTAAATTTAACTTGGAGGGTTCTAAAAGACTGAAGCCTGACGGAGCGAGGAGATGGATTATTTTTATCTCGGAACATTTTGGCAACGATCACAAAATTATTTTTGATATATTAAAATCTGTTCCTTATATGAATCAGCAAATGGTTTTAGAGCTTCAGAAAATAAAATGTGTCAGACCTTAATTAAACTTTCTAGGGACCCAATGGCAGCCTGGGGGGCCCAAGAGCATTGTGGGACCATTAGGGGCCTGACTGAGGTGCAGTTACAATACTTGTGCATGCCAAACGGATAATGTTCCCTTCTGTTTGGTGGTTGGAGGGATAAATAGATTTTGCTTGTAGGTTCCTTACTCGATTTCACATTTTCTCACATTGTACATGTAACAGGTGTATGGTGGGGGGGAACCCCAAAATTCACTATTACTCTCTACTGTTATACTCCAGACATGGTCAATGGGCCTAACGTTACATCGGACTCTTTCCTCTCACTGATAATGGAGGAAGGTTTAACCACACTGCTATTGTACACCACACTCAATCTCTTACTTTGGGCGCCAGTGGTTCTTGAAACAAATGAACAATCACTTGGGTTCCTATAATGGCAGCATTGACACCACAGGGTACTAACCCTCACTAATCTCCTGGTAGGAGCCTCTGGCTGTTCACTAACTTCTCTTAAACCCACCCTAGAGTGAACTATTACCGAATGTATTTTGGCATCTTCTATACTGGGCCTAACTCCACCCACGCGCTCCGGAGCCCACCTCAGATCCTCCAGCAAATAGGGAAACCAAAAGAGGCAAAACTTACTTGGGCTTTCCCTTTGATTACCTTGGGGAAACCTGACACCTTCCTTGCTAAGAGAAATATTCCCCCTCCAAATTTATCAGGACCCCGCCTAGTCGGCCAACTCAGTCCTAGGGGTTAAAGAGCTAAAGGTTTGCAAAAACTTTACCCTACTACATACACATTTTTAAAGTCTAAGGATCCAAAATAGGATCAAAAATAAATCTTTCTTTTCCTTAAATTTATTACATCGTGTTTACTTGTGTTGGGCAGGTATGTATTTGTGGCAAAAAAAAATGCATTTTGCCATAGTTGAACTTTGTGAAACCGTGACAAATTTTTGCCATAAAATTTTCACCACAAAATCCTGTTCTTCTACGAGAAGATGCTTGGGAACTTCCTATTCTTCTGCTCACTTATTCTTTTTACGGGAAATAAACCCACAAGAGAATAAAGATGCCTTAAGGACAATTACTAACAAGGCAATGTCGTAGAGAAGCTCTACCACAAAGGCCCAGGCCTAGGGCGGCATAAATTTAGGGGTGTCCTGCTGTCCAGCCGCACGTAAAATTTGCTCACATACAGAGCACTGGGGATGGGACACACAGAAAACCTCTGGGTGCTGAAATCCGTTGCTGACGGGGCCAAAATGATGGCTTTGATTGGTAAGGTCTCATCTCCCTTAAGCTGGCCACACGATTTTCGATCTTTCATGTGACCATCGGTCACACAAAAGATCATTCCAACCCTCCACTGACGTTCAGGGCTGAATAGTCAGATATGGAGGTAGAAACAATAGGATTTGTACCTCCTTCTGTCAATTCAGCCCTGAACTTAGATTTTGCTCGGCCCAATCGGCGAGTCGTCCGATATCAGCAGCCTCCTGTGATATCGGCCGCCTCGCCAACTTGCCATACACATCGATATTAACAATATTATCGGTGCGTGTATGGCCAGCTTTAGGATCTGAATGAATCTCCCCATAGATGCAATTTGTGGCATGGGGTCCAAACAATTACAGTAGATCAGTGAGTCACATCACTTGAGTATCAAAGCATACTCAATATTGTGAACCCATGAAGCTTGTACAGAAGTTAAAATTCACAGCAAGGTCAAAGTGCTTTGGGCTTCCTATGTCCTATATTCTTGATAATTTCTTGAGAAGGAAGGAAGGTTTGCATCTGATTGAAAAGAGGCATTTCAGGGGTAGATCCAGAATAAGTAGAAGTAATTGAGGTCTTCTTACCTTGCATTATAGCTGCACCCATGGGGGATCATATTTCCAGATAGATACCAGCCTGATTGGCCAGAAGGTTAATGCAATTTGGTACTTAAGGGTAGTTGGTAGGAATAAAGGCTAACAATAATCTGAACAAACTGGTTTATTTGTCGCCAGATTAAAGGCAAGGCAAGAAGACCATGTTTACTTTTGGATCTAACCTGAAATGCCTTGCCTCTTTATGATCAAATGCAAACCTTTCTTCTTTCTTAAGAAATTAACAACAATTTGCTCATTGTACTTGAGTGGATTGATATTTCAAAGAATATAATAGGAATTGATTATTCACGTAAAAGACCTGCGCTATGGGCGAGTGAGTTTAATTTCAATCATGCTGAAATACTGTAAATGATTAATAAGAGAGGTGATTCATGAAATATATTGTTGTTCTCTGGATTATAAATCAGGATCATTGTTTCTTTTATTGTTTTTAATGACAAACAGGCAGTGTTAAATAATTCTGCTTGATTTCTGCGCTGGTGTAAGTGGGAACATAGAGAAAGGAAAAAGAAATGTAGGGGAAGGCTATTATATTTAGATTGTGAGGAGGTTTCTTTGCATAGGCAAAGTGTGCAATTCGCCTTACAGAGCTGCATTTGTAGGTGGGAAATGGTAGGTATAGTGGGGGTATAAATAAGGCATCTGCCCCCTCTGCATACATATTGCTGCCCCACAAGCAGAAGCTGTAGATAGTATGTAGTACAGTAGGTATAGCATTGCAACATGGCGACAGTAGAATGAAATGACCACATTGAGATCAGTGTGGCCAACCTTCTGCTTTATTGTTGTTTAAATACAACTAACAGCACCCACTATCATCTCTAGCACCATAGACTGAACAGTCTACTTGATATAAAAACATTCGGATCTATTATCCAGAAAGCTTGAGACTTGGGGTTTTCTGTGTAGCCCACCCGTGGGAGTGATAGAAGTGTGTGCTGCTTGAATTGTGCCTCTGATAGAATTTTGTTTGGGATAACTCTCTGCATCTCCCAGCAAAATATATTACCTGTGGTTCTTCTCGCTCTGGTAGATATCTGCTGGACCACTGGGGGAAGATCTCCTTGGATATCCTAAGTATCTGTCTAATGACAGTTTGAGCAAATGAGAACTTCTGGTGATATCAGGACTTTTCTCATAAATGAAATAGCACATTAGATTGTAAGCTCTACGGGGCAGGGACCTCCTTCCCACTGTGTCTCATACCACATGGCACTTCTAAATATCTTCTTAATCAGCAATAATATCACAGTTGGGCTCACACTCGTGATCTGTCCTCTCTAGAGGTTGTAGTGTCTGCCTTAGTGCCAACCCCCAGTATAATCTGGTCCCACAGCAGTCCCTTGCTCCAGGAATCTCACTCACTGTATCCCTGAGCTCAACCACTTTGATCCCTATACTGGTGGCCTTGTCCCTTCAGGGTACTAACCCAACTATCCTCCTTGTTGGAGCTTGAAGCTGCTCAGCTAGCTATTCCTGAGCCCGTCTTTCACTCCTGGAGTGGCTATTACAGGACTGCCCCATCTCCTTACCTAACTGGGCCTGCCACCTGCCCATGCTATACCCAGGTGGGATCAAGGAAAAAGACCCTGAGCACATGAGTGCTCTCCATTTTATACAGAAACACACTGCCATCTACTGGGCATTTCTTGATCTGGTATGAAATTACTCTGGAAACCCACATACAAACCCTGCACACTAGAAAAACATATACCAGGGTGGTACTATAGTTAAATAGCTATACAATAACCTGGTAAACAAAAATGTTTTTCAACTATAGAACCACCCTGGTATATCTATTTCTAGTGTGCAGGGTTTGTATGTGGGTTTCTATGGCATATATAATCCTCTATTGGGGGGATTTTGGAAACCTTAGAGCCTAATTTTATTTTTTATTTTTAAAAAATATATGTTTTATTTTTTTGTTTTTTTAAAAGGCAAGTATACCTTAGCCTGGAGTACCCTCCATTATTCTAAATTATG
Organism: Xenopus tropicalis; assembly: GCF_000004195.4. Classification (NCBI taxonomy): domain Eukaryota; kingdom Metazoa; phylum Chordata; class Amphibia; order Anura; family Pipidae; genus Xenopus; species Xenopus tropicalis. Next base: position 197,356,270 of record NC_030677.2, on the reverse strand, counting down.
AAATTACTCTGACTCATAAACTCAAATAACTACTCAGGCTTTAACAAATGGCCACTGAAGGTGTCCATACTAGAGGGGAACTGCCTGAGAAAAGTGCAGCTAATTTCCCCTGGGTCCCCATCCCTGAATAAGGGTGTTTTCTGTCATTTGGATCACCGTGCCTTGCTGGAATTCTGGGGAAAACTGCTGCATTTTGTGGAGATTGCAGACGTAACTTGCCCCAAAATCTTGAAGAAAGTAATAGAATACGCTCAGAATTCAATCTAATGCTCCATTTCTCATTTTCCAAGGTTGACACATGTTTCCTGAACAGAGCAACATCAGAACAGTTGTCTGTTTTCCTTCTGAACAGATTCTCCTCAACAGTCAGAAAAACTGACTGACAGGTTTTACTAATTAATAATGGAACAAAAAAACCCTAAAAAAAACCTAAAAGTGTTTAGAAGAGCACCCTGTGCTATTTAATATTCCTTTTTGTTAAGACTATTCATTCATCCAGGTCATGGTACGTAGCTGCTCGGATGAGTAGTGGAACGTCTTCAATGATTATTTAACAAGTCCAGTTGCTGTAGACCTTTTTGTTAAGGATTATATTTCTTTTAAAACATGAGTACTTTGATGCCTAAATAGGGTAGGCTGTTCTTTTTAACTTTATTTATATATATACATTATAATGCCCCATTGTAAACAGATAGGAGAAAGGCAATATTCAGGACAGTAACTCCTCAGCAGAACCTCTTTAGAACCCCAGAACTTTTTATAAAAGGTAAAACGGTATAAATTGTTCTTTTCTTACTAAGTTTAAACTTCTGAGAACTATTATATTCCATAGTTGTAACAGCCCAGGCCATTGTTGTAATCCCATATCATACACAGCAATAAAGCTGCTGAGATCATTGTACAGCGCACCGGAGAGGCTCACTGCCGGCAGCAGGAGTGGGACAGGGGAAAGGGATTATTGTATTATGCTGACAGCTAACAAACCTGCCTGCCTGCTGCCTGCTGCAGGATTATGGGTTGTGCTGACGGATACAGTACAATATCCTTAGCCTACAGGTTGGCTACAGGCTGCCGTACCTAATGCTTTATATACAGGAGCAAAAGTTTTGCATTTAAAACTTTTGTTCTTAAATGTTAAATATAGCACTGGTATAGGGGTGGCATGGCGGCACAGTGGTTAGTATTGCTGCCTGGTTCTGTTGTAATGGCTGAACCCAGCCTGAAGGATATTTAATAAATCTGTTTGACACACAGCAATTCATTTTTTTTATTTATAGAAGAGACAATAGGGTTGATTCACTAAGGTGCGATAACACTTATCAAATTTTTTTTGCGTTAAAATTGACGTGGAAAAAACGCGATTCGCTCAAGGTTAAGTCGCATATTGCGTGCGTTAAATAGCGTGCAACCGAATGCGTTAATTTTAACGCATTGCATAAATTAGCGAATTAAAAGAACACTAACGCATAATTCACAAACACTTAGACGCGCTAAATATCGCATTAGTCTGTGCGAACGGAATGGTGTGTATGACTAATATGGCGTGCGCGACGAGTATTGCTTGTGCGTTAATTAGCGTGCACGACAAGTAGCACGCACGCGTTGTGTCGAATACCGCACGAAAATAGTCTTCACGACTTAAATAACGCACACAGCATCGCGTCTAAATTAACGCAAATATACTTTTAATGAATCGTGTGTTTAAACGCGAAAAATTAGACGCGATAAAATTTTTAACGCATGCTATAAATAGCGCTCGTTTTAACGCACCTTAGTGAATCAGCCCTTATGAAATGATGTAGTAATGTGTCCTCCAGAAAACTGACTCCTACTGATGGTGACTGTCTGCCCATGTGTGTAACCAAACTGGTCACTTGATCTGCCCAGCGTCGGAGGTGGGGTTATTGTGTGCTGGACGCAATTCAGAGGGTTTCTGTCTGGTTTTCTGAAAGGCAGAGGATTTTTACCCAGACAGCCCGTTGAAAAACCTGGCTTTGGTCAGAGCTGGACAGTCGGCAACCCTGTTTGGAAATGGAAATTCAATCAGGCCGAATGATCAGAACAGCAGGAAGTGAAGAGGAACCACAAAGATGGGGCACCATTTCAATCCTTTCACCCGACTGCTGGAAATGATCCCTCAGGGCCGATAATCCTCAATGCACCAGGATTTTAGGATTATCTGCTGGAAGAGCGGCACAACTGGCCTCCCTGTGCACATAGTCGGGCAATGTGGTCAGAATCAGCCAAACCGCTTGCACTTTTCTGAGCATGTATGGCCAGCTTTAGGTTAAAGGGCTCATCTTCTACTTGGAGTGAGAACTAAGGCAATCTATGGCTTTGCAGTTTAAACCATCCAGCCTGTCATTTGCTTTAATGGAAACCGCCTGTCAGCAATGGGCAGGTTTGGGCACCTAAATATGTCAATTTTGCTACAATATACTACTAAATTGGGCACTTTAGGATAAGCAAAGGGATTTCTGTCCCTGAGTTCCCTCTAGGAATGGCTTATGTGTTTATATCCCAATAATTATCCGACACCCTCACATCCCGCAGGAGGCTGCCAGCCCATCTAACCAACACCCTGGAATCCTCTCTTTGAATGTCCCATCAATTAAGAGGAAACAAAGCCCTGTTCATTGTCTTTCCTTTTCCAATTATCTATCAAAGGCAGAGGCCTCCACCTAAATACCTTTGGGCAAGCAAAGAGTTGCTTATGATGTGTTAAAGCCATTGTATGGGCAGGCAGGTAATGATCCTGAGCTGCTTATCAGCCCTTGTGTCACCTGAGAAGAAACAATGCAAGGCATTTAGTGAGGAAATCACTGTGTCAAAGGCAATTTCTGTACCACTGACCCAGTGGGGGCTTCATTGGTTTAATTGGTTTTATGTATAATACATACAGTGTGAGTGTGAAGGGCAATGGCACATGGGGCAATTTCACCCACCCACAATTATTAGTCACTAATATATTCCCATTGCCTTAAAACAACTTTTCTGGTTATATAATCCAGTCTCTGGGACCTCTCGGTGACTTCTAATATCCTTATTATTTACAGTAGGGGGTACATTATCCCTTATAATACATGAGTGATACTCAGAGTTCCCTGTATAACTCAGCCTGCAGCCTTGTGCCTTTATATGGGCACAGAACCCCTCAGTGACTGCTAATATCCTTATCATATACAGTGGGGGGTACATTATCCCTTATAATACATGAGTGATACTCAGAGTTCCCTGTATAACTCAGCCTGCAGCCTTGTGCCTTTATATGGTCACAGAACCCCTCAGTGACTGCTAATATCCTTATCATTTACAGTAGGGGGTACATTATCCCTTATAATACATAAGTGATACTCAGAGTTCCCTGTATAACTCAGCCTGCAGCCTTGTGCCTTTATATGGGCACAGAACCCCTCAGTGACTTCTAATATCCTTATCATTGTGAATAGTGGGTGCTAGTGAATAGTGGGTGTAAGTGAATAGTGGGTGTAAGTGAATAGTGGGTGCTAGTGAATAGTGGGTGTAAGTGAATAGTGGGTGCTAGTGAATAGTGGGTGTAAGTGAATAGTGGGTGTAAGTGAATAGTGGGTGCTAGTGAATAGTGGGTGTAAGTGAATAGTGGGTGCTAGTGAATAGTGGGTGTAAGTGAATAGTGGGTGCTAGTGAATAGTGGGTGTAAGTGAATAGTGGGTGCTCAGTACGCTTCACTCGTATTGTATTGGATAATTCTGGTCAAATGTGAAAGTCAGTGTAGCAATCAGACGCATCTTTTCTGGAAGGATATTTATTCACCCGAATCCAAAAATAATTGGATTTAACACATGCCAGAATCTCAGGGATATGAGGGGGCTGCTCTTTACTTCTGCAGACAGTAGAAATATAATTACATTTTCAGATGGTTTCTGTAGAATTACAGTGATTTGAATACAAGGTTAATGTCTGTTTTTGTGACTTTGTCTTCTGTGCAGCATCAGGGTCCTGTGCTCTCCCTCTGTGCTGAATCCCAGATAGGGGCTCCCCCAATGCCCCCTGGGCTCTGCCCTAATCCCATCACCTCTCCCCTTCTCTCCCATTCCAGCAGTGGAACCCCTGTCTGTCTGTCAGATAATTGAACGGAAAACAAATTCCATTGTAACCGAGGTTGAAAAAACACCCAGGTTGAATCTTTTTGCTGAGTTCATTCCTGCGCAACTTCTCGCAGATCCTGAGGATGAAGATGCAGCGAGGAAATAAAATCCTATTGCTATGATTATTATTGTCTCTGGGTTACTTGCCCTTTACTGCGAGCCGTGCCACGGGTAGTTATAAACAGGAAAGTCAGTGTTTGGGTAATTGCCACATGAATGGGCAGATGGGGATCCCTGTGCCACCAAGGTGCCCTGCCTGTCACTAAGTGGCCATATAAGTGCCCCGCGTGGCCCCTAATCCCTGCATGTTGCTATATTAGTCTGAGTGGCTGGAGCAGTCTCAACCCTCCATCTGGGAGATTAATTCCTATTTATCCTCTTAGCTCCATAGACTCCCACTGCCCTTCTTCCCTGTGCTGCCCCCCCCTACAGGCACAGGAGCATCAGGAAAGCAGCAGGAATGGTAGAGGCCAGTGGGTTGGCTTGTGGATTTTGGGATGTAATTTGGGAAGAGGGGGGAGGAGGCAGTGGGAGTAGGCACATATTGTAAATTGCTTTCTTGTGCTGTTTGCAGTATTGTGGTGGGATGTCATTGCACAGAGGGGCCCCTCCTGCACGTGGAAAGTCCGCTCTCTCCTGTCTGCTCTAACCCTCTGCCTCCTGGGCTCCACACAACATCTATAAGGATTTAAAGGGACAGTTGCCTGTGGGATAACATTGCGCTGCACGGATTCCTTCGGGGATGGATTGGCACTGGTTGGGCACATTGCTGCTTCTGACTATTGGCATTGGACTCACTCTGGGCAACAAGAAACCTTCCACAAGGAGACAAGGTAATGGCTGTGCTATTAACCCTAATCATGCCAGGGGGGTGTTGCACACTTTGATAACTTCTGCATGCAACTATTGCTCTCCTGTGTTTGTAAATGAAGCCTTCGCAGCTGTATATAAAGTTCATAGTATCCTCTAGTTGTGCAGGGGGACCAGCATAACAGCTGTACTGGGGCAATAAAAGCAGCCCCGCAAGGTTCTGTATGGCAGCTCCCACGCCAACAGCTGAGCTTATTGCTATAAAAAGCATTGGAGTGTCTTAAGCAAACACTGCCAGTACACTAATAGCGCATGAAGCCCTTTCATGTTACTTGCCCTTTAAAACACAAACCCATGAACAAAGTTCATTCTTTGGAGGGAAGGGGGGCATTTGAACTTTTGTTGCTGTTGTTGTACTACAACTCCCACATCCCACAACTGCATCCCTCGGCCTGAGGATGCTGGGAGTTGTAGTCCATAAAACAGCTGGATGGTTTGTCGGTGTGGGAGCTGCTGGGAAGCATCTGGGCTTAATAATAAGAACATTCCAGCTGCGGAGAGTACAGGGAAAACAAAAGAGCGGCTGCAGGACTGGGGGATCAGAGTACAAGGGAATTCCTTTGTCTGGGCAGGGTGCCCTGGGTTTTATTATGCTCAGTGCTGTACCCCTGTAACTGCAGGAGGGCCGCCCAGTGCCACTGCTCCAGGCATTCTGATCCCCCCAGTTCCTCTCCTTAGTGCCTGCCTAGCCCAGCAGTACTGATTAACCACTAACGTGCCAGCACTTAATAACCAAACCCTAAAGGATTTGGGTATAATTAGAAGCTCTCTATAAGCGTAAGGGCTACCATTTACAAGTGAAAATAATAGGTTTTGCTTATATAGCACCAACATATGCAGTGGGGCCGCCTTGCTGATTGATAGTTTGGCCGGAGAGCTGGGGCAGGACTTGTCCTTTGAAGAACAATGAAGATGAGTGCAAAGTGATCCTGCCTTACTGACAAAAGCTACATAACTTTGCTGGTATAATTAACTCATGTCTTGGGGCCCTTATATACTGATCTCAGCGCTGTTAACCCCTACTGTGCCAGGCAAGATTATACTGGCTTAGTCCTCCGGGATCAACAGCAAGGGATCTAAGTACATTTTTTGTGTGATGTTGTAGTGCAGGGATTGGTGACCAAATAATGCTTTCTGGGAGGTGAGGCTCATACAGAACCCTAAGGAATACTTAATAGTTGTGTATTGGAGTTCCTTCAACCCATTAACTTACATAACCCTATACTCAGGGTACAGTCATGCAGACTTGTTGATTTGAACCATGAGGTTGATATTCCTGCTAGCATCTCCTAAGTCAGTGTTTCTTTCTTTTTAATTGGGGCAGAAAGTTTGCTGGGAGTTGTAGTCCAACAGAATCATCTTACAATTAAGAATAAAGACTGCCATTTGCTATTGGCTGAAGGTTCCTGCGACCCAATGCGTTTCCTAGCATTCTGGAATCTCCCACAAATTTAATGCAATCAGGTTGTGCATGTATGTGGGCCAGTTGTACAATATGTAGGGCCCAGAGCTTGTTACAGGCACAGCCTGTGTGTATGGCAGGCACGAGTATTCTCAACCCATTGTACCTGTATTCCTTTTTCTTTTTCATAGATTGTTAGCACTTTGGGCAAAAGACCCAGTCAGCTGTTAATGTTCCCCTTTTTGTTAGTGATTCTGTTCTTCTATTTGTTAATTGTTTGCTACCCTTAGGGGGCCATACTAGGAATAAATCAGTGCCAGGTTCCCCCAGGGGGGCATGTGACATCTCATGGGGCTCACAGATTTCTTATTAAGCAAGCTGTAGAAAGGACGTGTGATATAGAATTTAACCCATGGAAAGCCACAGCATATGTAGAAGCATTCCATACAAATATCTATTTTTGGGAAGGTGCAATAAAATGAGTATTATAATTATAAATGAAAGGTTTGATTGGTGTCATGAGGGATCCCCCAGTGTGAGGTCTACCAGCCCCCATATACAAAATTGCCTTTATTACAGGCAATAATACTTACAGCTCCCTAGGGTCTGTGAATGACAGCACTGTACTGGGAATGCTGGCTACTAACAGATGGGCGCTGGGAGTTGCACTCCCCTGCTTTGAGCTCAGTAGCAGCAATGAAGCTCTGACTTCTATCTATATCTCAGCTCAGTACAGCTTCCTACACACACGGTAACTGGGTGCAAAGCCAAAGAAAAAGCAGGTACTTGAACAGGAAGTAAAGGGTGCAAAGGAGCAGAGAACCAAAGTGGGAACCGAAAGTGAAACTTGTGCCGGCATGAGAAAAAGGTGTATTACTTGTATTCAAGTTTTCTGTATCATCCATGATTGGTGAGTCTATTATCCCAAGTGAAATCAAGTGCAGTACATCAACCAACAAGAGAGAAATCTGCATCCATTGTTCATTATACCCAGAGGGCGTTCTTTGGGTTTGGAGAAAATGAGGTATCCATTGTGGCAAAGGCATGAGAGCAGTGAGTGTAAAGTACAGAATTACTGGCACATAGCGCAGATACACAGATAAGGATAGATGCCTTTACACCAGAAACCTCATAATTATCTGGGTTAAAAGTATATTGTATTGTAGGGACCCGGGCACTGGTCATCCTGACCTTTGGAACATACACTATATGTATCCAAACACTGTCTAAAATGACATGTTCTCTGTAGAACTCCGCTGAGCTCCAGACTGTCTCAGCAATGTCGGCACATAAGCTATTTGTAGGGAGAGTGGGAATTTTATGGCTGATCGGGGGCAGACAAACCTAACCTCACCATGTGTAATGCCAAGTGTCGGCTGGAGCGGTGCAAAGGTCACTGCCATTGGACTGGAGTGATAAAGTGCATTTCACCATTTGGCTGATGGGAAAAGTGGGTTGGCAGATGCCAAGAGAACTCTACCTGCCTGAATACATAAAACTGATGGTGAGGTCTGGTTGTGGCCTGCAGCTACTTTCCATGGTTTGGGCTAGGGGTCTGGCTGTTCCTAATGAAAGCAAAGCTTAATGCTACAATGTACAGGGACAGTGTGGGTGATTCCATGCTATTCTTTCAGCACAATTATGCCCCATGTACAAGGCCTGTACAGAATGGGTTTGCTGAGATGGGAGAAGAAGAGGGATCCCCAACCTTTTTTACTCGTGAGTCACACTCAGTGGTAACAAGTGTTGGTGAGCCACACAAGCATGAAAAAAGTTCTTTAGGAATGCCAAATATGGGCTGTGATTGGCTGTTTGGTAGTCCCATGTGGACTGCTAGCCTGCAGGCTCTGTGCTTCCAAAACTGGTCTTCAAGTCCAATGAGGCCACTGGGAGCAACATGAAAGGGGGTGGTGAGCAACGTGTTACTCACAAGCCACTGTTTGGGGATCAGAATGGATCGTGTGAGGAAAGAGTGGAATATCCGGACAACTATGTTCCAATACATGTAACCACCCAGAACAAACCACTCTTTGGGGAGGGAGCTTTTTTTAAACATTACTTTGCATTTTTGCTCATAGATATGTATTGATCTCCCACAGACAAGAATATGCCTTTGTCTCCCTTTGCTGAATGGGATCTATTTAGAGTTCCCGGTCACCCCCTCTAATTCTGACCACAGGGCAGCGATCTATTTGCATGGTCTTACAGTCACTGCTGCACTCAACCTGGGAGGCTCAATAGTACGGCTGGGCCAATGCAAGGAAATCAATAGAAGCCTTATAAGATGAGCCCATATGGCTGCTTCTATGGGAGGTACAAAAACGTTACTAAATCTTCACTAAAGATATTTGCACCAGAAGTTCTTTAGCAATTCTGCCATTTGCTTGCTGTTTGTTTTGTCTGCTCGCTTGAGCATGAGTAGGTATTTACATTTGTCTCTTAGCCCAAGGCTAGTGATTCCTTAGGGGGTGTCCTAAAAACAACCTCCACTTGTTGCAGAAATTCTGGGAGTTAAACAGCTGGAGGACTGCAATAAGAGAGTGACCCAGACTACTTTAGTTGCTTGTTACATATATCTTGGCCCCTCAAAAGATGAAATGAAGCACAGATATGTCCTCCTCAATGTCATTGTCATTCAAGACTTGCTGAGCATGAGGGGAGAAGCAGTCCAAGGGGCTTAATAACAGTACAATAAATAAGCTGCTAAATACCATGTTTCTTCCCATCATTTCAGTAAGTATTATTTTTAGTAAGGAATGTATCCAATATTGTCTTTATTCCTCTATGAAAACAAATACCATTCTATAGTCCCATGTTTTGAGCTGAAGGCTTTGCCACACTAGTGAATGGTTTAATTGTAATGACCGATCAGCCCTTGAGGCACAAAAACATTTCCAGAGACACATAAGAAGCCACAGACAGTAGTAGTATATACAGCTGCCCTTAGGGCAGAGCTTAGTGGAGGTGGGGGCTATGGCAAAACAGACTTTGTATGGTCCCCATTATTTATAGAAGGTAGGACTGCCCTACTTGTGACCCTAGAGCTGTTTCTGAGCTGCAACTGCTTGAACCCTGATAGCCTTGGCAGTTGGGGCAGGTGGGTGTTTAAAGTTGTACTTGAAGGGTCATGTTGTGCCTCACTGCTATTTTGCCCAAGGGCCCTCTGACCCCATTTTTATTTTGTAACCCTTGTTTGAAAACGTAACCCTATCTGGACACAGAATACGTTTTCTAGCTTAGTTTGGCATAAACATTGGTTACACCGCACTCCTTTTCTCAGATGGAGGAGAAAGGGAGTGGTGTTGTTTAACTACACCTCACAGACTGTACAACTAGATTTAAGGATGCCGGAAGTTCGTCAGGTGGCCATACTCAGGCTATCCGGGGACTTCTAATGAAAATCAGGAAGATATTGATCCTGTTGGGACATGTACCGAATTGACTTGTTAATACAGTCCTAGTCCCAATGGCTTACATTTCTGTTGTTGTGTTCCCATTGTGCAGCAATAAATCATAGGCAGAGCATAACATACCTTTTGGGACTACAAACTAGTGGTCCCTTGCTGTAGAAATAGACAGGGAGTATAATACTAACCTGAATTCCTATTTGTACTGTTGTTCCTACACTTTAGCTAAAATGTCTAACTTACATTCCTGGAACAAACTATGGCAGATGCTTTCTAATCCTCATTCAAGGAGTCCCTGTTCTCCAACTTCTATAAAGGGATTGGCCCTTCAGAACAGAATTCTTAACTGGGGCCTTGTTGTCCCAGATGCCCCAGCAGACCTCCAGTTTAGTCAGGAGATGGAGATAAAGCCGGGAAGTTACAATCATTAAAGCTTAGTAGGAAATGGTCCTGCACTTCGTGGGCCAGTGGGGAATACTAACCCACCATTATCTTGCCTGTTACCATCTTATCTTACTATGAGTAGCTTGTCCTACTATCACCATACCAGACTACTATCACCATCTCACATTACTGTCACCATCTTGCCCTACAGTCAGCATCTTTCCATACAGCCAATATTTTGCACTACTGTTGCCATTCTGCCCTCCCTTCACAATCTTTTCCTACTGTGACCATCTTTCCCTATTGTCACAATTTGACCCTTCTGTCACCATCTTGCCATAAAATATTTTTTTGCTCTACTTTTGACATCTTGCCCCCTTTTCACAATCTTGTCCTACTGTAGCCATCCTTCCCTACTGTCAGTATCTTGCCCTCTTGTCACTATCTTACCCTACTATCACCATCTTGTCCTACTGTCACCATCTTGCCCATACAAACTGTGTGTATTAAACACTCTTAAGTACATATTTATAATGCCAGTTTACACGTATGCAATGTATGGATATAGCACATCACAAAATAACAAATAATGCATAAAAATAGAGCACATCATAAAAATTGTTATATTTACACACTTTCCTGTTCATGTTCTATTCTTGTCAACAAACCACTTGGTTGTTAAAGTAAGTGTGTCCATGGCAACCAGTTTAAATTCATAGACTCATACATGAGACTGTCCAGGTTATGTTATGGCCTGGTTATAGCAATGCTTTTAGGTATTTACTTGCTACTTCGATAGAAGAACATTGATTTGCAGTGTATATTTCAGTAGTGACATGAAGTGTAGCACTCAGGTAATATGTTTAAAAAACCATGATAAAGATGAAGGACTGTATTTGCTATTGCAGATCTTTTGGGTGACCAATATGGTCTCATACACTGATCTAATTTGTTGCCTTAAGGTAAGCAGGGGGTGATGTATGTGCTGTCACTAACTAATGGCTTCTGGTTGTTTCCAAGTGAAACAGAAGTCTATTCATAAACCAAATGGTAACTATATGGGACCCCCTGTACATAAAGCTGATGGACACAGGGTAGTTGTGTTTCTGCAACTGCAATTAATGAGCTACTATGTTTCCAAGTGACCAAACCAGACTAATGACCGACTTATGCTGCATCTTTATTACCCAAAATGCTGATTGATAATATAGCCCTAACCATGTACCATCACCGGCATATCACCAGCATATGTCTATCTTGACCTGACTTGGGAAGGTACAAACATAAATCAATGTGATGTAATAGACAAAATGACTTTGCTGTAATAAAACTACTTTAGCGTAACTGATCTAATGCAACTGACGCAAACAGAGGCCATTGTAGCTCAGTTCTAGTTGCAGAAACCCAACTGCCCAATGTTCCATCAGGGGTGGCACCATGCTTTATGAATAGCTAGACTTCTTTTTTGTCTGCTACTTTTCGCTGATCATATTCCAGAATATTAATTTGTATTTAGTTGCTAGTTGGTTGATTTCCATCTTGAACACGTTTAGCTCTACCCTGACAGTGCCCTCGATCGGCAGTAAGTGCTCTATGTGGGTATTTAGTGTTGTGGCCAAACTGGTGCAGCTTGTACTATGTCATCATTTAAAAATGTGTATTTTCCCTTTAAGCTGAGGGTTCTTCTCCATATTATATTTCAAGTCCCATTAATGGAAATATCACATAATATTTTATGTAATTCACAACAAAAATATCTCTGGATTTTCTCATTTTTTGGAAGAGTATATGGGCTCCAAATCCAGCTGAATTATTTGTCTGTGTAGGCTTCATGTTGTTCCCATTCATATTGGCAACCACACACTCACACAATGGCTTTTTAAATAAGATCCAGCTGGCATTAGAAAGAAAAACATGCAATATATGCAGAATTATTTAATTTTCCCATTACTATGACCAGCCTGGAATAACTAGGGGAAATCACTTTTCCCGACACCACAAGGTTTTCTACGAATGAGCAGACAGACCTACTTTGTTGATGTCTACCTCCTACAGGACCAGATCTGGAGACTAATTAGCTACTGATTCCCAGTATTGGACAAAAAAGCAAAACTACTGCTTCTAAAATGATAGAGATAAGGTTGGCATCGCTAATATCACAGTGTAGTCGATTTTTTTGTGCCTAATATGCATTGCCAGTCTTGCACCCATTCTAGCAAAATGTATGGCAGCTCACATTTGCTTACACTGTGAGCAGTAAGCAAAGGTATACAGGTATGGGACCCCTTATCTGGAAACCCATTATCCGGAAAGCTCCGAATTACAGAAAGCCCGTCTCCCATAGACTCGATTTTAATCAAATAATTCATATTTTTAAAATGGATTCCTTTTTTCACTGTAATAATAAAACAGTACCTGTACTTAATCCCAACTAAGATATAATTACCCCTTATTGGGGCAGAACAGCCCTATTGGGTTTATTTAATGGTTAAATGATTCCCTTTTCTCTGTAATAATAAAACAGTACCTGTACTTGATCCCAACTAAGATATAATTACCCCTTATTGGGGCAGAACAGCCCTATTGGGTTTATTTAATGGTTAAATGATTCCCTTTTCTCTGTAATAATAAAACAGTACCTGTACTTGATCCCAACTAAGATATAATTACCCCTTATTGGGGGCAGAACAGCCCTATTGGGTTTATTTAATGGTTAAATGATTCCCTTTTCTCTGTAATAATAAAACAGTACCTGTACTTGATCCCAACTAAGATATAATTACCCCTTATTGGGGGCAGAACAGCCCTATTGGGTTTATTTAATGGTTAAATGATTCCCTTTTCTCTGTAATAATAAAACAGTACCTGTACTTGATCCCAACTAAGATATAATTAATCCGTATTGGGGGCAGAACAATCGCATTGGGTTTGATTAATGGTTTATTGATTTTTTAGTAGACTTAAGGTATGGAGATCCAAATTACAGAAAGACTCCAAATCCGGAATACCCTTGGTCCCGAGCATTCTGGATATTGGGTCCTATACCTGTATTGGCAAATGTCTTCTATCTGTGGATAGTTGTGACTCATATCCTGATCAGGAACAGAGACCCTCATCAATATAATGATTGGACAGAACCCTGTCTATATTAATTGACTGATACAATATTGGAAAGAACAATGTGGTTAAGCGTAATGGAAAATTTTCATCACACCCCCACTTCAAACCATGAAGGATATTGAATATCACATTGGGGGAAAGAGTCAATTTGCCTTTGTTTCCCACAACATTGTTTGTTTTATGGTCAGCTCCTGGAAGCCATGGCCCGTAGCTCTGAGTGGATTCTGGCTGCTCAGTCATACATTCAGCGCTTCCATTGCATTTATATAAATAAATGTAGTGCTGGAAATTGAACACCATTAAAAAGAAGAGAACAGATGAGTTCCTGTTGGAGGTCAGAGCTATTAACCTGGAAAATTGTGTTATATTATTTAATACCTAGACTGCATAGATACATTAGGAAATGTTTTCATCACAATAAAAGAAATGACTAATTAAAAGATGGTTTAATAACTATTTCCATTTGCAGGAAATGTTACGTCATTAAAGGGGGGGCTAATTAAAGACATGCTGCACACAGATTCCTTTATAGTATCCCAGGGCTAATTCCATGTATAAAACCCCAGAACACACGGCAGAATAAATATAGTGCTAATTCAATATGCAATGCCCTAGAACACATGGCAGATAATTACAATGCCATTTCTGTATATAATATCCTCCAGAACATCACAGAATAAATACAGTGCAATTTCTGTATATAATATCCTCCAGAACATCACAGAATAAATACAGTGCCATTTCTGTATATAATACCCCCCAGAACATCACAGAATAAACACAGCGCCATTTCTGTATATAATACCCCCCAGAACATCACAGAATAAATACAGTGCCATTTCTGTATATAATACCCCCCAGAACATCACAGAATAAACACAGTGCCATTTCTGTATATAATACCCCCCAGAATATCACAGAATAAATACAGTGCCATTTCTGTATATAATACCCTCCAGAACATCACAGAATAAATACAGTGCCATTTCTGTATATAATATCCTCCAGAACATCACAGAATAAATACAGTGCCATTTCTGTATATAATACCTCCCAGAACATCACAGAATAAATACAGTGCCATTTCTGTATATAATACCCCCCAGAACATCACAGAATAAACACAGCGCCATTTCTGTATATAATACCCCCCAGAACATCACAGAATAAATACAGTGCCATTTCTGTATATAATACCCCCCAGAACATCACAGAATAAATACAGTGCCATTTCTGTATATAATACCCCCCAGAACATCACAGAATAAACACAGCGCCATTTCTGTATATAATACCCCCCAGAACATCACAGAATAAATACAGTGCCATTTCTGTATATAATATCCCCCAGAACATCACAGAATAAATACAGTGCCATTTCTGTATATAATACCCCCCAGAACATCACAGAATAAACACAGCGCCATTTCTGTATATAATACCCCCCAGAACATCACAGAATAAATACAGTGCCATTTCTGTATATAATACCCCCCAGAACATCACAGAATAAACACAGTGCCACTTCTGTATATAATACCCCCCAGAACATCACAGAATAAATACAGTGCCATTTCTGTATATAATACCCCCCAGAACATCACAGAATAAATACAGTGCCATTTCTGTATATAATACCCCCCAGAACATCACAGAATAAATACAGTGCCATTTCTGTATATAATACCCCCCAGAACATCACAGAATAAACACAGTGTCATTTCTGTATATAATACCCCCCAGAACATCACAGAATAAACACAGTGCCATTTCTGTATATAATACCCCCCAGAACATCACAGAATAAATACAGTGCCATTTCTGTATATAATACCTCCCAGAACATCACAGAATAAATACAGAGCCAGTTTCATATACAACAAAAATAATATCTCCCAGAACACAACAGTATAAATACAGTTTCATGTACAATATCTTTGTTCTGGCTGTTGTAGGAAATTCATTGCTGTTGGTTTCAGGAGGCTTAGCCTTTCTAAGTCTTCATTAAAATCCACCTATGGTCGTAGAGACCCACCCTAAACAGCACACAGACCCATTTTCAAGACCCACAGTAAGACCCTGGTGTAAATATATTTCCAAACAACCTATAAATTTGATTATATTTCTAGTTTGCGTGTTTATACTTATATGAATGATTTGTAAGTATTGTTGAGGACCCAACCTGATTAAAAACATTTATATGGCAACCACTGCTTGTCCTGGGGCATAAAGTGTTGTTGGTTACTTAAAAGCCCAAAATACAAACACTGGGCGATTATTTAGCAATACAGGTATAGGACCCATTATCCAGAATGCTCGGGACCAAGGGTATTCCAGATAAGGGGTCTTTCCATAATTTGGATCTCCACACCTTAAGTCTACTAAAAAATTAATAAAACATTAATTAAACCCAATAGGATTGTTTTGCATCCAATAAGGATTATTTATATCTTAGTTGGGATCAAGTACAATGTACCGTTCTATTTCTACATAAAAAAAGAAAATCAGTTTTAAAATTCTGAATTATTTGCTTATAATGGAGTCTATGGGAGACGGGCTTTCCGTAATTCGGAGCTTTCTGGATAACGGGTTTCCGGATAAGGGGTCCGATACCTGTATAATGAAAAACTGGTTAATGGCTCTTTGTTTTTTCTTAAGACAAGAAGGGCCCAAGAAATTCCACAGCAGTAGGGTCTTTCTATTGCTTCAACACTGAAATCACTGATAGACAAAAGAGGTGAAACATTCAACTATCTTTGCAAAAACGGGCGACAAATGTAGCCGCGCCACGTGCATCGTTTTCAGTGAAGGGAAACGGGACAGATTCGCTCATCACTAATCATTAACCAAGGGCTCAGGCTGCACCCTGCACACACAATACTCATGTTATATATCTATTAGTGCAGGGATGTCCAACTGGAGGCCCACGGGCCAGATGTGACCCTCCAAAGGCCTCCAAGCTGCCCAGAAGCTCCATAGACTTCACTATTTGACATCACCATTTTCATTGAATCCAGCCCTCCAGCATACTGTATGAGATATAACTGGGCCAGTACGTGTAACTTGAACAGCACCGTATCCGTAAATGTGGCCTTTATTAAGGGCGAGAAGGTGACACTAGAGCAGAATAGGCGCTCTGCAGCCTGTGTGACAGGAAAATGAGCCAATTTGTTAAACTTTTGCAACAAAACACTGATTAGCATGTTGCTGAGCTTGCAGCTGGGATTACAGGGGGGATCTTTGGAAGAAAATACCGTTAATGAGCATTTTATTCGCTCTGCCCCCTCTCTTCCACACATTGGGAAACTGCAAATTGTGCAAAAATCTTTAATGATGCAATTCATAAAGAAATTATGAAAGAGCATCCATGAGCGTTATTTTTAACTGCTCTACACAAGTAATATAATAAAAAATAATAGGGCTGTAAAAATGTAAATGGAAGCCTGCAAAGGGGAAATAAGCCCATCTTAATGATATAAATTATATTAGAGGGATATTAATATATAGTAGTAGGTAAAACCATTGCTGTTTTGGGTTAGGGAGGGATTCCAACCATCCCACAAGACAGGTTGGCTTTTGGCCTGTGAGGTTTGGCCTACTTCTGGATCAACTTGTTGTGGGCTGAACATGATGGAAATACTAAATAAAATAATGTTTTTCACATTCGCTTGCTTTGTAACAATGTGCTTGGGTTTGAAGCATCTGTGTGTTTTTACGGTGTGTAGGTTACCTGTTTTTGCTAAGGTTTTTGTGTTACAATCTGTGCATTATAAAAATACATTGTGGCCTATGAAGTAACTGCCCTCCAGGGTTTGCCAGTGACTTCTAATACCTGCTTATGGAGGTTATCAGGTGACCTAGTTTAATAAAGAAGGATGAAAAGCATTTGCATTCCTGTTCATAACTCCTGGACTTGCGTTGGACTTGGTTGCTTTTCATCCTTCATTATTACCACTGGCCTATGTTTCCCTACTATGCTAATGGGGGGATATATTTGGAAAGCCATGCTATGTATTTGGTTCCCCGAGCATCACCATGGGTTTTGGTTGCTACCAATAAGTATGCACTTTGGCGAGAAAATCTGGTTATTTTTAGCCTACTTATAAATTACCTAGTTGAGCTCCAGACCTATATTTTAGCCAATGGAACCCAGTTGCAATTGCACTAGTATAGATCAGCCATAGTTTGTGAGTACACAAACTAACAAGGGACAGGATAGGACTTAAGGGACATGACATAGTTACATACCTTATGACAGTGCTGTCCAACTGGCGGCCCGCGGGCCGCATGCGGCCCGCGACCCCCCTCTGTGTGGCCCTCCACCTGTCTGGCTGCTTTGATGGCTTACCCTTGTGTAAACTTTAAATGGTTTCAGTACTGAGATTAACTGCCCCCCCTGCATGGTTCTCACCTCAGATTCAGGCTGTAATCCTCCTGTATTGTTTAAATATGTAATCAACTGTACTGTTCACACCTTTTAATCTCTGCATTGTTCACCCCCTGCAGTGTTCACACCTTAGGCTCAGGCTGTAATCACCCACATTGTTTGTCTGTTCACACCTCAGACATTGTATGTAGTGCCTGGACTATGCTGTCTGTGTGTAGGCAGCATAGGGTAGGCAGAGTATGGCACATAGGCAGCATAGGGCAGGGAGGGTATGGCATAAACAGGCAGCATAGGACAGGGAGGGTATTGAACACACAGGCAGCATAGGGCAGAGAGAGTATGGCACATACAGGCAGCATAGGACAGGGAGGGTATTGAACACACAGGCAGCATAGGGCAGGGAGAGTATGGCACACACAGGCAGCATATGGCAGACACAGGCATCATAGGGCAGGCAGAGTATGGCACACACAGGCAGCATATGGCAGACGCAAGCATCATAGGGCAGGCAGAGTATGGCACACACAAGTAGGTGCCTGTGAGAGGTGAACCTGGCAGGGGTTTGTTCTGGGAGTTTGTTAGCAGTTGGAAATAGCCATTAAATGGTCCCTAAGGTGTGTAATTATATGCTGGGGGTTGCTGTTCTATCCACAGGGGAGGAGGAGGCATATGGATTTTAGGGTATGTCTTAATATGACATAATATAATTCTTTCACATATGAATGATGGTTGATATTCCTGCAGTGAGGACCAAGCATTTGGGTTTTTGCTGCACTACCACCATTGTGATTAAATGGGTGTGGTTTGAAGTGGGTGTGGTTTAAAAGGGGGGAGTGGTCAAAACTGGCTTTCATTAGCGGCCCTCCACCATGTATGCGCGAGAAATTCCGGCCCTCGGCACCACATAAGTTGGACAGCACTGCCTTATGACATACCTTAAATACAGCAGGTTGTAGGTTAAACACAACCTTGGCCAGAACAGACACATGAAACTGTATTACAATGGGGGAAGTGACTTATGAACTCCTCATCTCCTGGTCTAAAAGGTTTACCTTAACTTACTAGGGATCATCTTCACAATGCACAGTTAGTTCTCTGTGCCATTGTCCTATGGAACATATGGAACTACAAGTGACAAAATACTGAGATGCACCTGGACGAAGCATCAACCTACTTCTTATTAGCAAGAAAAGAGCTGTAAGATGTTACTTCTAAGAGGTGATACTTGTGATTTGAAGGACGCATGTCATTGCCCATCAGGTGTTATTGACCAGTCATTGATCATTTGTCCATATGTTCTCCAAAACCCATGCTAGTTAGAATATGCTGTTATATTTGTTGTGATCTCTTATCCCACATTTTTGCTTTGAAACAGATCGACTGGGGCCTCCTCTGGATATTCATTTGGAAGTTCTGAACTGCACGGCTTTCAGCGTACAATGGAGAATGCCAAGACAGCACGCAAGCACCATCTCTGGCTATACAGTACGTTTATTAACCCACACTTAGGGGCTGATTTACTAAGACATGATTTCGAATCTGAATTGGAAAAATTCCGATTGGAAACGGACAGTTTGCGACTTTTTCGTATTTTTTGCGATTTTTTCGGCGTCTTTACGATTTTTGCGTAAAAACGCGAGTTTTCCGGCGTCTTTACGATTTTTGCGTAAAAACGCGAGTTTTTCGGCGTCTTTACGATTTTTGCGTAAAAACGCGAGTTTTTCGTAGCCATTACGAAAGTTGCGCAAAGTCGCGATTTTTTCGTAGCGTTAACACTTGCGCGCAAAGTCGCGCCTTTTTCGTAGCGTTAAAACTTAAAAGGCGCGCCGTTTCGCGCAAGTTTTAACGCTACGAAAAAATCGCGACTTTGCGCAACTTTCGTAATGGCTCCGAAAAACTCGCGTTTTTACGCAAAAATCATAAAGACGCCGAAAAACTCGCGTTTTTACGCAAAAATCGTAAGGACGCCGAAAAAAATCGCAAAATTACCGATCATTACGAAAAAAACGCAATCGGACGCATTCGGCCTGTTCGTGGGTTAGTAAATGTGCCCCTTAGAGTACATGATATGGCAAGCAAACTACTATTCAAACCCAATGGCATACAGACAGAGTGCACATACCCACAAGGCCTTTTCCTCATATCAACATTTGTAATATTTCTCAGTCTAGTCCAGTAGTGACATCAGAACTGGTAATTAGATATCTATTTAAATGAATTCACCATTGCAGATGTCAGGCCGTGACTCATGTTTTGGGCCGAAGCCCTTGGTCGCAGTGTAATACTGAGGGTATGACTAAGGGCTTAGACCCTTCATGCAGCAGATGCGCCAAGATCAAGAAAGAAACCAAATCAACATGTTTGAGAAACTATATCAGAAACACCCATAGCCCTAATCTTCAAAAGATTATGCTCAAAAAGCTGTTCCATTTCTCTAAAATACCTACCATGCTAAATAGAAAGCCAGTGCCTATACATATGGCAGTGATCACACTAGGCTGAGGGATCAGAGGATCACCAGACTTTGTCTTCCACCTAGGGTTGCCACCTGACCAATATTTTAATAAAATACCAGCACTATTACAAATTTACCAGCAATATACTGTACTTACCGGTAAATTTGTAATCCCTAATTTTTTCTGCCTCCGGCCCTCCCCTATTCCACACCCACTCTGCCTCCTCTCACTCCCCCTCAATCCTGTCCATTAACTCTTCCACCCAGCAGTTCCCTCCACTTTTCTGACAGCTTAGCAGCTCCGCCCCACCTTTTGCTTTATAGTCCCACCTATTTTTGCATCATGGGCTGGTAAGGGACCATAGAAAAGGTAGTAACCCTACTTCCACCTGGAGCCACAAGTAAAGGTCCCCATACACAGGCCAATTCTAGCTGCCGATATCAGTCCCTTAGACCAATTTGGCAGCTAATCGGCCCGTGTATGGGCACTACCGACGGGACTGCCCGACCAATATCTGGCCTGAAATCGGCCAGACCTCGATCGAGCAGGTTAGAAAATCTAGTTGGATTGGGGACCGCATCGGCTCGTTGATGCGGGCCCCGGACCGACTTTGCCTATACCCGCCATAATAATGTAAAAACCTGGGGCCAAATGATCGAATTAGACTGGATTCTCCCGATATCGCCCACCCAATATCGCCAAGCGAGCGGATCTGAAGGTGTATGGGCACCTTAAGCCGGTTACTGCTCTCCTTCCAGATCTGAATCTGGGACCAAAAGAGAGTCGGCAGCTGTGTTAACAGTGCCTGGTTCATGGCAGATGTGCCATTCTATACAAAATAAAAGTAAAAGCAGGCAATAAGAATATGTTTGCGTAT
Source organism: Xenopus tropicalis (assembly GCF_000004195.4). Taxonomy (NCBI): domain Eukaryota; kingdom Metazoa; phylum Chordata; class Amphibia; order Anura; family Pipidae; genus Xenopus; species Xenopus tropicalis. Next base: position 197,335,240 of record NC_030677.2, on the reverse strand, counting down.
TTATGGCAAAAACCACACATGCATTAGACATCCTGGTACCCAACACAAACAGTTTGAGCAATGTTCTTACATAACACTTACTTTGCCCACACATCGGGCCAAAGGTTAGCACAAGCTATTCATTTTTTTAAACATGGCTGGCCAATAACGTTAACATCAATTTGTCCTTAAACCATGAGAGAAGCTAAGCAGCTTGGTTATTTTTCTAATAATCATTAGTGGGTGTATGGCCTACAAGCCAGCTATTTCTCCATTCTCCGTCTCTTGTTCCAGGTAGTGATGGTATTGGGTCACTGAATCTAGCCATCCACATGTGTAGCCGCACTGTACAGATCAGCCTGTGGGCCAGTAGTCAGGAGAAATGGCCAGCAGAAATGAAATCTTCCTGTTTACAGAAAGCTATTTTCCTCTGTTATTAACCAGTTCAGGTTTAGAGAGTCTCTTTGTAGTGAGTCCCAGTCAGCTTGGTGGCAGAACATCAGATGTGCATTGGAACAATGGCTGCATCCATAAACATGGCCTTATATATTATTTATCTGATACACTCCTGAAAGCTTTTGAGGGGTTTTTCCCATTATCTATAATTCTCAGTCTTTGTGGGGCCGATGTTACTGTGACTTGTGGTCAGCTACTTACATACGTACCTTCCAGTGTCGCTCCATATCTATTGGCACAATACAAGTGACCCGCTCTCCTTGGTATCTGCCCATCAATCAGTGCTATCACCTCAGTAGCCTTTCATGTTGGGCACTTTATAGTAGAGCCCACTATCCGGATGTGCCAACCATCACGTTTATTTCTCATGGGAAACAAAAAAATATTTGAAAAGTATCAACATAAACAAAAGACTCAGAGCTGCATCTAATGAGAAGCAAAACAACAGAAGACAAGGTTAATAAATTATTGAGGAAAGTAGCTGGGAAAATAATTGCACATAACCCGTGGGTATTGGAATCCGGTGAACAATTACAGTTATCGATGAAACATGAAATGATAAATCTTCATTTTTTTTTCGTAAACCCAATGCAAAAAGAATGAAAATGCCAGTGACAAGGTACAGTACAAGCCAGTATCCTTCATGAGCCATTACATACACCCCCATGGGTCTGCAATGAGTCTGAAAGATGCCTGAAGTATTGAGACAGAAAATGAGTTTATCCTCCTGAGAATATACTGATAAAGAGCCGTGGGTCCGTCTCTTGTCAGCCTGTGTTTGATTTTACTTGTCATATATTTAGCATGATAGGGGTAGCTGGATTAATCAATAACAAGCTGCAGCTGCAGGGGTGAATTCAAAAAATACTTGCTATGGTATTACATACTGATCTGTAATTGGCAGAATGGATTTCCTAATAGTGAAAGTGTTGCTTCCTCTGAAATGGGAACAATGCCTTTAATTGATACTGAGACTTCTAAATTAATGGCAGCTTTGGGTTCTTGACACAGTGATACCCCCAGGATGGACAATTATTTTATTGTTTTGGAGCTCACCATAGTCGTAGTATGTGTCAATGGAGAGTGTGGTTTTTGCTCTAACAAGTTATTGGGCCCCAGAGCAAAATGATTTTAGTCCCCCTATAGTTACTGCCCACCCCCTCCAGGGCCTCTATAAAGTACCAGCAGGGTAAAATTTCATTGGCCACTGCCCCAAGAAATCTGTGATAGAGTAGCCATCAAGCACATGAAGTTCAATATAGTAAGGCAGGCAGAGAAGAAATGGTCTGAAATAGACACAATCCCCAGGTGTGCCACCCTGGACCAACAGCCCTGAGAGCAGAAAGATGACAAAATGTTGATGCTATAAGAAAAAAACAAATCAATTAAAGCTATACCATTGAGTTCTTCCAGTTGATTAAAATGAGGGGTCTGCCATCTCTGCAGGATTCTTCTGGCAAAAGTTATCCCAGGTGAAAGTGTGCTAGTGGGGCCCCTTTTTGCCCATTTGTTAAAATGGTGTTCAATTATATTACTTGTGTCACACTGAAAAAATGTGCATTATAAATAATATCTCCCCTATTGTAAAATATGAGGGTATTAGGAGTCACCATCAGAGCCAGGCCATGTAGTATTGGCGCTCAAGGAAATACTACTTGGCCCAACAGCCTGCCAGCCCCCTTGCTCTCGCTGCCATAGCCACGTGCCTACCCCTAGTGATTGCCCTGGTCATCCTGGCATTCAACAACCTGTACAAAAGAACTCAACCTACAGTTGCCTTCCAATATGCATATATTTATGTTACAGTGAGACAATTAGTTATACAACTTTGCCAGTTTGGAGGGGTCTTATGTGATTGCACCCATGGGAAACTTGCAAACACAGCACAGCTGATAATACAAAAACGCAGCTTCACCAATGTGGGAACAATATGGGACCTTCATGGCTGAGAACCTTCAAGCTGTGGCAGTTCGCTTGCTTGTAGGAATCTATTGTCTTTTTTATAGATGATTTATGACTGTGAGAGTTTCCCTGCATGCAGCACTTTAGCTTCCTGCCATTTGTCACCATGACTCTTTTTGAAACTGTCACCCTTCATTTTTACAGGGGAGATGATGTAGTTGATGACTTGACCTTGGTGCAGTGGCTGCATCATATTCCCTCAGTGCTTTCTGATTGGTTCCCAGACCTGCAATTCCCTCTTTCAAAAAAAATAAAACCCTTCCCTGTCTTCCTTCATATGAAAGAAGCCTGGTTTAAAAATACCCTGTAGGCCATCTTCCCTGTACCTCCATCTCGTATCCTGCAGGGGCTTTTGGCTCACTCTGTAGGACCTTGATGTCCAGTTGCAGGCTTAAATCACCTTGTGCCTTCCAGCCTAATGGGATTTAATATCCACCAGCAGCCTATCAGTAGTCCTAAGCCTCTTTGGAACAGAGCAGACTAATTGTTATTATGTTCCATCCCGAATGAATCACCCGGTGAATCAGGGGTGCGTGTGGCACAAGTATAGCCCAAGTATAACCATTGGAAGAGCCATTTAACTTCCTTTCATTTCTTTCCAAGGGAAAATGAAAATGACCAACTAACAAGTATTTGGGACAGAGGAAGTCACTTAGCACATGATAATATCCCAAATTGGCTGCTCAGACATATGTTTCTTATTAATGCCTCGCTGTGCTTGGCTGTTTGTGGTGTATGTGCAAGGCTATTTGGGAAGCTGTTATGTAAGCAGGAATATATGGCTCAGCTAAATCATTAACAAAAACATGTATAAAAAAAGGGCCACAGAAGGGCTTTGGGCTGCTGAGCTGAGATTCAGGGCTTCTTCAGGGGTTGGAAAAAAAAGGCTGCCTGGCCAGAGCCATATGCATGGCGGAATTTGTCAGCACTGCAAAAGCTAGGGTGCCTGTCCCTCAGTGACCACTCACCGTAAATTCAAATAAAATTCAATAATCTCGCAGGTTGACTTGAGATTCAGGGTTTCTTTAGGGCATTGGGAAAAGTGCTCAAGCTAGGCCCAAACTCATGGGGGTATTGGTCAGCACTCCAAAAGCTAGGGTGCCTGTCCCTCAGTGACCACTCACCACAGGCTCAAATGAAATTGAATAATCCCGGGCAGCACTCCAAAGCCTTTCATTCTCGTGATGAGCACAGGCCCTCGCGTGCTTGTCTATTTGTGCCAATAACTTTTGAGACATCGTTGTGTGCAATTTATTGCTGAAAAGTGTAAACATTTTCTTTTTTTAGGTTTTCTATACAGAAGTAATTAATGGCAAACATGTGAAGCAGCTCACACAAGATGTTCCCGTTAAGCTGGATATGCTAACACTGGTGAGTTCAAAAACACTCAAAGATTTGTCTAAAGCCTCTGGAAACCCTTTTTGGTTTATTACAAGCTTTTTATTACAGTACAGGAAATTGTACTATAAACAACTATTTCTAGCAATGTCCTTTTTCTGCTCCAAGCTTCAGCTACAAATAAAAACATGTCTGTAAGATGAAAATGGAAGCTAAAAAAAGTTCATTTTGGAGCTATGTCTAATTTCTTTTCAGCACTAAAGCCCGAAGGTCAGAAAGCTATAAAGCTATAAAGCTATAAGGAAGGTGGTGTTTTTTTTAGTTCAAGCCCCACATGAAGGTCCAGCCTTTGACCAGGGTCCACTTTGTATGTCTAACTTTTGACAAGGGCCCCCATTGCAGATCCAACCTTTGGTCAGGGACCCCCTTACCTCATGAAATGGGTAAAAATCTAGAAAATCAGCCATTGCCCCAAAAATACATTTTCACCCCAAATCTAAACCTAAACAACCCTCCAGCTTGGCCTTTAGATGTATGTAGGAGATCAAATAGCCATACTCCCAATTTTCACCCTAAATTTTCTTCAGGCTGACACCATAGTCTGGGAACCACTTCTATATATACCGGAAGTTTTGAACACCTTGGTCCTCCCAGGATGGAACTTGCCTTGTCCTTTCAATTCTGGTGAATAGAAAAGGCTGCTCGAGGCACCTTGTATTTATCTTGAAAAGTTAATACTTGGGAAATAGGCTAAATAGGCCATTAAACTTGTTTGGGGAGGTCATCAAGGAAGCAACTTGTTACCCAGTTTGGCAACCAGCACACAAATTGTGATGAAACATACATGTGGCTCACTGCCTGCGATGGTAGGGACTGACATAAAGAGAGCCTGGTCAACTACTTAGACAGAACTGAGCACACACATATATCCGAGGGAAACATTGTGTTCTATTAGTACTGGTGTCTTAAAAATGACAAGATGGTGTTAAATACATAAATAAATGGAAGTTTAGACTAATAAATTATAATATAATTACTTTAAAAAAAAAATTGGTTGTAATAAAGAATATAAAGTTAGATAATTCTTTATTTATAATTCTTTCTATGTACAAATCTTTCTCTATATCAATATAGATATATTCAGAAATAAATTATTTATAAGTAAGCTTTTGCTCCATTTTATCTTATATTCTAGGATCATATTATTCCCCCCTGTTTGTCAAGTCTGGGTAATTTGCCCAAAGCACTTTGCTCTGCGGGAAGCTTCTATATGGTAGACTTTAACACACAGTCCTGTAAGACAATATATCATTCTATCATGGAATTCATTTTGTCTCATTTCCTTCTCTATTGCAGGGGCAACTGGACGCACTGGTGACTTTTGTAAGTATCTCTATTACATGGCTGGATACTGGGCTGATGCTCTTTCTATTCTAGCAGCCGCTATTTTCCCGAGTTGGCCGACTGTGGCAAATACAAGTGTGCGGCACACAGACTGGGGAAGCTTTTTAAGTACAAGGAGCCGTTGTCATTTTCATTTGCTCACCCACCAGTGCTATGATTTGCCCATTGTAATTGCTCTTACATGAACTGGAAATATTCAATTCTAAAGGTCATAGTAACCACAAATATCTGCCAACATTAATGCGAACTGTACTAATAAGTTTACTGCAGTTAAGGCCATTGTATTTATATTTTTGTGCACAAGTGCTAATCAAAAGAATGCAGCCCCTGACTGGCAATCTGTGGGTCTGGCAAATGCCAGAGGGGCTGCTGTAAGATGCCACAGTCACTATTTATTGGGCTGGGGGGGCTGTTTGGGCCTCTGTGTACTTGAAATGCCAGGGCTTATTTTGAATCCCAGTCCAGACTTGCAAGAATGGATGTAGAGAAATAAGCAAGCACAGAAATACTTTTACAAGGGCATGCTCAACTTGGGCAAAAGCCACTGCACCCGTTTAGCACTGGTCGACCTCTGGCACCAATGGCAATGTGCTAATGTACTCTAGGGAACCCTATAATTAGCCTGGACCTGGTGGTATTTCCAGGGTTCCCCTAGCATGGTGCGTTAATGAAATTATGAAACCCCCACTGTGAGTATAGCTTTCCCTTTAGTGTGCAGACATTATACCTGTGCTTATCTATAGGATCTCTGGTCAGTAAATAGGTCAGATTATATCAATGTATCCAGTAGGGGAGATGCTGTACATTGTGTGCCCCAAATCCTTCCTTTCATGATTATAGGTTAAGAGGTTTCTCTTTGTCTCCAATCAGGAAGTAATCCTAGTGGATTTAAAACCGGGCACCCTACATCGGGTTAGCGTAGGCGCCTACAGCTGGGCAGGAAAAGGAAGGCCGAGTATGCCCAGGGATATCTCCACGTTACCTCAAGGTAAATATCTTGTGTAAACTTCCTGCCAAACAGATGTCTCTCTGCAGCTTATACTAACAGTCAGGCACTTTAATGATCTGTTATCTTTATTTAAGTGTTGCTTGATTTATAGATTGTTATAAGTTATTGTGCACGCAAGGTACTCTGCTGGGTTATAGAGCTGCATTCACATAGGGTATTCCGTTAACTTCCCCAGCCAGACGCACATATGGACAAAAAATAATGTTTTCTCCAATGTTATTTGAAGTCATTTGGAGGAATATTGCCTTTTTGTTCAGATTTATACCACCATATGTAATAAAAGACACTAAGTTTGCCCAGTAGCAGTAACCCATAGCAACCAATTTGATGTTTGCTTTTTAACAGGTGACCAGTAAATTCTACCTGCTGATTGGTTGCTATGGGTTTCCAGTCCTGGGTGCCTTTTATTACATAACCCCCATAGTGCTGCTCATTGCTAAACAAACTTTGCCCTGTTATGCTGGATGGCATGGGGTAATATTTGTTAAGCCACTGTATTGCTGAATTGTCTGGGGTAATATACAGGTCCTTTTCAAAAAATTAGCATATTGTGATAAAGTTCATTATTTTCTGTAATGTACTGATAAACATTAGACTTTCATATATTTTAGATTCATTACACACAACTGAAGTAGTTCAAGCCTTTTCTTGTTTTAATATTGATGATTGTGGCATACAGCTCATGAAAACCCAAAATTCCTATCTCAAAAAATTAGCATATCATGAAAAGGTTCTCTAAACGAGCTATTAACCTAATCATCTGAATCAACTAATTAACTCTAAACACCTGCAAAAGATTCCTGAGGCTTTTAAAAACTCCCAGCCTGGTTCATTACTCAAAACCGCAATCATGGGTAAGACTGCCGACCTGACTGCTGTCCAGAAAGCCATCATTGACACCCTCAAGCAAGAGGGTAAGACACAAAAAGAAATTTCTGAACAAATAGGCTGTTCCCAGAGTGCTGTATCAAGGCACCTCAGTGGGAAGTCTGTGGGAAGGAAAAAGTGTGGCAGAAAACGCTGCACAACGAGAAGAGGTGACTGGGCCCTGAGGAAGATTGTGGAGAAGGACCGATTCCTGACCTTGGGGGACCTGCGGAAGCAGTGGACTGAGTCTGGAGTAGAAACATCCAGAGCCACCGTGTACAGGCGCGTGCAGGAAATGGGCTACAGGTGCTGCATTCCCCAGGTCAAGCCACTTTTGAACCAGAAACAGCGGCAGAAGCGCCTGACCTGGGCTACAGAGAAGCAGCACTGGACTGTTGCTCAGTGGTCCAAAGTATGTCATTCGGAAATCAAGGTGCCAGAGTCTGGAGGAAGACTGGGGAGAGGGAAATGCCAAAATGCCTGAAGTCCAGTGTCAAGTACCCACAGTCAGTGATGGTCTGGGGTGCCATGTCAGCTGCTGGTGTTGGTCCACTGTGTTTTATCAAGGGCAGGGTCAATGCAGCTAGCTATCAGGAGATTTTGGAGCACTTCATGCTTCCATCTGCTGAAAAGCTTTATGGAGATGAAGATTTCATTTTTCAGCATGACCTGGCACCTGCTCACAGTGCCAAAACCACTGGTAAATGGTTTACTGCCCATGGTATTACTGTGCTCAATTGGCCTGCCAACTCTCCTGACCTGAACCCCATAGAGAATCTGTGGGATATTGTGAAGAGAAAGTTGAGAGACACAAGACCCAACACTCTGGATGAGCTTAAGGCCGCTATTGAAGCATCCTGGGCCTCCATAACACCTGAGCAGTGCCACAGGCTGATTGCCTCCATGCCACGCCACATTGAAGCAGTCATTTCTGCAAAAGGATTCCCGACCAAGTATTGAGTGCATAACTGAACATAATTATTTGAAGGTTGACTTTTTCTGTATTAAAAACACTTTTCTTTTATTGGGCGGATGAAATATGCTAATTTTTTGAGATAGGAATTTTGGGTTTTCATGAGCTGTATGCCACAATCATCAATATTAAAACAAGAAAAGGCTTGAACTACTTCAGTTGTGTGTAATGAATCTAAAATATATGAAAGTCTAATGTTTATCAGTACATTACAGAAAATAATGAACTTTATCACAATATGCTAATTTTTTGAAAAGGACCTGTACATAAAGCCAGTTGCAATGTATTGCTGAATTGTCTGTGGCAATATCCAGGGTTGGACTGGGGGGTGCTAATTGCACTGTATTGTTGGACCAAAAAACAAATGGCCCCCGCCATCCCAGACCCACTCCCCTGGGATCCTCTCCCACCCCTTTTCCCCCAATCACAGCTACAAAGTTGACGACAAAGGAGGTCCGACACCCCAGATAAGGCTGCTTGGGGCAATATACATAAAGACAGTTGCACCATGCTTGCTTGTTTGGACAGTTTTTGGTGACTTTTTAGGTGACCTGCTGGGCTAGTATGCAGAACATTCACGGCACTGTATTACCAGCCTGCCTATTGGGTATTATATACAAACCTCAGTGGTTAGCACAGTTGCCTTGCAGCATTGGGGTCCTGAAATCAGCTTGGATCTGGGTATTTGTGTGTTTCCATGTGTCTGCTCCAGGAACCCTAGTTTCATGCACTGTGCATAGTCACATAATAAGGGGTGTCAGACTGGGGTAGGGTTACCAGATCACTAGAAAATTGAGGGACACCATTAGAAGATCCAGCTAGAAGTTATGCTCCGAGTTCAATTTAATTTAAATGCAATCAGTGCAGCCCTGCATCATGCATTTATTAGGAGTGTCCCTGATTTTTCCAGTGATCTGGTAACCCTAGACTGGCATTTCAGGGGCCTACCAGGGCTGCCACCTGGAGGGCCCCCAAGCCTGGCCAGTAAGGCCCCACACTGTTGCGATTCCCATAGCCCCAACATGTACCTCTGTGTAGCACCCTGCAAATGCCTTGCTGCTGCCTTGGCCTACCACATCCTTCTCTGTAAGGGTAAATACTGGGTCTAGGTTGGCGGGGCCCACAATGGCTGGAACCCACTGGGTTTTCTCCCAGTAGCCCTTCAGGCCAGCCCAATGCTGCTCCCCCCACTGAAATAAAATGTATTTTACCACTAATCCACTTAACCACTTACAGCAACAACTAGTAGCAGGAAAACAGTTGTAAATTTTCTGCAAAGTTTTTGCACAAAATAATTTGTTACCAGTCTATGCACTGTGAATAGGCACAATGTACCCAATGTAATCCCAGCAAACGCCACCCAGCTCCCAGTTTCCATCACTGGCTCCCCAGTTAGCAGCGCTCCAGTTATCTACAAATCACACTTAGCGAAGCGCTGTGCTGCCATTGATTTTTTTCTTTATGGGTTGTTGTAGCAGTATCTCACAAATAAGCTTCTCCCAATGGAGATGAATATCATAAATCAATGGTGTAATCATTTACAGCTTATACCTGGCCCCCCCGACGCATTAACTGGGATTTACTGCGGCTCTCGGAATGATTGGCTTTTCTCTTCTAATTTCTACGTGGCTTTAATTTACTGCGTCTGGTGGATTTCCGAAAGGCTTTGCTCTTGTGTCTCAGATGTGAATCAAGCTATTGATTGGTCCAATTCTGATTTTCTTTTTTTTTCTTTTTTTCCTTAGAGAGCTGCATGGCCCCCGGTTCCCCGTCGCAGCCGCAGGTTGTGGTTGTTTCTGATACAGAGGTCGCTGTTTCATGGCAGCAAAACACCAGTGAAGGAAGCCCCCCAGTCCAGTATTACTCGATGGAATATATCAGGTTTGTTTAGGATTGGCACTCATAAAGGAAACTGGTTCTGGCTGGGAATTATCCATAGATAAACTAAGGCTAAAACAAAAGCAACATAAAGGGCAACTAAAGACCTATAGCCATATGCCACCTAAGCTGGAGCTCCACAAACCAGTACAGTGTGTCTGTTGGTGCAGGCCGCTGGGGGAACCCTAGAGCTACCAGCACCTATGAGGTGGCAGTAAGCTCAATAGGATTTGTCAAACAAGTACCTATGGTGTTGATTTGCTCAACGACTGCATCCATATTGCAAGAACACAACTGCGGTCGCATTTTGTAAATGAACCCTAATATCCTTCACCTTATAAACCCATGCAATGCAATGTTTTCTTGCCCATAATGCAAAGGTTTTTTGACAGGGTATTAAAGGCCTCCCCTTTTTGTGCAAATTAACCAATGCAGTGTCAGACTAGCCAACAGGGATACCTGTAAAACTCCAGGTGGTTCCAGGTGTCAGAGGCCTCCTACTTCTAACCATTTGGTATTTTTCATGGATTATACCAGTGATCCCTAACCAGTGGCTCAGGGGCAACATGTTGCTCCCCAACCCCTTGGATGTTGCTCTCAGTGCCCCCAAACCAGGTAGTTATTTTGGAATTCCTGACTTGGGGGCAAGTTTTGGTTGAATAAAAACAAGATTTCCTACCAAATAAAGCCCCCTGTAAGCTGATAGTGTGCATAGAGGCCCCTAATAGCCAATCACAGCTCTTATTTGGCTCCTCCATGAACTTTTATGGTGCTTGTGTTGCTCTCCAAGTCTTTTTACATTTGACTGCGGCTCACGAGTAAGAAAGGTTGGGGATCCCTGGATTATATGTTGTATTATGTAAAGAAAAGAGACTCTGAGAATAAAGAGGTTAAGTGAGAAGGAGTAGAGAGTGGGTCTGTGGTCTTATGCTTTCTGGTGGGCCCCTGGCAATCTAACTGTCAGCGGGGGCCTCCGGCACCCACGGGAGAGGTGAAGTCAGGATCAAGGAGGAAGGCTGCTTCCAGCGAGTCCGAGCGAAGTACAGATGCAGGATAATCCAATAGAGAGGTCAGGTTCAGGCAAAGGTCACTAAAGGCAGGCAGCAAGGTTCAAGGTCAGGAACAGGCAAATAAACCGCAACAGGAAGCAGATAAGAATATTAGAGACCCAGGAACACAATAGGTATGTTGAGCTATACTCGGGCATTGAACCTGGGTCTCTGGCGTCCATTTAAGTTTGAATTTGGCGCCATAGCGCGTGACGTCATCGCGCCGGCGTCCCTGCGCCCACGTGGAGCCCTGGGCGCCGCCATCTTGGATTCGCCGCGCCGGGAGGAAGGACGCCGCCGCACAGGAGCAGGTAGGGAGCGTCGCCGATTCATGACAGTACCCCCCCCCCACGGGGGGCCACTGGACCACTAGGCCGAGGCTTCTGAGGAAATTGATCATGGAATGCCTTCACAAGACGAGGAGCATGTACATCAGAGTCTTTCTCCCAGGAGCATTCCTCAGGGCCGAATCCCTTCCATTGGACGAGGTATTGGAGTGACCCCCTGGAGAGCCTAGAATCTAGAATCTTCTCAACTTCGTACTCTTGCTGACCATCCACGAGGACGGCAGAAGGAGGGGACTGAGCAGAGGAGAAGTGATTGAGCACCACTGGTTTCAACAGGGAGACGTGGAACACGTTAGGAATCCGCATCTCTGGGGGAAGTTGTAGCCGGACTGCTACGGGATTGATCACCTCAGAGATGGAGAAGGGACCCAGGAACTTGGGACCCAGTTTCGGAGATGGTACCTTCAAGCGGATATTCCTGGAAGAAAGCCAGACTTTTTCACCAACCTTGTATGGAGGGGAAGGCTTTCTCCGACGATCAGCGAAGGTCTTGTGTACCAAGGAACTCTTTTCCAAATTAGACTTGGTGGCAGCCCAGATAACAGACATGTGAGCCGCCAGGTCATCTGCAGCGGGAACTTCGGAGAGAAGCAAATCTTGAGGGAAGGCCAAAGGATGTTGACCATACACCGACAAGAAAGGAGATCTTCCAGTGGAGGAGTGACTGGCATTGTTGTGAGCGAACTCTGCCCACGGGAGTAAATCCGACCAGTCGTCTTGGCAAAGGGAAACATGGTTTCGCAGAAACTGTTCAAGAGCTTGGTTTACACGCTCTGCTGCCCCATTGGTCTGAGGATGATAGGCCGAGGAGAACTGAAGAGATACTCCCAGAGACTTGCACAAGGAGCGCCAAAATCTGGAAACAAACTGGGACCCTCTATCGGAGACAATTTCCACAGGGAAACCATGTAAACGAAAGATATGCTGTATGAAGAGATGAGCCAGTTCCACAGCCGAGGGGAGTTTCCTCAAGGGTATGAAGTGTGCCATCTTGCTGAAGCGGTCTATCACTACCCAAATGACAGTGTTACCACAGGAGGGCGGCAGCTCCACAATGAAGTCCATACCCAAATGCGTCCATGGGCGAGAGGGTATTGGCAATGGATGCAGAAGACCGCAGGGTCGAGAGTGGCTGGCTTTAGTGGTGGCACATACTGTACAAGCTGCGACAAAGTCTCGGACATCCTTGCGGATGGTCGGCCACCAAACTAGGCGTCGAAGAAGCTCAAGAGTTTTTTCAGAACCCGGATGGCCAGCTTGTTTGGAGCTATGAGTCTGCTGGAGAATAGGAAGGCGTAACTCGGGAGGTACAAATGCCATTCCTATAGGAGTATCGGAAGGAGCGGCAGACTGGCTTAGCAAAATTTGTTCAGCAAATTGGGGCAATACAGACGCAATGATCCTGAAAGGAGGAATGATAGGCTCTTGCTCTATAGGTAGACGATCTTCGGGGGAGAAACTTCGAGACAGAGCGTCTGCCTTCCGATTTTTAGTCCCAGGACGATACGTCAGGACAAAATTGAAACGGGAGAAGAACAGCGACCACCTCGCCTGACGGGGATTCTGTCTTTTGAGAGACTGAAGAAATTCTAGGTTCTTATGATCAGTATAGATCGTGACTGGATGAGATGCTCCCTCTAAGAGGTGTCGCCATTCCTCGAGGGCGAGTTTGACAGCCAGGAGTTCACGATTCCCAATGTCGTAATTCTGCTCGGCGGAGGAAAACTTCTTGGAGAAGTATGCACATGGATGGAGCTTACCATCAGCAGAATGTCTCTGGGAAAGGATAGCACCTGCTCCTACATCAGAGGCGTCGACTTCAATAAAGAAGGGTAAATGAGGCTCAGGGTGTCGAAGAACAGAGGCCGAAATGAAGGCATCCTTCAGGGACTGGAAGGCTTCAAGGGCCACAGGAGGCCAACAATTGGGTCTCCCTCCTTTGCGGATGAGGGAAAGGATAGGAGCAATGCGGGAAGAAAAGTCTTTAATGAATTGGCGATAATAGTTCGCAAATCCTATAAACCTCTGGATTGCTTTGGTACTCTGGGGAAGTGGCCACTTCTGGATAGCAGATACTTTGGCAGGATCCATTTCGAAGCCCCTAGACGAGATAATGTAGCCCAGGAAGGAGATCTTTGGTACTTCGAAAGTGCATTTCTCCAACTTGGCGAAAAGGAAATTTTCTCTAAGGCGAGAAAGGGCTTCTTTGACTTGGGAGCGATGGGTCTCCAAATCTTGAGAGAAGATGAGGATGTCATCCAGGTACACGACAACAGACTTCCCCAGGAGGTCCCGAAAAATATCGTTAACGAACTCTTGGAAGACGGCTGGAGCGTTGCAGAGGCCGAAGGGCATCACGAGGTACTCGTAATGCCCATCACGGGTATTGAAAGCCGTCTTCCACTCATCGCCCTCTCGGATCCTGATGAGATTATAGGCCCCGCGGAGATCCAACTTAGAGAAAATCTTGGCCCCTTTAAGTTGGTCAAAAAGTTCAGAAATAAGGGGTAATGGATATCTGTTCTTAACAGTTATTTTATTGAGACCCCGGTAGTCAATACAGGGGCGGAGTCCACCGTCCTTCTTTTCAACAAAAAAGAAGCCAGCTCCTGCTGGGGAGGTAGAAGGACGGATAAATCCACGCTGGAGATTCTCAGAGATATACTCCTTCATGGCAGCCGTCTCTGCAGGGGATAAAGGATAGGTCCGCCCACGGGGTGGCATGGTTCCAGGAAGGAGATCAATAGGGCAGTCATACCGCCGATGCGGGGGAAGAAACTCTGCTGACTTTTTACAAAAAACATCAGAGAAGTCCCTGTAGACGGAGGGGAGAGCTGAAAAACTCGTGGAGGAGACTGTAACCCGCTGGAGTGGCTGAGGAATTAAACAATGTCTTTGGCAGTACTGACTCCAACGGGAGATTTGACCCGATGACCAGTCAATGGAGGGGTTATGGAGTCGTAGCCATGGCAATCCCAGCACAACAGGAGACGAAGGACATGGGATGATCAGGAATGACATCTTTTCCAGATGTAGTGCTCCAATCTGGACAGATAGTTCACCGGTGGTTAAAGTGATGGTGTCCGTGGAGAGAGGTCTGTCATCGATGGCGAAGACCCGAATAGAAGGAGTCACTGGAAAGAGGGAAATGCCAACCTTTTTTGCGAATGCCAAGTCCATAAAGTTTCCTGCCGCTCCGGAATCAAGGAAGGCTGAGACTGGAATTGCCTGGGAGGGCAACCGGATCTGCACAGGAACATGAAATTGGTGAGATTGTTCCACTGACTTAGGAACAATATTACCAGCAAAAGAAACAACAGTCTTACTTGAAGCAGGAGTATTCCCCAGCTTGACAGGGCAGGAAACCGCTAAGTGGGATTGTCCGCCGCAGTACAGACATAGGCCGGAAAGGCGTCTCCGAAGCTTCTCTTGTGCGGATAGTCGAGCCTTCCCAAGTTGCATGGGTTCCTCCGAAGAGGAAGTGGTAAACTGCGGAGAAGGCGGGGGTATCATAGGGTTCTGGAAGCGCGGAGCCAGGACTGGATGAGACTTTTTACTCCGCTCTTTATCAGCCTGATGTTCTTTAAGGCGAGTGTCCACCTTAATAGCGAGAGCAATCAAATCTTCAAGGGAGTCAGGTAGATCTCTGGATACCAGGTCATCCTTCAGACGGGACGATAGGCCTTGGTAGAAGACTGCCTTATACGCCTCTTCATTCCAGGAAGTTTCCGCCATGAGGGATCTAAAGTCTATGGCATACTCACTGGCACCGAGACTGCCCTGTCGGATTTGCAGCAGGCGTGAAGAGGCAGTAGCGACACGACCAGGGGCATCAAAGATGGTTCTGAACATCTGTAGAAATTCCTTCACATCAAATGTCAGGGGTGACTGGCTCTCCCAGAGAGAAGTTGCCCATTCCAGTGGTTTGCCCTCCAGACGAGACATAACGTAGCCCACCTTTGCTCGCTCACAGGAGAATTGGGAAGGTTGGAACTCAAACTGAATCTGGCATTGAGTCACGAATCCCCTGCAGGCCTGCGGATTGCCACTGTAGCGCGGAGGAGGAGGTATTCGTGGCTCACGAGCTGACGACATTGCTGGCAGAGGAACCACCACAGCAGGAGGAATTTCCGCGACAGCGGGAGTAGCGGGCAAACGGGACAAAATGGAATCAAGTACTTGCCCAATTCTGACTTGCTGGGATTCATATGCCTCCATACGGGACGCCAGCCCGCGAAGGGCTCTTCCGACGTCCGGTACCGCTTCCTCGGGATCCATGGCCCGAGTATAATGTCAGCGGGGGCCTCCGGCACCCACGGGAGAGGTGAAGTCAGGATCAAGGAGGAAGGCTGCTTCCAGCGAGTCCGAGCGAAGTACAGATGCAGGATAATCCAATAGAGAGGTCAGGTTCAGGCAAAGGTCACTAAAGGCAGGCAGCAAGGTTCAAGGTCAGGAACAGGCAAATAAACCGCAACAGGAAGCAGATAAGAATATTAGAGACCCAGGAACACAATAGGTATGTTGAGCTATACTCGGGCATTGAACCTGGGTCTCTGGCGTCCATTTAAGTTTGAATTTGGCGCCATAGCGCGTGACGTCATCGCGCCGGCGTCCCTGCGCCCACGTGGAGCCCTGGGCGCCGCCATCTTGGATTCGCCGCGCCGGGAGGAAGGACGCCGCCGCACAGGAGCAGGTAGGGAGCGTCGCCGATTCATGACACTAACAAATGTAACTAAGGCATCAAATGTATATAAAGCATCATTAAGTGACCACAAATAGTAATGACAAAAAATTAAGAAGGAGACATTTCTGTTATGTAACAATGATTGTTGTGATAATTATAAATATAAGAAAGGGTTTCCAAGAGTTCCTCCAGCAAAAACCTGGATTGACTTTTGCTGGGGTCCAACTCATTGAAGTGCTGGCATTCCTAGAGGTGCAGAAGGGGAGGCCGGTTTGATAATATGTGGCAGGGTTTATCCTGGATAAGGGCTTATTCTTCCATTAAATCACACCAGTTTAGTTGCTTTTGAAATAATTGTTTATTCACTGGACCTTTTCCAGTACCATTGTCTTTAAGACATTTGTAAACGGTGCAAAGTCACTGTACCATGTAAACAAACCAATTGCTTAACTCTCCATTAATTAGTAGCAGAATTAAATTGCAATAAATATGTGCGATCCAGACTATTTGCTTTCTGCGGTGCGTGCCTAATCATGTCCGTTAGAGAGTCGTTCTCTAAAAATGGCTTTTTAATATTTTCAGTCTGGATTCCGATATCTTTACAGTGACCTTCATCAATGTAAAGGCTAGAGGAAAGACCAAGAAGCACAATACTTTTGCACGGTGTATTTATTGTCCCAGAATAATACATTGAGAGATATAAACTGGGCACCAGGGGTTCTTAACTATGAACAGTGGATTTATTGAAGATCCCAATAAAGAGAAATAGTTAATTCCTACACCAATGAGGAAACAAATCAATTGGCAAGACTTGTAGGTGCAAGGTACTTATTGGCCAATACCCTTTGGGGTAGGAGACCAAATTGTGTGCCGTTTCACCAGCAGCTTTAACACCTCAGTGTACTGGGTCCCGTCAGTTGATGCCTCCCAGGGATTGGAGCAATAGCCCAGATTTCTTTCTACTTTGTTCTCTACAATTGTTTAGTGTTGCTTGGGAATTATTAACCCCATACTGCCCCTCAACAGTGGACCACAGAAGTGCCCTTGATAGCTATTCCTGTCTGTCTCACTCTCATATCTAATATTTTTTTTAGAGAATCTAGGGAGTTCCCAAAATACACAAGGGCCAATGGATATACTGCCCAACCAAACTGCATAAGTCATCTCCATGGGACTTCATGCACAGTGCAGAAAGTTAACTCCTCTATAGTAGAGACTAGAATAAAGATTCATTTTACAACTTTTGGGAATGTTTATATCCTGATAGTGGTGAATTTAATTTCCTACTACCTTCAGATCTAAAAAAGAGTGCCATGGTGAATGACTGGCATTCTAGTTATCTTTGATCAGGTCACTGCAGAACCAGCTTCCAAAGAACCTAATAGTTTCAAATAATGTTTCTTAAAAAGAAAAGCAAAAATACATCTGAAGCCTTTAATGAATGGGATGTCAAGAATAATACACCAAGAGATCCAGACCTTACATCCAGGCCTTTCAATGTTTCTTAAGCAAAACACAGTGCTGAGAGAGATTTATGAAGGTGGTGTAACACAAGGAGATCAGGCCGAGGAGTAGTGGGACCTGTTTCCTTTGGGAGGGGGGAACAGTAGACAGGCTGATTCTCCAGAAGAATTTTATTCTGAAAAATTGCAGTTATTATGGTCAGGTTAAACTCCAATTAACCTTCATTATTCTCTGCCAACAGGAACAGGGCAAAAAGGATCACCTTTGGCATTTCAAACAGCAGATACCATGAACTATACAAGATTCCCAAATGTAATATTAACTTATTTAACCCCATAGGCTTTTCCCTCCACAGATAGTTACCACTCTAGTCCTACATGAATGCATCTAACAGACCTTACCAGATGCTCATACACTTCCAGTTTTTTCTACAATAGTTACTGCTACCAAGGTCCATCCTTGACCTTCAAACTTGTCTACAAGTCTGCTCCACAATTACATTACTGACCACATAACCACATAGTAATTTCACAACTACTCCTTATTTTCAATATATTAAATTTTCATCTGCACGACTTAGGGAAGCCTCTAGAGCTGCACCACTGTCTCCATATGTTCCATCAGACTTTCTCCTCAGCCTCAAAGGAACCTTAAACCTCAGTGTGCCCTCAAGAACAATTACTTAATTCTACATATCCCATTTTCTAGATTGCCCAGTGTGTATCGTCTACAAATTGCCTTACTGTTGTTCCATTTTTAATAGCATGTTTGAAAGAGCAGGGACCTGTCTTATATAGGCCCTTGTCCTTCTCTAATGGTACATGAGTGAAGAAGGGGTGAGCACGTCATAAATAACTTATAATAAGCATTTCTGCCAGAGGAAGAGTTGACTGTTATTGGAAGAGCATGTAGTGTGGTAATGAAAAAAGCTAGCCTCAAGGGAAAGTGCCCAAAAAATATGAAACTCTATAAATTTAAGCAAAAATGTTGATGGAAGGGATGTGAGGAAAAAGCTATGAATGACTGTAAGCAGGGAGGGTTGGCAAGGGGAGTTACTAGGAGTAAGACATTTTCACCTAGAATTCAATTGACACATTGCTAATTGGAGATGATTATATTTTTGAAAGCTTCTATGAATAGATAAACACAGGCACGAGGGGAACACATGTTCCCATACTGAGGAGGAAGCTTATATTTTACAATGTTACCAGGACCATTTATAGTTTTGTGTGAGCATTGGGAAAGCTGGGTTTTTGGACCCTGTTATTTATTAAAAGTATGAAGACTGAGCCTGTGGCCCTCAGCTGCTGTTCTAGTACAGGCCATCGTTTTGGGGACAAAGCCATTACTGTCACCATCTTGCCTTACTGTTACCATCTTGCCTTACTGTCACCATCTTGCCTTACTGTCACCATCTTGCCTTACTGTTACCATCTTGCCTTACTGTCACCATCTTGCCTTACTGTCACCATCTTGCCTTACTGTCACCATCTTGCCTTACTGTTGCCATGTTGCTTTTCTTTTGGCATCTTACCCTATTGTCTCTATCTAACTCCACTTCTCCCCCATTCTTCCCAACTACAATTGCTGCTCTGTGGCTCTGTGGGGCCCGACGTGTGCAGACCAGGGCAGTTGCCCCCGTGTAAGACGGCTCCACAGCAGTGTGCATAGTGTTGCTATAGACTACATATGTTCCTTCTGACCTTTTCTGCAATCACATTGGATTTGATATGACCTAATTCTGATGGGTGGGAAGGATTTACTTAAGGTAAAGCTGTTTTCTTGTCAGCTCCAAGAAAGAGAGGCAGGCCGCTGAAGACATTGGCTTTTAGATTGAATATGTACCTATATTATTTTATCTCAACATAGAAACTTCTTTGTATATGTGTATTCAGCCTTAAAGGGGTAGTTCCCCTTTTAAAAATATGCAGAGACTGCTATTCTGAGACAATTTGCACATAGTCTTAGGTTTTTTTTTAAATTTGCAGTTTTAAGTATTTAACTTTTTGTTCAGCAGCTCTCCAGTTTGGAATTTTAGCAGTTATCTGGTTGCTAGGGTCCATTTTGGCCTAGCAACAAGGCAGTGGGTTGAATATAAATAGAGGAGGGCCTAAATAGAAAGATAAGTAATAAAAAGTAAAACTGACAAAAAAATTGTAGCCTTTTGCTCGCCGGGGTCAGTGACCCCCATGTGAAAGCTGGAAAGAGTCAGAAGAGGAAAAAATTCAAATACTATAAAATAAAAAATGAAGACCAAGTGAAAAGTTGCCAGGAATAGGCCATTCTTTAAATTAAAGGTTAAGATTAGGAGCTACCATATTGCTAAGCTTAGACATTCATAAATATCAGTATCCCTGTTACACACTATTCAGAAGGAGACAATACAAACATATAATAATGAAATATACCAGGGAAGCTGTACCCTCATATGTTAAACAGTTATATTAAGGGTTTCTAATTTCCCTTGAGTTTAGGAATAGGGGCTGTAAACAAATCGATGTATTGATGTCAATTTTTTGTAGCGTAGTTGCTATGGGGGAGCTATGCAGGTTTGCAATGATGTGAGTGCCCATTGTAGCGTCACTTATTGTCGTGGTAACTGAGTGCATGGGTACAGTTTGTCTGCACAGATGCTTTCAAGTACTTTGCCCACTTGTTTCGCTGGCACTTCACCAGCTGTTCCTTCATACACGGGTAGTGGCACGGATACAAACAATGCCGACCATTTGCTTAAAGGAATGCAGTAAATACAGTGAGGGGAGGCAGTAACATGCTGAGCGGGACCCAGCGAGTCTGTTTCTTGCAGTTAAATGAGGCCTTGATGCACCGGATAAAAGGTCTCACTGGAATTCTACCAACTGTTTAGCGGGAAGCTTGTAGTTACAGGTATCTATTCCCCATGAATGGAAATCCTGTATTGTATCCCATAGATGTGAATATCAAATGTAAATACCAGAACAGTTCAATATCTATGGTTATTCCATGTTTTGGGATTTTTCAAGGTTTCAAATGGTTTTGAACATCCAGGAGGCAGACAGGTTCTTATTTGAGATTTATCAATATTTTCTAATGATCTTGGTCTCGGAAACACAGGATCCGCATAATGAACCTCTCAGGAAGTCCCTTCTGTTAATTGGTAGATGGTCTTCCCACCCCCCTCACCCGGGGCTAATACTGCCTGCCTTGGGGCAGATCAAGGGTCCAAACATGGCATGGGTAAAGATGAGATAACCTGCAATCAGACAGGTCAGACCAAACCAGGCCAGCAATCGCAGTGCAGAATCATTAGGCAAGTCTGGGGCCAAAACAGACATAGGTCAGGGCAGGCAGCACTCATACACGGAGGAACAGCAGGCTCAGATTCAAAACCCAAACAACAGAACAAGGAAGCCTGGCTTGGATTTGGGGGGTTTGCAAAAGAAAATCAAAAGGTTGGACCTCCATATGGAGTTGATTTTAGCTAGTACAGTGGTTCTCAACCTTCCTAATGCCGTGACCCTTTAATACAGTTCCTCATGTTGTGGTGACCCCCAACCATAAAATTATTCCTAAGACCATCGGAAATATGTGTTTTCCGATGGTCTTAGGCGACCCCTGTGAAAGGGTTGTTCGACCCCCAAAGGGGTCCCGACACACAGGTTGAGAACCGCTGAGCTAGTACAACAGGGGGCAGTAGGCATAGAAAGGTTTTTAATAAGATTGACTCATGCTGCCTGCCTCGTCAGCATAATGGTAAGGTCACATCACCCCAGTACACGAGGCCCTCGGTTTAAGCCCATCTGCATACCAGACATCTTATAGAGACCCCTATAAAGCTTTAAAAGCAAAAGTTGGCCATGCATAAACAGACATTGGCTGTCACATTCATTGACTAAGGTGCCATATGGACTCTCCCTTGTGCTTTGGGCAGGGTGGATAATCAATGTTCCAGTAACCTGGATGCCCCGCGCATTTTGTCACGATGGAAGGATTCTTGGGGGGGAACGTTTGGGGGAGAGTTACCACTAAAACCAACAAAAAACAGAAAGGGAAATAAAAGTTTAAATTGATAGATATTTGTCCTTTTCTTTTGTCTATGACCATTTGTAGGCCTCGCTCAGACTTTTTGTTCTGCAATAACTGCTTAATGGGTGTAATTTCCTGCATTTAAGAGTGAAAAGGCCACCTGGAAATCATCTTTCATAAAGCACTCGTGCACGTGGCTAAATAAGGACACTGTTCTGTGCCGGAATAAAGGGAAAAAAAGAACCTCCAGCCATTGCTCTCTGCTGCTTCTCTCGGATGATTTCTGTGTACCGATCCTTTGATAAGGAAAAGTACAAATCCGACTCCCCCCTGGGGCTCATCCTGGACTTAATGACAGCAAATAGATGCTTAATGCAAGTGTTTCACAAATTAGCCCTTTCCATGCTAAACAAGGGGCTGTGTTTGCTCTTATCAAACAAAAGCGGAAGTCACTTAGTGCTGGGAAACAACTGCTTTCTTCTTGGTGGTGGGTATTAAAATGAAGGCAATCGGCTGTTGCAAAGCTAATTATGTGCTGGTTCTGGTAGCGGCCATATTTACCTTGTAAATACAGTTGCTTTAATGCGGGCACTTGTGAATAATGGATTAGAGCAGGATAAAGGGAGGCAGCAAGTTGGCAAGCTGAATGCATGGGCACAGATTCCTTTCTGAATGTGTCCCCAGTTTTACATCCATTTTGGTACTTTGTACTCTCAATTGCGTTCATATATGCCCATTGGAATCTCTTATCCAGAATGCTTAGTGGGGTTTAGAGGTCTCAGAGTAAATAGCAGCTGTATTTTCTTTTGTAAGAGACGGCCAGGGACAACTTTCTATTTTGTTGAAGGGAAGGGCAGAGAAAAAATCCGCTGAAGCTCATTTTGAGCTGATGAATTGCTAACAAAGAGCAATATTGCATTTTGTAGGCCACATTGTAAATGAATAAGCTCTGGTCTATTAGAGAGGGAGACAATGTGAAATATTTCAGCAAGAAACACTATTATTTCAGTCCCCTTCTACCACTCAAACAGACTTAGCCAATGTATAAATACAATGCCGAGCTGCCCATCACCTGTTACATTACTAGGCCTGGGTAAACATCCCAGCTCTCGCTACAAACCCGCCCAGCTCACACACCATTGTCTATTTTCAGCTGTTTTTAGTGTGGATGTTGTACAGATGTACCAACTATGGGAGTGGAATGGGTCAAGATCATTGTTACTTGGGAAATACATTACCATTCATGTCAACTCTTTAGAATTTTATGGAACTCAGCTATGACTATGAAGATTTTCATTCATCCACGTCATGGTATATCTAGTATAAGTAAATCTAAAGCAACTGGACTTGTTAAGTAATCATTGAAGAGGTTTCACTACTCATCTGAGCAGCTTCTTCAGTTGAAGAAGCTGCTCGGATGAGTAGTGAAACATCTTCAAGTCCAGTTGCTTTAGATTTATTTATACTAGATGGAACTCAGCTAGTTCTGCCACCCTATTCTGGTATTCTGCAGTTTAGACAAGTCTTCTGTTACCCATAAAATCAAAGTTATTATTCCACAACTGAAATTACCTACAAACCCTACCAAAGCCTCAGATACACATAGCTTAGCATGGTTTTTTAAACTTCAAGGGGCAGATAGGAACTAGTTTGTAGATTTCCTCACCAAGTTGACAAACCAGACCCCCAGCATAGTTGTCCTCAGTAAAGGACAGTTGGCAAATGTGCCTTCAGCCATCTGTGGAAACCATATGGGCACCAATAGAGTTTAGCTTGAATGGTTCATGCACAGGTCTGTCTATGGGTTATCCAGTCTGTAGAACATAAATAATGGTCAGATATTTTCTAATTTGGCCACGCAACCAGCACTGACTCAGAACAGAACTGAAAAGGAACTCATTCCAGAATGAGCTAGCATCTTATTGGTTGTGTATGCAGATAACTCACAGTCTACTTAATCATTACCTGGCTGGGAATTGGGCAGATTTATATGGGGATGGTTACATACATCTCGAATTGAATCCCCTATATCCACAACTGAATTATGGCGACAGTCCTGAATTATGGTTGCGCCAGTCATATTGGATCATAGGCAACCTCCCCAAACAAGCAAGTCCAGCTTTATTCTGCAAATGAAAATCAGATACCACCATAACAAAATGCAATACAGACAGGTACGCTTATGTGTTTTTTGGACGTGGAATGGAAGCATCTACTGTATCTGCTGAGTAATGTCGCAAACATTGCATCGTGTCTAGTAGTGATGAACAAATCTGTCCCGTTTCTGTTTGGCGTAAATTTCGCGAAACTGTAAAAATGTTGCCAATTCTTTTGACGCCACCGTCAATATTTGGACGCGCGCAAATCCATGCCTGCCGAAACATTTCTCCCGTCACTAGTGTCTAGTAAACCCTAGTAACCAATCAAATATTTGCTTTCAAACAGGTTACTAGGAAATGCTGCTTACTGAATGTTTGCTTTTGTTTACTAGAATGGAAGTCAAATTTGCACCTTTTATTACATGTGCCAAGCAGTATCTTCAAGCAGCCACTATTATTGCACTATTGTATACTTATTATATCTCTGCTCTTGTTCATTTCAGGCCGGAGCTTGATGGGATCTGGATCCCCATACGAGACCAGATACAAATCAATTCCATGGTCCTAAAGGGTCTGACTCCGAACACCAAGTACCAATTTGCAGTGAAAGCCGTGAATTCATTTGGGGAGAGTCTGCTTAGCCATGAAAGTGAAATCATCAGGACATTCAGTAAGTAGAACACTAAATAACAGTATCTCGCTTTATGGCTGCTGCTGTTCACTGAGGGGGCTTGTAGCTGCCCCCAGCCACCAAAAACTAGAGACCATATAAAATCTAAGCCATGGGTAATATTCTCCGGGCTTTCAGAGCAAAGGCAAATCCTTCCTGCCCACTCCCTCCCGAGACCACAAACAGGATTTCTATTTGGATCAGCAGCTACAGATACTGTCACCCCTTGCAATATTAATAAATGGAATTAGATTGTGGAGAGCGACAGACAGGACGTTGGTGGCTTGAAATCGAACGCGCTCTCAGCACGAACCTTAACATTTTAACCTGCAAATGATTGAAGCCCAGCAATATTGCACTGACCTTAAGAGATTACTGTATTGTTACAAGGTAGGGCGCCATATCTCTCATGACCCAGGAGACATTCTCTAATGGAATGAACTAGAGAGGCAAATGATTATTTTCCGCTGTTGGGTTCCTACAAACTTTATGGTTTGCCTGCAAAATAGTTTTATGTGCTTTAATTGTTTCATACAAAATAAAGCGATCTGTGGGTAGCGCTGCAGTGCCAGGGTCCTGAGTTTGATTCCGCCCAGGGCACTATCTGCAAGAAGGCTATAGGGCTGATTCACTAAGGTGCGTTAAAACGAGCACTATTTATAGCATGCAGTAACAATTTTATCGCGTCTTATTTTTCGTGTCTTAACGCACAATTCACTAAAAGGATATTTGCGTTAATTTAGATACGATGCTGTGTGCGTTATTTAAGTCATGAAGACTATTTTTGTGCGGTATTTGATGCAACGCGTGCTAATTAACGCAGCGCGCACAAATTGTCACCGCACGCGAAAAGACGCACGCCATATTAGCCATACACGGCATTACTTTCGTAAAATTACTGTACTGAAAATGCCCATTTCCCTGCAAACTGGCGGCTGCATCACTCTGGGGCCAACACAGACTTGAATAAATCCCACTGCAAAGTCCATATTGTGTTGCCAAAAGCTCATGAACTGTACTTTTCTATAATTACCGCCTGCCCCAAGTAGGGGTTAATATTCGCACAGGCTAATGCGATATTTAGCGCATCTAAGTGTTTGTGAATCACGCGTTAGTATTTTTCTGCGCGCTAATTAACGCAATGCGAATCGCGTATTTTTACGCGTCAATTTTAACGCAAAAAAGCATGCGATAATGCTTATCAACCTTTAGTGAATCAACCCTTATATGTTATCTGCATTGCTTCCCTCTTGGTAATCTGGTTTCTCCCTACAGTATAAATACCAACAAAGGAAACAATAACAGAATGCCCTAAAGGGTTCTATGTTTGACAGCAAAGTAGGGCTTCAACCCAAAACCTATGTTGTAGGGTGAGATTTCCAGCCTCTTGATCCAGAACTGCCTTGAATGCAATACACTGCATTTCCCTGAACAGTATGGGGACAATGTAATAAAAGCCTGGATCTTACTGGACTTTGTGAAAGCAGAAATCCAATAGTACTTCTCATTGCCTTCTGTCCACAATTGCCCCAGTTTGTTTATGTCAACTCTTCCAGACTTTGGGACAGCCACCGTAGACATGGGACATGGAACTGGGTAAAGAGTAGCCCACTAAGCTGTGTTCCTTTTGGCTGACCTTCTTATACTTACCCAATCAGCTTTCTGTTACTGAGGTCTCTTCCTTTAGTCATAGGTGCCCATATTCTGTGCAACTCTGCCCCCCATGATTCTAATATGACCACAAACATAATAGCACAATTATTGCAGGATCCATAACTGTCCCTAAGCACCTGGTTTCCATACCCTTTGCATTCTATGTTTACTCAAGTGTTAGGAAGGCAGCGGCACAGCTACAGAGGAAGTTTACATTATGGATATCCCGCTAGTGTTTTGAGCTTATACTCTGGCAGCCTTCGGCTTTCTCCTGTGACTCAGCAGAAGGTGGGGGGCTGTTAGTTGACCCCCTTGACTTTCATGACGGCAGGACTTGTATGCGTCTCACACAGAGCTTGCATGAATTCCTCAGTCACTGCCTGGATTTCTTAACCTCAGCATTGGCTGCTGTTACCTTGTATGGTTTGGTTTAAAGCCCATTTAGTTCTTGGCAAGGACATTTCATGAAGTCCATTCATATACACTGAACTGGCCTGGACTATGTTTTCTTCTATCTGCAGAACTGTTTTTTATCTGCTGTAGCTTGTATTAAACAAATACACTGGGGTTTTCTCTCTCTTACTTTGGGTTTATAACGATTTGTTTATTGCCTTGGTACATCAACCTTCTTTTTGTAGTCACGGGATATTTTAGATAAAATGTATGTAATTTGAAGGTAGTAGCAAGGAAACAAAGTAACACAATTTCCTATTATATATGATACTGTATGTTGACAACAAAAAGCTGTGTAAACAGACCTTTTGTTTGGTAAACACAAATATGGCACACCATTACAATGCCTGTGGCCTATACTCTGTGAGCGAGCCCTAGTGTATATGCACAAGTGTCATTCAGAGTTCTTTATGAATTATGAATTATGTGCCTCTGGTCAATGGGAGCTCAGCCAACCAAGGAAGGGAATGTGCATATAGTTCTACTTAACCCTTTAAGTGCCAAGGGACGTAGATTCTACGTCCCAGGTACCAAGGGACCAAAGTGCCATGGGACGTAGAATCTACGTCCAATGGCACTGTCGGGTTTACAAGCGCTGCGCTCGCTTTTAAAGCAGCGCAGCGCTTGTAAACCCCTCAGATCCCCCTAGGCAACGAGCAGAGCAGCACATACATACCGATCCGGGTCCCCCAGCCGCACCGATCGCGTCGCCAGCCAATGACAGCAGTGGACACGCGTTGATGACGTGTCCACTGCTGTCCCTTTAAATAGCGCCGCCTACTGTCGGCTCCCTCACTCCTGCTGCGCACTTTGGACAAGATGGAGCTCCCCTGCTGCCTTCCTGCTGGATTGATCGCCCCTGATCGTCTGCCTGCCTTGGGTAAGCTGAACTACAACTCTCTACCACTGTTTATTTTGCTTATTTCTATCTCAACTGTCTAAAAAATTTTTTTTTTTTTTTTTTTGCATTTTTTCTTCTATCTTTGTCATTATTACACTTTTGTACACATACACACTTATTTACAACTTTCCCAAGCACACACAGACACTTACACACACACTTACACTTACACTTTTTTTTTTTTTTTTTTTTTTTTTTTCTTTCTTTCTTTTCTTTTCTTTCTGTCTTTGCTTTCTTTGGCAGTCTTTTTTTTTACTAAAACTTTATTTCTGATCTTGCTCTATAATTATCTGATTTATTTGGTTGCATTTTAGTGTTTTTTTGGCATTTTCATAATTGATTTCTGTTTTTGAATTATTCTATTGCACTGTAACTTTTTGTATTGCTATTTGGTGCTGAATTTGCAGTGACGTTGGTGGATCCAGGGCTCTGACCACCGATTTCATTGCAATTATTGTTCTTCTGTTGGTTTAGGTGGTTTTATTGGATTTTACGGTGTTTTATCTTTGCATTGTTCTTTATTGTGTGTTTAGTGCCCCCAAAAAGGTTGCTTTTGCAGTGACATTGGTGGATCCAGGGCTCTTACCGATTTCATTGCAACTATTGTTCTTTGATTGCTTTTAGTGGTTTTATTCCATTTGATTTCAGTTGTTCTAGAAAGGTCCAGAGGTGCTAAGATTGTTCTGGTAGTTTCTATTGCCAAGGGTTAGGCTGATGCCACACGAGGCGTAGGGCTGATTTTTTCAGCAAGTGGAAAAACGCTTGCCGAAAATTCAGCCCTACGCCTGCTACTTGTTCCTGCACCCGAATGAATGGGATACGCTCGGGTGCAGGCACGTGTAGCCGATATACGCATGAAAACGCGAGACTTTGCATTCTCACGCGTTTTCATGCGTATATCGGCTACATGTGCCTGCACCCGAGCGTATCCCATTCATTCGGGTGCAGGCAAAAAAAAAAGGGGTGCATAGAGTGCAGCCCCAATATTATGCATTTTCAGGTTTGGCGGCCATGTACTTATGTGCAACCAGACATAGGTATCGTTTTATTCAGGGGAACTTGCAGATTGATGGTTAGTAAGTTTTTGGTAGTTGC
Organism: Xenopus tropicalis; assembly: GCF_000004195.4. Classification (NCBI taxonomy): domain Eukaryota; kingdom Metazoa; phylum Chordata; class Amphibia; order Anura; family Pipidae; genus Xenopus; species Xenopus tropicalis. The sequence goes on along the minus strand of NC_030677.2, from coordinate 197,306,954 downwards.
CATGGAGATTTTGGGGAGAAATCTAGGTTTTTTATCTGGTTTTTCCTTGATTTCTGACCAAAATCTAGGTTTGTATCTGGTTTTTCCTTGATTTCTGACCAAAGCGCTGACTTCTGCAAGGGACTGCGGCCACAATTTTCCATGTAGAAAGAGAAGAGTGGCGTCTCTGAATAGCTGAAGGTGTGCACTTTTCGTAAATATATAGATTGTGGGGGTTATCTCACAGGTAGGGGGGGTTAACACTGAAAAACTGCAGGTAGTGCACATAGAGCGCAGCCCCCAAAATTTCAACTGAAATTGCCCTTATGCATTGCCCCTGTTTGGGGGCATTTGGTGGCCACGTCTTTATGTGCACCCATACATATGGGGTATCGTTTTATTCAGGGGAACTTGCAAATTGAGGTTTAGTAAGTTTTTGGTAGTTGCCATGGAGATTTTGGGGAGAAATCTAGGTTTTTTATCTGGTTTTTCCTTGATTTCTGACCAAAATCTAGGTTTGTATCTGGTTTTTCCTTGATTTCTGACCAAAGCGCTGACTTCTGCAAGGGACTACGGCCACAATTTTCCATGTAGAAAGAGAAGAGTGGCGTCTCTGAATAGCTGAAGGTGTGCACTTTTCGTAAATATATAGATTGTGGGGGTTATCTCACAGGTAGGGGGGGTTAACACTGAAAAACTGCAGGTAGTGCACATAGAGCGCAGCCCCCAAAATTTCAACTGAAATTGCCCTTATGCATTGCCCCTGTTTGGGGGCATTTGGTGGCCACGTCTTTATGTGCACCCATACATATGGGGTATCGTTTTATTCAGGGGAACTTGCAGATTGATGGTTAGTAAGTTTTTGGTAGTTGCCATGGAGATTTTGGGGAGAAATCTAGGTTTGTATCTGGTTTTTCCTTGATTTCTGACCAAAGCGCTAACTTCTGCAAGGGACTGCGGCCACAATTTTCCATGTAGAAAGAGGAGAGTGGCGTCTCTGAATAGCTGAAGGTGTGCACTTTTCAGAAATATATAGTTTGCGGGGGTTATTTCACAGGTATGGGGGTGTTTAGACTAAATAACTGCAGATAGAGCACAGCCCCCCCTTATGCATTGCCCCTGTTTGGGGGCATTTGGTGGCCACGTCTTTATGTGCACCCATACATATGGGGTATCGTTTTATTCAGGGGAACTTGCAAATTGAGGTTTAGTAAGTTTTTGGTAGTTGCCATGGAGATTTTGGGGAGAAATCTAGGTTTTTTATCTGGTTTTTCCTTGATTTCTGACCAAAATCTAGGTTTGTATCTGGTTTTTCCTTGATTTCTGACCAAAGCGCTGACTTCTGCAAGGGACTGCGGCCACAATTTTCCATGTAGAAAGAGAAGAGTGGCGTCTCTGAATAGCTGAAGGTGTGCACTTTTCGTAAATATATAGATTGTGGGGGTTATCTCACAGGTAGGGGGGGTTAACACTGAAAAACTGCAGGTAGTGCACATAGAGCGCAGCCCCCAAAATTTCAACTGAAATTGCCCTTATGCATTGCCCCTGTTTGGGGGCATTTGGTGGCCACGTCTTTATGTGCACCCATACATATGGGGTATCGTTTTATTCAGGGGAACTTGCAGATTGATGGTTAGTAAGTTTTTGGTAGTTGCCATGGAGATTTTGGGGAGAAATCTAGGTTTGTATCTGGTTTTTCCTTGATTTCTGACCAAAGCGCTAACTTCTGCAAGGGACTGCGGCCACAATTTTCCATGTAGAAAGAGGAGAGTGGCGTCTCTGAATAGCTGAAGGTGTGCACTTTTCAGAAATATATAGTTTGCGGGGGTTATTTCACAGGTATGGGGGTGTTTAGACTAAATAACTGCAGATAGAGCACAGCCCCCCCTTATGCATTGCCCCTGTTTGGGGGCATTTGGTGGCCACGTCTTTATGTGCACCCATACATATGGGGTATCGTTTTATTCAGGGGAACTTGCAAATTGAGGTTTAGTAAGTTTTTGGTAGTTGCCATGGAGATTTTGGGGAGAAATCTAGGTTTTTATCTGGTTTTTCCTTGATTTCTGACCAAAATCTAGTGTTGTATCTGGTTTTTCCTTGATTTCTGACCAAAGCGCTGACTTCTGCAAGGGACTGCGGCCACAATTTTCCATGTAGAAAGAGAAGAGTGGTGTCTCTGAATAGCTGAAGGTGTGCACTTTTCGTAAATATATAGATTGTGGGGGTATCTCACAGGTAGGGGGGGTTATCACTGAAAAACTGCAGGTAGTGCACATAGAGCGCAGCCCCCAAAATTTCAACTGAAATTCCCCTTATGCATTGCCCCTGTTTTGGGGCATTTGGTGGCCACGTCTTTATGTGCACCCATACATATGGGGTATCGTTTTATTCAGGGGAACTTGCAGATTGATGGTTAGTAAGTTTTTGGTAGTTGCCATGGAGATTTTGGGGAGAAATCTAGGTTTGTATCTGGTTTTTCCTTGATTTCTGACCAAAGCGCTAACTTCTGCAAGGGACTGCGGCCACAATTTTCCATGTAGAAAGAGGAGAGTGGCGTCTCTGAATAGCTGAAGGTGTGCACTTTTCAGAAATATATAGTTTGCGGGGGTTATTTCACAGGTAGGGGGGGTTAACACTGAAAAACTGCAGGTAGTGCACATAGAGCGCAGCCCCCAAAATTTCAACTGAAATTGCCCTTATGCATTGCCCCTGTTTTGGGGCATTTGGTGGCCACGTCTTTATGTGCACCCATACATATGGGGTATCGTTTTATTCAGGGGAACTTGCAAATTGAGGTTTAGTAAGTTTTTGGTAGTTGCCATGGAGATTTTGGGGAGAAATCTAGGTTTTTATCTGGTTTTTCCTTGATTTCTGACCAAAATCTAGGGTTGTATCTGGTTTTTCCTTGATTTCTGACCAAAGCGCTGACTTCTGCAAGGGACTGCGGCCACAATTTTCCATGTAGAAAGAGAAGAGTGGTGTCTCTGAATAGCTGAAGGTGTGCACTTTTCGTAAATATATAGATTGTGGGGGTATCTCACAGGTAGGGGGGGTTATCACTGAAAAACTGCAGGTAGTGCACATAGAGCGCAGCCCCCAAAATTTCAACTGAAATTGCCCTTATGCATTGCCCCTGTTTTGGGGCATTTGGTGGCCACGTCTTTATGTGCACCCATACATATGGGGTATCGTTTTATTCAGGGGAACTTGCAGATTGATGGTTAGTAAGTTTTTGGTAGTTGCCATGGAGATTTTGGGGAGAAATCTAGGTTTGTATCTAGTTTTTCCTTGATTTCTGACCAAAGCGCTAACTTCTGCAAGGGACTGCGGCCACAATTTTCCATGTAGAAAGAGAAGAGTGGTGTCTCTGAATAGCTGAAGGTGTGCACTTTTCGTAAATATATAGATTGTGGGGGTTATCTCACAGGTAGGGGGGGTTAACACTGAAAAACTGCAGGTAGTGCACATAGAGCGCAGCCCCCAAAATTTCAACTGAAATTGCCCTTATGCATTGCCCCTGTTTTGGGGCATTTGGTGGCCACGTCTTTATGTGCACCCATACATATGGGGTATCGTTTTATTCAGGGGAACTTGCAGATTGATGGTTAGTAAGTTTTTGGTAGTTGCCATGGAGATTTTGGGGAGAAATCTAGGTTTGTATCTAGTTTTTCCTTGATTTCTGACCAAAGCGCTGACTTCTGCAAGGGACTGCGGCCACAATTTTCCATGTAGAAAGAGAAGAGTGGTGTCTCTGAATAGCTGAAGGTGTGCACTTTTCAGAAATATATAGTTTGTGGGGGTTATTTCACAGGTAGGGGGGGTTAACACTGAAAAACTGCAGGAAGTGCACATAGAGCGCAGCCCCCACATTTTTAGCTGTAATTGCCCTTGTGCATTGCCCCTGCTTTGGAGTGTTTGGTGCCCATGTCTTTATGTGCACCCATACATATGGGGCATCATTTTATTCAGGAGAAGTTTGTCTTTCAAATATGCCTTTGTTAGAAAATTTTTATGAGATTTTTTTTTGTCAAATCCACATTTGATCATGCGTCCAAGTTTACGTTTTAGAAAAAAAAAAAAAAATGTCATAAAAAGTTCCAAATTTCACAATGCACTGACAAAAGGTATTTGGCTTTTGAGTGAAAACTACATTGCACCTAGAAACCTGAAGGTCTGTAGTTTCTAAAGATACCAAACATGAGGGGATATTTTAGATTTACATATAAGTTATGCTGCATTAACTGTTACAAGCGCTTTTCTGCTTTGTTCTGGTGTGATATTGTACTAAGTATTGCCTTAGTTTGGGGGTTACTTCTGGACAGGAACTGTGGGGTACCACCACATATTTGGTATCGTTGGAATTGGGAGTATCAGGGCTTTTACAAACAATAAAAAAAAGTGAGTAAAATTAACTTTTCTATGGAAAAAAACCTCAAAATATACAGAAATTTTTCATAATTTTATTTTTTTTTTACATATTTCACCCAAAATACACATCATATCTCCAGAAAAGTTATAAAATTTGGTATGTATGTCGAAGCCCAATTAGTGACGAAAAAAACGATATATAATTTCCCTAGTTTCGTGGAGGTTTTCCTACCAAAAAACATTGTTAAAGTGAATGAGTACAAAATGCTTAAAAAACGTCTGGCACTGGGGGGAACCGAAATGACGAATTCGGCTGGCACTTAAAGGGTTAATGTACACTGTTTCCCTATGGTTAGTCACTGCTTTACAGAGCTTACAATCTAGAGTTAGTGATTAGGGCACAGGGAGGTTCTGTAACCAAACTGACAAAGGAGTAATTACCTGGAAGTATAAGACTGCATTGAAACAAGAGATATAGGGGAGGTACTGGGGGGGGGGGGGGCAGAAGTATAAAGGAGCCAGTAGGTTTGGGTTATGAAGCTTATTGTGTTCTACTAGCGCTACTGTTCGGAGGCCAGCCCTCGAGCCACTTCTTAGAATTAGACTTAGTTGAACTTTATTAAATTACTTTCATATAATTAAATTGTTTTATAAAGTGAAATGAAATGATGCAGACATTCCCTGACTCAGTGATCTACAGAACATATCTAACGTGTGCAGAAGATTTTTTTTTTCTATATGTCTCCCCTCTATGATTAGATTGTTTTTATTCACATTGGTTTTCCCCAGAGACCCTGATTTTCATTCCAAGAGAATTGGTGCAAGACATTTCATCATTTGGGGGCTCTTACTAAACTCCCGGCAGGCTTTTATCTAAGAACTGCTAAATGCTGGGAAGGGAAGAAAACAAACAGCCACCATGGAACATTCTCTGTCTACTTGCTTAACCCTTTCACAGCACTTCATATAGATAAAAGCAGTTCAGCAATGGGGAGACCCTGTCTATTAAGGAGTTTATTCACACCACCCAGTTCTATCTAAAATCAGATATTTTATTATGCTGGCTAATACCTTCTAAACCATACAACAACTTACTAGAACATAAGAAATTCTACTATAGGCTCACTCTTTATGGGAATTCACTCAAAGAAAGAAACAGCAACATCCATTGTATACAAAGCAGGTAAGCACCTGTGTTTTATTCACAGTAGGGTTTTCTCACAAACATAGTGACTCAGCTACTATAGAAAATGATGGTCTCCTTGTTTCTACCTATTGGATACTTACAGCTCCTACACTTTCAGCCTAAGTGAACACAGCCCCTTTGTTATTCTCCACATCTGTTGTGCCTCATAAAGCATTCTGAGACACATACTTACTCTCTAAGGCTTTTACCATCGCTCTACCCCAACTCCTGTTTACATAGTAATTATATTAGTAACATATAATTCTAAAACAATATTGACTCAATATGTAGAATAAGTAAAAATATCCACAATCTGGTGGGTTCAGGGAATAACATATCAGCTGTATGTAAAGTATAGGATATTAGCAGCCCCAAAGAGGAGGTACATAACCATAATGGCAGGGTTCCCATTTACATTGTTACATTTATTGGTTAATATCTTTAGTGTGTTGATTAACACTATGTGATTAGAATTTATTTCCACACAGGGGGGCAAGCATTTTAGTTTATTTCCATTTAACTGAATTGAAATGTGTCCAGCTGTTTCAGAGATAGAGGAAACTAGAAGAAGAGCATGAGGTGGGCATCTTCCTTGGTGGGAGTCAACAACCTCTCGCCTGCCCCAATCTGCTGTCTTTTGGGGAAGACGTTAAAAAAATGTAATTAGAAAAACTTGCTTAAAACCCCACAGATTTCAACTTTTGCTCTTAAATCAAACAAAACATTAGGGTAAGGGCCAGGGCTCCCCCACCCCTGTTTCTAGTTGGATGTAACCCTTGTCCCTTTGTAAAAGATAGTTGCTAAAGATAGCTAATAATAACAGAGATACTCATTATGTTATCAGCCCAGTGTATATAAGAAATTAATGGCCGGAGGATGTGTTTATATACTCATTCCAGACCACACAGCGGCTTGCACTGTCTATTCACATTAAAATCAGCAGGAAACCAGCCATAATAGGAGGTAGCATACTTTAACCAATCTAAAGCTGAGCTGAGCTCAACCAACTGTAGTATGGCACAACTCCCAGCTGGTTCCAGTACAGATAGGTACATTCCCTGTAATGTATATTTGTAGCCAAAAGCCCTGTGTAAATGCATGCATATACAGTATATTCCCATACAACAAAGCACGAAGTGCTTATTTGGCATTGTATACAGTAAGACCTACTTTTCTGTCATTGTCTAATATAGGTGGGCCAGGCCACCAAAGACATGGCTTGGTAGCTTTCTCTTCATTTCCTTTTGTAGCTCTCTCTTTGTAGCCGAGTTCTGATGTGTTTGTTTGTCTAGTGTGAGTATAGGTGGTAATGGTGGTTTAATGGTAATAGTTTCAATTTTAGCCTGCCCATAGTCTTTTAGAATATTTGAGTAGAACTTCCTGCACCCTCAAACAACCAAAAGGGCTGATTTACAACCACAAGGCACATGAATGGGTGCAAAGATGGCACCCAGACAAGCTTCATACAAAGGTGCTTGTGCCCAGTTCTGCCTGTTTTTATGAGTATGGTGCTTATTTAAAGCTGCAAGGGTCACGTGAGCCCAAGAAAGCCTGACATACCTTGAGCAGGTCATGTTTCCAGGCTCCATTTGGTAGTTCACCTACATCCACTCCTATGTGCACTAGTTGAATCACTTTCAAACTCCATTATTTTCGCCATGTACAATCAGCATGAGTAAGCAAGCAGGAGCTAGGATTGGACCATATTGACCATTCAAGCACAAGTAGCAGAGCCTGCAATTTTGGAATATAAAAGTGGGGATAGCACTGTCTTTGTGCACTAAGTACTTAAGCAACAGCGAATGAGCCATAGGTTGGAACGTTCTAGGCTATATGCAATATACCTTCCTTCAAAATCCAGCTTGGTGACCCTCAACAAGTGGCTCATAAGCAACATGTTGCTCACCAACCCCTAGGATGTTGCTTATTTTGGAATTCTTGGCTTGGAGGCAAGTTTTGGATGCATAAACACCAGGTTTACTGACAAAGAGAGCCTCCAGTGTGCATAGGGGCTACTAAATAGCCAATAACAGCCCTTATTTGGTACCCCAGGAACTTTTTTTATGCTTGTGTTGCTCCCTAACTCTTTTTACATTTAAATATGGCTCAGTCATGGGTAAATAAGGTTGGGGATCCCTGGTGTAGCTTCCTCGCTAGGTCCCACCTCTACAGCTGACAGTTGCATGTGTGACTGCTGTCTGTTTAGAGCCACAGAAGACCTTGCCCCACATTTCCTGCAGCATGTAAATAGCTGCATCGCACACAGTTTAAAATTCCTAATTCCCAACAAGTTTCCAACTAATTTACCTTCATGCCCTGGAGCACTTGGCTTTCACAAGTGGAAAGTTTTTAATCGGTTGCAACTATTGTAAAAAGGCAGCTGATCTGAAAACTAGGTTATATGAAACATAAATATAATGGCACTGTGCGTGTTGCATGCATCGATCAGTCTTTTGAAGGAATCGTTATGCCCTTGCCAAATGCATTCCCTATTATAGATAGTGTAATTGAATTCAGTTTCACTGCTCATTGATATTGATTTTGAGAGTTCCCCACCCCGACGCATCTGGAAATTCTGCAGCTGTAAGAGATGTTTATAAAAGTTGAAACCAAAGATTCTATAGGGAAAAGTGTGCTCTCCTTCCATACATACTATCAAATGTAAACCTCCAATTGATGTGGCCCACATGGTTTATCACTTGGTATCATCTTTGTGATACAGTTGGCCCTTGGGGTAAATGATTGGATCATGCAGAATTTGGTACAAACATGGATACACAGATTCACTCATTCTGCACATGAGCGGTAGAGGAATCCCGGCTCCTATCATTTCCAAGACTACTGGTGAGCTCCTGCATGCTTAGCTGGGAAATACATTTGATATATGGGTGTATGACAAGTGTTGTAGTGATGGCCTGCCCCCATACAGTTTATCTACATCTACAAAACCACCTGGTTAATCACGAGTTATAATCAGTGAAGAGCGAATCTGTTCCGTTTCTCTTTGCCGAAAAATTCGTGAATCTTTCAAAAGATCCACGAAACAGCGAAAAATTCATGAAACGGCAAAAATGTTGTGCGGCAAAAAAAATTGTCACTCGCGACTATTCTTTTGTCGCCCGCGGCTATTCTTTTTTGACGCCGGCGACAATTTTTGGACGGGCAGTGAATTTTTCCGCTGCAAATTTTTTCATCCGTTGTGCGAAACAATCCGCCAATGGCGAAACACGGAGATTCGCTGTGAATCCATGCCTGGCGAAACATTTCGCGCATCGCTAGTTATAATTAGCCTGACCTATTTAATCACTTGCAAAGTGTTATGGAACTAGTAACTGCATGTAGAACCCTACTGACTCTTTAGCCAATCACAGACTTGCAAATATAGACTTGCAAATGGCACCTCCTTGTTGGGGACTCCCTGACAGCCTAATAACCTTCTTCTTCAGAGATAAATTGCTAACTGGCCATGCAGGAATGAGATGAATGGAACCTACAGATGGGTATGAGGGTTCAGTATTGGCCTAATAATTAGGGGATGCTGATTTTATCACTAATTATCTGGATGACTGTTCTGTACAAATGAGTACATCACCTGTTATCAAAGATATCATAGTAACAGTTACTGAGCAACGGCTTATACATAGTGTTTTATTAGCAAGAAAATTTGCGAAGCGGCGAAAAAAATTTGTCGCACAATTTTTTTGTCGCCCGCGTCTTTTTTTTTTGTTGCCTGCTCTTTTTTTGACGCTACTGCGCCCAATTTGACGCGCGACAAATTTTTCTGTGGTGAATTTTCACTGAAGTTTCAAGAAACAATTCCCCAATGGCGAAATGTGGGAATTCGCTGCGAATCCATGCCTGGCGAAAAAATTTGCTCTTGACTTATTAGCATCATTATATTTTGTTAACACACTAATCCAGGAATCTACAACCTTTTACTTGTGTAAATGTGTTGGTGAGCTACATACGCATGAAAAAAGTACCTTGAGGATGCTAAATAAGAGGTGTGATTGGCTATTTGGTAACTCCATGGGGACTGCTGCCCTGCAGAAGTCTTGCTTGGAGTAAAGCTGTGTCTCTGTGCTTCCAAAACTTGTTTCCAAGCCAGAGATTTAAAATTAAGGACCTGCTTTGGGATCACTGGGAGCAACATCCAAGGGGGAGATGCCCCTGAGCCACTGGTTGGGGATCCCTGCACTGAGCCAACAAAGCAGAAAGGACTGACATTTGTGTTGTCTCTCACTGTAGGTACAGAAGAACTGGGGTCTGGAAGCTACGGTGAAGGTTATGTGACAGACCCTAAAAGTGATGACGATGGTTATACGACTGATGATTCAGATGATGATATCTACATAGATGAGGTAAGTGGAAATACCCAGTCATTGAAGATACTTAAAGGTAAACAGATACCAACAGATAGTTTATATCATATTAAATGGCACATTAAAGAATATTACCTTGTTTCCTTTCCTTCATTTCAGTTCCTTTTCCCTTTATTATACAATATGGAATAATGGTGTTATTTACTGTGATGTGTAACATAAATTGGCATAGAATGGCCCATTAGTAAGGATATTACAAGTCACCAATGAGATACATGACAATATAAGGTACAAGGCCATGGGTGAATTATACAGGTCTTTGGAGTCTGGAGTGGCTTTAAATATGGCTTTTTCCCACTGAGTAATGTGACACAGGTGACATCACTAAGCACAGATTATAACTGATTACATCACTACAGCACTTTCATTAGGATACAGAGCGTAGTCTTCTAACTAACTTTGAGGTTAAAGTTCTGTTCTGCCTTTTTCCTTTTGGCCTTCTGCTGTCTGGGATCTAAGATCACTGAGATCGCCTGTCGAACAACAGCACAGGTTCCCTAACTTGACTGCTCCCTTGTCCCACCTTCACAACTTCAAAACTGTGCAGTGGTGTTGGCGGCTACCATCTTTGGCCAGCTCATTTCTATTTCTCACTGTGGTCTCTATGACTGGTGAACAAGAACATGCACACTGGACCAGGACAATGGGTTAGCTTCCGTTGCGCATACAGCTGCTCGCTGATGACTGGGGCCAAGGCAAGGAAGAGAAGAAGCTTGGCCAAAGATGGCGTCCACCAACCACACTGTGCAGATACACAGCTATGAAGGCATGACAAAGGGAGCAGCTGGAGAAGCTGTAATGAATATATTTGGGAAGAGGCCGGGGGGAAGGGGGGCTGTGCATTGGGGATGAAGGGGACAAATTTGTGGGAGTTAATACTATACTATAGTCTCACATAGGTCTCTGCCTGTATCAACCTCACTTGTCAGGTAATTGGTTATCAAGTAACATCTCTGTATTTTGATCTTGGTACAGCTCAAACCACTTCCTTCTGGGAAAGCGGGAAGCACAAAGGTTCTGGTTGATACTAAGGTGACCCCAGGAACTTACACAAAGATCATTCCATTGGCATCAAAATCTACTGTGTCCACAGTCACCTCTACCATTTCGACTAAGGCTCCAGTGACCACTTCTGCAACCACAACCTCAACTATGGCCTCCACTACTACTGCAGCTAAAGCCACCAAAGCGAAAATGGCCAAAGACCGTGGCACAGGCTTCCCCCCGAGGCTCTTTGATCTGACTTGTGAGGAAACATTCTGCCCGGCAGATAGCTTCTGCCTTAATGACTATGACCGTGGAGGCTCCCAGTGCCACTGTAACCTAGGGAAAGCTGGAGGGACCTGTGAGAATGGTAAGAGTATTTGCCATAATCATGTATTAATCATCCATCACAATCTGGGCAGATATAGATAGATAGATAGATAGATAGATAGATAGATAGATAGATAGATAGATAGATGATAGATAGATAGATAGATAGATACATTGATGATAGATAGATAGATAGATAGATGATAGATAGATAGATGATAGATAGGTGATAGATAGATAGATAGATAGATAGATAGATAGATAGATAGATGATAGATAGATAGATAGATAGATAGATAGATAGATAGATAGATAGATAGATGATAGATAGATGATAGATAGATAGATAGATAGATAGATGATAGATAGATAGATAGATAGATAGATAGATAGATAGATGATAGATAGATAGATAGATAGATAGATAGATAGGTAGATAGATAGATAGATGATAGATAGATAGATAGATAAATGATAGATAGATAGATGATAGATAGATGATAGATAGATAGATAGATAGATAGATAGATGGATAGATAGATAGATAGATAGATAGATAGATAGATAGATAGATGGATAGATAGATAGATAGATAGATGATAGATAGATAGATGATAGATAGATAGATAGATGGATAGATAGATGATAGATAGATAGATAGATAGATAGATAGATAGATAGATAGATAGATAGATAGATAGATAGATAGATAGGATAGATAGATAGATGATAGATAGATAGATAGATAGGATAGATCGGCTTTACAGAACCGTTCTAGCTTGTGGACTGGTGTCATTGTGTGGACATATGAAGGTGATGGGGGAATGAAATTGTGTTTTCTTCACTGTAAAAGAAAGTAACACATGTGCCCTTAGCTAGGAAGTCTTTAGAAGCATTTCATGCCAAGTTATTGTATGTTATGTAGATACATTTGCTGAGAGGGCTGGTTTCTTAGATATCCAGATATCCAGGAATTTTACCTGGGGTTTACGGTGCTTGCTCCACCTAGTGGCTGGTTACAGAATATAATAAGAAATATGTATGTATGTATATCTTTATTTATAAAGTGCTACTTGTATACGCAGCGCTGTACAGTAGAATATATTAATACAAACAGGGGGTTATTAAGATAATAATAGATAAATACAAAGTATAACAATAAATACAACTGAATACAAGATACAGTTGCAGAGTCAAAGACACAAGAGGATGGAGATCCCTGCCCCGTAGAGCTTACAATCTATATGATTATTATTAATAAAATATCTAAATAAATAAAACCCAAGGTGTACCGGACCCTTTCGGCTCGACACTATAACCAGTCGCTGTCTATAGGGTTAATAGTTACAAAATGATAACTCTATGATTTAAGTAAAACATTGGGTACAATAAGCACTGCAGGGAAGGTCATACAGAACCAACAGACTGTATTTATTCTGGAGACTGAGAGGGTGTACCCCACCCCACAATTACGTAGAGTATTGATCTAATGTTGGTATTTTGCTGCCTTGCATTAGTAGGCTAATTATATTAGGCTTGCGGTTAATTAGCAGTGTGCAAGCAATGGCAATGGCGATATGATGTACGTACAGTATGGAACTCTGAGTAGTACAAATTAGGCCAATGTGACATTCCGTAGTGCAGGGCAGTCTTAAAGAGCAGTTCAACCCCCCCCCATGAAATAGTCAGATAGTATAATGCTTGTTCCATAGGGAACCTCATGCTCCATCTGTAGGTCTGTAGTCTTTATTGTGTGTATGAATATTACAATGCACTACTGCACATAAGATCATCTTGGGTTCCGCTGGGTTTTCATTTCTATTCTTATGGCTTGGATCAATTCTGCTTTTTTTTTTTTTAAGGATTAATTTTATAATTGAAATATAGGGATTTGAGCCCAGCTCCAGCAATCCTTTAGCTAACAATCTGTCTTTCTTTCCAGATATAAATGTGCAGTTTCCCCAGTTTTATGGGCACTCGTACATGACCTTTGAGCCCTTGAAGAACTCCTATCAGACATTTCAAATAACTTTGGAATTCAGGGTATGTGACCAAGAGGGCCATTACTAAGTTGGACTGGTTCAAGGGTATTGCTAAGTTGGACTGGTTCAAGGCCATTGCTGATTTGGACTGGTTCAAGGCCATTGCTGAGTTGGACTGGTTCAAGGCCATTGCTGAGTTGGACTGGTTCAAGGCCATTGCTGAGTTGGACTGGTTCAAGGTCATTGCTGAGTTGGACTGGTTCAAGGCCATTACTGAGTTGGACTGGTTCAAGGCCATTGCTAAGTTGGACTGGTTCAAGGCCATTACTGAGTTGGACTGGTTCAAGGGGAGGGTGTAGAGGGCAGTTGCGTTGGACTACCAGCATCAGAGGGGTCTCTTAGGGAGAGTTGTAGTTTACACCAGTGGTCCCCAACCTTTTTTGCACCATGGACTGGTTTCAAGCAAGACAATTTTTCCAAGGACAAGGGATGGGGGGTGGCACATCTAGTGCATAGTATATAATTTAATTATTACATATTTGACGTAAATGTAATTATTAAATTTTATATTATGCATTTTATTATTAGTATTATTATTACATACAGCTTAATAAAGTACTTTGGTCCTTGTCGTGATCAGTAGAAATCTTCCTGGGCTTCGCATAGCTGTTGTCATGGCTGTGTAACACATCAGTTGGGATCACAGGTAATTGGGGCCAGAGGTGGCCGGTTCAGCACAGCACATGGCCTGACACCAGTCCCCGGACCGTTGGTTGGGGACCCCTGGTTTACACAACAAAGAGCATGTTATGTTGCATGTTTACTACATACATGGATATATCCAACCTGCAGCCCTGGAGTTGTAGTCAACAACATCTGATTGGCTGCCTTTTGCACATCCCTGATTTATATATGTGCCCCCCTTGATTGGGCCCCTGTTTCTGTAAATCAATCCTGATTATTCTGCAAACTGACATATCCATGTTTGCCTTCAGGCTCAGAGTGATGATGGCCTACTGCTGTACTGTGGGGAAAATGAGTACGGCCGTGGAGATTTCATGTCGGTGGCAATCATTCGCCGAAGCATCCAGTTCCGGTAAGTGTGTGTGGCCAGTGTTGCTCTTTTCCATGAGCCAAGAAGCTGAAGTAACACACCAGACTCTAGCGGGGTCTGCAGTGGTGTAACTATAGAGGGAGCAGTCCCCATGGTTGCAGGGAGGGGCAGAATACAGCAGGGGGGTTGGCACAGTGTTGTTACGCTACTGGGTTACGCTACTGAGATTAGGGTTGCCACCTGGCTGGTGTTTCACAGCCCTAACATGTAGACCACCAGCCAGAGCCATGGTCGGTTTACTGGCAATATACTTGCTGATAAATTAATTCGTAATCCCCAGTTGGTCAGCCTAAGCCCACCCCTGAGCTTCTGCCCCCCATCTCCCCTCTTTCCTGGCCAATACCACTTTCGAACTGCCTTCTATCTGATTCTCCCTCTTCTTTGACCAATGGTGTAGCAGCGCACCATAGCCCCACCCATTTTGCGTCACAGACCCACCCTTTTTGGTCCCGCACCCCCCACCTCCATGTCATCAGCAGGGTCCACAAAAAAAAACCTTATCTGAGATGCCATGTTTTGTTGCTGCTTTATGGATTCAGTATTCATTGTTCCCAGGGGTAATCCTAAAGACTCATTAATTACATTAATGTAATAAGGGGCTCATTTAAAAATATATGTAATAACTTGCATTAATATGGTTAGAACAGTGTAAAAAGCAGTTTTTACACTGCTAATATCATGAATCTAAAACAACAGCACCACCTGCTGTTTACTTTGGCTGACTGTGGTTGACAGAAACAGAAACAAACGCCACTTTCTGAGCAGAATATCGCGTAACTCCTCTGGTTACTATCTAATATTGAATATTGCAAATTGCAAAGGGGTTCAGAAGAGCACTCTGAGCAACTTTACATTAATCTGTGGACTTTAGAAAAACAATTGTGCATGCAGTTTGCATTGGGGATTAATGTTTCCAGTGGGTATTAGTGTTCATTGCTGAAACGAAGCCAGTAGGAAATGACTGTTTTGGATCACTGAATGCATTACTTCTGGCTTTCTATGTAATACTATGTTTACTATGTAATAAATCTGCCCATTATTGAATCAGACCGTGGGCATTCAGAGAGGCAGGGGTAACACGGCTGAACTGGCTCTCTCATCCCTTTCCAGGTTTAACTGTGGCACAGGCACCGCAATAATCACGAGTGATCGTAAAATCAAGCTGGGCAGCTGGCACGTCGTGCGTGTGTATCGGGAGGGAACAAACGGATGGTTACAGCTGGATAACAGCTCCCCTATATCCGCAAAATCACAGGTCAGAGTCATAGAGATGTTTGCTAAATATATTGTCAGTTTTCCTGGTATCTAGGAAAGTATAACAAATTTAGAAGTTTACAACTTCAGTCTATCTCAAGACTTCAATGTTCTCTGACTAGCCAAAACCTAGTTAGAAAAAGCCATCAAGCTTGAAGAACTGCATTTTATCCTCGTCTACCAGTTATTGAGCTACTTTTTCCTTCTCTCCTCAGGGGCAGTACAGTAAAATCACATTCCGTACGCCTTTCTACATTGGTGGGGCGCCCAGCGTCTACTGGTTGGTCAAATCAGCAGGGACTAACCGTGGCTTTAAAGGGTGTGTGCAGTCTCTGTCTTTAAATGGAAGGAGTGTTGACATGAGACAGTGGCCCCTGGGAAAGGCTCTGAGTGGAGCTGATGTGGGTGAGTTAGTAGGGCGAGTAGCCTCATCATGTCCAGATCTGAAGGACTGAAGTAATGGAATCTGTTTGTTCCCAACCCTTAGGTGACTGCAGCATTGGCATCTGTGATGAGGCTCCCTGCCTTAATGGGGGCACATGTAGAGCTAAAACAGCTGATTCCTACCTGTGTCTCTGCCCTGCTGGATTCCGGGGGCGCCACTGTGAGGAAGGTAAATGAATTACCCTTGTCCTACCCCTTCTTCTTCTAAATGCTTTGACTGGCAGTTCCCAAGCTTCTCACTTACCTACACCTAAACACTAATCTCCCTAACTGGCACACAATCACCTCTGGGCACCCTATTCCTTGCTGGGGCCACAAGGTGCCCTTTATAGCTATCCTATCACCAAATCTCTCCTTCTCCTAGTTAGCCCTATCAGGAACAATTTGTCTGTGCTAGTCATATGCATTTATTACATTGGTATAAGCATGTGAGCGCATTGATGGTACAAACATTATTTGGATATAGACTATATATATATAAGGTATAGATTGTTGAGTATTGATGGTTCCAGTTACAGGAATCGTGATTTAAGTATTAAGAGAATAGTTGATTGATGAACAGGAGGCATGGTTTGTATGTGCTGAGAAACAGGAAATATTATGCCAATAATAGGGAGCATTATTGTTTATTATAGGCTTTCCAGTGCTGGGTAATAGATTATTCCTGGAAAGAAAACATTTGTTATGTATAAGGGCTAAAGAAGCCAGAGGTTGTGGCTCAAGTAGTTTAGGAGCCAAGCTCTTATATGAGCTAAAAGAGATTTATTAGATAGGGATTGTAGCGTAGGAGGCGGTGGTTGCAAGTCCCCCTTGGAGATCCAACCTTTTGTAAGGGCCCACTTAGCTCATTGCAGGGAAATATCAGCGTATCAGCCATCCAACCATAGTTACAAGAACATATAGAGCCCCAAATCTCCCTACAACTTACCCTCCAGTTGGGCTTTAGGGTGTATATAGGAGATATAGGCTTTCTTCCCAAACTTTAGACTAAGGCCTTCAGGCTGAGCCCATGTCATTGCTCCAAGCCCTATGTGAGGGGCAAGGCTCTCATTGCCCACAAGTGGTGTCACTAAGCAGCAATAAAAACTAATATAAATCACCATTAATCAGGATATAATTGATTAGTGTATTTGTTCTGCATTCCAGTTATAATGTTTCCTCTGTTTTTTAATTTTTTTTAGCCTTCACCCTGGCGATTCCTCAGTTCAATGAATCAGCCCGTTCCTTTGCATCGGCAAGGTGGCCCTTAGAACCTCATCACTATCTTTCTTTCATGGAGTTTGACATGACGTTTCGTCCAGACATGGAGGATGGTACCATACTCTACAGCTACGACACAGACAGCAAAGACTTTATATCTCTAACCATGGTCAATGGCTATGTGGTGTTCCGCTTCGACTGTGGCTCAGGGACCGCAGTGATCAGGTATGTAACAAATATTCATTTGAAAATATTCATATCATTGCTGGGAATCGTATTTGAGCAACAACTGAAGGGCCAACCATGTGGCAATAGTGATATAAATGTTCTTGTCCCCAGCTTGACTTACATCCTACGTCCCCCCATCTTTCTAGCAAACGCTGCTCTGTGAAGCCCCTATCTGCTCTGTGAAGCCCCTATCTGCTCTGTGTCAGCCCAGTTAGGCTTATATAATAAGAACAGTTAGGCTGTGATTTGGAGACAACATTTATAGTATTTGCTTGTCTAGATATTCTTGGAACAATGGCTGAATGGCCACACAGTAGTGTTTTATATATCCATAAGCTGAGGCTAGTGGCATACTTGGCAGATCCTCTATCACCATTTTTTCTGTCAAATTACTCACTAAAGGAATTCTGGGAACTAATCCCAAAGAGCTCCAAGAAAATCCCATTTACATGGGTTTATCCTATAGCAGTGATCCCCAACCAGTGGCTCGGGGGCAACATGTTTCTCACAAACCCCTTGGATGTTGCTCTCAGTGCCCCCAAACCAGGGAGTTATTTTTGAATTCCTGACTTGGGGGCAAGTTTTGGTTGAATAAAAACAAGATTTCCTACCAAATAAAGCCCCTGTAAGCTGATAGGGTGCATAGAGGCCCCTAATAGCCAATCACAGCCCTTATTTGGCACCTCCATGAACTTTTATGGTGCTTGTGTTGCTCTCCAAGTTTTTACATTTGACTGTGGCTCACGAGAAAGAAAGGTTGGGGATCCCTGTCCTATAGGCTAAAGCTCACCCACTGGGTTCTAAAGCAGAAGCCAGGATAATAGCTGATCAGATTCCCAACTACAGACCGGTTTCACCCTTCTTGGAGCTCTTCAGGATTAGTTCTCAGAATTCCTTTTGTCTATTTGCATACGTATGAGGCGGTCTCCTCAACCGTATCGATTTGTTCGTGAATCCCCACTCCTGGCTCTACCTAAGCTGATCAGAAAACCCTGCACTACACTGATGAGCCCCAACAGTCTGTAGTTGGGAATCTGATCAGCTATTGTCCTGGCTTCTGCTTTATAACCCATTGGGTGAGCTTTAGCCTATAGGATAAACTGTGAATTTTCAGAATTCCTTTTGTCTATTTGCATATGTATGAGGTGGTCTCCTCAAGGGACACTTGAACCAAAAACTCTGAAAACCATTGTGTTAGAGGCAATGACATGATGTCCTGTTTTTTTCCAATACATTTGTAACATAGGTTTCCATATGTTTAGTATTTTCTCTATTTTATCTACAAAAATCAGGACTGAGAAACCAGTTACAGTCGGCCAATGGCACGAGCTGCGGTTCTCACGCACGGCCAGAAATGGGATCTTACAAGTGGACAACCAAAAGCAAGTGTATGGAATCTCAGAGGTTGGAGCCCATTTTCACTTTCCTTTGACTAACCTACAGTATATCTACTAACAGTGCATATAGCAATGTATATATTCAGTTATCAGGGATGCAAATTGATAGGTTAAGCCATAGTGAATCATAACTATGCATTCTCTCTCTTCTAAAACCTTTCTCAAACCCAAGCAAGCAGACATTCACTATAACCACCCATGGCATGGAACTGCATTACCCACCTGCCCTTACAGCTAACAAACATCTCCTGTGGCCATGACACCTCCCTGCTCCATTCTCCTCATCGCCCGTAACAAGGAACATATGAACATATCACTGGTGTGAGATTAATTACTGAGCCCACAGCTTGGGATCAATAATACCTAGAGCAAATGTACAGTACATGTCCCTAGTTTGCAGCATATCTATGCTAAAAGATAGCGCAACATAAGAAAAAATGGCGGTGTCTATATTAAGCTGTTCTTGGACTCCTACATGGTTCTGTAGCCAAATCATGTTTAATATGGCAGGATATGCTGAAAAAAGTATTTGTAGATTACAATGATGTGATCATTCAATCCGTGTTATTATGTTTCCGTGCTGCTTCCGACTCCCAAGTGCTCAGAGCAATCCCATGTTGTTCTTCATAGCGAGTTCCCCAGCCCTGCTGTCTCTGTATGATTAATGCTCTTAAAGTGGGACACATTGGAATCCAGAGTTTAAATCCTCTTTCTAATTGGCTACAAGTGTGTTTGTCTGTGACACGGGGAACTAAGCCACTAATGACATAACGTACCAAGAGGAGTTTGTTTGTAATGGCAAGTGGAAATCATTTATTTATTCTTGTTGGCTCTTAGATGTCAATGGGGGTCCTTAAAAAAAGCTTCTTCTATTTAAGTCTGTCTCTTTACATAGTCCCTAGAGAGCGGGAGTACAGAGCTTCATTCTTATGTAGTACTACTGGTGTTTATTAAAGGGGAACTGCACCCAAACACAACTTTTTGAAAAGAAAACACAATTTCAAGCAACTTTGCAATATACATCAATTGAAAGTATGCAGCCGTTTCCTGACGGTTTGGAACAGTTCCCTAAGCCCCGCCCCCTGTTCCCCTGCTGATCTGGCTGACTACTTTGAGACTCAAATAAAATGTAATAGTAGTCGCCTGTCCTCAGCCTGCCTTCAGCCTGCATCCTCCCAATCCCACAATTCCCTGCACACATGCTGTCAATAAGGAAAGGAACATTACAGTACAATGCATTGTGGGTTATGTAGTTCCTGCATGCTGCCTGTAAGCTGTGGAGAAGTTGTTACAATTTGTAACATCAATGTTTTAGTCTCTCCTCCCCCGCCAGGATTTCCGATGATGCAGAAAGAAAAGATTTCAGCATATAGGATTCGGATTCGGTTCAGTATTCACCAGAATCTGTCAGGGAGGATCCGGGGGTTCGGTCGAACCTAAAAAACTGGGTTTGGTGCATCCCTAATATCGATACTGTACGGCCAAATACCGTCATAACTAAGAAAAATAAATAAATACATATTGTGAACTGTAACTCCTGCTGAAACTGTTGCTATTGACTCTGTGGTCCCAGATTACCCATGTGTTATGCGTGGTAGATATTCATTCAGTGGATAGAGTAGACCACACTATAGCTACTGGCCTACTGACATGGGAATATCTCTAACAGACTAATAGTTGGGATTTTAAACCTGTCCCAGCATTTTTGGAAGAAGAAAACCCAGAAACAAATTCTCCTTATATGTTCCATGACATAATATTCTTTATGTTTTAGGGAGGGTTCACTCAGATTAAGTGCAACACTGATCTCTTCATCGGTGGGGTTCCTGATTATGATACCGTGAAAAAGAACTCGGGAGTGCTTAAGCCTTTCACTGGGAGCATCCAGAAGGTAAGTGAATATAATTGGACACTGTGCTAAGTCAGTTGGATGAGAAGTCCATTCTTCTTAATAGGAGCTAAATATTACACGTGTTAGTGGGCGCAGGGAATAAAATATAAGCTGATTTCCATTGTTGTTGTGATACATACCAAGTATCCTAACGATCATCATATACTAGGCCCAGAAGCATAACACATAGTGCATCTGAAATCTGACCATAAAATGGCCTTCAGTTTAGCACCCCCTCCACTATATGTCCTGCTAAGGGGAAACACTTCATAATATGCAGCAACATATTCTTAACCTCCCAGTGTGCCATTGATTGGTGTTTAACGGCCTGTATGAGTAGGCCACGAGTCACTGCAGGTCAGAATATTCTTATCTAGAACATACAGTGACCCTGGGGGGTGAATAAAGGTGATAACAGCTACAAAATACAATATTACCTTTATTCTATATTGAATATTTTCATAAAAGAGCCTTGTTTCTCTTTGTGTTCTCTCAAAGTCTTGTTTCTCTTTGTATTTTGTGCGCAGCTCGTACTTAATGACCGGATCATTAGCCTGATACAGGGCTTGAGTTCTGGAGTCAATCTGGAAAATGCAAACCATCCGTGCGCTAACATACCCTGTGCAAATGGAGGGAGCTGTAGGCCCCAGCATGATAGTTATGAATGCGATTGCCCTTTAGGCTTTGATGGAAAGAACTGTCAAAAAGGTAAGTCACCAAGGGAATTCATGTTTATTCTAAAACAAATGTACTACAGAGATTTATTTGTATTTTCTTATATTCTAAATTATATAATTTTATGGATGTTTGTGTTTTTATATCTGACTGTATTGCTTGCCTAAAGCTGGCCAGACACAGACCCATAAGAGTTTCCAGCAGAGTCAGTGGCTTATTGATTAGTGCATGGGGCAAAACAACAACCTGCCCATTCACTGTCCCAAAATAGGCCAGAAATCTATTGGGCAAGTTTGGAATTTCTTCAAGCAAGAACCTCATTTACTCGCTGATGTGGGCTTCTACCAAGAAGTCCCTATAGACTTCTATTCTAGAGGCCAGATGTTTAGATCAAGGCCAAATTGGTAAAATTCCACTTTTCGTTGACCTTGCCAAAAAGAGGATCTCTTGGTGTATGGCCAGCTTAAAGGAGAAGGAAAGGCATTTTGGCATTTTACTGCCAATAGATTAGCCACATTAGTGCCACCTAGAACAATATTTTTATTCTGCAGAAAGCTTTCCTAGAAGCTCCCTCTGTTTGTTTAAGATAGCAGCTGCCATTTTAGGTTGGTCTCAGTAGCTTCCATGTTGCAGCTCTAGCTGCTGGTAGCTCAAATTACACAGAGAGAGAAAGAAGGGGGAGGGGAGAGAGGAGAGAGCTGCACAGACTTTTGCCCTTGCCCTGAAGGACTTTTCTGAGAGAAGGAAGTCTGACACAGAAGAACATGTTTACAAAAAAGAAGAAAATAAATCCTTTGTTTCTTTTGATAGAGGACTCAGTGTAGCATTACTGTGGCTGTATTTACATAGACCTTTCTGATAAAGCTTACTTAGTTCTTACCTTTCCTTCTCCTGTAAGGCATTCCCTGTAGCTACAGAAGCCCTAGTGGCTTAGGACAGGCTTATTTTGTGTCAGAAATGGTTGTGTTGTATAACAGAGACATGGTTAATTCTCAGTTTGACAAGACACGATTTCATATGCTGAATGCTAATGTTCTGTCTTTTTTGCTGGCATGTGGCAGAGTGTGGAAATTACTGCATTAATAGTAAGTATTGTGATATGTCACCCCGGCTACTAGGGAAACTCTGGAAACCTTTAGTAGATTTGGGTAGAAGCCCAGAGCTGTCTTTAAAGGGATGAAGAGTGGAGACTGCCCTCTGCTGTGATAAAGCCATGGGGAGCATGAGCTGCAGATAGGAAGTGTAGGTATAGCAGGTACAGGAGAGCAAAATGGAGACCACGGGCCAAGATGAGATATCTTTGGTGCCCAACCTGTGGCCTTTTAGCCATTTCTGAAGTACATCTCCCAGCATGCACAGGCAGCAGAACTGCTAAATAGTTTGCCTCCAGCCCAGCACAGCTAAATTAACCTTTACAAACCATCATGTACAAGGAAATTGGATATTATTACCAACAGTGATCTGGTATTCTCACATAATGATTCCGTGCAGGCCTCCACACTGCAATTCTGTTTCTTGTGATCTGAAGAACCTAGAGATTTATACCCTATGTAGTACAGGGGCTTCTAAGTAGGGAACAAGGTTACTGGGTCCTACAGCAATATTATTTTTAGGGTCCCCTCTGACATTAGGGAAAATAACCAGTTTTGGATACATACTGATATTGTGTCTTTATTAGGAGCCAGCACTGGGCCTTCTACACTCTTGGAACCCCAGGAAGCACCTATGGTCAATTATATGTGAATGTTTATGGAGCCAATACAATTTCTCTTTAGATGGAGCAGGAACATTTTAATGGAGCTCTCTTGCATTTTTTTTTCAGTCATTACAGAAGCAATTGAAATCCCACAGTTTATTGGTCGCAGTTATCTCATATACGACAACCGAGATATTCTCAAAAGGTAACAGTATATACTTACTAATCTAATAACATTCCATGTCAACATAAACATTGTATAGTATCGAAAAAGTTTTATCATTATATGTATAACAAGATACAAACCCAATGGCCTTACGTGTTTCGTGCCCTAATGGTACTACGTCATAGACATGGATTGTAAGCTTCATTGGGGCAGCAACTGAGCTAAACCATTGATGATCCTGATACAGAGTTGCATACCAGTTTGGTTCTATATAAATAAAGGATAATAAAAGGCAGTCTCAATAGACCCAATGCAAAAAAAAAAAAAACTCAATTCACACCTTTTAAAAAATGAAAATCAGCAGGTTGGTTCCATTAGGTTTATAAGACCTCTTGGTGGTACCAAAGCTGTGACAGGCTTTATTCATTACTTATCATTTTTTTTTCCAGAGTTTCAGGCTCCCGATCCAACCTATTTATGAGATTTAAGACGACAGTGAAAGATGGTTTGTTGATGTGGAGGGGGGACAGCCCGATTAAGGCCAACACTGATTTCATTTCCCTGGGGATCCAGCAGGGAAACATTGTTTTCAGGTAATAATGCTTATATGTGAGATTGCTAAATGTTACTCCTAGGGGCTGATTTACTAATCCACGAATCCGAAAACTTCGGATTGGAAAATGAACATTTTGCGACTTTTTCGTATTTTTTTGCGTTTTTTTTCGTCGCCGTTACGACTTTTTCGTAAATTGTCGCGACTTTTTCATAGCCAATACAAATTTCGTGAATTGTCGCGACTTTTTCATAGCCATTATGACTTTCGTGAATTGTCGCGACTTTTTCATAGCCATTATGACTTGCGTGAATTGTTGCGACTTTTGCATAGCCATTACGACTTTCGCGAATTGTCGCGACTTTTTCGTATTGAGCACTTGAAAAATTCGCGACAATTCGGGGAAAAGTCGCAAAATACCGATCATTACGAAAAAAACGCATTTGGACGCTTTTCAGACGTTCGTGGATTAGTAAATGTGCCCCCTAGTCTTACTTCCAGTAATATATACATATTTATATATAATAGTCTGTATGATAAATTATTATAAATGGTACTTGGTGATGTAATTTCTGTCACATGACTCACTGAAACTTCTGTGAAATAATGTACCCCCTGGCCATTAGTCACCATGACTTGTAGAAAAGCTCTTTCCTTCAGCTTTGTGCCTTTATATGGCCATGGAACTCCTTGGTGACTTTAAATATCCTTATCATTTACAACCCAAGTCATGCCTATTTCAGTATGTGCCAACATACTGGATCCCTAGGTATCTCATTGGCTACAGCAGCTGACCACATCAGTCTCATTTCCCAATTCCCCAGCATATTGGGTATTTGGTCTGAAAAGGATATTGCTAAAGAATAACAAATACTGTGGTTCAAAAAAATAAAAAATGGTTGAAGTTAGGTGCAAAGTTAGTGGTCAGGATGTAATTTTCTATTATAAATACATTAAAGACATAGAAAAGCTAAGTGTATTTTTTCCTGTTCTTTCTCACGGATGCAGCTATAACCTTGGCAGTGGCATGGCCTCTATTGTGGTCAATGGCTCTTTCAATGATGGACGATGGCACAGAGTAAAGGCTGTACGGTAAGGGAACATTTTGCTCATGGAGTTGTCTTGTAAGCTGTAGATCATGCAATGGTTCTTTCTATTTTTTACAATTCATGAATGCTTTAGAGCAGTGGGTTTCATGCATTTTCCCCCCCTTTGCTTACAGCATTGCACTCCAAAAGGTTACACATATATCTAAACATTGACTTATCAGTCATTCTACCTACTCCAGTCTCATTCGAAAGCATTATCTTGGATAATAAATATATACTGGTATATATATATTTTTTGAAAAGCCTTTTAACAATGTACATGTTTAATTTTAGGGATGGTCAGACTGGAAAGGTTACAGTGGATGACTATGGTGCTATAACTGGGAAATCACCAGGTCTTATGCGTCAACTGAACATTAATGGAGCCCTCTATGTTGGTAAGTGCCAGTCAAGTTCCAGGGACAGTTTGAATTATACACAATCAGTTTTCTGCTATAGTGAAAACACCTCTTTGAATTGGCCAGTGGCCCTGGGCTATCAGTATCCATTCATATAAATATGTAAAGGGAAGAGGCTTAATAATGGTGATTGGCCACTAAAGACTCTAGTTAGGCATCTATTTTGTGGGATCATATGGATACACCATCCAAAGAGACACAGTCCATACACTGAGCTTTGAAAGTTCTATTAATGTAGAGAGGGACATGGTGAAGTGATGATGAAGTGGAGCCAAACATACCTTCTTGGGAAAAAAGAATAGCTTGGCACCATTTTGTATCTATTATCATTTATAACAGAATTATCCTAGTTGATTATCAAGAATGTATGTATGTATATCTTTATTTATAAAGCGCTACTTATGTACGCAGCGCTGTACAGTAGAGAACAAAGGACACAGGGCATATAAGGTAAAATACAATAAGTGCAATAGAAAAATTCACAGGGATTGTCAAACCTGTAGCCAATGCAACAGTTAGAATGTTTGATGCATGAAAGTGCCAACAGGGGGCGTTCTAACTTCTTCATTGAGGGATAGCTGGGTTTGAAAGTTCAACAAGTAAGATAGAAAACAAAGGAAAGCAGCATTTCTTTGAGCTAAAGAGCGAGCCACACTTTACAGAGAGTGGAGATTGCCCTGACCCGTAGGTGGCTATCACAGGAGACATTTTAGATGTAGAATAAGGAAGGCACTTGATGGCTAGGACACTTTACATGGAAAGGCTGTTCTACTGGTCACTTAAATTCATATTAAGGGTTACCAGCTTGCTCATTGGTTACCATGGTCCGGCTGGGTCTACTGACAGCAGATACATTTGGATAAAAAGGAAATACAGGTATGGGATCCCTTACCCGGAAACCCGTTATCCAGAAAGCTCCAAATTATGGAAAGCCTGTCTCCCATAGACTCCATTATAAGCAAATAATTCTAATTTTTAAAAATGATTTCCTTTTTCTCTGTAGAAATAAAACAGTACCTGTACTTGATTCCAACTAAGATATAAATAATCCTTATTGGATGTAAAACAATCCTATTGGGTTTGACTAAGGTTTTATTGATTTTTTTAGTAGACCTTAGGTATGGAGATCCAAATTATGGAAAGACCCCTTATCCGGAATACCCTTGGTCCCGAGCATTCTGGATAACGGGTCCTATACCTGTATACAAAAAGACTGATGTGGCAGTAGAATATATAAGGGAGATCATGGTAAGGAGAAAGGAGAGGAGAAAGCAAGTCTAAGTACAACCCAAACAAATGACAACTATACTAAGCCACAATGAGAGCTGATTGAGCAGGGTACAAACACCCCTGATTATGGCACGGTGGTTATCTATTTCTGATGGGGTATTTGCGGGCAGTGAATTAATCTCATGAGCTCCTGTAATACCCAACCTCCTGCATTTTTGTCTCCTAGGTGGCATGAAGGAAATAGCTCTGCATACAAACCGTCAGTATTTGAGGGGCCTGATAGGCTGCATCTCCCACTTCACACTCTCTACAGACTTCCATATTTCACTGGTTGCAGATGCAAATGATGGGAAAAATATAAACACCTGTGGAACAAAATGAAAACAATCCAAATTGGGTAAATTTCCCTTTTCCTTCCACTCCTGGAACAGTGGAAGACTTTGCACTCTGAGGATGCTTGGCAGCCTGAAGGTCATTCCTGAAGAACCCAAGACAGGAACCAAAAACCAAGATTTTACCCTTTATTCACTTTTATAAACCAAGTGTAATATTTTCTAGGATTTTTAAAGTGAAGATCTTTTAGAATTACAGGACTAAAGTGAGAGAAACGTGTGCCTTTCTCCTACCGCAAATGTTCCATTGAGTTGTTCCTCCCATCTAGGTGTCTTCTGCCTTCAATGAGTCCCACGTGATTCTTGTGGAATTGGGCAAAGCTTGTTTACCAAGTGCATACGGACAGAAGGGAAAGTGACTAGAGATAGGTGGTTCATGCCTTTGGCACAACGCACCTGTAGCTATGAAGAATCCAAAACCTGTGACTTATTATTAGAGACATAATGGTCTAGTAGGTAACTTTTTCCAGTCCATCTAGAAACGATGCCAGTTTACTATTTTACTGGATGGATGTTTTTACGTGACATCATTTCAAAAGGGGAGACTCGATTTCTTTTCTATTGCATTAATGCATCCAAACAGAACCAAAGAAAACCAATGGAAAATTCCAGAATGTCTACCAGCAGCCAAGAACCGATGTTTGGGGACCCAGCATGTCCAACAGGAATCACAAAAACACTGAGCGGTATTCACTGTGGTTTATTTGTAGCAGGGGTCGGTTGTTGTTGCAGGTAATGAAGTTATTTTAGAGAACATTCATTCTGATAAGTTTTTTTCCCCCTTTTGCTAATTTATTTTATTTATACTTGGCCTCAAGGGCTGAGAATGTTCAGGTCAGTGTTAATCATGCACATTAAAGTTTCTCACTTTTTGCTTTTTAAAGTAAATACTTATTTCTTTGCTTTATTCTAAACTGTTGACGTTCTTTTGGCTTCTTTGATATTTTCTGTTGTTCAAACGTTCTGTAAAGAAGAGAGACGGTTCCAACCAGTCCAGCTTTTGTTTTATTGGAATGACACTCTGGATGGGTTCTCCGAAGCAAATGGAAGCATTGTACTTCATTTGTTGTGTTCAACAGAACACCGGGAATTTTCTGAAACTTTCCCAGTTTAGATATTACAAATTAATGGTGCTTGGCCAAAAATATTGACCTCTGAATGAACACCTAGCAGTTCTGAATGACAAGAGAAGAGGGCTGAGATGCTCAAAAGCGGAAGCTAATTCCAAAATGTGGTTGGGTATCTATAGGCAAATACAATCATATGAAATCAAACAGACTGATATCTGGTCATCGAATGGGCTTGAAACCTCTCATTCAAGCAGATTCTGTTCAGTTGTGTTGGTTATTCCATTTGGCCATTGATTCCGTCCTTCTGTATATCAAGTGGTTCTCCCACTTGATCTGGTGAACTTGGTCAGACCTGAGGATGTGGACCCAGGTTAAGGGGATTGATAGGAATATTTACATTGCCCTTGCAGAACAAACTACACTATAACAGGTAGGTGTGTCTCTGGGCTGCATAACTGCTACACTAATGGCACTAACTGCTGATTTATGGAGTACTAATGGGTTACTGAATGGGTTTCTGGATAACAGATCCTACCTTGTGCTTAACACTTACATGCAAGTCGCCTGAGACTTTATTTAGTGTTGGTAACACATAACCAGCTGGAAGAAAATCTAAATCTAGCCTGAGAGGGTTTACCAACAATTTTGCTATAATAACCAACATTTTGTCCAATGTCTCTAATATAATACAGGCACGGGATGCCATGTTAGTGATGGGATTCTACTAAAGGAACAAGGCGGGGGGGGGGGGCAGTGTCGGTGACATGGAATATTCTCACATCTGGGGTGATCATTAAGCAGAAAATATGGCTCCTTAATCATAGAAGCTGAAGCTACAGGGCTGATTATTCCGTTCTAATGCAGAATGCACTGGTTTCTGAGCTGCCATGTAATGTGAATGAATTACTAATCCACATTGTATTGTGTGGGCCCCTAAGCTCAGTGCAGGGAATCAGCAGAAAAGAAGATGGGGGGCTACAGGGGCATCTTTGGGGGCACAGACCTTCCCTGCTAAAGGGCTGGGGTTGCCTTGGGCTGGTACAGAAGCACAAAACATAATGTACAACATTTCCGCCCTACTTCTTTAGTTAGGCTTTAGTTCTTCTTTAAGAACTGTATTTGTCTAAGCTAAAACATGGCTTCCAAAATCATAATTCACATATTAAATCACATGGTCAGGGGTGGGCCAAGCCAACCGGGCGCCCTAGGCAACCCGGTCAGCCACCTCGCCCCCATCCTTCTCATCCATCCTAATAATAGTGGCAAAACTTGATATTACTGGGCCCCACAGCAAATTCAATTTTTTGAATTTTGAATTGAAATATTAGTAAGTTGATCTATTCTACCAAGATATATTGATATTGCTAATTAATTAGGTCTCAACTGGGCCCCCTACAGTCCTGGTCCCCCTACAACTGCAGGTTCTACTCCCTTTATAGTTACGCCCCTGCTAATAACCACCCCAAGCCCAAATACACGTTCTATCCAGTTTATCAACCATTCTGACCATTTAACCCAACAGTAACTCCACACATTCTATTCCAAAGATCCACAATATCCTATCTTACACTTCATACCCATTCTATGCAAGCTACCATTTCACTCTCTTCATTGCATCAGGACATAAAAAGTATTTTCAAAACAAAATACACCAACCGCAATGATTATGTACAGGATAGCCCACACTGTTAGGAAATTTTCATATAAATAAACTAGTAGTAGTTTATATAAATTAGTAGTATGGGCTATTGGGCAATCCTAAATAGAAAACTGCCATTTTAAGAATTAAGGGCCGCCCCCTGGGATCATAGGAGTCACAGTGCACACAAACAAGCCAAGGCACACATACATGCTAGGCCCCATCAGCCAATGAATGGGCAGAGTTCTGTCT
Organism: Xenopus tropicalis; assembly: GCF_000004195.4. Lineage (NCBI taxonomy): Eukaryota > Metazoa > Chordata > Amphibia > Anura > Pipidae > Xenopus > Xenopus tropicalis. Next base: position 197,277,035 of record NC_030677.2, on the reverse strand, counting down.
TTTACTCCCACTACTTCCTGTTACAGTTAGAGCTGCATTACTTCCTGTCAGCTGATCTCTGAGGGAACACACAGCTCATCACTAAATGGCGGCTCAAGGGAAAGGGTGTAAAAGCGCAATATTTACCGATATATATATTGCAGTTTGGCGAGATTCTTTAATAGGCCACTTAATACGATATAAACTACCTGTTAGTTAAGTATTCATTCTAGGGGTATAGTTTACCCTTTAAAATGGCTTCTAGCCAGTGGATAAGACATGCAGCAGCATCCCCAGGTTCCCTTCTAGGACAAAAGGTGCAGGGGATCCGGCAGGAACTGTTATTTTACAAGTATCAGTAACCATTTCATAAACAAGTTACTGGCGGAATTGTCTATGTATCCAAATCCTCAGTGAAACCAGAACTAAAATAAGAAGGAATTGCTCTTTATAACGCTCCTCTGTTAGACTGTAAATACTGCTCCAAGATAGTTTTATAAAACAGACCTAGAGCATTTGTAAATGTACATATACATATATTTTTTAATAGATAATTATGGGCTCAACCAAAAACATTGAATTTAGATGTACTACTTGTTTGCACAGATCCAGTACTTGTTTTTGTACTACTAATATACTGTATGTGTGTGCGGCTTTGTGTTTGGGAATATCATTGTAACCGGTTAGTTTTGTAAATTAAGTTGTATATTCATCTTGTTTCAGAATAAATGGTTTGTGTTATTGTGCTCCCTGGTTGTGCCCCTTAATTACAGAATTCTGAAGGAATGATGTCAGATTTGCAAAGTGAAAGGTGGGGACACCTGGTGGGTCCCTGTGGGACTGCTACAAAAATCAGGTGGGTAAAGCACATCAAAAACATTTTTATTTAGGCCATGCCTACTTTCTGACCACTCCCCATTGACCACACCCACTCAAGGTCACAGCCACAAAGATCCATCTCTTGTGCAGAAAATAAATACAGGTATAGGACCCGTTATCCAGAATGCTCAGGACCAAGGGTATTCCGGATAAGGGATCTTTCCGTAATTTGGATCTCCATACCTTAAGTCTACTAAAAAATTAATAAAACAATTAAACCCAATAGGATTGTTTTGCATCCAATTAGGATTATTTATATCTTAGTTGGGATCAAGTACAGGTACTGTTTTATTATTACAGAGAAAAGGGAATCATTTAACCATTAAATAAACCCAATAGGGCTGTTCTGCCCCCAATAAGGGGTAATTATATGTTAGTTGGGATCAAGTACAGGTACTGTTTTATTATTACAGAGAAAAGGGAATCATTTAACCATTAAATAAACCCATTAGGGCTGTTCTGCCCCCAATAAGGGGTAATTATATCTTAGTTGGGATCAAGTACAGGTACTGTTTTATTATTACAGAGAAAAGGGAATCATTTAACCATTAAATAAACCCAACAGGACTGTTCTGCCCCCAATAAGGGGTAATTATATCTTAGTTGGGATCAAGTACAGGTACTGTTTTATTATTACAGAGAAAAGGGAATCATTTAACCATTAAATAAACCCATTAGGGCTGTTCTGCCCCCAATAAGGGGTAATTATATCTTAGTTGGGATCAAGTACAGGTACTGTTTTATTATTACAGAGAAAAGGGAATCATTTAACCATTAAATAAACCCAATAGGGCTGTTCTGCCCCCAATAAGGGGTAATTATATCTTAGTTGGGATCAAATACAGGTACTGTTTTATTATTACAGAGAAAAGGGAATCATTTAACCATTAAATAAACCCAACAGGACTGTTCTGCCCCCAATAAGGGGTAATTATATCTTAGTTGGGATCAAGTACAGGTACTGTTTTATTATTACAGAGAAAAGGGAATCATTTAACCATTAAATAAACCCAATAGGGCTGTTCTGCCCCCAATAAGGGGTAATTATATCTTAGTTGGGATCAAGTACAGGTACTGTTTTATTACTACAGAAAAAAAGGAAATCAGTTTTAAAATTCTATATTATTTGATTAAAATGGAGTCTATGGGAAACGGGCTTTCCGTAATTTGGAGCTTTCTGGATAATGGGTTTCTGGATAAGGGATCCCATACCTGTATGTTAGCATGTCCTACTTTGTGGGTGCTGTACCACTGCGGTTGGTGGGCTCAATCCAAAAGCACCTCCTTTTCAACAAAACTGTAGGGCCTGTGAGCAAACCAACAAAAAAAAAAGAACCAAGACATTCCCTGGGTCCTGAGGTCCGGACTGATGGGATCCTTAGGGTCCCTGTTCATCAAAAAGCTTAAATGGAGCACAAACTCGCTCAACTGTAAAACTGGAATTTTAATTGGCCCTTAAATGCACAGTAAATGTAAATATAAAGACTCAGCTTATTAGAAAGGAACATGATGAGGTTAAAAAAAACATAGTTTTGTTCTGAGAGAAAAGTGCTTGGATTCAGCAGGTTTGGTCAGGTCAGAAGCACTTCCATCAGCCTTCAAATACCCTTTTAGGAACTGCTGCAACCTGATGGGTCAAGAAAGTAACTTTTGTACAGAGTTATTTATCTTGTATAGGGAGTGACTAGAACAAAAGGAATCTGCAGAAACCAGGATGCTCTGGGTATATTATACATACTGTGTCCCACCAACATAGGAGGGGGTTAGGGGTTAGGTGCTACATTTGTGATCTTCATGGTCCCCCTTTTTTGGGTATAAGCTTTCTTTGTGCCAGACCATACCTCCATCAATCATGCCATATCTGGTCATCAAACAGGATCCCTGCCTCGTACCAGTTCTCTGACTGGAATGGCCACAGTTTGCAGTCAATGGCTTAAATGTACTGTATGTATTAACTGAGCTTGGAAATCCACATGTACCCAACAGCACTGGCAACTATTCCTTTACATGCAACCTAGCAACTACCAGGCTTCCTTTCCAGATCCAAGTCTGATCTTTGTTGGGTTTCTCTAATGCAGCAAGGCTCTAAGTGTAGGGCTCTAACTATAAACACATGGTCCTCTTGTAACATTTTAAGCCTGGGGTCCCTTTTTGTTGTAGAAATAGTCACCTATCTTTTAATTCCACCCATCCCTCTGCTCTGTGCATTCGCCCTTCCATAATGAGATTGTCTTTGCTCTGTCTTTCTTCTGTGGAGATAGAAATATATTTTTCTGCCCATGGAACCCCCTGGTGTCCTTTTCCAGGCAACAACAATGGTATTTCTCTTTGTGGGGAAACCTGGTCTTGTTAAGAAGGGCTTGTCTATACCTTCCATATTGTGACAATAACAACCCAACTGGCCAACAGAAAGTTTCACATCCCCACTGCAATGGATAATAGCTTTCTTGACCACATGTGGACACTGGTCGGTGCTTCAGTCCAACCTCAGGTGACATCTTTTTCTGGCACATTTCAGGAAGACCAATCACACGCAGCACCACTCAGGAGTAAGAAAAATATATTTATTATAACATGATTGCAAAATGGACACATGCATGATTTAGACAAACATTGGTGTTATATATCATTTAAAGAGGGTAACAGTTGTCATGACATTATGTATGCTCTTATATGACCATTAAGGTGGCATTCTAGATGTTGGTATCCTGGACGCAAATGCTACATCATGCACTAATTGTTTCTAATATACTAGTTTACATGGTAATAGTTCATTTTAAATGCCCTCCATATACAATAAGTAGAATGAAAGTTCACTGAAAGCACTGGCCACTAGTGTCCCTTGTATCTGTAGCCCCGCCACTCATGTCCCTTGTATCAGTAGCCCCGGTATTCGTGTCCCTTGTATCTGTAGCCACAGCACCCGTGTCCCATGTATCCACAGCCCCGCCACTCATGTCCCATGTATCCGCAGCCCCGCCACTAGTGTCCCATGTATCCACAGCCCCGCCACTCATGTCCCATGTATCCGCAGCCCCGCCACTAGTGTCCCATGTATCCGCAGCCCCGCCACTCATGTCCCATGTATCCGCAGCCCCGCCACTAGTGTCCCATGTATCCGCAGCCCCGCCACTAGTGTCCCATGTATCCGCAGCCCCGCCACTAGTGTCCCATGTATCCGCAGCCCCGCCACTCGTGCCATAGAGCTTTACAGATAAGGCGCACGTGCTACATATTGCTCTACAGAACAACAAATAGTGAATAGTGGTAATCATCCATTTCTTTGCACATGGTTCATTTTTCTCTCTATATCTGCATTTAGAAGTGGGTGAAGCCATATTCATGCTTGATTTAGTCATTAGCTCTCACTCATAAATGCAAATATGCTAACGTGTAGGTGCACAATAAGATATTTGTTCTTGTAAATGGCCATCTATAGGTGTCTCGGGTAGAGCTGACCTGGGCTCATATCAAGTACGGAGCATCGCTAGCTGCAACAGCCCGAGAGGTTCTGCATATACGGGCCGGGGTCCAATCAAAACCTTCAACATAGGCACTGGCCATCAATAAGCAAGACATATCTTACCTATACTGGTAGAACTATATGGATATTATTTCCGTATAGTATTAATTTGCCAGTGCTATTATCCTTGCAGTGCTCAATGTGTCCTTCTCAAATGCCTTATTCAAAACACCTGCCTTGGTATCAGGAAGAGCCAGCAGAGCAGTGGTTCCCAAACTGTGGAGTTAGCTTCCATAGAGGGGGGTTCGGCAGGGCCGGAACTAGGGGTAGGCAAAAGAGGCAGCTGCCTAGGGCGCAATGATTGGGGGCCTCTCCTACCCCTAGTTCGCTCTCTTTAGTCATTGCCCCCGCTGCTTGTCATTAAGAGGTGGGGCAATGATTCATCACATTGCACCCTCCGTGACTGCGCATGAAGGGGCGAGGAGGCCGACTGGGTTGCTTGGGGCGCCCCTGGGGTTCGAAGATGTGGCAAATGGAGCTTAGAGTGAAGGGCAGTTAGGTTGATAATTGGGGAGAATGGTCATTTGATCGTCTTCCTACATCTGAACGCTCAGCTTGAAGGTCAGTTAGGGTGAGATTTGTGTGTTTGAAAAAGAAGGGGGGGGGGGGGGAATTGTATTTGCTTTCCGAGACATTCTTGGAACTATGGCTAAATTAGTTATAAACAAACATTTTTCTATCTGCACCCATTTCATGAGCTAAGAGAGGCCATAACTAAAGTTTGGACCCCCGAGAGGGACCGTGGCCAAAAGTTGAATATTCAAGGAAGCTTGAACTAACAACCACTTCCCTAGGGGGGCAAAGCTACCACAGAGCCCTGGCACCACTGCAACAGTAAGTAGCATGCTAACTGCCACACACCTGCACAGGGTCCCAGCTTCTCAGACTGTGGTGGTGACCCCATTACAAAGATGGCAGCTTTAGTTGCTGCTGAGAAGGGTCTCACAACCAACCTCAGCCGTGTAGTGGACAGTAAAGGGTTAGTGTTAATAATGGGAAATCCACAGTCAGGGCTCCATCTGTAAGTCTTCCTACACAAAAAATCAAATTATAGCAATATCGCTATGTATAGGATTTTATACCACAGACAATATAAGGATGGTGAACTGTGGCCCTCTGTCTCCTAAGGGCCACCGAGCTAGAATGTCTAAACCCAGCATGCATCCAAATGGCAACATCTACACTCCAATACAATCACATGGTTTACATCTGCGACTAATAGGAACAAGCCAGTGTGTTAATGTGCAAAGAAATCTTATTGGCTGTAACATTTTCCCTTCAGTCCTGTGGTGGCAAGAAGACCCTTAAGAGAGGATCAAAAGCTTTCCAGGTGCAACAGCCGTGAAAGGGATTAAAACTATAAAAATATATACATATATTAGACGGACACGTAAAAAATAAAAATTGGCTCAAAATTTAAGAAAAAAAAAAATACAAAAAATTGGCTCAATAGAAAAAAAAATACATTTTATACATTTAGGGAAATACTGGTTTAGCTTATGAGTACTTGTATATTACAAATTGTGTTTTTTACATTCAGTGCACAGTGATTGGCTGTGCGATGCATTCATTTGTATACATATATACAGCATGTACAATGACGTATGTACCAGTGATTCCCAATTGAGTCCCAGTTGGGCACAGACTACAGTTCCTTTCTATTGCCGTAGTACATACAGCACCAGATCACACTGGGAATCACCTACCTATACAGACCAGTCAGGGACCTCACAGGCAGTGTCTTTTGCATTTATAACACATTTTCCCATTCAATGCTTGAATGCCACTAAACAGAAATCCATTCACTTTGTATCTAGGGATAAAAATCTACAAACACCAAGGAGAAGCACAAACTGATTTTCAATTTGGGCACTGAAATGGATGCCAGTCATTACCAGGTCTAGTTACCCATAGCAACCCCAACAGCTGACCAGTAAATTATCCCTGCTTATTTATTTTCTGTTGGGTATTAGACCTGTACCAAACTTTGCACCTTTTATTGCTTCCCATCATGTGGCTATACGTTGGCTGACCAATCAAGGTATTCAACTGAAGGGCCTGCAGAATGAACCAATAAGGTTCAACCAGGGTCGGACTGGGCCGCCGGGAAAAATCCCGGTGGGCCCCAGCGGGCCCAGTCCGACCTTTGCCGGCGCTCCCCCTACTGACTGTTCCTCCCCTGACGCGTTCAATTTATACGCGCTCTGGGAGGACGTCAGGCGGGGGCCCTTTGGGGGGGTTAGGGGGGGCCCTTCGGGGGGGTTAGGGGGCGCGGCTGGGGCACCTGCAGGGCCCCGGGGCGGGAGCCCCGGTGGGCCCTGCACCCCCCAGTCCGACCCTGGGTTCAACTGGCCATACACGGGTATGTCTCAACCTTATTGATCCATGTTTGGGCCTACAGCCTGAATGGATGGATCTGAAAGGAAGCCTAGAGGAGCTGTGGCTCTTCTACCTCCCTCATCTACTGAGGCATTGTATGCCCAGCCACAAGGTGCAATGGCAGACGATCGCAGGATGGTATGTCGAAATTTACCCCCAAGGTGACATACATGTTTAGAAAGCCAGGCACTATGGTTGAGATTTGCCAAACTGTCCAATCAAATCTGGCCATGAACAGCCAAGCTTTATAGACATTATCACAGGAGGCATTAGGTGGTACAACAGATACAAGGTGAGTACTGCAGTGGGCCTCCATGGAAGTTTGTATGAAAGAGAACCCTCTATAAAGAAGATGGAGCCATATTTATCTGTTCTGGCTCAGGCACTTTTAAATGGGCAGCACAGGGCCTTGAAAGGGACCAGATACAGATTGAAGGTCCAAGGCTTCTGTGAGAATGAAAAAAATAATGACAGAAAAAAACTGCCTACACTAAGAGGAGCATTTATCAAAAATTGTGGTCAAATGCGCTTGTGATTTTGCTGTGAACTGTGGCAAAGTTGCAATTATGCGATTGTCAATTATATTTCTGCAGTTTAACAGAAAACAATTGGAAAAAATAGAAGAAAGAACCCCAAATTGCTCCTCCCAAAACCATAGGAGTCCGCAGGAAGTAAGCTGAAAATCACAATTTTTGCCAGAATTTTGTGGCATTTTAAGATTGATCAAAATTCCAGCAAATGTCACAATCATGAATACTGTATATACTCAAGTATAAGCCTAGTTTTTCAGCACCCAAAATGTGTTTATACTCAAGTTGGGTGCCATGGGTCCCTCTAGACTAGCACCCTCTCTCCTTTGTGTGCAAATTAGGCCACCCGCAACCAGACCCTCCAGTGTCCTCGCCTAGGCTCCCACTAGCAATACTTATTTCCCCTTACGTGTCCTCCGGGACTGGGTCTGCTGCCAGTTTGCCAATGTGCAGTGAGCGTGGGGTAGTACTCATATTGTTTTTGTTGACCCTCTTCTCCACTTACAGAGCTAGTTTACTGTTTTTCTTTGAAATAAATATTGAAAAACACATACCCCACTGATGCCTCAATTAATGTAATTTTATTGGTATTTATTTTGATTACTAAAACTTAGCAGTAGCTGCTGCATTTCCCACCCTAGGCTTATACTCGAGTCAATATGTTTTTCCAGTTTTCTTAGGTAAAAATAGGTACCTTGGCTTATATTTGGATCGGCTTATACTCGAGTATATACGGTAATTGCATAATTGCAACTAATTGCGATTTTATTCCACAGTTGCAGAATTGTATGCGATCTTTGATAAATATGTGTCCAACCATGAAATGTGGGGACAAATTCATCACCAACTTCAAATCTTTGGAAGAAATTGTCCTTTTCGGAAGCCAAGGAGGAAGCGCTAAACAAATGACATGTTCTTTTTTTTCCTTTACCGCAATAATTAGAAAAACCTGCAATTCATAAAAATTAGTGTTCAGCAAGAGTTAATATAAAAATAAGACTTTTCATTAAAGCATAGTTAGGAAGACTAAATAAACTGGGACTCATTTATGGAAATATCTCGCTCTGTTTGTTACAACGGTAACTAAGGCCAAGTTAAGCAGAGGAGACAATTCTTTGGAATCTTCACTAGCCAAGAAAACCCGTTTGGTTAAACCCAAGTGCATATCATGGTTTGATGAAGGTGGCTAATTGTCTTACATATGACCGACTCCATAGGCCAAAACATACACAAATCCCAAAATACCAGGCAATTTTAGCAGCAATGCCACAAAGAAATCCTGGCCATCCACCTGGCCTCATTCACATAACAGTGGGACCCCTGGTAGTACAGGAACCAACTAGGCCACAAGTAAGAAATCATGATGTGAATACTTATAGAACCTAACAAATACAACACAATGGTATAACATATAATTAGCAGAAGGGTATTTTCTTTGCTGGGGTTCTAATGAGGAGGGGGTCAATGGCATCTACCCTACTTGCCCTTTCTTAAGAGCTGCTAGGTATGTTTTGAGAGCTCATAGCTGCCGTCAGAAGGCCCCTGACACTTCACATTCTAATGAACTGAACCAAATACTAGGTGGTAGCGGCCATTTTGATCAGCACCACATGCAGCCCCACGCATCTCCAAGCAGCAGTATAGGCAATATGATCGAGCCTTTTTCACATAAAGGATAACAGCTCTTACTTTGTTTTGGGGGACACTGGCTCGAAACCTGAGTGTATATCTAGAACCCCTGCCATTTGGCAGGACAGGACCAATGTTGTTTGCCAGAGAGGAAACAGAAATGACACCATGTAAGCATCCAAAGGGCCAAGAGTTTTTTTACAGAACATTATGCCATTATTTCCAAAACTATTTACACTAAATACATTGTTGTCAGGCATCTGTTTTTCTTCTGGTCACAGTATCCCTTTAGGGGTCAGTTGCCATCCATGGGTCTATCTTATACAAACTAGAACTACTGCTGCAAAGAATTATGGTATTTGCAGATGTTGGAAAGACAATCTACAAATCGGCTTTTGGTGCCGCTGATCACTTAGCTTACCAACACATCTAGGGAAAGGCTAACTCTGCCACTGAGTGCAGTATATAGACATCAAAATCTGTCCTACATGGCTAAATAAATTCAAAGGAGAAGACAGATTTAAAGAGGCGCCACAGACCTATGTTTAACATACCCTTCAATGATCTATGTAGATGCGTTTTGTCTTCTGTTATATGAAGAGGAGATCCAGCCTAATGTAGGAAATAAACAACTAGAATCACTTGGGGATGCCTAACAACTTGGCACCTACTTTTCCTTCTTAGTTCAAGGCAAGTGCCAACAGTAACCCTCCTGATGCTCTTGCACTACAACTCCCATCATCAGCCAGAAGCCGAAACAAGCAGTTTAACAACACCTGAAACTGTGTAGTTGGTCACCACTTGTCTTATTCACTGGGGTTACAGTATGCCCATCATGATAGGGTATTTACCTAATGCTTTCCATTTTTTAGTTTAGTTTTATTGTATCACTTTTTGAATGTCACTTTCAGTTCTTTTTCATTGGTTTGAAAAGCAACCATATGAAGGTTTAAATCAGTGATCCCCAACCAGTGGCTCGTATGTAACATGTTGCTCCCCACCCCTTTGGTGTTGCTCCCAGTGGCCTCAAAGAAGGTGCCAATTTTTACATTAGTGGCTTGGAGACAAGTTTTGGAAGCCCAGAGACACAGTTTTACTCCAAGCAGAGCCTCCTGCAGGCCAGCAGTCCACATGGGGCTACCAAATAGCCAATCACAGCCCTGATTTGGCACCCCAAGAAACTTTTCATGCTTGTGAGGCTCACCAACACTTTTTACATCTGCATGTGGCTCACAAGTAAAAAAAGGTTGGGGATCCCTGCTTTAAAACTGTCCAGTGTATGAGAAAACCGAAGATAATCAGATGATATTGCCACATTTTCTATGGCCTAATGCTGCTTTGCTTATAAAATTCAGATGCGACACAAATAAAATAAAAAAACAACCCTATAAACTATTTAAAAAAAAAAAAAAAAGCTCATTGAGCCGACAATATCAGGTGCTGGTCACCTCTACTACATTCTTGTTGTTGTCAAACGTCAACCCCCAGCAGCCCCAACTTGGCTTGGAGACTGCCACCTCTAGTTGCACCTGTCACCTTTCCCTGTTCTATTAGGTGACACTGATCCACTGAATTTGCGCACAATTGCGATAATTGCTTAATAAAACCAAAGTAGTGTTTCTTACAAAGAAAACAGAACCAAATACATTCAATGCCCTGATCACAAACCAGGAAGACCCATTCCATTTTCACAGAAAAAAAAAGTGACTATCCAAAATGAGGAAATACAGACCAAAGCGTAACATAAACTAGAAGCCCACTAGGGCTAATGTCTCATTCTCATTGATGGACCAGTACTGAGCGTGGATGATGTTTAAACCCATCTAAAGAACCACCCACACATCTGTGACCGCTACTGGCAAGCATATGATAGACGTTTAGTGTTCACAGATGCCCTTTAGGGATGGATTTGTGAGAAAAAAGACCCGTTTCCGCGCAGTTAGAAGACCGTCGCTTCCTGCTTATCATTAAAAGAGGCACGTCCTTCAATAGTGACCTGAATGACAATCGTGTCTTTAGATTCCACATTCACTCTTCTTGCTTGTTCTGGAAAAGGGATGATAAGGACCATCCTACATGGGTGGGTTTTAGGTTGTCTTTATCATCCACAGGAGGAATGAGGAAATGTCTGGAGGTAATGGAACAAGGGCTTCCAAAGGAAGCATTTTCACTATTACTACCCAAAGAGGTTGGGGAGTCAGCGGAACCAACAGCCCAAGTGCTTGGATTTTCCTGAGGCCTATAACCGGCAGCAAAACCCTCTTCTGCAAGAGGCTGCTGCTCCATATTCACAGTGTTAATTGCTAGCTGCATCTGTGGCTTGTAGCCCGCGCTATCTATACAGTTCCCGTCGGGTTCTTCTTCAGAATTTGCCTGTGGCTGGTACATAGATTGGATATCAATGTATACAACTTGGGAGGAGGATGCAGATTCATCTGAAGCTAGGTTCCCTGTGTCCTCATTGGTAGAGGGTGGGCAATAAGACACAACAACATGATTTTCATCTTCTGTGTCAAAGTCCTCCTCTGGAGTCTGACCATTTGGATCCTCAGTCACTGGAGAGTGCAGTTCTGTATCCAGAATCTTTGGGACTGTTGAGAAGGTTTCCACCACTTCCACATTATTGGGTGTGCAGGGGTTCATTTCCATCGTTTTTATACCTTGGTTGGCCTGAAAATGGACATGTTACAATTACATTACCATGGCTCATGTAAAGTGCAATTCTAATCTCCCAGAAAATGTTTTTGAACTGAAAAACTAGTCAATTGGTCAAAGGTCCAACAAGCCACATATTGTTCATTCTGGTCACACAAAAGTAAGCCTACCTGTTGGATATATGTATGACTTCAACAAGGTCACATGTTGGATACTGTGCAATATTGCCCTGCATATTATGCCAGCTTGGATGATGACTCCAAACATGTACGGATGGGAGTCAATGGGGTTTTGTGGTTTGACAAATCAGGTCATGGGTGCTATAGCTCAATGTGCAACACTGTTGGATTACAGTTACTACGCCCACACTGCTATTTATCCTGTATAACAGGAAATAATGCTGAATGCATGGCTAACTTCAGTGAAAAGGCAACATATGAAGTAAGGGGCATACCGCTGTAACTAAGGACACATTTTTTCATCCTTAACGGTCAAGATCCCATTAAAAGAGCCATCTCTGCTCTGCTATGAAACCAGCCGTACACCAAGAACAATGGTTTTGAAGTATCTAGAAACTGTTGCACCAATCCCCTGCTGCCATGTAGAACAGTAATAAGTAGCTTAGCTAGAAAGATTACCTCATTGACATTCTTCTGGAACTGCAGAGCCTTACTGTTCTCTGGATTGGGAATATCTGGATAAAATGTTTCCTTGATCCTACAGGTAACAAAAACACAGGTTATCAAAAGAACTCCACTAAAAGAACTATTAATTAATTCATCAATTAATTAAATGGATAAAAATTAAATTATATAGGGCATAATGTACGCTTAATTTTAAAACAAATCTTACTTTGGAAGCCGGAGTGCCCCTTCCATGTGTAGAGGCACAGGCCCCAACTAATAAAGGCTTTTACAATACATGGGATTAATGAGTTAATTTAGCTTAGAAATATTTATCACTGCCTATGTTCAGAGTTTCACAGGCTTCAGCTTTCATTCGGCTCATCTGATTAAAGAAGTTACTTCCTATTTCCTTCTCTTTGAGCCGAGGGAAAAAAACAATACAGAAATGGTATCACTCCCCAGCATGGCCTTGTTAATGTTATAGGCATCGCTGCGGTGATGAATTAAGACATGGATTTTCTGTTAACATCAGATAATGTGAAAATTCAGAAACACTTCTTAAAAATGCCTGTTGCAGGGCAGCACCCATCATACACTTACCATTCCCTCTTCTGGTAACATATAGTGCTTGCCACTATACCAAGAACAACGGCCACCACGATTGGGATGAGGATGGCAAGGATGAGACCAAGAGCTAAGGGGGGAAAAAGGGTATTAAATATTACCTTTAATGGCTCTTTGTAGCTAAACATGAATATAAATTGGTACGTTCCAAATGGTTTGTACTTGTACTTTAAACTGGGCCAAATAAAAGCTTAGCCTTGCATAATGTGTATGCGTCAGTATTCGTTATAATGAAAACATGTGCTCTGAGTTGTATTGTGACTGCACACAACTGGCTGTATCTATTCACTAGTTCTTCCTTGTAGCAGAAAGCATTTATTTTCTATTTCCACAAATAAAGTTAATTGTGTCCCGGGCATTTGGGGCTCATTTTCTGTTTATTTTTCACAAGCGGATGGCATTACTGTCCCTAAGAGCGAATAATGTTACATGTAATAAGGGAATTTCCCTTTAAGAGCTGGCAGAGATAACAGACTGAGGCTGCCTCTCTCAGTGGAAGGAAGCATAATTGCTGTTGGGTGAAGTTAAGCCGCAAATTTACCGGCACACTGGGACAAAATGCCCGTGCCAACCTGGCACCACTCTGATTCTTTTGTATGACCTCATTTTTATAATTTGCAGTTGCAGAATAAATCCAATGCAAGACCCACTCATCACTCAACCCCGTCACCACCAAACCCACCACCCCACTTGCCTCACCCATAGGGGTGTAACTACAGAGGGAGCAGACCCTGTGGATGCTAGGGGCTAGGAATATAGTAGGCCTAGTAAGGCCCTATTTAAAGGGCAGTTTAAATATCTTGGTAGAATGGATCAACATATCAAAGTTTTGGGGCCAAATTGAATTTGCTGTGGGGCCCAGTAACATCTAGTAACGCTGCTTCCTACCCCACACCACTTGACATTCTTCTCCTTCGGCACATCCCTCCCCAGCCCCTCTGTGCTTTAGCTTTTCATCCTGCTAATGAAAAAATTAATTTCCCCCACTGTGTGTGCAAGTTACAGAAGGGCAGAAGGAGTAGGCAAGCTAGCAGAAGAGGTACATGCTGAAGGCCTATGTATTGGCTCACTACATAAAATGCTGCACAGTACTGTTCTAGAACATCTTCTGAACAGGTGACTGGTGACCCCATTGGTTCCCCTACAAATGATGCACTAGACACACATGTCATGGAGATTAAATATGTTCCAAAATCTACTGCAAATTTCCTTACCATTGTCATTAGTCACTACATTGGAAGATTTAATGGGTCCATTTCCAGCACCGGTGTAGGCCAGCAGCCCCAAGCGATAGCTTGTTCCACTCTGCAGGTCTTTTATCTTCAGCATGCTGATCTCTGGGTTAGTGATGTTGATCTTTTTATTTTTGGGATCTGCGTGATCAGCTTTAAGGGAAAAAGGAAGAAAAACTGTAAATAATATGTAACACCCCAGAAACCTAACAGGGATATCCAGTCACCCCACAACCTCCCTCTTTGATTAGAATATCACACTAACCCTGCTATATTATGAAAAGAAGCAGTTTATACACAATTATGGTTTAGCTCTATAATGTATTACACGGCAAGATATTGGGGTTACCAGGTCATTTGTAAAAATCAGGGGCACTTTTAATAAATGTGGTTATTTGCAGACTAATTGCTTTTAAATTAAATGCAATCAGCCCATCTAGGTGGGTTTTCTGTTAAGTGGCCAAGATGTTTCATGTGAGCGCCATGCCCCTAATCTCATAGTTAGCGACAGTGATCTCATGTATAAAAGCGAAGCTAATGATAGAGGTAATTTTTGGTGAATTGCATGTTTTGAGCACCAGTTTTCAGCTGAAAGCCACATCCAATTTATGGAATTTTTTTTGGTACCAAAATATAAGTATTGCATGATGTAAGCCTGAGTGCAAGCTAATAATACCACCACGGGTACTAAAGGCATAGGATCTATTATCTGGAATGCTCGAGACCTGGGGTTTTCCAGATAAAGGATCTTAACATTAATTAATAATTTGGATTACTATACCTTATAACTGCTAAAAACCCAATAGGATTGTTTTGCTTCTAATGTGGATTCATGCAGCTTTGTTACCATCAAGTACAGGTACTGTTTTATTATTACAGAGAAAAGGGAATCATTTAACCATGAAATAAACCCAATAGGGCTGTTCTGCCCCCAATAAGGGGTAATTATATCTTAGTTGGGATCAAGTACAGGTACTGTTTTATTATTACAGAGAAAAGGGAATCATTTAACCATGAAATAAACCCAATAGGGCTGTTCTGCCCCCAATAAGGGGTAATTATATCTTAGTTGGGATCAAGTACAGGCACTGTTTTATTATTACAGAGAAAAGGGAATCATTTAACCATGAAATAAACCCAATAGGGCTGTTCTGCCCCCAATAAGGGGTAATTATATCTTAGTTGGGATCAAGTACAGGTACTGTTTTATTATTACAGAGAAAAGGGAATCATTTAACCATGAAATAAACCCAATAGGGCTGTTCTGCCCCAATAAGGGGTAATTATATCTTAGTTGGGATCAAGTACAGGTACTGTTTTATTATTACAGAGAAAAGGGAATCATTTAACCATTAAATAAACCCAATAGGGCTGTTCTGCCCCCAATAAGGGGTAATTATATCTTAGTTGGGATCAAGTACAGGTACTGTTTTATTATTACAGAGAAAAGGGAATCATTTAACCATTAAATAAACCCAATAGGGCTGTTCTGCCCCCAATAAGGGGTAATTATATCTTAGTTGGGATCAAGTACAGGTACTGTTTTATTATTACAGAGAAAAGGGAATCATTTAACCATTAAATAAACCCAATAGGGCTGTTCTGCCCCCAATAAGGGGTAATTATATCTTAGTTGGGATCAAGTACAGGTACTGTTTTATTATTACAGAGAAAAGGGAATCATTTAACCATTAAATAAACCCAATAGGGCTGTTCTGCCCCCAATAAGGGGTAATTATATCTTAGTTGGGATCAAGTACAGGTACTGTTTTATTATTACAGAGAAAAGGGAATCATTTACACATGAAATAAACCCAATAGGGCTGTTCTGCCCCCAATAAGGGGTAATTATATCTTAGTTGGGATCAAGTACAGGTACTGTTTTATTATTACAGAGAAAAGGGAATCATTTAACCATGAAATAAACCCAATAGGGCTGTTCTGCCCCCAATAAGGGGTAATTATATCTTAGTTGGGATCAAGTACAGGTACTGTTTTATTATTACAGAGAAAAGGGAATCATTTAACCATGAAATAAACCCAATAGGGCTGTTCTGCCCCAATAAGGGGTAATTATATCTTAGTTGGGATCAAGTACAGGTACTGTTTTATTATTACAGAGAAAAGGGAATCATTTAACCATTAAATAAACCCAATAGGGCTGTTCTGCCCCCAATAAGGGGTAATTATATCTTAGTTGGGATCAAGTACAAGGTACTGTTTTATTATTACACAGAAACAGGAAATCATTTTTTTAATTAGAATTATTTGTTTGGACTCTATGGGACATGACCTTCCTGAAATTCAGCACACTCTGGACAATGGGTTTATGGTTAAGGGATCCCATACTTGTACTGCTACTAATAATAACATCTGCAAGTCAATTTAACATTGTTCTATGTTTTGACTTGAATATGATCAAGTGAGACTCCATATTCCTGCCAACATCCCAAACATACAAGAATATGGTTTCTGAGCTGATTCGCTAGGCCTGGGCGAGCAAAATGCATTCACTCTCCGTACTGTATCTATGTTACTGATTAAAGTGTACATAATACTTACCAATATCTATGAAGCTGGAAGCAGACGTGGTGTTTTCCTGCTTCACAATATACACAACGTAGCCACGCAGGAACCCTCGTAGATCCTCCTCTGGGATCCCCTCCCATTTCACACAGATGGAGTTTGAAGTGGTTTCCAGTACAGTAAAATTTGGTGCTACTCTCGGTGCTGTGATAAGGGAGAAAGGAATAAACACGACTGTAAGAAAACACTCAGTCTCCAATCACTGAACAAGGAATATTTATATTAAAGTGAGGTAAAGCCTTGGACAATGCTGTCCAACGTCTTCAGTAAGCCACATCAAACATCTAATATTTTCTCTTAAATACAAAAGAATATGTTAATGCTATATAAAAAGAGAATATATCCTGTGGTTCTGCCTTTAAAGTGCTTAAGTCTCCCCCTGTGGCTTGTATAAGGCTCTGTGTTCACACACAAACCAAGGACACACATACACGCTAGGATACATCAGCCAATGAATGGACAGAGTTCTGTCTTTTGCTCCTGCACTTCCTGTTACAGTCAGAGCTGCATTATTTCCTGTCAGGTGATCCCTGAGGAAGCACACAGCCCATCACAATGGCGATAAAACAATAAGGAAGTGCTTTTGTACAGGAATTCTGTATATTTGAAGGGACTTACCTAGCTCTTCTGTATAGCCAGTCACTCTCTTTAGTTGCTGGTGCTGACCTTCACTGCAGGAGAATACGGTTATGTTATACCTCACACCAACAGGAAACTGGTCTGTGCGATAAATCACAATGAGCCATTAATACAACATTGGTAATCATGTTTGTTTCATTTGAAGGGCAAGAAAAGATATCTCAGTAAGTTTATGGATTATGTCAGAATCCCTCAAAATAACCTACACCGAAATATTTTCTTTTTACCTATCAAGAAATACCCAATCCAGTACCCCTGGTCACTCCAAAGCTGCCAAAATGAAATTGGACCTGGGCTATGCATCTGAACATTGTAAGTTAATTATGTGTATACATGGTGCCTAAGCATGATGTCATTAGGTACCATGTATACAGATTTCCGATTGGGCCTCATTTCAACACAGACAGGGTGACCACCAATCACTTTCATTTCCCTTCCGCACAGAACCAGAAGATATAGGTCAGGAAACCTAACTAGCCCTTAACGTATGTTCAATTACACAGGATTTATACATAACAATATCAGTTCATGCAACAGCTCAGCCAACCAACCCCCCGCCTATTATTCTGTACCTGCACTAATGAAACAGCTGGACGCATTTGTATGAAAGCGTTTCCACCTCATCGCAGAGGTGTCCAATGGAGAGGTTGGCTTCCACTGCACGATATAGCCGCAAGTGGCATTTGCATCAGACTGCCAGGTGATGTTAATTCCTTCTGCGTTTCCAACTGCCAGCTCAGCAGTAGCATCTTCTACATGAGAAATGAAGTGACATTTAGTGCAAGAAATCACTATTTTGCCTTGTTCCTGATTATGAGGGTCCCCTTACTCTTACAACAGGGTTATTCATTTAAAGGGCACCTATCATTCCTGATATGCTTACACCACCAGAGCTGGCACAGCTGGATCTCTGGGGGCAGAAATAGTACTGACAGAGAGTGATGGGTGCATGGGCAAATCTGGGGGTAAGTGCATGCATGGCCAGTGCATACCCACATCAAACAAGAGCCCTAGTTCTAAGGCATTTGGGAGACTTGGCACCAAATTATCCACACAGGGGCATCATGACTAGTAGTTTAAAGATAAAGCCTAGCTGGGCAAGCCAACAGAGAAGGCTGCATCGTTTTGGTGGCCTTGTTTTGCATACTTCTTAAAGGAAAAGTAACCCCAAAAAATGAAAGTGCATCAAAGTATTTAAAAAATATGGCACTGTTGTCCTGCACTTAGGAGAACTACTATAGTTTATATAAATAAGCTGATGTGTGGCCATGGGGGTAGATATTCAAATTGAGAAAAGGCTAAATGGCACAGTTTACGTAACAGATGTAAGCTCAGGAAGACACCATTGTATTCTACAGAGCTTGTTATCTTCTATGTAATTTAGGTTACCCCAAGGCACAAGTGCTATAGTGCTAAGGGAAGCAAGAGTGCAAGTATTATATCAAATATAATACATAGGTTCCACATAACATCTCTAAGAAAAAAAAAAGTATACATACATATAAATATATATATATATATATATATATATATATATATATATATATATATATATATATATTATATACACACACACTAAATAAATATATATATATATCACAATAAACACAATAAATACCCTTTGTTTTCACTAAGACCTGTGAGTGCGGCATCTATTTTTCTGCGATGAGCTAATAAACAAACAAATTTTTGTTTTACTTTTATATGCTGTGAGTGCTTTCTACAATTTTATTGTTTATTTTTCGGTCAGCACCCGGCGAGTGCTCATGAAATGGTGAGTGCCGATTTTCCTCTGGATATATATATATATCTCTGAGTGCATGAACATACCACTTGCCAGTTGCACAGTTGTTATCCTTGAAGGTGGGGATAATCCTGCAGAGTTATTGGCCACTACGGTAATTTCATAATTCCCATCATCACCGCTGTCAAGCTGAATCTGTGTCCTGTTGTGAAACGCTGCCAATACAATAGTTTGAGGTTCCGAGTGGCTGCCGATCGGCTTCCATGATACCATATAGGAATGTATCTTTCCGTTGGCTTCATTGATAGGTAAATGCTTAAAATAAAAATGTAAATATATAATTATAATATATCTGTGCTGCTGAAAAGGATTATTTTTATTGCAGTAAAGATAAGGCATTTGCATTTCTGGGTGCTCTACTGCGGCTTTACACCTATGGAACATGGGAAGAGTTGGAGGCAAATTTAATAAGGTATAGAGGCGGGGCAGGCAATATAATATTGACGTGGATGTGTTGATAAAAAAAGAAATTCAGGTTTCATGTTTCATTTGAAAAGGACTTTTATTATTCAGTTTTTTAAGTCTAGGAGACAGGTTCAATCTTTACATGTTATAGAGAGCCTTAATAGAGAGCCTTAAGGCATGGTCAAAGAATAGAATTAAAATAACACTACTACATACCTTCCAGTAGACTGTTACAGTTCGACCCCCAAGATGCCTGCCATTCACTAACCATATATCCAGATTGTTTGCAGGAGCTTTGGAGAAAGAACATGTGTTAATATAGCGTTACTAAAAGAAAACTGTCAGAGAGAATGGATGCGATTTATGTTGCTTGATAATAGGGATCTTTACCCAAATAACAAATTGAGCACTTATACAGTTTACATTATTTTCTTAGTTAAATGGTTTCCAAGATATTTGCAGTTTTAGACTGTTAAAGTCATGGTTCAGCTCAGCAGCTCTCCTTTAGAGTCAGGGGCTCATTTATAAAAACTGGGCACCTGGGCAGTAACCCATAGTAACCAATCAGTGATTAGATTTTTCCAGCCAGCTAAAGGTTGACCACTGAAAGCAGTCATCTGATTGGTTGCCATTAGTAACTGCTCAGAGAAGCCCTATGAGTAACTATGAGAAAGTTTAAATCAATTCATTTTTTGGATTTAAATCACATTTAACAGCTGCTGACATAACTGCTGTCAGCAGAACAGATTTATAGAAGCCTAGTAGTACAGGTATCGGATGAGTTATCCAGAAAACCATTATCTAGAAAGCACTGAATTACGGGAAGGCCGTCTCCCTCTGTAATAATAAAGCAGTACCTTGTACTTAATCCCAACTAAGCTATAATTAGTCCTAATGTGTTAAATGATTTTGTAATAGCTTTAAGGTATGGAGATCCAAATAACAGAAAGATCTCTCAAATGGAAAACGCCAGGTTTAGCATTCCAGATATTCCCATACCTGTACTGCCTCCTAGTGTCTCTACGCAGTATATTTTCCGAGAATATGTGCATTACACAAAGGGTGATACCCAAAGCCACCATTCCTGTACATGGGTGTGAATGATCTCTACCTGCTGGAAGAGTGATATGTCCCTTCACGGCTCTCCAGTTGCTCCACTTCCAAAACGGATCCAATGTAGCACAGCGAATGCGGACATCATACTGGTAGAAAGGATGGAGATTGTCTATAATGTAGCTGTAATTTCCGTCTTCTGATCCAATAACTGTAGTGTTGCGCTGTTAAAACAAGCAGCCCGGGTCACACACCAGTAGCAGCACCGAATTGCACCTACAAGATTGGATCACGCTGCAAGACCCTGAGCCAGTTTTTGCCTCAACTGACAGTAAAGCCATACACTAGAAGATGCAATCGTTTGGTAAGGTCAACAAATGTGCAGATCTGTGCCCGATTTGGCCACCCACATGTTGGGCAAATAATTTATGAAGTGTTAAGTGACCCATTGGAGCTCTAATATGGTTCTTGCATCAAACCTGCCCAATTCTCAGCCAGATGTCAGTTGGGCAGGCCCGGCTGTAGGCTCTGTCCTGCTCCAGTATTAGCTGTGCAAACTTTTTCTGTCTTCTTATATGTTAAAGGGAATGTAAACCCTGCAAAACAAGCTAATGTACAATTGCTCAGTGCACTCTTCCAGGCAATTTAGACTCTTTTTCATCTAGCTTTCAAGATATTAGTAGTTTTGAAAGTGTTATTATAATGAATTTGAAACAATCACATTGCCTGCTGTTCAATTCGACTGACTGGCTACAGTCAGCTGAAAATTAATTTAGCAAGAACAGGAAAGCCTTGTGATGTTGCACTGCTAAAAACAATAGGAGACAAGTCAGGTGACTCTTCTCTGCTTACTAACTTCTCTGCCAACAGAATTTAAGCCACAGACACAGATTTTTAGCACTATTCAATTTCCATGGTCAGCCAGTTGTGCAGCTGCACCAAAGTTCATCGGCTAAGATGGGAGAAATCTGACCATGAACTGTACATGTATGGGGGTCAATGGTTGGTTCAGGGTTGGCCTGCAAGCAGGGAGGTGGACTGACTGAGCCATTCCAGATCAACAGATCTGCTTACCATTTCCTTCTCCTTGTTGGATGTCCTCACTTCAATTTCACATATGAGTTTTAGAGAGACAAAGTTTCCATCCAAAAACCAAGTAAGTGAAACTTCTGTAGGGCTGATATCCACTAATTTGATGTTCTCTGGGGCTTTAGGATGCACTGCAAGTGAATCATACACACATGAACCCAAGTCATATCCCTACAGGTTTATACTGTACAAAGCAACTGATGCCTGTCTAGGACTACATTAGAAACAGTAACACCAAAAAAGGAAAGTGTATCAAACCAATTACAATATAATGAGTGGTTGCCCTGCACTGGTGCAACTGGTGTGTTTGCCTCTGAAAGATGGCCATAGTTCATATAAACTGTGTACTCTGTAGCCATTGGGGCAGCCATTTAAAGGAGAAAAGGCACAGGTTACGTGCAGATAACAGATAAGCTCTGTACAATATAATGGGGTTTTATCTGTTATCTGCTGTGTAACCTGTGGCATTTCTCCTTTTTTCCAGCTTGAAAGGCTGCACTGCAGCTACACTGCAGGGTATTTATATAAACTATAGTAGGGTTTCTGTAGCAAACACCCCAGCTGTACCAGTGCAGGAATGGCTGCCCCCGGGGCTACACAGCGGGGTATTTATATAAACTATAGTAGGGTTTCTGTAGCAAACACCCCAGCTGTACCGGTGCAGGAACAGCTGCCCCCGGGGCTACACAGCGGGGTATTTATATAAATTATAGTAGGGTTTCTGTAGCAAATACCCCAGCTGTACCAGTGCAGGAATGGCTGCCCCCATGGCTACACAGCGGGGTATTTATATAAATTATAGTAGGGTTTCTGTAGCAAATACCCCAGCTGTACCAGTGCAGGAATGGCTGCCCCCGGGGCTACACAGCGGGGTATTTATATAAACTATAGTAGGGTTTCTGTAGCAAACAGCCCAGCTGTACCAGTGCAGGAACGGCTGCCCCCGGGGCTACACAGCGGGGTATTTATATAAACTATAGTAGGGTTTCTGTAGCAAACACCCCAGCTGTACCAGTGCAGGAATGGCTGCCCCCGTGGCTACACAGCGGGGTATTTATATAAACTATAGTAGGGTTTCTGTAGCAAACACCCCAGCTGTACCAGTGCAGGAACGGCTGCCCCGGGGCTACACAGCGGGATATTTATATAAACTATAGTAGGGTTTCTGTAGCAAACACCCCAGCTGTACCAGTGCAGGAATGGCTGCCCCCGTGGCTACACAGCAGGGTATTTATATAAACTATAGTAGGGTTTCTGTAGCAAACACCCCAGCTGTACCAGTGCAGGAACGGCTGCCCCCGGGGCTACACAGCGGGGTATTTATATAAAATATAGTAGGGTTTCTATAGCAAACACCCCAGCTGTACCAGTGCAGGAACGGCTGCCCCCGGGGCTACACAGCGGGGTATTTATATAAACTATAGTAGGGTTTCTGTAGCAAACACCCCAGCTGTACCAGTGCAGGAATGGCTGCCCCCGGGGCTACACAGCGGGGTATTTATATAAACTATAGTAGGGTTTCTGTAGCAAACACCCCAGCTGTACCAGTGCAGGAACGGCTGCCCCCGGGGCTACACAGTGGGGTATTTATATAAACTATAGTAGGGTTTCTATAGCAAACATCCCAGCTGTACCAGTGCAGGATTGTCTGCCCCCGGGGCTATACAGCGGGGTATTTATATAAACTATAGTAGGGTTTCTGTAGCAAACACCCCAGCTGTACCAGTGCAGGATTGTCTGCCCCCGGGGTTACACAGCGGGGTATTTATATAAACTATAGTAGGGTTTCTGTAGCAAACACCCCAGCTGTACCAGTGCAGGAATGGCTGCCCCCATGGCTACACAGCGGGGTATTTATATAAACTATAGTAGGGTTTCTGTAGCAAACACCCCAGCTGTACAAGTGCAGGAACGGCTGCCCCCGGGGCTACACAGCAGGGTATTTATATAAACTATAGTAGGGTTTCTGTAGCAAACACCCCAGCTGTACCGGTGCAGGAAATATACAGAAACCTTGTTTTGGAAAATGTACTTAACACTGAATAACTTAAGTGCTTCCATAGGGAAGTGATAAGAAGCCAAGGACCAGGCACAGGAAACAAAACAACTGAAAATTTTACATTTATAAATATATGATTAAAAAGTAAAATAAACAAACAAATAAAATCCCAATAACATTTGCTCAGATAAGTTTGGGGCTCACCTCGATATGTGACGTTGAAGGAAAGAGACGCTTGAGACTTCCCCAAAGGATTCTGGGCTTGCAGACTAAATGCATACAAGCTCTGGCCTTTGGAGACGTCGCACTTACAGCTGTACTGCTCCTCGGTGTTATCACAAGCGACACATAACTTCCCTGAGTAGCTGGGGGAACAAACAGAAAGTTCCTAATGTTATAGTTATAATATAAGGGAAGAAATAGTAATCAGAGCATGGGCAGCTCACTGTTACATATCTCCAGATGCTTTTATATCCCACATTTACAGAACTGTGCAATATGTTGGCAGTCTATATAATATAATATAATTAGAAAATATAAGTAAAGACATGATTGGAGGCTGCTGTAAATGAACCCTGCAGTTTCATGGTATCGGTCTGCAGAGCCAAAGAGCAAACTTAAAGGGGTCACCTTTAACTTAACTTTAGTTAACTTTTCTATTGGTCTTCAGTATTTATCTTATATTTTATCTATCATTTGGATTATTTACCTTCCTCTTCTGGCTCTTTCCAGTTTTCAAATGGGGAGGGGACACTGGCTACAACTTTATTGTTACTTACTATTTCTCTTTCTATTTAGGCCCTCTCCTGCTCATACTCCAGTCTCTCATTCAACCCGCTGTGTGGCTGCTAGGGTAAATAAGACACTAACAACCAGATAGCTGCTGAAATACCAAACTGGAGACCTGCTGAACAAAAAAATACAAAACCACAAAAAATAAAAAAAAACTAAGCCCAATTGCAAGTTGCTTCAGAATATCAGTGTCTACATGACACTAAATGTTATTTAAAGGTGAACAACCTTTTTAAGGAACCATTTCTGCTAATGCACTTGAAAATTCCACCTTAAAGGCTGGCTACAACCCCAGTCATATTATAGCACACCCTCGGCCCCAGGCAATGCCCCTTTAAACTTACGATGTGCCACAGTCCATCATAACCAGGGGTGAGACTAAATGAAAATATTATGCTCTATTTTAGTTGCTGCTATACCTTTCTTTTCTGTTCTCATTTCCTAATTGTCTTTTTGAAATATTGAAGGGTTTGTTCCCCTTTGAGTTAACATTTAGCATGATGTATACAGTGATATTCTGAAACAATTTGCAATTGGTCATTGTTTTATTATTTGTGGGTTTTTTTTTATTATTCCACTTTTTTGTTCAGCAGCTCCCCAGTTCGAAATTTATGCAGCTATCTGGTAACTAGGGTCCAAATTACCTTAGCAACGAGAGACAGGTATAGGAATAGAAGAAGACACGGAATAGAAAAAATAAATAATAAAAAGTAATAACGGGGTTGTAGCCTCACACAGCAAAAGATTTTCGGCTGCTGGGGTCAGCGACCCCCATTTGAAAGCTGGAAAGAGTTAGAAGAAGAATGCAAATAATACAAAAACTATAAAAAATAAATAATGAACTGAAAAGTTGCTTAGAATATTAAACATATTCTAACATATTAAAAGTTAACTTAAAAGTGAACCACCCCTTTAAAGCATCCAAATTAGCCATTAACCTAAAAATATATATCAGAGATGTGCCTGCAGGTTGGACCATAGATTTATGGGAACCACTAGGGGGCAGACTTGTTGGGGGAAACCATTTTATTGTGAATGCAACACTTTCTAACCTGGACGCCACACAGAGAAAAAAAAATGTACATTTGCTTCTCTCTGTTTACCTTTCACGTAGTGTATATATTGTTTCTCGCTCTCCATACAATCCTGTTATCCTTCCAGGGTTCCACTGGCACCCGATTTGCCTGAGATTCATTGTTTCACAACTGAGGTTCTGGGGTATATCTGGAGGGTCTGCAAATAAACTGTTATCGTTAACAGGATTTGTGCTTGCAGGATGCCAAATCATAGTTTGTCTTTAAAGGAAAAGTAAAACCTAGAAACAAATGAATGCCAGGGCTCAACCCTCGGGTTAAAGAAGTGACATCACTCACACACTGCATACCCGCCAAGGATACCCTCACCCCTCAATTATATCTTAGTTGGGATCAAGTACAGGTACTGTTTTATTATTACAGAGAAAAGGGAATCATTTAACCATTAAATAAACCCAATAGGGCTGTTCTGCCCCCAATAAGGGGTAATTATATCTTAGTTGGGATCAAGTACAGGTACTGTTTTATTATTACAGAGAAAAGGGAATCATTTAACCATTAAATAAACCCAATAGGGCTGTTCTGCCCCCAATAAGGGGTAATTATATCTTAGTTGGGATCAAGTACAGGTACTGTTTTATTATTACAGAGAAAAGGGAATCATTTAACCATGAAATAAACCCAATAGGGCCATTCTGCCCCCAATAAGGGGTAATTATATCTTAGTTGGGATCAAGTACAGGTACTGTTTTATTATTACAGAGAAAAGGGAACCATTTAACCATTAAATAAACCCAATAGGGCTGTTCTGCCCCCAATAAGGGGTAATTATATCTTAGTTGGGATCAAGTACAGGTACTGTTTTATTATTACAGAGAAAAAGGGAATCATTTTTAAAAATGTGAATTATTTGCTTATAATGGAGTATGTGGGAGATGGGCTTTCTCTTTCTGGATAACAGGTTTGTGGATAATGGATCCCATCCCTGTACGCCCCTAGCTGTAGCTCAGAGTGTGCTTCTGCAAACTATATTAATTCTCTTCTAGTTTTCAAGATATTAGTAGTTTTTACTCGGCTAATATAATGAATTTGAAAGAACAGCGCCACCTGTTGTTCAGTTCAGCTGAGCGACCACAGTCGGCAGAAGAAAGTTGTGTGATGTTGCTCTGCTTAGAGCCGACCAGAGCGATGTCAGAGGACTCTTCCCTGCTCAAAACCTTTGCTCACTAACTATTTTCTATACATATATGGTAAAGAAAATAGACAAGATAGGGCCAAACATGGGAATATTTTGGGAACTGTATTTCAAAGATAGAAGTACATTGGCTTTCCAGATTTGTTGTACTTCAACAATCACTGAAGGGCCAAAGGTCCTGCCACCATGCTTGCCCTTTGGGGGGGTAATAATTTCAGCAGCTGAATATTTTCATTTTTATAAATCAGTGGGAAGGGCCTTGGCATACATGCTGCACCAATGGTAATTCTACTTCTGGAAAGAAACCAAGGTTGAGCAAATAATGAACAAAGATTAAGCCTCAGATACTTACATCCTACAAAGACCACAGTTCCAACATAAAGTACGTCTGTGTAGAAGATCAAGTTATCCCCACTCTCCTCCGACATTGTCATGTTCTGGATGCGAACGGCACTGCTGTTGCTGCTCAGAGGGATTAGTGGATATCTGTCATTGCCCAATTCGGCAGACATTATCTTAGTGCCGCTCTGCACCGTGCAGCAGAACGTCATGTTGGTGCCGACAGGGACCACTTTGTCAGTGGGATAAGCCTTTTCTTCTGTGCTGCCTGGTAAGAACAAGACAAGTATTTATTGGAGTAGATGGCAAAGCATGTTTGTTTAGGTTTATAAGCACATAATTAGAACCAACTATGAATCTTAAGACAAATGTTATGAATGAATGAAATGCTATGAATGATCAAGGGCACCCCCAAGCCTCAGGAATGCAATATTAGAAAGTAAGTGCTCACTACAGCCTAGAAACTACAATCAGGGGCATTGGTTCATTAGAGTCCTAATGAAATACATACATCCTGTGAATAATTAGCCATGACAATAAGGCCCGCAAACGCAGTAGGCACCTAAAACCACTTTCATTAAAGGACCAGCTACACTAAAAATTATTCAGTTGAAAATCCATTCTATTCCCCCTCTAAAAAGTTCCTGTTGTCTCAAAAAAAGGTCGACTTAAACTGTGCCAGACCCTACGTGCGTGCTCCACATCACCTCCTCCCTTGTGCAGGGTAGATGTATTGTTAAGAGGGGCATAGAATGGATTATGAATTTAATCATTTTTAGTGTTACTGGTCCTTTAAAGGTACTTGAGTCATAGTTGTGCTATATAGATGGTAGCACCAGGGTTTCCCTGCACCAATACTTGCAGCAGTGGCTGATTTGGAATGGAAAGCAGGAAGGACTGACAAGCACAACTATAGGGAAGTGCACAACTATGACTCAAGTACCTTTGCTTGGTGGTGGCTCCAGGGTTCCCTAAATCCCCTCCATGAATAGGCATAGCACAGCATTTGCACGCCAAACAGAAAATATTCAGTGCAACTGCGTCCAGTTAGCAATGAAGCATGCGCAGTAAAGTCCATTTAGGGGGACACAACTGCTGCAGGCGAAACAGAATTGCATCAAGAGAATTGACTGTTTGACATGGGAATTCTGCAAAAAAACAGTGACTTGTGGGGCAAAAACATGCCAATTGCACTCAGCGTTGCATTTTTTGTCAAGGTAGGTGAACGCACCCCAATCTGTTTTACCTCACCTAAAATAAAGTGAACGTAGGAGAAGTAAAGGAATAAGCAGTAGCACATTCCAATGCTGCAGAAGGAAGAGAATATATGAGAATCATTTGCACTGGGGGGGTGCACTTTTGTGGGGGGGGGGGGGGTTGTTGGGACATAAAAACAAAGAAGGGAAAGTGTTAACACAACAGTGGAATGCAAATCATGAATATAAAGTAAATGTAGCGCACTGGTTGCTTTTAGAAGTTTGCATGTACTTACCATATACAGTATATGGACGACTCCAGTTGCTCCAGCCTTTCTCCCCATAGTAATACTGATCATTAATAAGGCATCGGATTTGCACAGAATGCGATGTACAAAGCAGGGGAAAATCCGACGTCCAGTTCCAGTAGAATGCGGTGTCACTCGGAGTCCAACGTTTCTTCCATGTTGCCTAGAAAGTAAACACAGATGTGAATCCTATCCATGCAATGCCATTCTGGCACAAGAATCCGAAAGAAGTATTAGAAGTGCACCCACTGGTAGAGTTAATATATGCTCTGTATTATTAGAGCTATTAGGCTCACTGGTCCCCAGCTTTTGCTGAACCCTTTATCCCCAGCACCACTGGTACATTAAGTATCAAGTTTGTACTGAAACAAATTTTAAAGGAACAGTTGAGTGTAAAAATGAAAATGGGTAAAATGCATAGACTGTGCAAAATAAATACTTGTAATATAGTTAGGCAAAAATGTAATCTATAGAGGCTGGAATTGGCAGATGTCTAACATAATAGCCAGAACACTACTTCCTGCTTTCAGCTCTCTAACCTCTTAGTCAGTGACTTTAGGGGGCGGCACATGGTACATAACTATTCAGTTAGTTTGTGAGCACACAGGTCAGATTAAAAAGCAAACTAACTGAGCAGTTATGTCCCATATGGCCCCCACCCCCCCAAGTCACTGACTACTGACTGCTAATAGCTTAGAGAGCTATAAAGGAGGAAGTAGTGTTTTGGCCATTATGTTAGACATCTGGTTGGCTCCAGCCTTTATAGATTGCATTTTTGCCTAACTAACTATATTGTAAACATTTTTTATTTTGCACAGTCGGTCCATTTTCCCTGTTTTCATTTTTACACTGAACTTTTACACTGTTTGCCAGTAGTTGTAATGATCTGGTTAGTTATGTGGTAACCCCCCAATGGTCAAGTCATTACACCTAGGCATGCAGTTCAGCTAATAGACACTAATGAAGTCAGAAAAGGCAATGCCTCAACCCAACGAGGCAATGAAATGCCACACACACGCATATAGAATCACGTACGTTACTGACAATATCCATGTTCTCACTGCGTAGAATAAGTATCTCACACAGGACTTCAACTTCGCTTAGAAGGGTGGCGTTGTCCACGCTCCATTGTATGAGCAGTGTATCCGTCTGGTGATCAGGCACAACCGAGAGAATCTCTGGTGCGGGGGGAATAAAGGCTTGAAGACAAAAAAGTACAATTAGGGGAATATTCTATATTCTAATGGGAAGACTGCATCAGTCTAAAGCAGGGGTAGGGAACCTTGGCTCTCCAGCTGTTATGGAACTACCAGTCCCACAATGCATTGCAGGAGTCTGACAGCCACAGTGATGGTTAATTAAGGAAAATGCTTGCTGGGATTTGTAGTTTTATCACAGCTGGAGAGCCAAGGTTCCCTACCCCTGCTCTAAAGGTTCAGCATCTTTATAACCATAATGATTCAGGGCTTCACAGTTGTCACAGGAGCTCCCCATCTTGGATTCTGTTAGTGTCAATGACACTGCACATGCTCAGTGAGTTCTGGGCAGCTGTTGAGAAGCTGAGCTTAGGGGTCGTCGTAAATGAAGCAGAAAATGAGGTTGGCCTGTCATATAAGCTGATGCTACAGGGCTGATTGTGATTCTAATTGCACAAGTTTCTAAGCTGCCATGTAATAAATATCTGTATTAATTACTAATCAGCCTTATTGTGCAGGGAATCAGCAGAAAAGAAGATGGGGGGCTACAGGGGCATCTTTGGGGGCACAGATCTTCCCTGCTAAAGGGCTGTGGTTGCCTTGGGCTGGTACAGAAGCACAAAACATAATGTACAGCATTTCCGCCCTACTTCTTTAGTTAGGCTTTACTTCTCCTTTAAGCATTTTAACTAATAAAAATAAATGTAAGAAATACTTACGAATATCTTGCATAGTTTTCTGAAATGTTATTTCGGGAGTTCCCTGAACATTGCTAGCTTTTATAGTTATCCTCAACGGCGCAATCGTTTCAAACTCCACTTCCAGCGCACTTTTGCTGGTATTGAAACATGAAGGAGGCTTAGAAGCGCTAAAAAGAAATAAGAAAACAAATGTAAAAGTTATGTAAAATGTAAATGTAAAAGAGAATAACCAAGCTTTCTGAAAGTGATCTAGAAACTGTGGTGGCCAAATTAGCACCATCTGCTGGCTGCAGTCGGCAGAAAATCGCATCGTGAAAGTCATGTGATGTCCCTCTGCTTAGAACTGACCAGAAAAACATCACATGTGGTGCTGCTGTTGTTTTAGTTTCACTATATTAAAAATGTAAAAAAATACTAATATCTTGCAAATTATATATATATATATATATATATGAAATATATCATATAGAATGGCCAATTCTTAGCAACTTTTGATTTAGTCTTCATTTTTTTGAGCTTTTACAGTTTTTTTTTTCTTCAAATGGCAGTCCCTGACCCCAGCAGCCAAAACACTATTGCTCTGTGAGGCTACAATTTTATTGTTATTATTACTTTTTATTACTTATCTTTCTATTCAGACCCACTCCATATTCCATTTTTTCATTTAAACCAAAGCCTGGTTGCTAGGGTAATTTGGACCCTAGGAACCATATAGCTGCTAAATTTACAAACTGAAGAGTTGCCAAATAAAAAGCTAAATTCACAAACCACAAATAATGAAATATGAAGAGCAACTGCAAATTGTTTCAGAATAAAACACTCTACAACATACTAAAAGTTATTTTAAAGGTGAACAACCCCTTTAATGCTCAGAAGAGCACTTTAACAGAGAAGGAAAGGAACAATCACTGCGGGTGCCAAAAGTTAGACACCCCCCCAGTGATTTAAAATCACTTACCTGATACCCTGGGTTGGTGCTCCCATTAGCAGAAAACTGCACCGACCCGGGGTACCTGCAAGCGAGAGATCCTCTTCTTCCTTTGAGATCTGGGGGTTTTCTGCTAACAGGAGCACTGGTTCTGGATATCAGGTAAGTGATTACAATTACTGGGGGGTGCCTAATATTTAATATGATACCTATCCTTCTCCTTTCAACAATTATTTGTTTTACATATCCTTTAGAATATGTCAGGTTGGCCTGAGAGAGAACATAATACTGTGTCCAAACTATACACCCCCCTTCTGCTAGGCCACTAAATGAAATAGGTATGAGATGCGGCTTTACACCCTGAGGCCCATACCCCTGTGCAATGCAGTATAAGGCAAGTGATGAAAAATGGAGATTCATTTCCGCTTAGATGCAGAATTTCAGAATATTAAAGCAGTATGAGTGCAATCGTCGGATTAATAGGTGATACAAGGGAAAATAAATCCTGTAAGAGGCTTAGCTGAGGCTCACATCAAGCATCCGGGTGGTGTAACTGGGCTCTGCCCTCCCCATAGCCGTGTCTCCAGATCAGTATTTAAAGAAGAGTCTTGCAGCTTGCACTTGTATTTTTACCCACTGGGGAAACTGCTACCCGACCCATTCAACAACTGCTTTATTTGTGGTTTACTCAATAGTCACCATTAAATGGGACAAGATCAAAAATCAAAAGTTAGCATAAACCCAAATGTGATAAACAGAGGGTGGGGGGACGGTGGCAATTGAGACAGAAACCGCCACTTTGAGGAGCCTGAACTACACCCATACTCACATCTGCAATTGGGTATCTGACCCACCACTAGATACATTATCCAGAATGCTATGAAACCAGCGCTGCAATGTGTTTTCAATAAACACATTTGTATTCTGTATTCAATGCCTGGCACTAGACTAATTACCATACTGGGTTATTTAACCATTTACATGCCAGCAAGCGTATAAGCTACAGGTCCTTTATGCAGACAGTTTGCTACATACTGTTTACATCCCTATAACAGAATGCAACTCTAGTGGCTTTTCCAGTCTCTCTCACAATATGTTTCCATTACATTACTCTGTCTGCCACTAGGGGTCACTGTAATTTAAGTTGAAGGGGCAGCACTTTAGTTTTTTTTTTATAATGGGTGGCTACAGACCTTTAGATTCATAGATTGACAGCAGAAAGATTAGGAATAATTATCCCTCTGGGGTGGTTCTATCCTTAGTATAAACAGGTTCAAACTTCCATGCCTTAGACTGGTATTATAACTCGAATACATTACTCTAAACACCTGCTATTTCAACAGCCCAGTTTAGAAAGGGCAAGCTAGGGGTAACATGATAACTTGTTAGTGATATGTTATGTTAGCGTGGGTGTTAAGACGAGAGTAACGGCTATAGCTCCATTCCTTGTCTGTATAAAGGTGGTACTGTATGTGGGGCACTTTCACATTCACCAACAAGCTGCATACAGCATGAACATACACTTTATAACTACTCCTATTATACTCATGTAACAAACTGGTTACATACAGCATGAACACACGGCTCTGCTGCATGTCACTACTCCTTGTATTATACGTATGTAAGTAACAGGCTGCATACACCATAAACACACAACTTTACTCTGTTTGACTACTCCTGGTATTATACTGTAACTGACAGAGCATTAAACACAGGACTCTGCTGCATGTCACTACTCCTGATACTATACCCATGTCTATACTTAGTTTACACTTAGTAATGTGCCAAGGAAGTATGTACTGCATGCATCATAACTCACCTATAGCAAATCTGATAGAGAATATCTGATTTGGTAGCGTTTGGTGTATCCCAGGAGCAGACGAGAGTCTCTAGATTGTGTGTGAAGCATTGCAGGTTCTGAAAGAATCCTGGGGAATCTGAAACAGGAGAAAGGTATCACTGTCTGCATCAGAACAACAAGGAGCAGTCACATCAGTAACAAGGGATAATATTCAATTTTTGCCATTTTAAGTCTGAGGAATCCAAACCCCCTCCTTCTGAAATTGCTGAGCTTCAGCCACTCTCAGGGCACAAATGTTGATTCTGGGCTACTAGCCACTCAGTGCCCACAAAGACCTGCAGTAGTGTCCATCACAAGACTTAATCTACCCAATAACAGAACACAATGTCATTCTAAGCAATGTTTCACTTCTGATGGACACTGCAGTGAGGTTTCCTGGACAAATTTGGGTCCCATTATACTTAGCTGGTAGGGCCACTCTTCCCAGGGACCCCAGGGCAGGCAGAAGTAGAATAACAGTCCCCCTTAGGGTATAAAAGGGAGTAGGAATTATGGGGTCCTTAAAATTTCTGATGGAAGCCCTGTCTGCACTAAGCAAAATTCAGAAAAAGTTTAGGGCCCTTTATTCAGTGCCCCCCTTAGCTTATGACAAGGTTACAGGTATAGCAAAGCATTGGTGTGGGGGCTACTGTCTATGGGGGCACTGTCTATGGGGCCATTGAGGGCACTGTGTATGGGGTACTGTGTATGGGGGGGCAAAACTGGTACATAGTTATAACTCAATTATAACTGCCTTCTCTCTATATTTGTATTTTATATGTAGGAGTTGCTATATTGTTTTCCTTGTAGTACAGTATGAGGGTATAGCACATTTGTGTCTGATCCCACCATTTCATCTATATAAAAGGAGTATTTTTTTAAAAAAATGGGGTGTGGTAATTGGGGTGTGAACATATTCCACTGAACACACAGATTACATACAAAAAAGACAATACATGATGTAAAGAAGCCCCTGGAAAAAAAAGATCTTACAATTTAAAAATGAAAGTCCCTTTTTTATAAATGGAAAAATAATCATCAGTCCGGTTCCTGTGGCTGCATTTAGTCACTTAACTTTTAATGTTTCCTTAACCCAACTTGATCCCACATAATAAACACACTGACCCACCAGCTCCCAATTACACAGACACACTCATACAAACTCATACAAACAGGCACAGACACACACACATACAAACTCATACAAACAGGCACAGACACACACATACAAACTCATACAAACAGGCACAGACACACACACATACAAACTCATACAAACAGGCACAGACACACACACATACAAACTCATACAAACAGGCACAGACACACACATACAAACTCATACAAACAGGCACAGACACACACACATACAAACTCATACAAACAGGCACAGACACACACACATACAAACTCATACAAACAGGCACAGACACACACATACAAACTCATACAAACAGGCACAGACACACACACATACAAACTCATACAAACAGACACGCACACATACAAACTCATACAAACAGGCACAGACACACACACATACAAACTCATACAAACAGGCACAGACACACACACATACAAACTCATACAAACAGGCACAGACACACACACATACAAACTCATACAAACAGGCACAGACACACACACATACAAACTCATACAAACAGGCACAGACACACACACATACAAACTCATACAAACAGGCACAGACACACACACATACAAACTCATACAAACAGGCACAGACACACACACACTTGAGTTTTACATGTAAATCTAGGAACATTCCCATTTGATCCTGGAACAAGGTCTATTTTTGAATTGGCAGCAAGCAAAGAACTGATTCACAGTGATTTGTGGCTGATATAATGGCATGCCTGTGTGTGACTAAATATTTATACTGCAATGAGGATGTTGAAAGCAATTGCAACTGAGGATTACACTGGAACACAGGAAAACAACATTAAAAAAAAAAAGCTAATCTGTGCCAAAACACAACCATATTGGGCTCTCATAAGCAACAAATGTATTGGGTAAGTTACAGCACTGGGATTCCCTCAGTACAGGCTTAAATTGTGTGGCTACAGATAAGCAAAGGAACAGAATAAGGATAGGTCTATCAAAGTATACTCTTACCCACACACAAAGATTTGGCAGCTAGAGGCAAAGTTGTCTTTAGGGGTGTAAAAAGATTCTAAAGCCTTACACTGCCCCCACAGAACAGCAGCTTTAAGTAGGAAGGGTGTGTAAATCTTAAAAACAAAGCCCTAAGTAATCTTTTTAACTGTGCAAGTAAAAGACTAATACAGCAGTGAGGATAATAGCCTCTGGGAAGGGACTGGGGCTGTGGGATAGCAGGTATAGTAGGGAGAGATGGTGCCTATAGTAGCAGTGGGGGGATAATAGCCCCTGGGAAGGGACTGGGGCTGTGGGATAGCAGGTATAGTAGGGAGAGATGGTGCCTATAGTAGCAGTGGGGGGATAATAGCCTCTGGAAAGGGACTGGGGCTGTGGGATAGCAGGTATAGTAGGGAGAGATGGTGCCTATAGAAGCAGTGGGGGGATAATAGCCTCTGGTAAGGGACTATGGCTGCGGGATAGCAGGTATAGTAGGGAGAGATGGTGCCTATAGTAGCAGTGGGGGGATAATAGCCTCTGGGAAGGGACTGTGGCTGTGGGATAGCAGGTATAGTAGGGAGAGATGGTGCCTATAGTAGCAGTGGGGGGATAATAGCCTCTGGGAAGGGACTGGGGCTGTGGGATAGCAAGTATAGTAGGGAGAGATGGTGCCTATAGTAGCAGTGGGGGATAATAGCCTCTGGGAAGGGACTGGGGCTGTGGGATAGCAGGTATAGTAGGGAGAGATGGTGCCTATAGTAGCAGTGGGATAATAGCCCCTGGGAAGGGACTGGGGCTGTGGGATAGCAGGTATAGTAGGGAGAGATGGTGCCTATAGTAGCAGTGGGGGGATAATAGCCCCTGGGAAGGGACTGGGGCTGTGGGATAGCAGGTATAGTAGGGAGAGACGGTGCCTATAGTAGCAGTGGGGGGATAATAGCCTCTGGGAAGGGACTGTGGCTGTGGGATAGCAGGTATAGTAGGGAGAGACGGTGCCTATAGTAGCAGTGGGGGGATAATAGCCTCTGGGAAGGGACTGGGGCTGTGGGATAGCAGGTATAGTAGGGAGAGATGGTGCCTATAGTATATAGCAGTGGGGGGGATAATAGCCTCTGGGAAGGGACTGTGGCTGTGGGATAGCAGGTATAGTAGGGAGAGATGGTGCCTATAGTAGCAGTGGGGGGATAATAGCCTCTGGGAAGGGACTGTGGCTGTGGGATAGCAGGTATAGTAGGGAGAGATGGTGCCTATAGTAGCAGTGGGGGGATAATAGCCTCTGGGAAGGGACTGGGGCTGTGGGATAGCAGGTATAGTAGGGAGAGATGGTGCCTATAGTAGCAGTGGGGGGATAATAGCCTCTGGGAAGGGACTGGGGCTGTGGGATAGCAGGTATAGTAGGGAGAGATGGTGCCTATAGTAGCAGTGGGATAATAGCCTCTGGGAAGGGACTGGGGCTGTGGGAGAGCAGGTATAGTAGGGAGAGATGGTGCCTATAGTAGCAGTGGGGGGATAATAGCCTCTGGGAAGGGACTGGGGCTGTGGGAGAGCAGGTATAGTAGGGAGAGATGGTGCCTATAGTAGCAGTGGGGGGATAATAGCCTCTGGGAAGGGACTGGGGCTGTGGGATAGCAGGTATAGTAGGGAGAGATGGTGCCTATAGTAGCAGTGGGGGGATAATAGCCTCTGGGAAGGGACTGTGGCTGTGGGATAGCAGGGATCAGTGTAAATGCCCACCTTTCATATAAATGGACCCTGAAAGATTCAAATTGTTTGGTTGCTATGGGAAGCTGTGTAAGATGCTAACACATTCCCCATAACTGATACAAGAGATTGCTCTGTGTGTTATATTGCATTCTGCTGTGTTACTCAGAATCAATGGGGAGTTGGAGGGCTATAAGAATTCCCACACATTCTATCCTGTCCCTCTCTATCCCTACATACCAGTATAGTAGATCAGTAACCAGCAGCGAATCGGGGAAGCATGACTAAAGTCAAGTAGAAGCACGTTACTAAATAAGCCATAAATCACTGGGACTCGCTCTGCCAAGTTTATATTCTTTATTCACTGTGACTCACTGCAGAAAATCACTGCTGTTTGTTTTAAAAAATGTAACATTTTTCCTTGTAAATTCACAGTTTACCAACACCCTGACCCCTTTATGTAAAGGTTTATGGCAACCGCAACCCCCAGCGAAGCACCATTCAGCACTGTTATTGCCTTCAGCTGATCAACTACAACTCCCATAATGCCGAGTGCTGTTAGTGGGAGCACCTGTCCCTCCCTTCCCACCAATAAAACAGGGGTTTTATTTAATCACAGTGGATTTATTACGATGTTACAGCCGTGTGGCTGGCTTTTATGTTAACCACTTTCCTGCGCTCGATACTTTCCCATTTACCTAAGTGCAGATTTACCGGCACTGGTTTTTATTTTTTACTTTAATGGTTGTTTTTCACTCTAATTCCATGTATTGCCTCTCAGTAATAAGTCCCCACAGCCCAAGTGATTTTCTTCCTTTGCGGTCACACTAAGCAGAGGCTTCTGAGCGGAAACAGATGGCTTCCAAATGGACAGATGTAGTATTTACCAGCTGCAGAAAATTTCAATTTGCCTTGCGAGGATGCATTCAATGGAAAATGTACCCTATTTAGACTGTTTCTGGCCTCCCTTGAACTTCAACAGGCAGCTGTGTGTGTAAAAGGATCACTTTGCGCACAGAACGTCCCCTGTCCCTGCATATTTACATATATACATGGACATTGCCATATTTATTTGCTCAGCAGCTATTCTTCTTTCATAACAGAAACAAATATGCTGGTGTGAACACTTGGGAGGCAGATTTACGAACATTTTGAGTTTTACTAAAACATTTCTCATTTTTTTTTTTTTTATTTTGAATAAACTCGTTCCCACAAATGCCTTACAAAAAGCCTGAACTGAAAAATTCAGTCCGGGAAAAGTTGCAGAATTCTGATGTGAAACCACTAGCGTCAAACATCCAAAACCTCTAACATTTTGAAGCAAAGCAAGGATCCTCCAGGGAAGGGACATCTGCCATTGACTTCTCTGTAATCTCAGCAAGTTTTAGTTTTTCGGCGTAGTAAATCTCAGAAAAGTCGCAACTTTTTTTCAGCAAATTTTAGCAGATTGGAATAAAAAAAAATTTGACGGTTAGTGAATGGTCCCTTTAAAGTGCCGATGCATTAGCCTCCACAATAGTGATGCACTGGTCGGACTTGAACCCACCTTGGTCCAACTTAATCCAATCAGGGAATATTATACTTAAAAACTAGAAACCCCACCCCTGGGGGAGCCAGTAGGTTAGGTACCACCACAGTAAGTGCTAAAGGTCCCCATACACTGGCAGATCCGCTCACTTGGGGCCAAACGATCGAATTATAATGACGGGCATAGGTAAAGGCGGACCGGGGACCGCATCGGCTCGTTGATGCGGTCCCCGGTCCGACTTTACCTATGCCCGTCATTACAATCCTGGCTGCACTTGGGGAGCCAGTAGGGTAGGTACCGCCCCAGCGAGTGCTTGTTTTTTTCCTGGGGCGATGCTTCCTAAAATAAATAAATAAATATGTCACTTTCTAAATTGTGGATTGGATTTATTGGGGGTGTGGGGCTAACAACTGGCATCCCCTAATCAGGGTTTTCTTGTCCTTTAAAACTCTCCCCTTCTGTGCTTCCTCCTCCATTTAGATCCAGCTTAAAAGTAGGGGTGGGGGGGCACCATACCAAAATCTGGCAAAATGACTATAATTAGGATATTAACATTCAGGGCAACAGAAGGGCAATTTAGAGCATTTGCCACTGGTCCAAATTGAAAACACAAACATTTTAATACTTTTAATCCCCAAAACTGTAGAATTTGGCATTTCTGTCCCAAACCCCCATGAGCAGACATGATGTATAGCAGTGATACAGCCACCCGAGTATGATGAGGAGGGTGCACTCACCTTGAGTCTTGGTGGGACTTGGCACCCAGCAGAAAACCACAGCAAGGAGAAGGCAGCAGTGCAGCTTTTCCTTCATTCTCCTACCAAGTCGGTCTCCCCGCGGCTGCCAGAGCTTATGTCAGCCAGAAAGCCGGCTGCATCTCCCACCCAAACAGAAAATGCCTGCAAGTGGAAAAAAATATGCTTCATATTAATGTTGTTTATGAGAAAAACAAAATTATGATTTTAACCATCTCTGGGACATTCTATCTTCTCCATATGTTACTAAACTACAAATCCCAGCATCCCCGTGGGAATAGAGATTTCAGACATTTTTCTCTCAATGGATCATTTGCTTTCATTGGGTCAGTGATCACACAAACTCCCACGTGCCACACACTGCTGTACAACATCCCAATCCCCCCCATCCCACAGCTGCTGGGAGTTATTTCATATTTACTCTGTTTACGGTTTACTTTGACTTTCATTCAGTGATATAACAATAAAAAAGTAACAAGTGAAAAAAGGTATCACAGGTATGGGATCTATTATCCAGAATACTCAGGACCTGGGGTTTTCCAAATCAGGGATCCTTCTGTAATTTGTATTGCCATACTTTAAGTCTGCTAAAAATGATTTAAAAAGAATGTACAAGTATAGGACCCGTTATCCAGAATGTCTACTAAAAAATCAATAAAACATTGATTAAACCCAATAGGATTTTTTTGCATCCAATAAACATTAATTATATCTTAATTGGGATCAAGTACAGGTACTGTTTTATTATTACAGAGAAAAGGGAATCATTTAACCATGAAATAAACCCAATATGGCTGTTCTGCCCCAATAAGGGGTAATTATATCTTAGTTGGGATCAAGTACAGGTACTGTTTTATTATTACAGAGAAAAGGGAATCATTTAACCATTAAATAAACCCAATAGGGTTGTTCTGCCCCAATAAGGGTTAATTATATCTTAGTTGGGATCAAGTACAGGTACTGTTTTATTATTACAGAGAAAAGGGAATCATTTAACCATGAAATAAACCCAATAGGGCTGTTCTGCCCCCAATAAGGGGTAATTATATCTTAGTTGGGATCAAGTACAGGTACTGTTTTATTATTACAGAGAAAAGGGAATCATTTAACCATTAAATAAACCCAATAGGGCTGTTCTGCCCCCAATAAGGGGTAATTATATCTTAGTTGGGATCAAGTACAGGTACTGTTTTATTATTACAGAGAAAAGGGAATCATTTAACCATTAAATAAACCCAATAGGGCTGTTCTGCCCCCAATAAGGGGTAATTATATCTTAGTTGGGATCAAGTACAGGTACTGTTTTATTAAACCTTCCAGTTTGTGCCTGTGTGTAACCCAACCACTTAGATTGTAAGCTCTACGGGGCAGGGACCTCCTTCCTACTGTGTCTCATACCACATGGCACTTATATATATATATATATACATACATATATGTATTTATTGTATTTATTTATTATATTACTCGTCCTCCCTGTGTGTAATTTTGTATTCTGTAAGACTGTACAGCGCTGCGTACCCTTGTGGCGCTTTATAAATAAAGTTATACATACATACATTACAGAGAAAAGGGAATCATTTAACCATTAAATAAACCCAATAGGACAGTTTTGCCCCCAATAAGGGGTAATTATATCTTAGTTGGGATCAAGTACAGGTACTGTTTTATTATTACAGAGAAAAGGGAATCATTTAACCATGAAATAAACCCAATAGGGCTGTTCTGCCCCCAATAAGGGGTAATTATATCTTAGTTGGGATCAAGTACAGGTACTGTTTTATTATTACAGAGAAAAGGGAATCATTTAACCATTAAATAAACCCAATAGGGCTGTTCTGCCCCCAATAGGAGGTAATTATATCTTAGTTGGGATCAAGTACAGGTACTGTTTTATTATTACAGAGAAAAGGGAATCATTTAAACATGAAATAAACCCAATAGGGCTGTTCTGCCCCCAATAAGGGGTAATTATATCTTAGTTGGGATCAAGTACAGGTACTGTTTTATTATTACAGAGAAAAGGGAAATAATTTCTAAAAATTAAAATTACAGGCATGGGACCTGATACCCAGAATGCTTAGGATCTGTGGGTTTCCGGATAAGGGATCTCCATACCTTATATATACTAAAAAATATAATTTAAACATACAATCATACTAATAGCAAATTTCAAGGTGACAACCCCTTTAAGAGACCTTGGAAGAAGCAGGCAGGGCTGGCTTCTACTACATTGTTTCAAGAGACAGAACCAGCAATGCAGAAATGGTTAAAAATAAAATACTGCTCTCAATAGCTATTTCATTTACAATTTCATTTAATTTATAATTTTCACTCTAAAAACCATAGAAAATTTGTAATGAATGTATGTTTGGAAGTTGCTTAGAATCTTCTTTTAGAATGTTTGGGTTAACATCCCCTTTAGTATTAGTAATAGCATTGTTAGCATTGCTGTTTAATATAAACATTCAATAAAGCACAAAGGTTTGTTTATACAGACTCGGCAATGAGTTGTGCAGCTTCCGTCATACAAGCAGATATTTGTTTGGTCTGTAGCAATTACTAGGCTGCCAACGCACAGGCATATCTACAGATAGAGATTATTAAGGCTTGGCACATACAAGTATGAAACGCGGCAGGTCAAATGCTGCCTACTTCTTAGTAAGGTTTTACTTGTACTTTGTTATTCTATAAATGTTCCACAAAATATATGCCAATAGGTTAAAGGGGAACTCCATTCAAAATATAACTGCTACTGAAAGCAGTAACTGTCTGGCTGAGACACTACGGGTT
Organism: Xenopus tropicalis; assembly: GCF_000004195.4. Classification (NCBI taxonomy): domain Eukaryota; kingdom Metazoa; phylum Chordata; class Amphibia; order Anura; family Pipidae; genus Xenopus; species Xenopus tropicalis. Next base: position 197,234,980 of record NC_030677.2, on the reverse strand, counting down.
CTGCCTGCAGAAACAACACAGCAGAATCGCAAAGTCAGAACCATGGAACAGGCCCCCGCCACCTGCCCGATGTGACCTGACAGGGGAGGGACACCGGCGGCCGTGGAACGCCAACTGGGATCGGGCTTGTGCTGCTGGGGCCACCCTGGGTTTTTTCCTGGTGCCCCATTGGCCCAGGCCGACCCTGGTCCTGAGCATTCTGGATAACAGGTCTCATGGTCAGATTTATAGAAGCTTTGTATAAACAAACCCAACCCCTTTCCTAAATAGCAGCCTTTGAGAGGGCTCTGAAATAAGGAGAAGCTCATTATATAAAGGGTTTATGTGTGGTTTGTTAATTTGTTTTACCATCATATATCAAATTATTATATTAAAATTCTGTTTATATACATTTACAACTTACGTCTATGCTGCACTACTACAGATAAGACATTTAGATATTTAAGTACATATATATGGCTGAAGTAATGATATGTTGGTTGGGCGGATTCATCCACACATGCTCTGTAGGTTGTGAACGGGTTTGTTTTAACATTTCCTTCGCCCACCCCATCCTTGGCCTTACAATTCCCCACTTCTGCCTCTAGTAGCCTGTATTCATAGGTGCACGCCAGCTCTACTCCTTTATGGGGGCCCGGCCCGGGTCTAAAAATACAGGTGACTCACCGGGTCAGGCTGGAAGTTTGGCAGATTAGGGTCGATGAGGGTCAAGAAGAAGTGACCTGCCCATCACTAGTTTGTAGTAATGGGGGCCTTTTACAGCTTATTAAAGGAAAACTATAGCTCTAAACAATGTAGGTCTCTATAAAAATATATTGCATAAACAAGCTCATATGTAAAACCCTGCTTCATCTAAATTAACCATTTTTATAAAAGTATACTTTTTTAGTAGTATGTGCCATTGGAGAATCCTAAATAGAAAACTGCCGTTTTAAGAATTAAGGACCGCCCCCTGGGATCATAGGATTCACAGTGCACACAAACAAGCCAAGGCACACATACATGCTAGGCCCCATCAGCCAATGAATGGGCAGAGTTCTGCCTTTTACTCCCACACTACTTCCTGTTACAGTTAGAGCTGCATTATTTCCTGTCAGCTGATCTCTGAGGGAGCACACAGCCCATCACTAAATGGCGGCTCAAGGGAAAGGAAGTAAAAGGCCAATATTTACTGATATATATTCCAGTTTGGCAAGATTCTTTAATAGGTCACTTAACATAATATAAACTATCTGTTGGTTAAGTATTCATTCTGGGGGTATAGTTTCCTTTGAGTTGAAGAGAATAAAGTAAAAATAACAAGTGACCATAGCAGCCAGATAGCATTCTTTGCAGAGACAAGGAACAAACCATTCCCCAAGCCACAATAAATAAAACCAGCTGCAGCCATGCTTAGATTCCCTTTATCTGCATCATGCCCAGAGCTAATTTAAGAGTGAACTTTTCCATTGACATAAATATACATGTAATGATGTGTAACTGGAAGATGCAATAAACAGTTAAACCATACAGAACAGGCACGGGCTACAGTGACAACTACTCATCTTAATCTCCTGTAAATATCCTGGCCGGACTCTTTACTAGACTAATCATGTTAATGAGCCGGAACTTTTATTTGGATGAATAATGTCTGTCCCCCGCATGGCTACAGGAGCATCCGCTAATTTACCTGCTACAAACACATACAAACTCATAGGCTGATGGAAAATTGGGTAGAAAAACAAGGCAAAGACCATCCAAAACTACCTCTAATGTTCACTTTGCTTGCAAGAACCAATGGGATCAGTCTCTTAATCAATCTTCTACTAAATTCAGTCACTTTGTATTTTGTTTTCTGCTAAAACACCATCAAGCACCTTACTGATCTGACACATCACTGTAAAAAAACATTTTTGCATTTTAACATGGAACTTTCTTGCTTTAGTGAATTCCCTCATGTGTGCTGGATGGACCTACCAGTAAATAATTCAGCAGCACAAACAACCAGTGCACAAACAACCAGTGCACAAACAAACCATATGCATAATGGACCTCTGTTTATCCGTAAACCAAAGGGTGAGGGGAGGGGATTGTTTATACAGATCTTATTATCTCTGTTTAAACTAAAGGTGGCCATACACGAGCAGATCCGCTCGCTTGGCGATGTCGCCAAGCGAGCGGATCTTCCCCCGATATCCCCACCTATGGGTGGGCGATATCGGGGAGCATTTAGGTGAAAAAAAAAAATAATCCGATCGGATTATGTGGGCGGCAATGGGGCAGTCGGATCGGGGACCGCATCAACGAGCCGATGCGGTCCCCGATCCGACCAGATTTTCTAACCTGGCCGATCGAGATCTGGCCAATTTCAGGCCAGATATCGGTCGGCCAGGCCGCTCTGCTCTCCCCATACACGGGCCGATTAGCTGCCGAATCGGTCCAAGAAAAAACATTTTTGCATATTAAGATGGAACTTTCTTGCTTTAGTGAATCCCCTCATGTGTGCTGGATGGACCTACCAGTAAATAATTCAGCTGCACAAACAACCAGTTCACAAACAAACAAACTATCTCCATAATGGACCTCTGTTTATCTGTAAACCAAAGGGTGAGGGGAGGGGGTTGTTTATACAGATCTTATTATCTCTGTTTAAACTCAGCTAATTGCAGGAGCATAAAAACAAGACTTTTTCTCCCTTACTGCTTTTTAAGAAGATAGGGATTTTTTTTTAAATAAAATAATAGGCATATTTTTAGGTGTGTATAGCGCCCAATCAAGTACTAGATTGTAGGAAAAAATAACTCCCAGCAACCTTTGCCATCAAGTGTTTGTGAAGATTCTTATTCAAGGTCATGGTATATCTGTAGTAATAAGTCAATTCAATTGGACTTGTGTTTTTCTTAAAGACGTTTCGCCAGTCATCCAGCTGGTCTAGTTGACACAGCAAGTCTAGTTGATTTCACTTTTTACTACAGACTAGTGATGTGTGGGTCCAGAAAATCTCGACCCGCACCCGATGCTAACCCACCCTCTCCCAACCCAACCCGGCTCCCTCCATTTATAGACCCGCGCTCGCCCCGCAATGACGTCACAAAAGGGGCAGGGCTTTCAGGGCGCACGCCTATAAAAAGAGAAGCCGTAAGTGAGCTGCCGGCAGTGTAAGGTTGCGCATGTGATGTGTTGCGGTCGGCCCAAACCCACCCGACCTGCAGGTATCAGGCCGGCCCACACATCACTAGTACAGACTTATCCAGTGGTCCCCAACCAGTGGCTCAGGGGCAACATGTTGCTCCCCAACCCCTTGGATGTTATTCCCAGGGGCCTCAAAGAAGGTGCTTATTTTTAGCTTAGGAGGTAAGTTTTGGAGGCATAAAGACCACGTGCACTGCCAAACAGAGCCTCCTGTAGGCTGCCAGTCCACATAGGGGCTACAGATAACCAATCACAGTCCTTATTTGGTACCCCCAGGTAAAATTTTCATTTTATTCTTTTTACGTTTGATTGTGGCTTAGGGGTAAAAACAAGTTTGGGGACCCCTGGACTTAACCATCATGCCACAAAGCCATCGGGAACAGGCAGGCTTTAATAAGCAGCCAATTAAAACAAAATTAAAAACATGGGGCACGACTGCCTGCAAATAGTACTGAATGGGGTAGAAGGTAAAACAGAGAGTGTTCCTAAACACGATGGCAGCAGGAAATTCTCAGAAGTGCATTAATTAGTATCGCTGTTTTCTGCGCTGTGCTGCTCATTTAGACCAGCAGACATCCACACAAGGACTCGCACAGCAGCAGCATCTTAGGGATTCATTTGTTATGACTTGTTGTTTAACACCACGTCCCAAAGCACCCGACTACAAACACTCACAATCTGACTCGACGCGCCGTTTTGGGAGAGAGCAACAGATGTGCTCCAAGCTCGGGTCCAATTCTACATCTGCGGCTGCTAATGAACCAGATACAAAGATCAACAAACCCAATATTTTGTTTATCCAAACAGGAAAATTCATATTATTACATACCCAAATGCATTATAAAAACTCCCTGGCACAACTAAAGCAGAACTCCACCCAAAAACGTTTTTCAGCCAAATGAAAAGAAAATGTTCTAAGCAACTTTCCAATATACATTAATAAAGGAAAAGGAAAGGTGCCAAGTTGTTAGGCAGCCCCCCCCCCCCCAAGTGATTCTAATCGCCTACTTTTTACCACTGCCCGATGCTCCTCTTTTTTATACCTGAACTGGCCCTGGTTTAAATCTGCTAACAATTTATAGCAACAGCCGACTGCAATCACCCACCCACCAATGTGCAGAAAATAAATATATTATCTGTATATGAAAATATAGACACGTATATTTATAACAACATATGTGCACACTCCCACATCCTATATTTACCAACATTATTCTGCTTTTCTACACTAATTACTAGTGTAATTTCTGCACAGGAATTTTGTTTTTCAGAGGAAATGGACAAAGCTTGTGTAGTGGAAACCGTGAATTCCTTAGTCACCAGAGCTTCCTTACTTGTGGCCCTTCCAAGGAATAAGACATTGCTGTAAGGCAGCCAGGACATCTGGTAGACATGTTAAAGATGGTTTCTTAGGGCAGAGCCAAGAGATGGCTGCAAATATTGAGTTTAAGAGGAGGAGTTAAAAATCTGTGCCTCGCAGCACTGAGGTCCTAGGTTTGATTCCAGCCGCAACACTATCCAGGGGTTTTTATATCACGTCTTTGTGGGTTTCCTACATACAAGCTACTGGAAAAGTTCCTTGACAGGAATCAAACCCAGTGCACCAATGCCGACTCCTGTGCAGCCATAATATGCAAAAGCATGTCAATAAAAGTTAAACAATGACTTTCCAGAGAATTTCCTCACAATGAAGCCTATATAAAGACTCCTCATCCCCAACCAGTGGCTTGTGAGCAACATGTTGCTCTCCACCCCCTTTGGTGTTGCTCCCAGAGGCCTCAAAGCAGGTGCCCATTTTTATATTTCTGGCTTGGAGACAAGTTCTGAAAGCACCGAGACACAGTTTTACTCCAAGCAGAGCCTCCTGCAGGCCAGCAGTCCACATGGGGCTACCAAATAGCCAATCACAGCCCTTATTTGGCATAACCAAAGAACTTTTTTAATGCTTGTGTGGCTCCCCAACACTTTTTATATCTGTGGCTCTCAAGTAAAAAAAGGTTGGGGATCCCTGCTCTACATCTAGGGGCACATTTATCAAAGTACGAATTTTTAAAAGCACAATTGGAAAAATTTGGTTCTGATGTGCATTAATTGCACGAAAATTAGTGTCGTGATCGTACGAAAATATTGTGGTGCGATTTGAAAGTTACGAAATTTTTGTATCCGACCGATTGTAAATGGCATGAAAACCTTTCTGACTTTGAACCTTCAATGCATGATTTTGGAAGCCTCCCATAGGACTCAATGGCACTCTGCAGCTCCAACCTGGCCCAAGGAAAGTCTCCCATAGGCCTCAATGGCACTCTGCAGCTCCAACCCGGCCCAAGGAAAGTCTCCCATAGGGCTCAATGGCACTCTGCAGCTCCAACCCGGCCCAAGGAAAGTCTCCCATAGGGCTCAATGGCACTCTGCAGCTCCAACCCGACCCAAGGAAAGTCTCCCATAGGGCTCAATGGCACTCTGCAACTCCAACCCGGCCCAAGGAAAGTCTCCCATAGGGATCAATGGCACTCTGCAGCTCCAACCCGGCCCAAGGAAAGCCTTCCATAGGGCTCAATGGCACTCTGCAGCTCCAACCCGGCCCAAGGAAAGCCTCCCATAGGGCTCAATGGCACTCTGCAGCTCCAACCTGGCCCAAGGAAAGTCTCCCATAGGGATCAATGGCACTCTGCAGCTCCAACCCGGCCCAAGGAAAGCCTCCCATAGGGCTCAATGGCACTCTGCAGCTCCAACCTGGCCCAAGGAAAGTCTCCCATAGGGCTCAATGGCACTCTGCAGCTCCAACCTGGCCCAAGGAAAGTCTCCCATAGGGCTCAATGGCACTCTGCAGCTCCAACCTGGCCAAAAGAAAGTCACGATAAGCAAGCTTGAATAAATTCTGAAACGTTCTTAGTCATTGCGACAAATACGATTTTGTCTCACAAATTGATGCAAAGCACGAAAAAGTTGCGTAATTTAACGAAAATATAGTGGAAATTATGCACAGTTCTAAATGTTAGAAAAAATATACAAATTTTTCCCATTCGGACTTAATGAATGGGCCCCTTAATCTCACTTCAGTAGAAAAACACTGTCTGATCATCTGCCTCTGTTGTAATAAATGTCAAGTGACGTGATTAATTGCTGTAGCTTTGCAAATAACGTTAGGCCTCCGGGACCTGCCAGCCGAGATCTGCTGGCACCTGGATACGGGCTTTACCTCCAGCGCTGGCACACAAAGGCTCTATTCATACACGGCACTCATTGTGCACAATGTTTATCTATTCCAGAATTCGACAAGGAAACACAACTGCACTAGCGGTGTAACTGGAAAGGGTTTGCTATTGCTCGAGCATGGTGAGAAGTGTTTTAATTACCCACACTGGCATAATTACATGGTATCACCCTGCACAGGCTATGATTTCTCCCTATGGTTGGATCCTTCCATTTCTGTGCCCCAAGTGACATCGGCCCATGCCAGTTTCTTGTGAATGGCAGTCATCATGCATCGCTGCAGTCAGAAAGGCCTTTCCCTGTCTCCGCCACTTCTAATTAAATATTATTATTATTATTATTATCTGCTGATTTTTATATAGTACCAACACGTTTATTCATGAGTGTTCATCAGTCACATCACCCCCTACAATCCTTTTTGGGTCACTTTGCCCCCTTGGTTGTGGGCCTTTTAAATAAGTAAATGGGACCCCAATGAAAACAAAAACCCCCTTGCATAAATGCCATGCCCCCTATTTACACTGTCCATTCATACTCTGCTCAACGTTCACCCAAACCACATCCACAGAAATCCCACTGCTTCCCCCACCTTAAAGGGGTGGTTCACCTTCGGATCTTTTAGTATGTTATAGAGTGGCCAATTCTAATCAACTTTACAATTGGTCTTCATTATTTATTTCTTATCAATTTTAAATTATTTGCTTTCTTCTTCTGACTCTTTCCAACTTTTAAATGGGGGTCGCTGACGCCAGTAGCCAATCACTTTTTAAAAACTTATTTTTCTGCTCAGGTCCTCTCCTACTCATATAACAGTATCTCATTCAAAGCACTCCCTGGCTGCTAAGGTAATTTGGACCCTAGCAACCAGAAACTCCAAACTGAAAAGTTTCTAAACAAAAAGTGAAATAACAAAAAACTACAAATAATAAAAAAAAGAAGACAAACTGTATCAAAATATTATTCTCCACATCATACTAAAACTTAACTCAAAGGTTCGGTGCCAGAGGATATATATATATGACAGCAAATGGTGATGGGACACAAGCAAGCCCTGTGCCATTTACAAAGAGCCATCAGTTGTAAGTGACATTATCACTAATAAAGGATTATATAAACTATTGGTGAAAAGGTGGTGGCAGTTTAGCATTATGTAAGTTTGGGGGAGATCTATAGGGGCTTTAGAGACGGGGTAAAAGCAGCTCTCCAGGAACACAGCCTTACTGAGCTTGGTGGCACCTATTATGCATACACTGCCAAAGCGTGCTGGGAAATATGCACATTTAAAAGCAACGGGTGTGAATAGGTGAACCAATGCCTAATTAGGCAGCAGCGGCGGCACAATGGATCGCAGCTGCATGTCTGAGTATGAGCTCACTGTCCTGTCTAACCATACACAGCCACCTACAGACATATCCAGCACTCATTTCCCCATCTCCTCCAAAGAAATTCCTGTCCTGGAAATAAACAAGCAGGTTTCCTCATGTTCCTTGCACGCTGTGTGTAACTCAGTGTTTATTCAATCCGATGCTTTCTAAGCCTGGTGCCGTGCATCCCACATTCCATGCTCTATGGCAGCCCGTCTGCTGCTTCTCAATGGGGCCTACCCAGCTGCTCTGTCTATATAAATAGGCTATATTATTATGATTCCCCTTGTAGCTAATGGAAACATAAAAACATAAATGGATCATTCTTATCCTCAAACACCCAGGGAAGCATTACTGTATCGGCCTGCAGGCCTCCTGTAATTCTTTAATCCCCTTAAAGCGAGACTGACGTCAGAATAATGTGAAATATTGTCGTTTTGGATGCAAACATTTTACTTGGGGCCCCGCGGGGGTGCAGGCCTGGGTGCAGTCACACCACCCCACATCCCTACTATTTACGCCACTGGCTATACCATAAAACTATTCACCTGAATACAGTTTATATTAATGCCTGGGCAGATTGGCAGGTTCATTTGAGGCCGGTTAATCTTATGGCAGGAGAGTGTCACAGACCATCTACCCCAAAAAAATGGAAACAACTTAATAAAATAAAGTAGCCGAGAGAATCAGCTAACAGTAAAGCAGAACAAGATACCCATGCAATACGTAAGGTACAAAAACCTAATCCAAAAAATGAAAGTGTTTTAAAGTAATTCAAAATTAATGTACAGGTAAGGACCTGTTATCCAGAATGCTCGGGACCTGGGGTTTTCCGGATAAGGAATCTTTCCTCAATTTGGATCTCCATACCTTAAGTCTGCTAAAAACCATTTAAATATTCAATAAACCCAATAGGGCTGTTCTGCCCCCAATAAGGGGTAATTATATCTTAGTTGGGATCAAGTACAGGTACTGTTTTATTATTACAGAGAAAAGAGAATCATTTAACCATTAAATAAACCCAATAGGGCTGTTCTGCCCCAATAAGGGGTAATTATATCTTAGTTGGGATCAAGTACAGGTACTGTTTTATTATTACAGAGAAAAGGGAATCATTTAACCATGAAATAAACCCAATAGGGCTTTTCTGCCCCCAATAAGGGGTAATTATATCTTAGTTGGGATCAAGTACAGGTACTGTTTTATTATTACAGAGAAAAGGGAATCATTTAATCATTAAATAAACCCAATAAGGCTGTTCTGCCCCAATTAGGGGTAATTATATCTTAGTTGGGATCAAGTACATGTACTGTTTTATTATTACAGAGAAAAGGGAATCATTTAACCATGAAATAAACCCAATAGGGCTGTTCTGCCCCCAATAAGGGGTAATTATATCTAAGTTGGGATCAGGTACAGGTACTGTTTTATTATTACAGAGAAAAGGAAATCATCTAACCATTAAATAAACCCAATAGGGCTGTTCTGCCCCCAATAAGGGGTAATTATATCTTAGTTGGGATCAAGTACAGGTACTGTTTTATTATTACAGAGAAAAGGGAATCATTTAACCATTAAATAAACCCAATAGGGCTGTTCTGCCCCCAATAAGGGGTAATTATATCTAAGTTGGGATCAAGTACAAAGTACTGTTTTATATTAGTACAGAGAAAAAGGAAATTATTTTCACAAATCAAAATTATTTGCTTATAATGGAGTCTTTGGGAGACGGCCATTCCGTAATTCGTAACTTTCTGGATAATGGGTTTCCAGATAATGGGTTTCCGGATAATGGGTCCCATACCTCTACTGCTGCCCTGCACTAGTAAAACTTTGTTTGTTTCAGAAACACTACTATAGTTTATTTAAAAAACAGATAAAACACCACTGTATTCTACAGAGTTTAATTTATGTCATGTAACCTGTGCCTTTTCTCTTTTTGAATGGCTGCCCCCGGGGCTACACAGCAGCTTTGATTATGAAGCAAACACACAACTTTACCAGTGCAGGGCAATAGTACTTTATAGTTTTATTACTTTGATACATTTTCATGTTTTGGTGTTACTGTTCCTTTAATCATACCTCCCAACGTTTGAAAAAAATTTTTTGGCCATGCCCCAATTACCACGCCCCATTTTAAAAAAAATACCCCTTTTATATAGATCAAATGGCGGGCGCAGACGAAAATGTTCTATACCCTCATACTGAACGACCTAAGGAAAACAATATAGCAACTCCTACATATAAAATACAAATATAGAGAGAAGGCAGTCAGTTAAGTGAGTTATAACTAAGTACCAGTTTTGCCCCCCCATACACAGTACCCCCCTATACAGATTACCCCCATACACAGTACCCTCCAATACACAGTAGCCCCCTATACACAGTAGCCCCCCAAACACAGTAGCCCCCCAAACACAGTAGCCCCCCCATACACAGTACCCTCCAATACACAGTACCCTCCAATACACAGTACCCTCCAATACACAGTACCCTCTAATACACAGTACCCTCCAATACACAGTACCCTCCAATACACAGTACCCTCCCATACACAGTACCCTCCCATACACAGTACCCTCCCATACACAGTAGCCCCCAATACACAGTAGCCCCAATACACAGTAGCCCCCAATACACAGTGCCCCCTATACACAGTGCTCCCTATACACAGTAGCCCCTAATACACAGTGCCCCTATACACAGTGTCCCCCTATCACAGTACCTCCCATAGGTGCTCCGCCTTCGTCTGCGGCTTTGTTATGCCTCTCCTTGTGCAGCGCGACAGGCCTTTTTATAAGGTTGCGCCCCATGCGTAATGACGTCATACCCACAGGCGCAACCTTATAAAAAGGCCTGTCGCGCTGCACAAGCAGAGGCATAACAAAGCCGCAGAAGAAGCAAGAACATCCGGCTACAGCAAGCGCATCCCGCTGTGCCAGATAGTTCCATGAATGTCCCGCAATGCGCCATAAAAAAGCGGGACAGTTGGGGGGTATGCTTTAATAGCCTAATCATTTGGTGGTCTGCAGTTGTCCTTTAAAGACTGAATGGAAACAGAGATACAAGACAAGTAAAGGCTGAAGAGATGGACAGGAATTACTACAACCTGCTAAACAAAGGAACGTAGCACAGCCTGGGCAGATAAGATAAACAGACTGGATTCAGCTGTAAAGGTGGCCATTAATGTTGTGATCTTCGCCCAATATCAGGGGCGGCAAAAAGCCTCTCCTGGTAACTTTAAGAACCAAAATTCCAGTTTTTAAAACAGAAATTCGGCTATGCTAGAGTAGCCAGTACAATTGCGCTCTCTACACTGACGATGTGGCACCCCCTGGACCCCCTCCAGCACTGTTAAAGTAAGGTGCCCGATATGGGGCTAATTTGATCGTTTGGCCCTAGGGTCAAACTGCTGAATTAAAACAGCAGACACAGGTGCCATCGGAGTGAGGACCACATTAAAAAGTCCCCATCCAATGGAAAATCAAACCTGCCCGATCGACCTTTGCCGCATTTTAGGCCAGATGTTGGTTGGGAAGGCCCGTTGAGGATGCCCACCTTAAGTACTGATTTATTTACTGCATGATGCTGCTTCAAGCGCTCTGCTTACTTACTAAGCTTTGCCTGCGTTGCACATAGCAGTTGGGCATGGTACCAATCTCATGTATAAGGCTCAGCATGTCAGCTTCCCAGTTTGTAGGTGGATGAATTATTTTAAACCCTTGGCAGGCAGGTAAAGGGCAAGAGATGGAGCCAAAGTGCTTTCAGCAGCATTTTGCAGTCAGATCTGCACAGCAGTTAGATATCAAAAAGTCATTAAGCTGACAAATGTCTAAATTATAGGCACATAAATAGAAGTACAATAAATAGCTACGGGAAGCACTTAAAAGTGAAGAGGACGAGGGAAGCTATTGAGTACTGCCATTCATTATCCTGCTGCCTCTTTTCAAACACCCCTGTCTCGTGTTATTTAAGGGGAAATAGCCCTGATTTATTTCTAAATCACTTATTTTTAGCTTCCATTAAATTTCAATTAATCCAGTATGATGCCAAATTGTTCACAGAACATTCCTTCTTTGCATATTCACATTGATACTTGGATGAGACAGGCTGAAACACTTGCTGTGACAAACATATTCTGTATTGCCGTCTATAACACAACAACATGGGCCCAGGCATCCAGCGTTACGCCCCAGAAATCCATATTTACTTTTATTGTTCCTGCAGCCTGTATAACACTAATTACTTACTGCAGCAGTGCAGCAAACACAGAAAGCTAACTTGCCCAGTTATACATGCACCTCAGGTGTCTGTGCTCAATACGGACAAAAAATGTCTTTTTCCTAATTTTTTTCCACAAATAAATCATAAGGGTTGAGGATGCCAATTTTTTTTTTTTAAATCCTCGGTCCCTGCTGGATAGCTGCTTGCCCGATGTGGGGTTACATAAATAGGTCTGCGTCATTTGGATAGGAGAGGGGGCAGGTGTGCTCGACAAATGAAGCAATATATGTAACCACTTTTTAATAACACTTATTTATAAAGCGCCAACATATTCCACAGCACTGTGCAAAAGAAAGGGTGTATATACAGCAAACATACAGATTACACACAATACTGGTACAGAAGTAAAATACAGAAGGTAGGTACAGAAGAGGGCCCTGCTGAATAAAGCTAATAATCTTTAACAATTCCACATTTTATTTCCCATCTCATTCGAGGCCATGCCGCCTTCTGTGCCATCTGAGACAAGGGCAACACCTCCCTCCATGGCATTTATATTCCCCTGTAGACACAGTCTATTTTAAGCATCTAAAGTACAGGTATGGGATCCATTATCTGGAAACCTGATATCCAGAAAGTTCCAAATTATGGGAAGGCCATCTCCCATAGAATCCATTATAAGCAAATAATTGTAATTTTTTAAAAATGATGTCCTATTCTCTGTAATAATAAAACAGTACCTGTACTTGATCCCAACTAAGATATAATTACCCCTTATTGGGGGCAGAACAGCCCTATTGGGTTTATTTCATGGTTAAATGATTCCCTTTTCTCTGTAATAATAAAACAGTACCTGTACTTGATCCCAACTAAGATATAATTACCCCTTATTGGGGGCAGAACAGCCCTATTGGGTTTATTTCATGGTTAAATGATTCCCTTTTCTCTGTAATAATAAAACAGTACCTGTACTTGATCCCAACTAAGATATAATTACCCCTTATTGGGGGCAGAACAGTCCTATTGGGTTTATTTCATGGTTAAATGATTCCCTTTTCTCTGTAATAATAAAACAGTACCTGTACTTGATCCCAACTAAGATATAATTACCCCTTATTGGGGGCAGAACAGCCATATTGGGTTTATTTAATGGTTAAATGATTCCCTTTTCTCTGTAATAATAAAACAGTACCTGTACTTGATCCCAACTAAGATATAATTAATAACACAATACATGCGCAGATTTTATCGTTATCCGACCGAAATTTTCTAACCTGCCCGATTGACTAGGGGTGTCAAACTCAATTAAATAAGGGGGCCGATATCTAAAACTCAGGCCAAGTCGCGGGCCGGCCATGCAGCACCACTGGGACTGGAGCAGCGCTGTCATACAATTTGATCGATATGTTCATGCCCAGCTTTACTCCTTGCAGGTATTCCAACACATTTCAACTCCAATCTGTTCTAAAAGCTGCTCATTCATCTGTCTCACCGTTCCACATCAGTCGCTCCCCTATGCACATCTCCTCACTGGCTCCTAGTCTCCTCTAAAATAAAATTCAAATTATCTCAAATTGACACTCACATATAAGGCCCTTACTAATGAAGCCCCTGTATTTCAGCTATGATCTCAAAATACACTGCTTCACGCAACCTACGCTCTGATTCTGACCTTCCCTCTCTTCTCTCATCACTTCATCCCATTCCCGACTGCAAGACTTCTCCCAGGCTTCTGCCTGTCTCTGGAACCCTCTGCCTCGAGACATCAGACTTTCCCTTTCCTTCTAAACTAAAGACCCCTCTGTTTAGGGAAGCATACCCAATGTGTCTAACCTGACCAAATGTTTATATATCATAAATCATCAATCAGTTTCCAAAATCCTTTTGTTTAAATGTACACTTAACCCCTTTCGACTGCTTTTGAGAGTAGGTCCATTTGTCCCTATTGTTACTCTGTATACCCTTGTTTCTTAAATTATTGTAAGACCCTTGTTTGTTATAACTATATATAAACTACTCATTTTATAATAGGGGGTACATTATTCACTGTATTTACAATGTCATAATCGGGATCTGCTGCATTTACCCATCAGGATTTGAGTTTCATTTTCCTTATCAAGTACTTATTTCCCAGAAACCACAGATATCGCAGCCAAACCAAGTAATAAGGGAACTTAGCACTGGTGCCATCTCTAATCTATTATTCATCCCTCAGTACAGCCATATATACCATTTTGTGATAAGTTGTGCTTTGCATTATGCACCACAGCTCTGTGCCGCTTTCCTGCTAATGTGGCTAATGTGTTCCTATGCGGCTGCCACAGAGATCAGAAACCTACATATGGGAAATAAGTGGCCCTCAAATGGAAAGCATCATGGCCCCATCAGGAGGCAGTAGGCTTAGGTCAAGATACCTAAAATAAACTCAGGAGGGGGATTCACACGCTCCAGCCCCCCAATCCTTCCCTGGATTCCACAAAGCACTTCAGTCTGAGAAAGTCTCCTCCCAGGAATGTTGCAGAAAGATAAGCGCAACTACATCTGGAATGTCTGAACAAACATTCACATTGTGCCTTTTGCCCTGCTGCAGCGACCTTTTCATTTACAAAAGAAAGTCCGGTTTAGTGTCTCTGCGCCAAACTTCGCCTCTCAACCCCAGGAACTGGGTGTCTGACAGTCTAACTGCCTCACACTGCACTCACACACAATTAACTTTTACAGGGAACTCTCACACCCTCCGGTTTAGCACACACCCATAAACCATTGCTTTACAAACAGGATCTACCTATTCATTTATTTCTTATTCCCCTATATACTCACATTTTGCCTTTCCACCAATCCTTTAAGTTATCCTTTACTATGTAATAGAATGCCCTATTCCCAGCAACTTTGCAGTTCGTTTCCATTATTTATTAATAAATCATTTTTTGCTGTTTTTGTATTATTTGCCTTCCTCTCTGCTACCCATTTCCAGCTATTAATTGGAGGTCAGCAGTCAAAAACTATTGCTTAATATTGTTACTTTTTATTGCTTATGTTTCTATGCAGCCCCTCTCCTATTCCTATTCCTGCCTCTCGTTTAACCCACTGCCTGGTTGTTAGGAAAAATAAAACCCTAACAACCAGATAGCTGCTGAAATACCAAACCAGAGAGCTGCTGAACAAAAAAGCTAAATAACGGAAAAACCATAAAAAAATAAAAAACGAAGGTCACTTGTATATGCGTGCCGGCTGTTATTTTGCCAGACACCCAGTTCCTGGGGATGAGGGGCGAAGCTTGGCGCTAAGGAGCTGAACCGGACTTTCCTTTGTAAACTAAAGCTTGAGGGGTGGGTGCACGAGGGCAAAAGACACAATGTGAATGTTTGTTCAGACATTCCAGATTCAGTTGCGCTTATCCTTCCGCAACATTCCTGGGAGGAGAGATTCTCAAACTGAAGTGCTCTGTGGACCAAGTGCTAATTGTTTTAGAATATCGATGCCTACTTAATGCTAACGGTTAATTTAAAGGGGAACTCCAGATTCTGAACCACAACACCACAGAAACCCCCAATATACCCATCACTATAAAGTGTTCCTGCAAAAAAGTTTAAATAAATACCATTTACTGTGTCTCATACCACATGGCATTTACTCCCTGTGTATTTATACTTATTTATTGTATTTATTATAACACTTGTCCTCCCTGCGTGTAATTTTTTATATTGTAAGATTGTACAGTGCTGTGTACCCTTGTGGCACTTTATAAATAAAGTTATACATACATAAATAAATTTATATATGTTGAAATCCAGCTGCAAAACAGTTCTATGAAGGAACTACATAACCCACAATGCATTGCACTGTGATGTTCCTTATTGACATCACGTGTGCAGGGAATTGTGAGATTGGGAGGAGGCAGGCTGAAGGCAGGCTGAGGACAGGGGACTACTGTTACATTTTATTTGAGTCTCAAAGTAGTCAGCCAGATCAGCAGGGGAACAGGGGGCGGGGCTTAGGGAACTGTTCCAAACCATAGTATTACATTAACAATCATGAAAAGGCTGCATATTTTTTAAGTTTCAAAGTTGCTTGAAATTATGTTTACTTTTCAAAAAGCTTAAGTTGTGTTTGGGTGGAGTTTAACACAAACAACTTGCTGAAAAACGCCTTGAGCGACCTAATCCTTATATTTTATTTACATTATAGGTGTTATTGGCCTATAATAATGCAGTGTCACTTTGAGGTTATCTTCACTATCAGAGTGTTATTGTGCCTTTGTCAAAACAAATGAATAAGCAGAATCTCCTGAGAGCTGGATATTTCCTCCTCCAAGCGAATGCCCTCGGCTCTTGTGTAACTCTCAGCCTGCTGCCACCCTACCTGCCCGGGACAAACACAGGATTCACACTTCCTTTCTTTGTGCCACACACACGGGACACTGTGTACAGACTCATGCCCACCTCTGACCTTAGAATTCTGACTAAAAACCGCATTGTGTGCCCCAAACAACAGAATTTATACAGATTTGAAACAACATATAAGTCTCTTAAGAATATTCTGCAGACAAAGTGCAGCTTGGTGATCACTTTCAATTGTTTTCTATTATTTGGAGGGGGGCAGCAGGGGATATGTCCAAGGGATCTTTATGGCTGCTGTGTGCTGAAGGGCTTGAGTGATTTCCTTGTATAAAATCATTACTGTAATAGAAACAAATCCACTACATGCAAAATAAATGAGCATATACTGACCACACAAAACATTCTACAGCCTGCACACACATGGTATGATCCACTCATTTGGAATATTCCAAATGGGGGATGCTCTGACTGGCTCCATGGAGATCTGTGGGGAAAGGATTGTATTGATGCCGTCCCTCACCAATCAATATTTGGCTCAATTACATTTTCTTTCATTACACTATTACAGCTTTTAGGTGGAGATCCCCTCTACAACAAATCATTAGAAATTGTTTCATTAAAGTGGTGGTTCACTTTTAAGTTTTTTTAAGGGCCTAATTATTATGCTGTTTAAAAAAAAAGGCAACACCAGGCTTCGCAGCGTAAAAGAGTGTAATGTTTTTATGCGTTTTTTCATTCTGCCAGAACTTACGTGAAAAATGGTGTAAAATCTGGTGTTCGGACGGCAAAATTCACTATTTATTTTACACAGCTTTTTATACCGTCTTTCCTTTGAATTTCATTTTACACAACTTAATCCAAATGATAAAAAAATGACTTGCTTTCTTCTTCTGACTCTTTCTAGCTTTAACTCTTATACAATGTCATTGTTATTGTTACTTTTTATTACTTATCTTTCTATTCAGAGCCCCTCCTATTCATTTTTCAGTTTCTCAGTCACACCACTGCCTCATTGCTTGGCTAATTTGGACCCTAGGAATAATTAATAAAAAAAAATGAAGACCAATTGCAAATGACTGAACTGTATTTCAGATCTTTTTGGATAATGGGTTTATGAAGAACAGATTGTATAACTGTCTAACAATCCCAAGCATGTCCCCCAGCTGTTATGGAAGGCTCTGAGAGGATGAGCATTGGTAGAGTCCAGTAACAGCTGGGCGCAACCACAACTGGGGACAGAACCGTGTAATGGAAACAAAATGCTTCATTTGTGCCTCCAGTCCCAGCGTAATGCTGAGCGGCTTCATTCAGTTCTACTAAAAGCAGAGCACTTTATTTTAATTATTTTTTTTTTTTTAGTCATCATTTCCCAGAAATCACAGGACTTGTTTACACTCTCCCACTGCCAGCGGCACAGTAATGTCTGCAACCATGTCTCTGCCCTGCCGTCAGCAGCGGGCACCTTTGTGCATTCTCTTGCACCCAGCCCTTTGTCCCTACAGACCTAAGGTCCTGCTATGTGTGAGGCCCTGGCCAGTCCTAATGTAGGTGATGGCACTGTCAGGAGGGGATCTGTATAAGTGGGCGTTCTGAGCAATTCCTGCATGACAGCTCTGGGCAGGCAGCTTTACTTATGTCCATGTCTTACAGAACATTCCACTGAAAAGTAAGTACCGCCCTGTGCGAGGGGGAACACGAAACACATGTTGTAGGCAAAAACACCCACATGATATTTTATGTCAACAGAATTCATTTTTTAACCACAATGTACATTAAAAGCGTGCTTCACCTAAAAGGTAACTATGTCAGTCTTCAATCAGTCTACATTATTTTTAGTTTTTATATTGTTTGCCTTTCTCTTCTGCCTCTTTCCAGCTTTTAAGTGGGGGTCACTGACCCCATGCAGCTTACAATTGAATTGTTATTCTAACTTTTTATTACTTATAGATCTATTCAGGCTCTCTGCTATTCATCTTCCAGTTTCTCATTCAAACCACTGACAGGTTGCTGGGAAAATCTGTATACCTAGCCAAAATCCCACCGTTAGGTTAATATCCCATGGAGAGATTAGTCGCTGAGATTTCTGAAAAGTGAGTTCATTTTGTCTCTACATAGAGAAGAATATAAATTGCCAGTACCAAACCCGACGATACTACTTCAAATTGCTTATCGTTCCGAATCGCTATGGGACCGTTTTCCGAGCGATGTTACAAAGAAAGCATTGCCATTCAAAACTATTGGAATCGCTGAAAGTAAAACACACTGAGCGGAAAGTCACTGTGATTTCCCCTTTGCACTGAATGACGCACTGATATGTGGGAAATAGAATCGCTCTGTTGTTGAAATCTCTAGTAATCGCTTGTTAGGAAAAGATGAGAATGTTGTTGCTGGAACTCGCTTTTTAAAAATCACAGCGAATAAATCTCTTCGTGGGACATTAGCCATGCTGCTAAACAAAAAGCTAAAAAAAAAAAAAAAGAAGTCCAATTGCAAACTGTTTCAAAATACCCATGTCTACATCATACTAAAATTCAAAGGGGTTGTTCACATTTGAGTTGATGTAGAGAGTGATATTATACAAAAATTTGCAACTAGTTTTATTATTTATGATTTGTTAATTATTTCACTTTTTGTTTGGCATCTCTTCAGTTTGAAATTTTAGCAGTCATCTGGTTGCTAGGGTTTAAATTGCCTTAACCAGGGAGTGGTTTAAATGAGACACTGGTACATGAATAGAAGTAATAAAACAAGTAATAAAAAGTAACAATACAATAATGAATGTGGTCCACACAAAATGAATTAGGAGAATAGAAAAAACATTTCGGAGAAGACTGTACCAAGCAAATATCTAGTAGGCTATTTCTTGGATTTAGGCTCCTAACAAGGCTGCACATATGTATCAAGTTGTAACAGAGAGCGCTCCTGATCTAGGAACAACCAGCCGATACAACTTCATTTCAGATGCTAAGGTGTAACCTGAAATTGTCCAGAAGAGGACACCTAGCCCAGTAATCCGGGGCCCATAAAGGGGCCTGCCATTTAATGTTGGATCCCTATAGGCTTCATCTGACTTTAGCCTAAATACAGCTGACCCAAATATCCCTTATCAGGAAACCCGTTATCCATAAAGTTCTGAATTACAGGAAGGCCATCTCCCATAGACTCCATTATAAGCAAATAATTCTAATTTTTAAAAATTGTTTCCTTATTCACTGTAATAATAAAACAGTACCTTGTACTTGATCCAAACTAAGATATAATTACCCCTTATTGGAGGCAAAACAATCCTATTGGATTTATTTCATGTTTAAATTATTCCCTTTTCTCTGTAATAATAAAACCGTACCTGTACTTGATCCCAACTAAGATATAATTACCCCTTATTGGGGGCAGAACAGTCCTATTGGGTTTATTTCATGTTTAAATTATTCCTTTTTCTCTGTAATAATAAAACAGTACCTGTACTTGATCCCAACTAAGATATAATTACCCCTTATTGGGGGCAGAACAGCCCTATTGGGTTTATTTCATGGTTAAATGATTCCCTTTTCTCTGTAATAATAAAACAGTACCTGTACTTGATCCCAACTAAGATATAATTACCCCTTATTGGGGGCAGAACAGCCCTATTGGGTTTATTTCATGGTTAAATGATTCCCTTTTCTCTGTAATAATAAAACAGTACCTGAGCTTGACCCCAACTAAGATATAATTAATTCTCACTGGAGGCAAAACAATCCTATTGGGTTTAATAAATGTTTGAATGATTTTTCCAGTAGACTTAAGGTATGGAGATCCAAATTATGAAAAGCTCCTTATCTGGAAAACCCCAGGTCCTGAGCATTCTGGCCCATACCTGAGCTATTACTGTTTAGGAAAAACGTAATGCGCCGTGTACAGAGTAATACGCACATTCGTGCCATTATGTAGGGGCAGAAAGCATGTAACTGTGTATTAATTAGAGTCTCTAGACCTTGATACACTATTTCCATTATTGCCTCACAGACTAGGTGCCACGGAAACCAGAACATCTAATCATCAACCCAGACAGGAGTCCAAGTGAGCAGACCAGCGTGGAAAGTCAGGCTTTGCCAATAATACACCTATTTATAACTCAGGATAAGCTCCAGTCAATGTTTCCTTAAGTAGAAAGCAAACTGCAGAGGCAAAGTGGCTCTCTGGGGCCAATGCAAGCTGTGTCACTCTAGAGTCACACTGGAGACTTCTGGAAAGGCTAAAAAGAGGTTTGATTGTTAGCTACAGGGCACCCAATGTATAATACACATAGGAAGCAGTAAAGCCGCTTTCAGAAGCAGTGAAAGATGTGCGGCTCTTCTTGCCTACGCTTTGCCCAGGGATGCCACTTCCAGGTCTCCAAGCCATACCCAGCAAGCTTCATGAGGTTTTTGGAAAATTCCACCACCAAACAAGCAGTATGGTTGCTCCGACATTAATTTACAAAAAAAAAAGAAATCTTAAATAAAGAAAAATAAAGATCAATAAATAGCTAAAGAACTTTCTTTGCATACAGTAAGCTACTACAGGGGCCTCTGAATAGCATTACTGTTATTAAATAACATTGGCTTGATCGCGGGGAAATGCCTGCTTTCGCATTAAAGGATATATATAAATTCATTATAAATTTGTAAAGGTTTTTGACTTATTTGTGTATATAATTGCTATTAGAAGCTGTGTCTGTCCTTTTCTATTCCCTGCCCTGTGGGTTCTGTCATATGAAACAATATAACACAAGGCAGCAGCCTGACAGACCTGACTCGCTGGAGGAGACCGACCTTTGCAACATTGTTTAACAAGTAACAACCAGGAGCTCAGCAAATGCTGCTTTCAATAGCATATACATTTACAAATCACTTTTTTTTTTCAACTTACTTTTGATTCATTTTTATGATACATGTAAACCAGAATTACACAGCTTATTTTATCACCAGAGAGAAAAGTAAAACATTGTAACTTAACAAATAGAAATTTCAAACTGTAGCTCCCAAACCAAAAAACAAACTAACTACAAATAACCTTTAAAGAACTAACAATGTTCAATAAATCCACATTGGAAAGTTGCTTAGGATTATGTTTTTTTATCAGGCAAAAAACTATTTTTGGGGTTGACGTGACCTTTAAGCCAAATCACCGACAATAATATAAATCCCCTCGTGTGTCATTGCCCTAAAAGCGCAACCCCATAGGCAAAGGACTTCGTTCTCTCTGAGCATTTCTGTGTAAATAAAAAACAAAAGAATGACAAAAAAAAACAGGTTTGCGGCAGTTGCTTTTCCTGAAAACCCAGTATTCTGCCCCAGTTCAGGTCACAATTAACACTATATAGCTGCAAGTTGTTCCATTGGTTACATGGAAATAAGTGAAATTCACAACCTTTCTTTAAAGGGGTAGTTCACCTTAAATTTACTCTTAATATGATGTAGACATTGATATTGAGACAATTTGCAATTGGTCTTCATTTTGAATTTTTGATGGTTTTTCAGTTATTTAGCTTTTTGTTCAGCAGCTCTCTATTTGGTATTTTAGCGGCTATCTGGTTGCTAGGTTCTTGTTTACCCTAGCAACCAGGCAGTGGTTTAAAGGAGAGATGGAAAAATTAATAGGAGAGGGCCTGCATAAAAAGATAAGCAATAAAAAGTAACAATAACAATACAATTGTAGCCTTACAGAGCAATAGTTTTTGGCTGTCGGGGTCAGTGACCCCCATCTAAAAGCTGGGAAAAGGCAAATAACTAAAAACCTATAAAAAATAAATAATGAAGACCAATGGCAAAATTGCTACGAACAGGACATGATAATGAATAACAAAGAGATGAATGAGGAAACAGTAACCCCCATTCCAAAGAGGCAGAAAAGAAAGGCAATTAATTCAAAAACTATAAAAAATAAATAATAAAAAAAAAGTTGCTACAAATAGGGCACTCAAAAAATTAACTTGAAGGTGAACCACCCCTTTAAAGTTAAGATGAACAGCCCCTTTAACTCTAAGGCAAGTTCCAGGAGTACAGCACCCTGCTACCATACTTCACCATATAATACACAATATTCCCCTCGCCATGACTTTACCAGATGTAGCAATAAAATGTTTCATGCAACAGCCACAGAACTACAACTCCCAGAATTCCTAGAGAAAAGACCCAAAGTTGCCACTCACAATATCCTAAATTATTCTTTGCTTAATCAGTGAGTTGCAGTGAACCCAGCCAGACAATAAATAGATTCCCTGACAGCCTATGGACAACGCTGGGGGTTATTCGCTCCTTAAAGGGACAGGAAATTATATGCACCTTTACAATTGTAAGCTCTTTTGGGCTCTCTTCACCTCTTGTCCTGATTGCTTTATATGTTACTCTGTATGTCCAATGTATGTAACCACTCTATTGTACAGTGCTGGGGAATATGTTGGCGCTTTATAAATAAATGTTAATAACAATAATAATAATAATAATTAAACACAGAATGTTTACAGCTAATTAGCACTTTAAAAAAATATTCATGTCTTTTAAACAATACAGCAATTTTGTTCTCGATGATTAAAGGAGATCTGCACCAAAAACATTCTACGGAATTTCCCAATATACATCCTTAGTTATATGTAAATGCAATGGCTATTGAAGGCAGTATCTGTCTGACCCTTTATATTCTCTATACTCCTGGCTGAAACCACTCACCGTTTATAATGAATGCATTTTGTACATGACATTCTCTATCATTACAGGTTTAGGAGGAGATCCCCCAAACCCAACACACATTCCGCAGCCCATTAGGCTCTGTGCAACCATAAAAGCAGCGAGACCTTGGGGCAGAGGTTTATTACGCACAAAGAGCTTTCCATGGTACTGTGCAATAGGAACAATATGTACTGAAACCAACGGCAGTGGATAGTCCATTCCCAAACTGCACAATCCCTGGATAAATGAGAGAGCTGCTACACAACCAGACTCAACCTCCGCACATGTTTAATGCGACTGTTTCCCAATACATATTCCGTTCTCAGCCCCCCCACCCATGTATCGCAGGGTACATGCGAGACAGAACAGCCTGACACCCACGTCCCACGCAGATTTCCTGGGATTCCTATATAACCCAATCACTGTTGGCCACGCAACTACACAAAACATGTTTTGATTACTTATATTGGGTCGGTTGGAAGTATCAACTGGTTACCCACATGATGGGAGACCCCTAAGCAATGCATGCAAACTTTCACCAACGTAGCACCCCCATAAGAAACGCTTGACCATTAATTCATAGGGCCTCAAACAAATATATTCACATCCAGATTATACATCAGTATTTGAAATTTGTACATAATAGACTGGAAAACCTCTCTGCTGCACTTTATATAAATGGGTTGTGTGCCAGCACCTAATCTGGGTGCTGTTGGGCCCTGCTACCCTGTATGTTCCTGCTTCACTGGTACAGGTATGGGACCTGTTATCCAGAATGCTCGGGACCTGAGGTTTTCTGGATAACAGATCTTTCTATAATTTGGATCTCCATAACTTAAGTCTGCTAAAAATCATTTAAATATTGAATAAACCAAATAGGGCTGTTCTGCCTCCAATAAAGATTAATTATATCTTAGTTGGGATCAAATACAGGTACTGTTTTATTATTACAGAGAAAAGGGAATCATTTAACCATTAAATAAACCCAATAGGGCTGTTCTGCCCCCAATAAGGGGTAATTATATCTTAATTGGGATCAAGTACAGGTACTGTTTTATTATTACAGAGAAAAGGGAATCATTTAACCATTAAATAAACCCAATAGGGCTGTTCTGCCCCCAATAAGGGGTAATTATATCTTAGTTGGGATCAAGTACAGGTACTGTTTTATTATTACAGAGAAAAGGGAATCATTTAACCATTAAATAAACCCAATAGGGCTGTTCTGCCCCCAATAAGGGGTAATTATATCTTAGTTGGGATCAAGTACAGGTACTGTTTTATTATTACAGAGAAATGGGAATCATTTAACCATTAAATAAACCCAATAGGATTGTTCTGCCCCCAATAAGGGGTAATTATATCTTAGTTGGGATCAAGTACAGGTACTGTTTTATTATTACAGAGAAAAGGGAAATCATTTAAAAAAATGAGAGTTATTAGTTTATAATGGAGTCTATGGGAGAAGGCCTTTCCGTAATTCAGAACTTTCTGGATAAGGGGTTTCCGAATAAGGGATCCCATACCTGTATAAGTTCTCTCCTTTTCTGTATGCTATTGGGACACATTACCCTGCATGTTATTGCTCCAGCGGTGCCAAATGGGTTCTCCCTCTGTGCCAGCTCCTGATGTGGGTGATGTTGGGTCCCACTGCCCTGCATGTTATTGCTCCAGTGGGTTCTACCCCTGTGCCAGTCAATCATTTGGGTGCTAATACCCTGCAAGTTACTGATCCATAGGAAGCTAGTGAGGTGTATGACTGTGCCGGCTCCTGATGTGGGTGCTGCTGGACCTCAGTGCCAGGCATGTTGTTGCTCCAATCTGATGGGGTGGGTGCCAGCGCTGTGCCAGCTGGCGAGCTCTATAGGTGCTGTTAGATGTCACTACCCAAGTATGTTGTGCCCCTCTGTCTGTGACCAACAGTAGCCGCACATTCCCGATCCCTGTGCATCTCCCTGATCTCGGCTTCCCTGTGTGTTTCTCCCACCCTCCCCCTCCGTGAGCGACTGCCATTGTGCCAAACAAACCCTGAGCCTGTGCCCCCACAGCACCCACACTCTCTCCCCTGGGCACCCCGTTTGCCCCCTGGGGTCGCCCCCATGCTCACGTACCTTGCCCGGGTTAAGTTTGCCTCTCAGTCCGCTCCAGCAGCAGCAGGGTGAGTCACTGCCGACTCTCTCCCCTTCCCACAGCTCCCAAGCAGGGACCTTGTGACATCACCGCAGCCCCAATCCCCGCCCCGTTGGATTCTGAGGGCGTGGCTAGCCTGTGAATCATTCCTCCCCCGCTTGGTGTGGGCGGGGTTAAGAGAGAGATGGGTGGGAAGGGGTGGGGCTGGAGTCAGATGCTCGTCAAAAACATTCTTGTCTCCATTGAGCTGCTGCAGAGGGGCTGGAGGGACTCGGACTGTGTGTGTGAGTGCAGATGGCCCTTCAGCTGCTTCAGCTTTACGACTCCCAGCTCCCTTTGCCATGCTGCAGTGTGGTGCGGGGAGTTGCTGATTAATCTGTATGAAAGTCGCGTTAAACTGGGTCCTCGGTTTATTCAAGCAGATTAGCGACTGCTGCTCATTGCGCTGCATAAGGAATTGCTGCCTCACTGGCTCTGTTTGCGCCGTATGTACGATGGGATTTCTATGGCGCTGCTTATGTGGGCAGCAATGTACAGCAGAACAGTAAATGTAAAGATAAAAACAAAGTAAATGCAAAGTACAGTTATATTAAATAGTAGGAACTAAGTGTAAAAGACAAGGAGATTCCTACACCACAGAGCTTACACTCTAAGGGGCACATTTGTTAGAGTACGACAGGTCCGATTATAAAAAGTTCGTATTTTTTCTAAAGTTTACAACTTTTGCGCATTTTCTGCAATATTTTTGTTATTTTGCGCAACTTTTTCGTACTTTGCGACAATCTGCGTGACAGTTTGTCATGCCGAGTATGAAAGTTTCACATTCATTCAAGCTTCGGTATCGTGACTTTCCTTGGGCCGGGTTGGAGCTGCAGAGTGCCATTGAGCCCTATGGGAGACTTCCCTTGGGCCGGGTTGGAGCTGCAGAGTGCCATTGAGCCCTATGGGAGGCTTTCCTTGTGCCGGGTTGGAGCTGCAGAGTGCCATTGAGCCCTATGGGAGACTTTCCTTGGGCCGGGTTGGAGCTGCAGAGTGCCATTGAGCCCTATGGGAGACTTTCCTTGGGCCGGGTTGGAGCTGCAGAGTGCCATTGAGCCCTATGGGAGACATTCCTTGGGCCGGGTTGGAGCTGCAGAGTGCCATTGAGCCCTATGGGAGACTTTCCTTGGGCCGGGTTGGAGCTGCAGAGTGCCAATGAGTCCTATGGGAGACTTTCCTTGGGCCGGGTTGGAGCTGCAGAGTGCCATTGAGCCCTATGGGAGACTTTCCTTGGGCCGGGTTGGAGCTGCAGAGTGCCATTGAGCCCTATGGGAGACTTTCCTTGGGCCGGGTTGGAGCTGCAGATTGCCATTGAGCCCTATGGGAGACTTTCCTTGGGCCGGGTTGGAGCTGCAGAGTGCCATTGAGCCCTATGGGAGACTTTCCTTGGGCCGGGTTGGAGCTGCAGAGTGCCATTGAGCCCTTTGGGAGACATTCCTTGGGCCGGGTTGGAGCTGCAGAGTGCCATTGAGTCCTATGGGAGACTTTCCTTGGGCCGGGTTGGAGCTGCAGAGTGCCATTGAGTCCTATGGGAGACTTTCCTTGGGCCGGGTTGGAGCTGCAGAGTGCCATTGAGCCCTATGGGAGACTTTCCTTGGGCCGGGTTGGAGCTGCAGAGTGCCATTGAGCCCTATGGGAGACTTTCCTTGGGCCGGGTTGGAGCTGCAGATTGCCATTGAGCCCTATGGGAGACTTTCCTTGGGCCGGGTTGGAGCTGCAGAGTGCCATTGAGCCCTATGGGAGACTTTCCTTGGGCCGGGTTGGAGCTGCAGAGTGCCATTGAGCCCTATGGGAGACTTTCCTTGGGCCGGGTTGGAGCTGCAGAGTGCCATTGAGTCCTATGGGAGACTTTCCTTGGGCCGGGTTGGAGCTGCAGAGTGCCATTGAGCCCTATGGGAGACTTTCCTTGGGCCGGGTTGGAGCTGCAGAGTGCCATTGAGCCCTATGGGAGGCTTTCCTTGGGCCGGGTTGGAGCTGCAGAGTGCCATTGAGCCCTATGGGAGGCTTTCCTTGGGCCGGATTGGAGCAGCAGAGTGCCATTGAGCCCTATGGGAGACTTTCCTTGGGCCGGGTTGGAGCTGCAGAGTGCCATTGAGCCCTATGGGAGACTTTCCTTGGGCCAGGTTGGAGCTGCAGAGTGCCATTGAGCCCTATGGGAGACTTTCCTTGGGCCGGGTTGGAGCTGCAGAGTGCCATTGAGCCCTATGGGAGGCTTTCCTTGGGCCGGGTTGGAGCTGCAGAGTGCCATTGAGCCCTATGGGAGGCTTTCCTTGGGCCGGATTGGAGCTGCAGAGTGCCATTGAGCCCTATGGGAGACTTTCCTTGGGCCGGGTTGGAGCTGCAGAGTGCCATTGAGCCCTATGGGAGACTTTCCTTGGGCCGGGTTGGAGCTGCAGAGTGCCATTGAGCCCTATGGGAGGCTTTCCTTGGGCCGGGTTGGAGCTGCAGAGTGCCATTGAGCCCTATGGGAGGCTTTCCTTGGGCCGGATTGGAGCTGCAGAGTGCCATTGAGCCCTATGGGAGACTTTCCTTGGGCCGGGTTGGAGCTGCAGAGTGCCATTGAGCCCTATGGGAGGCTTTCCTTGGGCCGGGTTGGAGCTGCAGAGTGCCATTGAGCCCTATGGGAGGCTTTCCTTGGGCCAGGTTGGAGCTGCAGAGTGTCATTGAGCCCTATGGGTGACTTTCCTTGGGCCGGGTTGCAGCTGCAGAGTGCCATTGAGCCCTATGGGAGACTTTCCTTGGGCCGGGTTGGAGCTGCAGCGTGCCATTGAGCCCTAGGGGAGACTTTCCTTGGGCCGGGTTGGAGCTGCAGAGTGCCATTGAGCCCTAGGGGAGACTTTCCTTGGGCCGGGTTGGAGCTGCAGCGTGCCATTGAGCCCTATGGGAGACTTTCCTTGGGCCGGGTTGGAGCTGCAGAGTGCCATTGAGCCCTATGGGAGGCTTTCCTTGGGCCGGGTTGGAGCTGCAGAGTGCCATTGAGCCCTATGGGAGGCTTTCCTTGGGCCAGGTTGGAGCTGCAGAGTGCCATCGAGCCGTATGGGAGACTTTTCTTGGGCCGAGTTGGAGCTGCAGAGTGCCATCGAGCCCTATGGGAGACTTTCCTTTGGCCGGGTTGGAGCTGCAGAGTGCCATTGAGCCCTATGGGAGACTTTCCTTGGGCCGGGTTGGAGCTGCAGAGTGCCATTGAGCCCTATGGAAGTCTTTCCTTGGGCTGGGTTGGAGCTGCAGAGTGCCATTGAGCCCTATGGGAGACTTTCCTTGGGCCGGGTTGGAGCTGCAGAGTGCCATTGAGCCCTATGGGAGGCTTTCCTTGGGCCGGGTTGGAGCTGCAGAGTGCCATTGAGTCCTATGGGAGACTTTCCTTG
Organism: Xenopus tropicalis; assembly: GCF_000004195.4. Lineage (NCBI taxonomy): Eukaryota > Metazoa > Chordata > Amphibia > Anura > Pipidae > Xenopus > Xenopus tropicalis. The sequence goes on along the minus strand of NC_030677.2, from coordinate 197,206,445 downwards.
GGCCGGGTTGGAGCTGCAGAGTGCCATTGAGCCCTATGGGAGACTTTCCTTGGGCCGGGTTGGAGCTGCAGAGTGCCATTGAGCCCTATGGGAGACTTTCCTTGGGCCGGGTTGGAGCTGCAGAGTGCCATTGAGCCCTATGGGAGACTTTCCTTGGGCCGGGTTGGAGCTGCAGAGTGCCATTGAGCCCTATGGGAGACTTTCCTTGGGCCGGGTTGGAGCTGCAGAGTGCCATTGAGCCCTATGGGAGACTTTCCTTGGGCCGGGTTGGAGCTGCAGAGTGCCATTGAGCCCTATGGGAGGCTTTCCTTGGGCCGGGTTGGAGCTGCAGAGTGCCATTGAGCCCTATGGGAGGCTTTCCTTGGGCCGGATTGGAGCAGCAGAGTGCCATTGAGCCCTATGGGAGACTTTCCTTGGGCCGGGTTGGAGCTGCAGAGTGCCATTGAGCCCTATGGGAGACTTTCCTTGGGCCAGGTTGGAGCTGCAGAGTGCCATTGAGCCCTATGGGAGACTTTCCTTGGGCCGGGTTGGAGCTGCAGAGTGCCATTGAGCCCTATGGGAGGCTTTCCTTGGGCCGGGTTGGAGCTGCAGAGTGCCATTGAGCCCTATGGGAGGCTTTCCTTGGGCCGGATTGGAGCTGCAGAGTGCCATTGAGCCCTATGGGAGACTTTCCTTGGGCCGGGTTGGAGCTGCAGAGTGCCATTGAGCCCTATGGGAGACTTTCCTTGGGCCGGGTTGGAGCTGCAGAGTGCCATTGAGCCCTATGGGAGGCTTTCCTTGGGCCGGGTTGGAGCTGCAGAGTGCCATTGAGCCCTATGGGAGGCTTTCCTTGGGCCGGATTGGAGCTGCAGAGTGCCATTGAGCCCTATGGGAGACTTTCCTTGGGCCGGGTTGGAGCTGCAGAGTGCCATTGAGCCCTATGGGAGGCTTTCCTTGGGCCGGGTTGGAGCTGCAGAGTGCCATTGAGCCCTATGGGAGGCTTTCCTTGGGCCAGGTTGGAGCTGCAGAGTGTCATTGAGCCCTATGGGTGACTTTCCTTGGGCCGGGTTGCAGCTGCAGAGTGCCATTGAGCCCTATGGGAGACTTTCCTTGGGCCGGGTTGGAGCTGCAGCGTGCCATTGAGCCCTAGGGGAGACTTTCCTTGGGCCGGGTTGGAGCTGCAGAGTGCCATTGAGCCCTAGGGGAGACTTTCCTTGGGCCGGGTTGGAGCTGCAGCGTGCCATTGAGCCCTATGGGAGACTTTCCTTGGGCCGGGTTGGAGCTGCAGAGTGCCATTGAGCCCTATGGGAGGCTTTCCTTGGGCCGGGTTGGAGCTGCAGAGTGCCATTGAGCCCTATGGGAGGCTTTCCTTGGGCCAGGTTGGAGCTGCAGAGTGCCATCGAGCCGTATGGGAGACTTTTCTTGGGCCGAGTTGGAGCTGCAGAGTGCCATCGAGCCCTATGGGAGACTTTCCTTTGGCCGGGTTGGAGCTGCAGAGTGCCATTGAGCCCTATGGGAGACTTTCCTTGGGCCGGGTTGGAGCTGCAGAGTGCCATTGAGCCCTATGGAAGTCTTTCCTTGGGCTGGGTTGGAGCTGCAGAGTGCCATTGAGCCCTATGGGAGACTTTCCTTGGGCCGGGTTGGAGCTGCAGAGTGCCATTGAGCCCTATGGGAGGCTTTCCTTGGGCCGGGTTGGAGCTGCAGAGTGCCATTGAGTCCTATGGGAGACTTTCCTTGGGCCGGGTTGGAGCTGCAGAGTGCCATTGAGCCCTATGGGAGACTTTCCTTGGGCCGGGTTGGAGCTGCAGAGTGCCATTGAGCCCTATGGGAGACTTTCCTTGGGCCGGGTTGGAGCTGCAGAGTGCCATTGAGTCCTATGGGAGACTTCCCTTGGGCCAGGTTGGAGCTGCAGAGTGCCATTGAGCCCTATGGGAGACTTTCCTTGGGCCAGGTTGGAGCTGCAGAGTGCCATTGAGCCCTATGGGAGACTTTCCTTGGGCCGGGTTGGAGCTGCAGAGTGCCATTGAGCCCTATGGGAGACTTTCCTTGGGCCGGGTTGGAGCTGCAGAGTGCCATTGAGCCCTATGGGAGACTTTCCTTGGGCCGGCTTGGAGCTGCAGAGTGCCATTGAGCCCTATGGGAGGCTTTCCTTGGGCCGGGTTGGAGCTGCAGAGTGCCATTGAGCCCTATGGGAGGCTTTCCTTGGGCCGGATTGGAGCTGCAGAGTGCCATTGAGCCCTATGGGAGACTTTCCTTGGGCCGGGTTGGAGCTGCAGAGTGCCATTGAGCCCTATGGGAGACTTTCCTTGGGCCAGGTTGGAGCTGCAGAGTGCCATTGAGCCCTATGGGAGGCTTTCCTTGGGCTGGGTTGGAGCTGCAGAGTGCCATTGAGCCCTATGGGAGGCTTTCCTTGGGCCAGGTTGGAGCTGCAGAGTGTCATTGAGCCCTATGGGTGACTTTCCTTGGGCCGGGTTGCAGCTGCAGAGTGCCATTGAGCCCTATGGGAGACTTTCCTTGGGCCGGGTTGGAGCTGCAGCGTGCCATTGAGCCCTAGGGGAGACTTTCCTTGGGCCGGGTTGGAGCTGCAGCGTGCCATTGAGCCCTAGGGGAGACTTTCCTTGGGCCGGGTTGGAGCTGCAGAGTGCCATTGAGCCCTATGGGAGACTTTCCTTGGGCCGGGTTGGAGCTGCAGCGTGCCATTGAGCCCTATGGGAGACTTTCCTTGGGCCGGGTTGGAGCTGCAGAGTGCCATTGAGCCCTATGGGAGGCTTTCCTTGGGCCGGGTTTGAGCTGCAGAGTGCCATTGAGCCCTATGGGAGGCTTTCCTTGGGCCAGGTTGGAGCTGCAGAGTGCCATCGAGCCGTATGGGAGACTTTTCTTGGGCCGAGTTGGAGCTGCAGAGTGCCATTGAGCCCTATGGGAGACTTTCCTTGGGCCGGGTTGGAGCTGCAGAGTGCCATTGAGCCCTATGGGAGACTTTCCTTGGGCCGGGTTGGAGCTGCAGAGTGCCATTGAGCCCTATGGGAGGCTTTCCTTGGGCCGGGTTGGAGCTACAGAGTGCCATTGAGTCCTATGGGAGGCTTTCCTTGGGCCAGGTTGGAGCTGCAGAGTGCCATTGAGCCCTATGGGAGGCTTTCCTTGGGCCGGGTTGGAGCTGCAGAGTGCCATTGAGCCCTATGGGAGGCTTTCCTTGGGCCGGGTTGGAGCTGCAGAGTGCCATTGAGCCCTATGGGAGACTTTCCTTGGGCCAGGTTGGAGCTGCAGAGTGCCATTGAGCCCTATGGGAGGCTTTCCTTGGGCCGGGTTGGAGCTGCAGAGTGCCATTGAGCCCTATGGGAGGCTTTCCTTGGCCCAGGTTGGAGCTGCAGAGTGCCATTGAGCCCTATGGGAGACTTTCCTTGGGCCAGGTTGGAGCTGCAGAGTGCCATTGAGCCCTATGGGAGGCTTTCCTTGGGCCGGGTTGGAGCTGCAGAGTGCCATTGAGCCCTATGGGAGCTGCAGAGTGCCATTGAGCCCTATGGGAGACTTTCCTTGGGCCAGGTTGGAGCTGCAGAGTGCCATTGAGCCCTATGGGAGACTTTCCTTGGGCCGGGTCGGATCGTACCACAGTATTTTCATATGACCACGATACAATTTTTCACGCAATTAACGCACATCAGAAATTATCGTATTTAATACGAATTTTTTGCAATCGTACTTTTTAAGATCCAAAATTTGGACTTTGATAAACCAGCCCCTTAGTGTATTAATGAATGTATAATGTAATATAGTGCGGAAAAGCTGTTGGCACTACATTTTCTCTGTTTTGTACTTGTGCTATTTACTGAAATGCAGTGAGCAGAGTGCAATTCCTAGTGAAACCGCCATTTTTGTCCCACAATGCCGCATCATTTTCAGAGTGATGTCCACAACCAATTGTTTTGGTACAGGTGTGGGATCCCTTATCTGGAAACCCGTTATCCAGAAAGCTCCGAATTACGGAAAGCCCGTCTCCCATAGACACCATTTTAATCAAATAATTCAGAATTTTAAAACTGATTTCCTTTTTCTCTGTAGTAATAAAACTGTACCTTGTAACTGATCCCAACTAAGATATAATTAATCCTTATTGGATGCAAAACAATCCTATTGGGTTTAATTAATGTTTTATTGATTTTTTAGCAGGCTTAAAGTAGGAGATCCGAATTACAGAAAGACCCCTTATCCGAAATACCCCAGGTCCCAAGCATTCTGGATAACGGGTTCCATACCTGTACAAGCACACTGGGCCTATTGGCACTGGGCACAATGGTAACCATTGAGCTACCAACCTGGTCAGAAGATGGCAGTAGCTCCAGGGATCCCCCTGGGTAATTGGCACAGCAGCACTGGATTCAGAGTGGGAGGCAGAAAAAACTTAGCAGAGCCAAGCTCAACAATATGGAAGTGCCGATATAAATGAGTAGGATAAATGACCAGATCACAAAAACATTTAGGGGCATGTCTAATAAATACATATTGCAGGGCATTTAAAATAACCTGCAATCAGTTCAACCCTGCTAACTGGATTTTTTAGACATGTCCCTGAACTTTCAAGTGATCTGGTCACCCTATAAATGTCTTTAAGTAAGCCAACACCTAGTAACCCAAAACAACCAATCATGTTTATTTTCAAACAGCTGACTACTACATGCTTGCTCATTGGTTGCTATGGGTTGGTAGAGAAGTAGAACACTTGGGCCCATTTATTATATTACTTACAGCCTTAGGCCTCCGAGTCCATATTACTATTCTTAACTTAAGATAGTATCCAAAAGAAACCAAAAATAGAATCTCCAGCTTTTCATCACAGTGACTGTAATGGTTTTTGCCATGTGATCCATGGCTGGAGCTTCCCATTATTGTTGGCAATAAGAGTGAAGACACACTGAGCTACTAGTAGCAGCTACTTGTCATGGCTACTAAAACAGATAATGCTGATCAGTTACTAATAATTGTCTCTATGTGTGTTTTAGCAGAGGCAATTCTCATTATTGTCTATGGCAGGGTATTTTCTGGGGTTTTGTAGCCGTGAAAAAGTAGCTGCTACTAGTTACTCAGTGTGTCTTCGTCCTAAAAGGCCGCAATATTTTCTATAATGCATATAACTGCTCCTAGAGATAGTATAATCCCATCATTACCGCTGTATATTAATAAAAAGAATAACATATCAAGGAAGAATTACAAGTACTAGTGAACAGAGAGAGGAGTCATTCTGCTATAATGAACTGTCTGTTCTCACTTTTGTTTTGCCTACTCATGGTTTCTTGAAGGAAAAACAATCTAACTTGAGAAAGTCCAGGTGGCCATACACAGACTGACCTCAGCAATATCTACAAGCAGTTGCTTATAGTTTACCATGCTTATTGCCAGGGTAAGTATTTGTTTTTCTAGCCCAGAGCAGATATCCTCAATGTCTTTCACTAAAACTGGCCTTGGCTCATCCTAATAGTCCAAAGCAACATACAGAGAAGCTTTTCATACTCTGTTGTGTTGCTATTCCTGGTGAAGTCGGTTGTGCTGATTTTATGCAGGTTGGTCCATTTTAAAGTCACTGGCTATTAATCAAAAGTGGGCAAATTTGCCCATGGCCAGTAAGCCATAGCAACCAATCACATTGTTGCATTCATTTTTCTACCTGCAGCTGACTGAAAAAAAGCCAATCACTGATTGGTTTTTATGAGTTACTGATAACGGGTACATTTGGTCAGTGTTAATGAGCCCCAGTGTATTCCATAACAGCAACGTGTGGAACCTTAAAGAAGTTCTGTATCACAGAGCCTGGCTTCTACTCAAAGGGAAAGGACAGCTATTAAGCAAATGAAACCCAGCCAATGAATATATTGATTTTCCCAGCACTGTTTATGTGACATACTGTCAAAATGCCCTTGAACCTACGGAAATCACTTCCAGGGACTATTTGACTGTCTTGTGGTAATATATATGTCTTGTCTTGGAATGCAAACAGAAGGCCCCTGCTTAACCAATCACTTGTCCTTCAGACAGATGGTTAATATAATACTGACGTGTGCACTTAGGTTGTATAAGTATCACTTGGGGGCAGATTTACAAATGATTGTTTTGCGCTAAAAACACAATTTTTTTCATGTAAAAATGTTTTTTTTTCACAATTTATTATACCTCAAAACAGCGAAAAATGCAGATGTTAAAATACGCCATTTAAAAGCTGTTGAGGTCATGTAGAAGTCAATGGGAGCTGCCCTGTAACTGTACAATCTTTGTTTAATTTGTGGTTTTAGAGGTTTTTTTTTAGGGGGAGGTTCATTTGTAAGCACACAAAAATTCTTCTGAAAATGTAAAAACCTTGAATAATTTGACATTGTCGTGTTCTTTTCTTTTTCATTCCCCATTTTAATTAGTTTGTGTTTTTTATATTCGGATCTTTTAAATGGGAACTCCTTCTTCTGAACCAATATTTGTTAAAGAGCCCCACACAACACGTAAACCCTTATATACCTTTTATTGTAGTCTGTTACTTTAAAGGTCAGTTTGGATAAAAAGAGATCAAAGTCGGCTCACCACAAGTTCATCAAGAGGAAGGAAAACCAAACCCAAAGCAGGGAAGCCTTCTTGTTCAAGTTCATGACATTTGTGGGTTTGTCTTCTCTTCCCTTTGTAGGACATACAGAATGAATTAACCAATCCGATTGGTTTCTTTTTTTTTTTTTTTATTAAAAAAAGGATTATTTAAACCACCCATGGTGGCAAGGAACATAGTAGATGCAGAATGGGGTATGGCTGCAGCATATAGAAGTGTGCTCAGATATGCTATGGCATTACCAGAAATAGTGTAAATGCACCAGGCCATGGGCTAAGGAAGGTCATGGACCAAGGTGACTTCTACAAGGCAATATCTTCATATTTTATACAAGGGGTACCATTTTCTATATTATATAAGTTGACACCATTACATGAGTTATACGTGATGATATATATATATATGAGTTATATGTGAAAAAAATATATATATCTCAATTAATATAATACTGTAGTAATAAAATTGAATTATTATTGTAATGAGTTCATGTATAAGGCTGCAGCATGTGGGAACTTGCACAGAAACCTATTACACAACAATTTGTTGGTTTAGTTGCCTTAATGAGTGGCTCTCCAGAACCAATTATACAGTACTGGCCCAAATTGCACAAATATGCTGCTAAGCACAACTGGCTGGGTGATATCTCTAATATCCAAGTAGCTAAACCTTCATTGCTGTCTGTGGGCTCAAAAACCCCAATGTGAGATGGCACACCTGTCATTTTCTGTCTTCATTTTTATCATTTTGTAAAAATGAAAGATGAATTTACTGTATGTTTATTTTATACATGCTAATTATGTGTGGGTGCCTAACTGACAGGTAGTTTACATCATGGGCCTGCTTCATACAGATAAACACAGGCCGAGGATCAGCCGCTACGTTGGCACCAACCTTTCCTTGTGCCTGCACCCGGAGCTATTGCATCTGCACCCGGAGCTATTGCATCTGCACAGGGAGAGGTTTTGGGCATGGAAATGTATACTCATGTATGCCCCCGGCACCCAGGCCGACACTATGGCTGCAAGTGTACAGGGGAGATAGCTAAGGGGATCACTACTGGCACCCAAAGTTTACAAGGTTAAGCCAACTGTTCTGCTAAAGGTAGGCTACTATCAGTAAGCTCCATAATGGGAATTCATGTCTTTATTGCCCACAGTGCTTTTGGAGTTCTGTCAAATTTAAAGCCAAGATGTGTCAGAGCATGTGATATTGGAGAAATGTCACGGCAATCATCATAGCATGTCAGCAAAATGAATTTCTGGGAAACGTAGAAAAATAAATCAGAGCGTCTCTGCAAATGAAGCCGTCAAGGTGATCTGTAATGTTGGATACTCTATAAAGTCTGTAAGGCAGAAAAGCTCATGGATGAATGATGAAGAAGAGTGTGTATGTTATCTCAGTTTGAAACATCAAGAGGAAAAGAAAAGTAGTAATACTACATAGAGATATACTGGGATATAAAAGGGGTTTTATGGGTTTTATATAGTGAAAGAAAATAGAACTTTAAGCAACTTTCCAATATACACTCATTACAAATTTTTAGTGGTTTTGAAGTTATTTGTACATGAATAGTGGGCCCTGCCAGCAAGTAGAACTGTGGCCCAGTGCAAAAAATAGCCCAAGTTCCCACAGCCATGCATGTGATTCACTTCAGTCATATCCCATTAAACCAAAACTCCACAGGTATGGCCAAACACTGCTCACTTTCCCATTAGCCCCATCTCCATTCTGACTAGTCAATTGCACTTTCAAGTCCCTCAGTGATTCCTATGCCATGAGATACCTGACTAAAGTGCCCCCTGTATCCCAGTCATGGCAGTCCCCAAGGGTAATTCTATCACTAGGATATGTTAGGCTATGGCACGCTGGGTTGGCAGCCAGGAAAGAATATTTTGGCCACCATGGTTTATCCTGAGAGAACCACAGTGATCATTATAGGGGAAATCTGCCTTCAGAACCAAAATTTGTCAAAGAGCCCCACAGAAACTCCTAATATATTTATCACTGAAATATGTTGCTTTAAAAAGTAAATAAATAAATGAGTAAATTATATGGTAAAATGCAGCTGTAAAACAGTTCTTCTCTATCTGCATCATTTTAAATCCTCGCAGATTGAGGAGGGACTAAATCATTGATGTTACAAATTGTAACAACTTCTTCACAGCTTATAGACAGCATGGCAGAACTACATAAACCATACCTCCCTACATTTGAAAAGCAGAAGGAGGGACAAAAATGTCTGCCGCGCGTGGCAACATTTTTTAGGTCACGCCCACTTTATGGCCACGCCCCCCCCAAACAGGTCCATTTTACAAACCATACCTGAAAAGCATAACATACACAAAGCGCACCAGAAGACAGACACGGTGGCCCCAATCATTTTATGACATATTGTGACCCTAAGGATTTCATTATGCACTGTGGCACCTGTATTTAATGACAGACTCATGACAGACATTGGTAGCCAGGTGTTATGTTTTGCATTGGCGCTAGAGCAGGGACCCCCCCTAAAACATTGCTGGTCCTCCCGCAGTGTCCCCCTACTATGGGCTGCTCCCCACTGCAGCATCCTCCCAAACATCCTTCAGCTGCCCCTTACCTTCCTCCAGCTCCTCCCAGCATCCTCCCCAGCATCCTCCCCAACATCCTTCAGCTCCCCCCAGTGTCCTCCCCAACATCCTTCAGCTGCCCCCAGCATCCACCCAACATCCTCCAGCTCCCCCCAGCATCCTTCCCAACATCCTTCAGCTGCCCCTTACCTTCCTCCAGTTCCCCCCAGCGTCCTCCCCAACATCCTTCAGCTCCGACCAGCATCCACTCAACATCCTCCAGCTCCCCCCAGCGTCCTCCCCAACATCCTTCAGCTCCCCCCAGTGTCCTCCCCAACATCCTTCAGCTGCCCCTAGCATCCACCCAACATCCTCCAGCTCCCCCCAGCGTTCTTCCCAACATCCTTCAGCTCCCCCCAGCGTTCTTCCCAACATCCTCCAGCTCCCCCAGCGTTCTTCCCAACATCCTTCAGCTCCCCCCAGTGTCCTCCCCAACATCCTTCAGCTGCCCCTAGCATCCACCCAACATCCTCCAGCTCCCCCCAGTGTCCTCCCCAACATCCTTCAGCTGCCCCTAGCATCCACCCAACATCCTCCAGCTCCCCCCAGCGTTCTTCCCAACATCCTTCAGCTGCCCCTTACCTTCCTACAGCTCCTCCCAGCGTCCTCCCCAACATCCTTCAGCTCCCCCCAACATCCTCCCCAACATCCTCCAGCTCACCCCAGAGTCCTCCCCAACATCCTTCAGCTCCCCCCAACATCCTTCAGCTCCCCCAACATTCTTCAGCTCCCCCCAACATCCTTCAGCTGCCCCTTACCTTCCTCCAGCTGCCTCCCAGCATCCTCCAGCTGCCCCTTACCTTCCTCCAGTGTCCTCCCCAGTGTCCCCCTGCATTCTGTGGCTCCCCCTGCTCCTACCACCACCCGCCCGCTTCCTCCGGCTGTGCCCCAGGGCTCTTCTTCTCCTCCTCGTGATGTCACACGCACGTCTCTTGAGCGCCGCAGCTTCTGCACTGTGAATGCCTTTATATTAGAACTGAACTGAGCGGCACAGAAGCTGCGGCGCTAAGGAGAGACGTGCGTGTGACGTCACGGGAGCAGAGAACTTTAGAAAGCGGGACAGATCCGTGGCTATCCGGGACAGCGAGACAGGGTGGCAAAATCGGGACTGTCCCGCGTAAAGCAGGACAGTTGGGAGGTATGCATAACCCACAATGCATTGCACTGTGATGTTCCTTTCCTTATTGACATCACGTGTGCAAGGAATTGTGGGTTTTGAGGATGCAGGCTGAGGACAGTCTCAAAGTAGTCAGCCAGATCAGCAGGAGAACAGGGGGCGGGGCTTAGGGAACTGTTCCAAATCATGAAAAGGCTGCATGTTTTTTAATTGATGTATATTGCAAAGTTGCTCGAAATTACGTTTACTTTTTAAAACTCTTGTTATGTTTGGCCAGAGCTCTTCTGCTGAACATATGGCATTTATGGTGGCCACGATAACTTGAGACACTAGGGTGGAGGGCTGGGTTCCATGGCAACATCTGTATGTTCTACAATAGATAAAACAAACTCAGTTATTGTGTAATATATTGAGGCTATATACAAAGGAACTGACAAGTAAACATTCAGCTTAGTGCACAGTGACCTGTGGAAGTTGAAATCTGCAGTTGAGAAGTCACTTGGGTCTGACATATTAACCAGCTAAATGCCCCTAACTCCCCCTCTTTGCTTTTGTCACACAGACATTATTAACCACCTTCACGCCTTACTGATTTAGAGTTATTCACCAGCTATGCCAGGCTACCTACGGCAAGGTTGTTCCATAATGTTTGCTTAGGGACATTATACTGAGCAGTTACCAATTCAAACATTACATGTTTTGTTTGGCTCAAACATTAGGTGCATAATGTATTAATATGTCATCTGAACTTGTACTAAGCACATACCCACTGCTCCCTGCCCCGAAACTGCTACTGCTCCCAGTACAGAAGGGCATAGGTTTTACCAAACATCTCTATGGGGAATTTTTTAACCCCTGTGGTTTAATACATGGATATAAGATGAGTTATTTCAACAGTATGGAATGAGAGTTATATCAGAATGCAGAGTTATATCAGAATGCAGAGTTATATCAGAATGCAGAGTTATATCAGAATGCAGAGTTATATCAGGGAATCATAATGGTTTTTCATATCCTTATAATAAAGAAGCCATTTATAACCTGTGTAAATAGTGAACCCATACCCCTTATTGTAAAATATAAGGATATTATAAGTCACTAAGGAGTTCCATGATGACATAAAGGCATGAGGCCAACGCTTATATACAGGTTATGGGACTCCAAGGTGACTCAGTAAATATGCTCATTTCAGTGAGTCATGTGGCTGAAATTACTAGTAATATGTCCCGTTTTGCTTTGTGCTAAAATTCATGAAACGACCAGAAAATTTGCGAAACGGTGAAAAATCCGCGAAACGCATTTGTCAAGTTTTTTTTGTTGCCCACGTCTTATTATTGTCAGCTGCGCCCATTTTGCCGCAACAACTCCCGATTTTGCCGCAACCGCACCCATTTTTAACGCAAACAAACCCCATTTGACGCGACTGTGGTTTTTTTGACGTGCAGCGAATTTTCACGGAAGTTTCATGAAACAATTTGCCTATGGCGAAATGCGTAAATTCGCTGCGAATCCATGCCTGGCGAAAAAAATTCACTCATCACTAGAAATGACATCGCTAAGCACCATTATTAGTGATAGCATCACTAAGCACTGTTCATAACTATATCATTTACAGGATATTTATGGCTCTTGTGTATTATGTTATAAATATTGCTTTATGATGTCAGTTATAGAGTAGATAAGCAATGTCATTTGTTTCACTTAAGTTATAAGAAATAATAATAATAATGAAGTCATACTCAGAGCTGTCGTGTTTTTTTGCCAGCATAGCAAACTCTACAGGTGCCATTAGCATTAGCCATTCCAATGCTCCAGTATTGTAGCAATCTAATTGGCCTGTTTAGCACATACTATAGAGAGGCAGCAGACCCTACAGCAGGTTCTAATTAGCTTCTATTCTCAGGCATTGCTAATTCTCTTATTATCCACTGAAACTGCAGGGAAGATGGCCAAAACAGCACAGAGGAGTCTGGAATAATCCTGCATTTCAGTCAGTTGTTAAATGAGCTCTTTCCTTGTCATAAATTTTAGATAATTTAATATTGTGTAGGGCCGTGCTTATTTTCTCAAAGTGATAAATGGAATCGACATCTGATAGAATTAGTGATACTCAGTGGCATAACTAGATGTTACTGGGCCTCACTCCAAATCCAATTTGGGCCCCTATAGTTGACCTATTCTATCAAGATATATTGAAATTGCTCCATTTTTATGGTCTTATTGGGCCCCCTATGCTCCAGGACCCCCTGCAACCGCAGGGTCTGCTTACTCTGTAGTTATGCCCTTGGTGATGTTTCTGTCTAATGCACGTGTCCCCTACTGGTGGAGTGAAGATATAAAGCTGGCCAAATAAATGGATAGCCAAACTGCAGATGGAGGGGGGTTAATCAAATCAAATCACTTACTTCACAACACAACTTAATCTTTTTTGAAAAATTCAAGCAACTTTGCAATATACATCAGTTGAAAAATATGCAGCCTTTTCATGATGTTTAATGTAATAATATGGTTTGGAACAGTTCCCTAAGCCCCGCCCCCTGCTCCCCTGCTGATCTGGCTGACTACTTTGAGACTCAAATAAAATGTAACAGTAGTCGCCTGTCCTCAGCCTGCCTTCAGCCTGCCTCCTCCCAATCCCACAATTCCCTGCACACGTGATGTAGATAAGCAAAGAAACATTGCAGTGCAATGCATTGTAGGTTATGCAGTTCCTGCATTCTGTCTGTAAGCTGTGGAGAAGTTGTTTTGTTACATTAATGTTTTAGTCCCTCCTCCCCTGCCAAGATTTTAAATAATGCAGATTTTTCATTAATACTGCATTGATTATTAATGGCCTTTTACATTTGAATTTTTTACTTATGCAACTTGACTTCACACAAGTTACTTATAAGGCTGATGTGGTTCAGTTGCCCAAGATAGATCTCTGCTATCATGGGCGACTAACCACTCCCAAATGCCTTTTCAATGGCAACAATATTAGTCGCCAGTGGAAAGCCCTTTATATCGCTTGGTTTTTTAGATTGGTGTGAAGTTGCATTTCGGACCGGTTAGTCAGCCATGATAGCAGAGATCTAATGCGGACAACTAAACCACTCCATCAGACATCAGCCTAAAAGTGTATTGCCATATGGAGAGCACAAATAATGCCTAACATGCACATACACACAGATAATTCTAATGTGAAATGGGCAAAATGTGCCCCAGTTCAGTAACCTTTATAAACCAGTCATATAGTTGCCTTCATTTTTCAAAATGCGCTAGACTGATAAATAGAGATGTAGCGAACTGGTCGCCGGCAAACTAATTCGCGCGAACATCGGGTGTTCACAAGTTCTGAAGTTCACGAAATTTTCACGTATGTTCGCAATTTGGGTTCGCGTGGCGTTTTTACGCTGCGTTTTTTCTCGGCCTAAAAACGCCGCACAAGCCACACATGGCGTTTTTCAGCAAATCCTGTTTCCATGGTGCTAATAGTGTGAAATAGCAAAAAACGCTGTGTATTTCCGCTAGGTCTGCCAGCTGCCTTTGCAATTTTACGCAACGCTGTGTCAACAAAGTATTTTTCAGAGACATTTTTGCCCTTGATCCCCCTCCTGCATGTCACTGTCCAGGTCGTGGCACCCTTTAAACAACTTTAAAATCAGTTTTCTGGCCAGAAATGGCTTTTCTAGGTTTTAAAGTTCGCCTTCCCATTGAAGTCTATGGGGTTCGCAAAGTTTGCGAATATTCACACTTTTTGGCGTAAGTTCGCGAACGCGTTCGTGAACTTTTTTTTTGAGGTTCGCTACATCCCTACTGATAAAAGCTAGATGCTGATTGGTTCCAATGGGTAAGAGACCGTGCAAACTTTTGACTCTCCTACCTTTTTGGCATTACTTGTAGTTGTGCAAGAATGTAGGGGCAGATGGGAATATAACGCGCTCTAAGAAGAACAAATATTGCAGTCAAAAGTAGTAACAATACATGTAGTTCGCTACTGATTTGTTTCAGAATCTGCCAAGTATATCCTTGTATTCATGCACTGGGAAAGCTGAAACAGAGGGGGGTGCTCAGATGGTGCATTTGATGTTATTGCACGAGGAGTGATGGACAAAGGATTATCTATAAGGTCCCCTGATGCTGTATGTATTGGAATGGAAAATCTAATGTTTGGGTGAAACCCATTAAAGTAGTTAGTTCATCCGCACTGGCAAGGAACCATTGGCACAGAGCCTGCCTGAAATAAATTAAATGTTACCCAAGCATTTGAAGCCCAGTCAGTGACATTATTGTTTTATGACCTTGTGGGGGGTGGATTAAAAGAGGAGAACTAGAATAATATACACAGCTCTTTCTCATGACCTTTTCCCAACAAAAGAGAATAAATAAATAATCACTGAGTGGCTTAGCAGATGGGGGAAGCACAGGTGCAAGCTAATAGGAACATGTCTCCTTATCAAGAGGTCCTGGGATCCCCAGCTCAGTGGTGCTACAGCTCCTTAGGAGTTTAAAGGAGAACTTAACAATAAAAATGAATACACATTTTCATTTGATATACTGAGCTTAATGCACAAGCCTAAAGGTTCAGTATCTCTGTAGTAGTAATGATCTAGGCCTTTGAAGCTGTCACAGGAGATCCCCATCTTGGATTTTGCTAGAGGTGTCAGTGACACTGCACATGCTCAGTGGGCTCTGGGCAGCTGTTGAGAAGTTGAGCTTAGGGGTCGTCACAAATTATCAAGCAGAAAATGAGGCTGGTCTGTCATATAAACTGATGCTACAGGGCTGATTATTAAATTATGAGGCTATTTGCACTGGTTTCTAAGCTACCATGTAACTAAAATATGAATAAATTACTAATCAGACTTATACCATGACATTTATATTCTATATATACAGTATATTGTGAGTGAGCCCCTAAGCTCAGGTTATACTGTGACATTTATATTGTATATATACAGTATATAGTGAGTGGGTCCCTAAGCTCAGGTTATACTGTGACATTTATATTGTATATATACAGTATATAGTGAGTGGGCCCCTAAGCTCAGGTTATACTGTGACATTTATATTGTATATATACAGTATATAGTGAGTGGGGCCCTAAGCTCAGGTTATACTGTGACATTTATATTGTATATATACAGTATATAGTGAGTGGGCCCCTAGGCTCAGGTTATATTGTGACATTTATATTGTATATATACAGTATATAGTGAGTGGGCCCCTAAGCTCAGGTTATACTGTGACATTTATATTGTATATATACAGTATATAGTGAGTGGGGCCCTAAGCTCAGGTTATACTGTGACATTTATATTGTATATATACAGTATATAGTGAGTGGGCCCCTAAGCTCAGGTTATATTGTGACATTTATATTGTATATATACAGTATATAGTGAGTGGGTCCCTAAGCTCAGGTTATACAGTGACATTTATATTGTATATATACAGTATATAGTGAGTGGGCCCCTAAGCTCAGGTTATACTGTGACATTTATATTGTATATATACAGTATATAGTGAGTGGGCCCCTAAGCTCAGGTTATATTATGACATTTATATTGTATATATACAGTATATAGTGAGTGGGCCCCTAAGCTCAGGTTATATTATGACATTTATATTGTATATATACAGTATATATTGAGTGGGCCCCTAAGCTCAGGTTATACTGTGACATTTATAGTGTATATATACAGTATATAGTGAGTGGGCCCCTAAGCTCAGGTTATATTATGACATTTATATTGTATATATACAGTATATAGTGAGTGGGCCCCTAAGCTCAGGTTATATTATGACATTTATATTGTATATATACAGTATATATTGAGTGGGCCCCTAAGCTCAGGTTATACTGTGACATTTATATTGTATATATACAGTATATAGTGAGTGGGCCCCTAAGCTCAGGTTATATTGTGACATTTATATTGTATATATACAGTATATAGTGAGTGGGCCCCTAAGCTCAGGTTATACTGTGACATTTATATTGTATATATACAGTATATAGTGAGTGGGCCCCTAAGCTCAGGTTATATTATGACATTTATATTGTATATATACAGTATATAGTGAGTGGGTCCCTAAGCTCATGTTAAACTGTGACATTTATATTGTATATATACAGTATATAGTGAGTGGGCCCCTAAGCTCAGGTAAGTGACCGTAGCACCGAGCAGGGAATCAGCAGAAAAGAAGATGGGGGGCTACTGGGGCATCTTTGGGGCACAGATCTTCCCTGCTAAAGGGCTGGGGTTGCCTTGGGCTGGTACAGAAACACAAAATATAATGCACAGCCTTTTTTCTGTACTTTTTTAACCTTCAGTTTTTCTTTAATTGAAGAAAAATGAGGTTTGGCTTCATCGAAGCCTTTTTAAGATTTTTGTTTTTTATTCAGCCGTCGCTGTATGTAAGTATGGGGTTGGCCATTGTGTTGGGTATACTGCCAAACAGAACCTTCTGTAGGCTGCCAGTCCACATAGGGGTTACCAATTAGCCAATCTCTGCTCTTATTTGGTACCCCTGAGTACATTTTGCATGTTTGTGTTGCTCCCCAAGTCTTTTTACATTTGAATGTGGCTCACAGATGAAAAAAAGTTTGGGGACCCCTGAACAAGACCTTCTGAAAGAGATATATATTGTCATCTGTCGGGTATTTTACAGGTCTGGCCAG
The DNA here is from genome assembly GCF_000004195.4 of Xenopus tropicalis. Lineage (NCBI taxonomy): Eukaryota > Metazoa > Chordata > Amphibia > Anura > Pipidae > Xenopus > Xenopus tropicalis. The sequence goes on along the minus strand of NC_030677.2, from coordinate 197,189,499 downwards.
TACAAACGATCCCTGATGCAAATGTGATTGATAAGGAAATAGGTTAAATGTATTGTAAGACCGGTATTTTTCTGTAAACGTGACAAACCTATTTGTACTATTTGTACCCACAGTCCGGATACAACCGGCTAAATATAGTGAACATTAAAGGGATTCTGTCATGATTTTTGTGGTATACTTTTTTATCTAAATAATACTGTTTACATAGAAAATAATTCACTCTTCCATTTAAAATGTTATTCTTGAACCAACAAATGTATTTGTAGCTGTAATATTGGTGTGTAGGCGCCATCTCAGTGCATTGTGCCTGAGTCTGAGCTTTCAGCCAGCGCTACACATTAGAACTGCTTTCAGCTAACCTATTGTTTCTCCTACTCCCATGTAACTGGAGGAGTCCCAAGCCGGACTTGGATTTCTTACTATTGAGTGCTATGCTGATACCTACTGGGAGCTGCTATCTTGCTCCCTTCCCATTGTTCTGCTGATCGGCTGCTGGGGGGGGGGGGGGGGAATATCACTCCAACTTGCAGTGTAGCAGTAAAGTGTGACTGAAATTTATCACAGCACAGGTCACATGGTTGTGGCACACTGGAAAATGAATTTCAGAACTAAATAAAAAAAAATCTGTTTGCGTTTTTGAAAAACAGATTTCAATGCAGAGAGGAGAAACTCTATTAACTGATGTGTTTTGAAAAAAAAACCATATTTTCCCATGACAGTATTCCTTTAATTAAAGATGCTACAGGCACTTGTGGTTTTTAGGAAAATACTAGTAAATAAACCTACAATCTGCTTTCCTAAAAGACAGCTTCATATGTTCCTGGCTGATATACTCAAGGACAGGTTACAGCCTGAACGAGATAGTGACATTTGTTTGGCTTCCTTTTGTATTGTTCTAGTAAATACTGATATACTCCAAGGTCAACATGTATTAAAGGGAAACTGGGTGCTGATAAACTGACTCAAGTTTGAGTATTAAAGGGACAGGAACATCTGAAAAAGCATCTTTAAATACAAACATTAGTTATTTAACCTGTCCTGTTGATCAAAAGAACAATATTGAAGTAATTTTTTGCAATGGGAAATTTTCTCATGGTTTGTAAGGTGTTTTTTGTAAGGAAATGGCTCAATAGGAGGTCTAACTCCTCCGGACAAGACTCAGCAGTCTATCTACATCTCATGGAAAAGGGACACTTCTTTGATGACAGCAATGTGCCACATGCAGAACTGTGCCATACATCTCTATACTGTCAGAGAGTGGCCATAAATAACCAAACTGCCCAACCCAATCCTTTGCCACCTTAACCCCTTTTTATGCACACTCACAATTTCTCTTCTATGACACTTTTTTCTGTGTCTGTCTGAATCTGTTTGAATCAAACCCTGGACAGTAATTGCTGGTGCATATCTCTAGTGGGACACCAGAGATTGTGCCGCCAATGCCAATAACCTAAAAGGCATCTGGTGTGTCTCAATTCTTCACTGTTTCAGCTTTCTCCCTCCTTAAGAACTGGTGCCAACAAACAAACAATGATGGTTCCTTACAAGCCTGCCTTATGCAGTTCCTATTTGCTTGATCATTAAGCTTCTAGGAGTTATCCAGCCCGTTGGTGATTTTCTGAGCTCCCCTGTTCCTGCATTGGTACCTGTGTCCCTAACTGGTCCCTGAGTGCTTGTTGTTTATGTGATTTTCTGGTTCTGGCCAGTGTACTGCACTCTGCTTTCTGCATACATTTACCAGGAGTGGATATCATACTTTGCTGCTTCAGCATACTGTATAAAGAACCATCTGCCGTTACCATTACCCACAGGGCTGCCATGGGAGAGAAGGGGGGACTGTTTCCTGGGCTGTGTGAAATCTATTTACTGAATGATATGAGCTATATTCTATTTCTCTGTAAGCAATGCAGGATCTAAGCAGTTTTCTTTCTCTTTTTCCAGCTTCCACCACATGGCATTGTTCACCTATTCTAATATGTAGTGATTCAGTTCTGTCTGGATCACTAAAGGATCAGAGCTACCTGGGGCATCTTTGGAGGCACCAATTCCCTGCTAAAGGGCTGGGGTTGCCTTGGGCTGGTACAGAAGCCCAAAACATAATGTACAACATTTTTGCCCTATGTCTTTACTTAGGCTTTAGTTCTCCTATAATGTATTTAGTTACATCCATAGTCTCGATACCAAGAGAGGAGTGTTCAGGGTTAGCTTTTACCAAGAGTCACTGTTAAACCCAAACTCACACACAGGGCCCCCAAATCACAATAACCTTCAGGTAGAAAGGTTAAATAGTATGGCTGGGAAAGCAGTTAGTCCTGATTATTTCTGGTTGCATGCCTAGCAGGTTAAAGTTATTCAAGATACCTCTTAAAGGCTCGTCATAAAACTAAATCCAAGCAGGGTTCATCCTTTGTTATTAAAAGAGACTACCAAAAGAGATTTTGTTAATTTCCTCAATTGGCTCAGGGGCAACATGTTCCTGACCAAGCGCTTGGATGTTGCTCCCAGTGGCCTCAAAGCAGGTGCTTATTTTTGAATTCCTGGCTTGGAGGCAAGTTTTGGCTGCATAAAAACCTGGTATACTGACAAACAGAACCTCCTGTAGGCTGCCAGTCCACGTAAGGGTTGCCAAATAACCAATCACAGCTCTGATTTGGTACCACAGGTAAAAAAGAGAGAACCAGGAAATGAAGATTGAGACTGAATAGGGGCCTTCATTTGGGATCAACTACTAAACTAAAGGTTGCCACACGCGTACCAATAACGATCTTCCCTGCAACCATTGGTCGCAGGAAAGATTGTTTGTTCGTTCCTTCCTTCCATTGACGTTCAGGGCTGACTCATCAGATATGGAGGTAGCAACAAAAGGGATGCTACCTCCACCTGACAATTTAGCCGTAAACGCAGATTTTGCTTTGGTGCCTTCAACAGCGCCCGATCAAAATCCTTTGACCCGCCCGATCAGTCACCTGTTTCTCCAGCATACAATCTACCTACTCATACTGGACTCTATTTATATAAGGTCTTTATACAGAGTATAGTCCATAGTACAGGTATCATATCTATTCTCCAGAAATCTTGAGACCTGGGGTTTTCTGGATAAGTGATATCTCTGTAATTTGGATCACCAAGTCTGCTAAAAATAAAACAACGCAAAAATATTGTTTTGCCACCAGTGTATTCATGCAGTTTAGTTCCCATCAAGTGCAAAGCACTGTTTTATTATTACAGAGAAAAAGTAAATTATTTTTAAAAATGTTAATTACTTGGTTTAAATAGAGTCTATGGGAGATGGCCTTCCTATAATTCAGAGCTCTCTGGATAACGGGTTTCTGGATAAGGATTCCTATGCATGTACAATTAATTCTAATGGTTTATTTTGAAGATGTAAGTTCCACGTTATTGTATTAATTTACAGCATTTCAGAGATTATGATGAAACAAATGGTCAACTGGTATGAAAATGTTGACGTTCTGTTTATTCTCATTGTAACAAACATTAACCTCCTACAGGAACTGCAACATGTCCAAGGTGGAGGGTGAATGTATTAATCAGAATAAATGATAAGAACAGGAACTGTTGGAAAACCAGAAAAATGCTTCTGAAGTAAAATCTACTATGATAAAGATTTAGAAACAGAAGAGTTTGGAAAAAGCAGAGGTCATTAAACCGTTTGTGTCATACGTCCTTCCCGGCATCTCAGTCTAATGTAAACTTACGTTTTCTTCATTATTAGTTATTAAGTGACTTTGAATAATATGTTTTGCATGTTTTTATGGAATAAGTCCAAACACAGGACCGTTTTTGATAGCTGTTAAGTGATACATGGTCTGTTGGTGCTCATTGTAATTTGCAAAACTAATCTAAATGTCACCAAATGAGCAGATTTTTCCGGGTTGACAAGGGCCAAATGTTCAGATCACATTGATGGGATACAGGCCGTCGGAAGGAGGACCATATCAAAGCGCTAATGCACTCCTTGTCCCGACAGGATTTTTATACTTACCAGAAGGACATTTGCCCAATATGGCCACATATCAGTTGGGTAGGCCTGTTTGAGGACCCAATACATGGGCCGATAAACTGCCAACTAAGACCACTAGCAGCTTTTATTTACCCACGTATAGCTATAGTTCAGAAAAAGAAAATACTGTTTATTGACTAACAATATATATATATTTATAATACGGGAAGCTTTTGAAAAAAGCAGAAAATGATTATCAGGCATTTACGATACATTTTTACAGTCTAGACTTGGGTGAGATCATTTCCAGACCCCCAGCTCTAATCAAAACTTGTGATATACATTTCAAAAACAGCTGATTTCCCCTTCTTCCCTGCATTTCTGTTTCTAGAAATATTTTGAGATTTAGCAGTTTCTAGTGGTACCTGGATATGCAAGTTCATACATCATTGGACAGATAATAAAGGCCTCCTGGTCATCAACCTCTGCCTCTCTCTCTCTCTTTAGCAATTAGTTATTACATTCCTTAGACATTACTGGATGGAACTGAAAATGACTTCTCCAGCTGTTACCATTCTAGAGCTACAACAAAGGTTCCAGGGGTCAGGAGCAAACCATGACAAAAACTGGGGACAAACCACTGATTAAAGCTGGCCATACATGTGGCGATCTGGCGATGTTTGCACGAAACCTCGTCAGATCCGCCACACACCATTCAGGACTGAATTGGCAGGTAAGGAGGTCGAAACAATAGGATTTCTACCTCCTTCTGCCGATTCAGCGCTGGGGGGAGATTTTGGTCAGGTGCCTTCTATGGCGCCCGATCAAAATTTTCAAACTGGTCCGATGGACGAGTCGGCCGATATCAGCAGCTTCCTGCGATATCGGTCGACTCGCCGACATACCATACACGCACCGAATATCGTACGAAACGATATTATCGGTGCGTGTATGGCCACCTTAAAGGCAGCATAAGACACAGCATGCTATTCATCTGCCATATCAGTTGCTCCATATACTCATTCCACTTGCTGAACCCAGAGCAATTACTGCCGCTTCTCACAAAAAGTGTCAGATCATGACCCATGTTTTCTATAGCCAACAAGCTAAAGGGCGAGAACCACTAGAATATGAAAATGCCCTATTTTTATTTAAATGCAACTCCACTTACTCTACAATGTCAAAACTGTCACATCATTCCAAAAAATGGCTGATGTCTTTAAATAAAATGCCTTTACTTTTTTTTAAGGGTTATACAGGTATGGGACCTGTTATTCAGAATGCTGAGGGCCTGGTGTTTTCTGGATAAGGGATATTTATGTAATTTGGATCTCCATACCTTAAGTCTGCTAAATAACCATTTAAACATTAAATGAACTCAATAGGATTATTTAGCCTCCAATAAGGATTAATTATATCTTAGTTGGGATCAAGTACAGGTACTGTTTTATTATTACAGAGAAAAGGGAATCATTTAACCATTAAATAAACCCAATAGGACTGTTCTGCCCCCAATAAGGGGTAATTATATCTTAGTTGGGATCAAGTACAGGTACTGTTTTATTATTACAGAGAAAAGGGAATCATTTAACCATTAAATAAACCCAATAGGGCTGTTCTGCCCCCAATAAGGGGTAATTATATCTTAGTTGGGATCAAGTACAGGTACTGTTTTATTATTACAGAGAAAAGGGAATCATTTAACCATGAAATAAACCCAATAGGGCTGTTCTGCCCCCAATAAGGGGTAATTATATCTTAGTTGGGATCAAGTACAGGTAATGTTTTATTATTACAGAGAAAAGGGAATCATTTAACCATTAAATAAACCCAATAGGACTGTTCTGCCCCCAATAAGGGGTAATTATATCTTAGTTGGGATCAAGTACAGGTACTGTTTTATTATTACAGAGAAAAGGGAATCATTTAACCATGAAATAAACCCAATAGGGCTGTTCTGCCCCCAATAAGGGGTAATTATATCTTAGTTGGGATCAAGTACAGGTACTGTTTTATTATTACAGAGAAAAAGGAAACCATTTGTAAAAATTAAAATTATTAACTTATAATAGAGTCTATGAGAGATGGCCTTCAGATAATTTGGAATTTTCTGTATAACAGGTTTCTGGATAAAGGATCCCATACCTGTATCTTCTACAGTTTCTCTGAACACAGCAGACAAGGTGGGGTTTGTTTGTCAGCAGATACAAGATGTCCTCAGACACCAGAGCTACAGTCCAGTAAAAAAAGGGCTTTATGCTTCTTGTTGGCAACTACAGGATAAATAAATATTTAATTGGGAAATATTGGGGCTCATTTAAAGATCGCAGCTGCTAGTGTGGTCTGGCATGGACACAAAGGTTGTGCTAGTTGATGCCATTCATTAAAGGCAGTTGGGCCCAAACACACTCCTTGTACTTCCATATTGTTGTGCTAAGCAGCATTGCGTCCATCCTGCCTCTTCTACTGAATTGAAGCTTGGAGAACATTTAACATTGAGCACCAGAAGTAATACAATCCCAACTCAATTGCATTTGTTTTGATGATTCAGAAGCAATTGCGCCAGACGCCCTTCTCACAGGGCTGCAATTTTGCTAGTCAGTGGCGTAATTATTGTGGGCTCCCCCCACAATAAAATCTTCTGAGGGCCTCGTGTTCACAGCTAGCCCCACGACCCTGCCTGCTTACACGCGCTACCTGATGCGGTGGGCGCACTCATTTTTCTGTTACAAAGTGACTGGGGAGGGAGGATTTCTGTGCAGCAGACCCCACATTCAGGGCCCCCCTTCCTCAAACCCAGGTCTGGATTAGGATTCACAATAGGTGTAGGCATTTCAAGTACACAGAGACCCAAACAGCCTCCACCAGCCCAATAAATAGTGGCTGTCTATGGCATCTTACAGCAGCCCCTCTGGCATTTGCCAGACCCACAGATTGCCAGTCTGTACCAGCCCGAGCCCCCCATGGCAATGAGGTCTGCTTCCTATAGTTATGTGCCTTCCGTTAGTATTCTAAGTGCTGCATTTTGGGTAAAAAACATGATATTTAAACACTGCCTGCAGCATCTCCTTCTCAGGTTTTCCTAGCACTCAGATATTTCTTGAATTTATTTCAAGTTGAGTAGGTCAAGATTCTTTCCTCCCACATATTTATCCTGAGGAACGGTTTGGCTCTCTGCTCCTCTCTATCAATTGCAGCCCTGCTACTTGTTGTCTCTTTCTGCCCTTGAGGAGGAGGAGGATGAAATTCTTACAAAGGCATTTTAGGATCCAATATCAACAGAGCTGAACAAAGAGGTTATGTGAAAGCCGAGTGTTTATTACACAGATTGGAGATTAAACATATATTCAGCCAGAAAGTATCTGAAGTCCATAAAAATATTTATAAGACACAGGAATCAAACAGCCAGCGGGATTTTCTTGTAAACAGAGAGAGAAAACAACACCGGGGACCCATAGCCCTCTCCCACCATTCCACCAATGAGAAGAGAAATCGCCATGACAACAGCCGTACTGATTGTTTCTGTAAATTGATAAAACGTCATTAAATATTCATCACAAATAGATATTTAAGTGCTTGTGGCTTTAAACGTTAAATGGCGCTAGTAATGGGGTATTTTACAATAACAAAATATGCAAGGCTAAAACAATACTTTTTATTTGTTTTCACATCATGTCTATCAGGCTGCAGCAAATGAGGGCAAAAGAGATGAAAATAAGAACATAATATTGGGAACTTGTACAGAACATAAAAACATTAGTTTTTTTGTTTTTACAAAGTGACGCAATGGTGGGCGATGCACGTGTACTTCGACACAAATCAACATCAAAATGTTTTCTGTGCCTGATTGTCTAGAACTCTGGAGGTTGCCTTTCCTCTCAAAGCAACTTTGGGCGACTTCGGCAAATCGTAGCGGTGCGTATGCCATACCCACCGCTGATTTACATTGTAGCCGGTGGGATGGCATTGCAGGGAGATTAGTTGCCCACGGCAATGAAGATTTGTGGAGGGGCGACTAATCTCCCCGCCTGCCACTGCCCTTAAGGGCGATGACACACAAGGAGATTAGTTGCCCCTGCAATGAATCTCCTCTAGCGGTGGCAACTAATCTCCTCTGAAAGTTTTCCTACTGGCCAGGGTTGGACTGGGGGGCCGCACTGGAACTGCCACCACGGGACCCCCGCGGGTAACAGCCGCTCATCCAACCCCCCACAAGAACAGCGATCTGCTGTAATTCCAAATAGACGTGCAAAAAATATGATGAATCCTGTCTTTGCACTTTGTAAATGACCCCCTGAGAGAACTGGAAGGGGAAAACCTATGATTCTCCACCACAAGGGCTGCTGTTATGGGCACATCTAAATAAAAGAGGGAAGAATTATAGTAATTCACAGTCTAACACATGAATACAAATGTACGGCTGTAAGGGTTCATTTATGTCCCCAAGTGCAGTGAGCAACTTACACTTTCCCCGCTATTAGTTGTGTGTAAAACCACTTTCAATAAAGGTACCTGCATCAATGTGCTCCGCTCAGTCCTTCCTGCCTTCCATTCCAAATCAGGCACTGCTGCTTCTACACAGGGGAACCCTGAAGCTACCGCCACCTCAGGACCAACCAGTAGCTTCAGGGTTCCCTTTGTGCCACAGCGCAGAATAGGGTGCACACATCTCTCTCATTTCAAACTGATGCCAGGCACAATTGTGCCCTATTTGGGATGAAGCACATACACAGTTGCATCCACTTTGGTGAATCGGACAGAAATGCACAATGATGCCTGAATTCTGGGGGAAAAGGTTGCATTGTGGGAAAAAAATGCCGAATGCACTTGAAAATTTTACTTTGCTTACTGGACTTGCAGACGTAAGACTTCAGACAAATATCCAATTAAGAAACACTTTTATACATATGGTGTGCAAATACGTAAAATCAAAAAAGTTAATAACAAATTCATAACTAGAACCCAAGTCTTTACATAAAGCAAACGTTGACCCAGGTGTATACACTCCAGGTCCTCTGCTGAATATTTTCAATGCTGGCACACATACAATAGACGGCACATTAATGAAGGAACACTCACCGATGCCGAACTTTGGTTCGGGTGCTTGGAGCCCCGAACCTGTAGCCCAAGGGAGCAAACTTAAATCTTTTTTCTTCTGAGATTGCAGATATAAGAGCCCTGTAATCTTGTGTGCATGAAGCTGTACGGGGAGTGCTGGGAGCTGTAGAGAAGCCACAGGTTGCCATTCCTGATCTACTCCAGCCATGTTGGCTTGTGCTAATGCATACCACGTATCTACTCCATAGAATAATTCTATTTACAGCCATAAATCAAAGTTGAACACGCTGCAGCACTCTGATCCTTGTGAAAAGTGTGTATTGTGCCAACAAACCAGGCAACATTTCGGGCAACATCCCTGGTTATATGTGACCCTTGGCAGTGGGATTAGCAGCTTGCACCCAACACTACAACAAGCGGTTGGTATAGTGAAGCATTATCCATGCTCTTTGTATCTATTTCCAGCCATGTTTGGATTAACACACCTTCTATTTATAAAGTCCCTGTATAACAAGGCCAGGCACCCTTCCGACCTCACTTTAGGGCATTATAACACAATAGGAGGGCTATGGGTAGTAATTATAAAAGCAGTCGAAAGTGATCACACACTGTAGTTAAGGCTGAAAGTTCAAGCTAAAAGAGCAAGAGTTTCATGAAAGTAACGGGATAATTATTCTTTCAGCTTTTAATCTTTTCAGTAAATGATACAAAAGGAAAATGAAACAATCATGGTGTAGTGTCCTATGAAGTAGAAGGGCCAACGGGGACTCATCCCTAGTTCTATTATTTCACGCAGATTAAATAGAATTTAACACACTGTAGCTGTGGGGCAGTAAAGGCAATTTTTGTCACATACATTCTAAAAGTAGCATTTTGCAGATAATTCATTTGACCAGGACTAAAGCCCTTGGAACCTCAGTCTTGAAGCTGCTGATTCTCGTCCTTATTTTTCCTGCCACGTCCATTGGAGACTTTTGTTTTCTAAATCAGCTTCACAGCAGACGAGAAGGGGAAACGTCAGGAGTTTCCTGCTTCCTTCCTGATCCTCATCTTGCGCCGCGCTGAAGCGAGTCAGGCTGAACAATGGGTGTAACCCACAGTAAAGTCTAGGAAGTGACTAATTAAACAGCTTTTAACATTTGCAGGGCGCAACCCACTACAAGCATTGCGAAAACTCATCATTTTCTCTTTTAAGTGTCAATTTCGCAGACAGGCCTCGTTTATATTAATTAAAAAGATGTCACATTAGCCATTTTGTTTATATGAGCTCAAGCGAACACAGCTCCAGGGAGATACATTTGTATTAAATCCCCCAGGATGAAAGCCTTTTATTGTCATGAAGTGTTAAATCTCTTCCTATCAAAGGATTAGGGTCTGGTATGAATCACACCGGATCCCTCCTTTGTCACCAATGATCCTGTACTGACCTCTGCAGCCCTAACCGGGCCTGTCTGACCCACCCTGTCTCCTATAGTATATATAGAACATCCTTTATTTCTCCTCCTGACTAATGTGCAAATTCAATATATGTTTGTGAAATAGATCCGTTATTGTAACCACTTACCTATAACCTCTGTTGCCAGAAAACTGCACCGGCCCCGGGTACCTGAGAGCGAGCGATTGATCCTCTTCCTTCTACTTTCTTTGTACATGGGTTGGCCTCAGGATCATGAAGAAAGAGATAGAAGGGAGAGGATCACTTGCAGGTACCTCGGGCAGTTTTTTGCTAACAGAAGCACCATCCCAGGGTATCAGGTAAGTATATACAATCACTGGGGCTGCCTAACATTTTGCACCCCCCATTGATTGTACCTTTTCTTCTCCTTTAAAGTGTGAAGAAAAAATTATCTGGAAATCCCCAGGTCCAGAGCATTCTGGATAACAGCTCCCATACCTGTATTGGCTTAATTGCCTTTTTTTCATGGATGCAATTGAGTACATATTGTACTTGCGCTCAGTGCCGGATTTCTACTGGGGGCGCCCCAAGGCACCTGTGCGAACAAGCCCCCCCCCCCCCGTTCGAACGCTAATGCACATGCACAAGCGCCAAACTTAGAACTCCCATACAGAGCAGTGGGGACATGTCCCCATTGCTCCGTATGGGAGCAAAATTTTAAAATTTGCCTGCGGCGGGCGGCATGCCGCCCTTGTGTTTGTGCCGCCCTAGACCCAGGCCTTTGTGGCCTCACCACAAATCCGGGCCTGCTTGCACTTAAAAATGAGCTCATTTATCCACATTCACTTCTGTCTAGAAAGTTTTGTTTCCTTTCCCTTGTTCCCTGTTTGCATATCTCCCAACAGTCCTGATTTTTGTGGGACAACCCGCAGTCCCGGATTCTTACTGAAAAGTTCCTCATTTCCCTTTGATCTTCTGCAATGCTACAAAAGATACAATGTTTCTCAAACTTAATTAAAAAGTAGCTTTTGGTAGAGAGCCCAGAAATCTTAACAAGCTACACCTGCACTGAGATGCAAATGTAACTATTAAGCTAAACAGGTCTTTTGGGGGAACTGAGACTCGCAGCTTAATGGCAATTTCACCTTTTTAGCAAAACTGTAATAACACATAAATCGACCCCAAAACCCCCAGAAATATGTTCAAACTTAAAATAACCTGCCAAATTTAAAATGGGAGTGGTATTTAGGGGATGTGGTGGCAAAAATGGGCATGGTTAAACAATTGCCACCAAATTTAGTAAAATGGGAGTGGTATTTAGGGGGTGTAGCTGCTAAATGGGAGTGATCAATATTTTTTTTTCACTTTTTGTCCCTCTTTCCATTTTTCAAATGTTGGGATGTATGTGTTTGTTTTGTTTAATCACCATCAGTAAAACTTTACAGTGCAAAGTTACTGTCACGGTCTCCCTGTGGAGACGCTGTGGAGTACCAGGAAGGTGGGAGCCTGAAGACTGGGTAACCCGGAGTGTAACCATAAGTCACAGAACTGGTGCCAGAGGCCATGTTGAAGGTGAAGAACTTTAATAAACTAGTGATGTAACCGAACATACAATGAACATACAAACTGAATGTAGAACGGCAGGCAGAGGCAGAATCCAAAAGCAGGCAAAAGGTCAGGGCAAGCGGCAGTCAAACGTAGTCAGGGCAGGCCAAGGTCAAAACCGGGAAATCAAGGTAGAACTAGGAAGGGCTCAGGAACAAGGCAGAAGGCAGGATCAGGACACGGAACTGGAGCTTGGAACCAGCGAGAACAAGGACACAGACACAGGAACAGGAACAGGACGGCAGGGTCACGAAAGACAATTAATGACCAAGCAAGGGGCAATGGTCAGGGAAAGGCTTGTAAAGGGAGAAGATTAGAAGATGGGAAACACATGAGGTTAATGAGGTGGGCGGAGGAAAGGGAGCATACAGAAAGTAGGAGACAAGAGAAGAAACAGACAGAGCCCAAATGCCTCCAGTGGCTATAGAGGCAAAAGCATGCTGTCAGGAACACCCCAAGTGGGGTTCGAATCCCGCTGATCCTGACAGTTACGTCAAGTATAATTAAGCTGAAACATGATGGAATATTGGAATATGGCTGTAAATGGAACTCTCCACGGCAAGAAGTTTTTTTTATAGGCCGTAGCGAGATACCATAATAATAACCCTATGCCAGTACAGGTATTCCCTTGTGCTGATCACTCTACTGTTTAAAAATATGCATGTATTGTGACCTTTAAGATGTAGTATGTTGAACGTCAACTTAATTGTGAAGACACACAGAGCTACTAGCAGCTACTTGTTGTGGCTATTAAAATAGACAATGCTGATCATTTACTGATAATTGTCTCTATGTGAGTTTTAGCAGAGGCAATTCTCAGTATTGTCTATGGCAGGGGATTTTCTGGCATTTAGTAGCCATGACAAGTAGCTGCTACTAGTAGCAAAGTGTGTCTTTACCCGAAAGGTTAAGGAAAACTTGAAGCCCATAGCAGGCCTGGACTGACAATCTGTGGATTCTGGCAAATGCCAGAAAGAAGCCGCAGACAGTCACTATTTGTTGGGCTGATGGGGCTGTTTGGCCTGTTATAAATCCCAGTGCAGGCCTGGCTCATAGTACTATTTTTTAGTATCCCAAATACATGCATGTCTCTCTCCTAGTGTTGTTTGATCTAGCTCTGGAGGTTCTGTTATAATTCAGTTCCATTTACATTGCCATTTCTTAGGCTCAGCAATATGTGTCTCTGTTGACTCTCTGGGGTGGTTTTGTAAAAGCCTGATAAGAGGCTCCAAGATGAAGATGTGGGATGAGCGAGTGTAGGAGGCTTCAGATGTGGTTTGTGTGTATGGGAGAGATCCTAAACTTGTGGCTGTAGGACCTCTTGTTGTTTACCCACCATGTCCTCTATTTTGCCTTTGGTCTTAGGTCACTGTTTTCTCATGTTAATAATGCCGTTGTCATGTGTATCTAAAACCATAATGGACTTCTTTTTCTGCTATCTAAGTTATGTGTCTGTTACACTGGTTAATTAGCTTCCCTGCATAGCCTGCAGCCTATGAACTGGTTGTGGTGTATTACTATTTCTGTACTACACAAACAGGGAAAGAACTTTGTGAAATGTAAATTGTCCATGTATTTTACATCCTCACATGTCGTTGTGCAACCTGTATAATGGGGAATGGACTGAGAATATGAAATGATCAAGGAACGGAAGAGACAGGTTGGTAAAGTGGGCACCAAAGGCTAAAAAGAAACGTAATGTTTGGTAATACAGGTATGGGAACTGTTATTCAGAATGTTGGGGACCTGGGGGTCTTCTGGAAAAGGGGTCTTTCTCTAACTTGGATTGCCATAAACATCACTTGAGCATTGAACAAACCCAGTAGTTGTGATCATATACAAGGTACTTAGTTGGGATCCAGTACAAGGTACAGGTTTACTATTACAGAGAAAAACTTTTTGAAAACTTAGATTATTTGATTAAAATGGAGTCTATGGGAAATCGACGAATGAACTTCCAACTCTGTTTTCTATTTTATGTTCACCTTTTCCAAATAAGGAAAACTGGGCAGGACTCTGTTAGACTGACAGTGGCAATAAGCCAATCACCAATCGTCACATCATAACCCAGCTCCAACATCATTGGCCCTGCCCCTGACACACATCACCACACCCCCATGACATCACTGCCCCGCCCCACACCAGGTTTTCCTCCCACAGAAGGTGGTAACCCTACTGCCATCACTGGGGTACAAGGGGTCCTGCAGGCAGGGGGGGCCCCAATATAAATAAAAACGTGATTCAGAAGTCAGTTATGAAGAAGCCTATGGGGAGTGGGTGGGGTTTGGGTAGGTCATGGGCAGGATTTTGGCACGATGGCATCATTTTGGCCCCATTCTAGTTTTTGCAGGGCCCTACACCTAGGGGTCTAGTTGATAATTGGGGCCCCCTGGGAGGGCCCTACTTACTTTAGTACAGGGCCAGGTCTGGACTGGCAAATTGTGGATTCTGGCAAATGCCAGAGGGGCTGCTGTAAGATGCCATAGACAGTCACTATTTATTGGGCTGCTGGGCGCTGTTTGGGCCTTTGTATACTTCAAATGACAGGGCCTGTGTGGGGCCCTGTCATTCGTGATGGCGGCCCTGCCTTCAAATAATGCATATTTATGGTATGGCTTAGTAACATTTACATTAAACAAATACACAGAGATAATTTAAAAAAACACTGTCCGAAGGTTTGAACTTCGGTTTCCCTCTTTTTTCATTATGTCTATTTTTGTCCAATCGGCTGAGGATTGTCTTGGGCCACTTCAGAGATGCAGTTATTCCGCTTGCTGTTACAGGTTAGAGCTAACACACGGCCATGTTGAGGTTCACTGAAAGGCAGTTCATACAGTGCAAGGTTTAAGTAATCCAAAACAGTATGAAAAAGCAATGTGATGGCTGGAAAAGGATTTAGTTGAATAATGGATAGGTTGCAGCCAAGTGAAAGGAGCAAAGGAAGTATTTCCTTCAGTGCCATATAAAATATATGTTTTACTATACGTATATTGGATCACATTTATGTTTTTTAACTTCTTGGACTTTGGTGTAAAAATGCTTATTTTATTTGAATGCCTTTGCGTCTGTACCTGGGTATTCAGTGCAGCACAACATGGAGTCCTTTCCTTTTTCTTCAACAAAAATACAATACAGAAGCCAGTGAGAGATAAGCCAAGGCATGCGGGTTGGTATAAAAGCACTGAATAGGGGTCATGGCAGCCATTGTTCTCTGGCTTGGAAGTCTCAGACTATCAAATATGAAAGAGAAAACCCAAGCCAAAGAAAACAAATGGAGGGACTAAATGAATACTTACAGGCTCTCTAGAGGATCGGTAGAATCTTCATAGATTTTGGAACATTGTACTTCATTAAACACAGAGTTGCTTTGGTTTCCTTTGTAGTTCCATCCGTAAGTTATATTTAAATATGTGTCTGAGTAGTTGCATGAAATGACATATATAAAGTGAATATGGGCCATGTTCTGCATGCACGGCTGTGTTGGGAGGAGAGGCTATAATGTAATCTCCACTCCTTTCCTTTATATGTTTAAATCCCCTGAATCCCCTAGATGTCATATTAGAGCTATTTGTTCCCTATTAGTCATGGCTAGGTGGTGGGTTGGTGTCCCAGTGTATGTTAAGTTGGGGCTTATTTGGCAGCTTGGTCTGAGCATCAACGTGTGTCCTACAATTTAGCCCTAGAAGGTATTCAATCTTTACATTAGGCCTAAAGGAGCCAAAGTGCTTGGGTAGAGATGCTTATCCTAAAGAAGCATCACAGTGTGGGAGCTTAGGGAGTCCCATGTGAGGGGAAGGCACTTTTGCCTTTTTTTCAGAATATTGCTGCCGATAAGACATAAGCCCCATCTCCATTAAAGACGTTACCCTCTTCCAACATGCCAGGCATCAATAAAGGTCTGGGACCTATTTATGCATTCTGACCCTCTGACCCAAGGTTTACATCCAAAATTCCCTCTTTCTGCTTTTAAAGGGATCATCCCTGACTTCAATCCACACCAGTGGACTCAGGCTGGAATGACTCTATGGTCTGACGTTTTGATTAATGATCATTTACCTACATTCGATATCCTTCGAAACAAATGGTTGGTACCTGCCAGGACATTCTACATATATCTCCAACTTTCGAGTTTTCTCAGAGCTAATCCTTACTGCATCCCAAAACGCCTGTCGGCTAGTCAACAAAAAATTACTTCTGCTACTCTAACAGGAGCACGGATTTCTCAATTCTATGCCAGCATCAACGATCAAACTTCTAGACCACCAGATCCGTACATAACTGCCTGGGGAAATGAACTGAAAGTTCCACTAGATCCGATAGACTGGAATTTGGCATTTGCCCTGATCTCAACCTCGACAAAATCAGCCAGGCTATTAGAACCCAGTATTAAATTAATGTATCGTTGGTACCTGGTTCCAGTGAGACTAAATAAAATCTACCCACAAACTTCAACCAATAAATGCTGGAGAGGATGTGGACAAGATGGATCTCATATCCACATTTGGTGGGACTGTTACAAATTGGTCCCATTCTGGACACAGGTATTCGACTTACTAAACAAAGTGGTAGATATACCAATCCCTAAAACACCCTCCACCGCGCTTTTGAACCTTGAGCTGGATTTTATAAAATTTTCTCAAAAATTACTGGTGGTGCATTTTTTAGAAGTGGCAAGACTTTTAATTGCACAGAGATGGAAATCAGACACCATTCCTGATATCTCGGATATGGTCAACTTCCTAGACTTAACTGAAAAGTTCGAATTCTTTGATGCTAGAAACAAGAATGCTATGAACATGTACAGCAAAAAATGGTCCTTATGGAAAAACTATAAAGAAAAATTATGAGGGAATATAAGATTAAGTAAAAGGTTTTTGAAAGTTTTTACTGAAATTATATGGGTTAATATATATATACTCTGTTTTTTTTTTTTTGTTTTTTTTTTTTTTTTTTTTTTTTTTTTTTTTTTTTCCTTCTCTTCCTTTCTTTCTTCTACACTCTTGCTTTGCTCTTTTTCTCTCCCCCTCTCCTCCTTTCTCCCAAGCGTGCTCTGCAAAGAGCATAAGTTATGGTTCATACATAGGTGTTTAGCCTTAAGATACTTACTATAATGATAACCTTGTCATAGGCTACTTTATATCATGTTGTTGGTTGTTTGTGATGATAAAACAATAAAAATTGTCAAATTAAAAAAAAAAGACGTTACCCTCAAAGGAAGAGTAGGCATTATGTTCCTCTTACCCTTATTTTACCCATATACTGTTTATACATCAAGATATTAACATCCATATTATTCTACTTTAGAATATGAGCTATATAGAGAATCCAATATAGGTAAGGTACAGAACTAGAACACCTTGATCATCTAAACTATCGTATTATGCTCTCCTGTCCCTAGCACCTTTATAGTGGGATCCATTATACTTGTGTTCCACACTGGGCCATTATTTATGTCTGTAGCTGTTATCAAAGGGAAACCTTAGTGCCTTGTATTCAGGACTTTCTGCTGGGGGAAGCACTACCATAGGCTGAATGTGGGCAAATATTATTGTTGCCTTGCAGTCTGGCTGTGTAAGCAACTGATTAGGAAGCCCTATCTCTTTACTTCATTTTCAGTTGTTTTAAATATTTATTGCCCCATAACATTTCTTTGTATAATTTATGGATTTTATTTTAAGTGTCTGGGCCACCAACTCTCATTAAAAGAGAAGGAAAGGTAAAAACTAAGTAAGCTTTATCAGAAAGCTCTATGTAAATACAGCCATAAGCACTCACAGAAATGCTGCACTGAGTCCTCTATCAAAAGAAACACAGGATTTCTCGTCTCCTTCCTTGTGCAGGGTTTTCTGATCAGCTTAGGTAGAGTCACCATGTGGGTGAGCTTTAGCCTATAGGATAAACCCATGTAAATAGGATTTTTTTAAGAGTTTGGAATTCATTCCCAGAATTCCTTTTGTTTGCTTTTGTCTGTATGAGGCAGTCTCCTCAACCTTATTTATTTGTTTTTTCCTGTGCCAGAGTGTGTGCTGCTCTCTCCCCTCTCCTGCTCCCCCCTCCCACAAGAATGCTAAGAACTCCCCCTTCCCTTAGAAATGTGTGATCTGAGCCAATCATAGCATGTACTGGTCTTGGTGCAGGAGCGAGGCATTATGGGAATTTTCTTTACAGAGCTCAGGATTTTTTTTTCCTGTTTGACTTCTGATCATCTGAACAGGAGAAATATGGGGAGACTTAAGGGCACTATTGAGAGAACTGAAGGTATACCTGCAGCTTGAGATTAACTCTTTACTAGCCTTTCCTTCTCCTTTAATGGGCTTATTTATCAGTTTTCAAGTTTGCGAATTCAAGTTTGTGTTTCTAAAGCGAAACTCACATATCCAATGCTCTTTTATTTAAATTGTGGTAAACTTGCGCAAATAAAAACCTCAAATACCTTGAATTTTCGAGTTTACAAACTCAAACAAAACTTGAAAACTCAAATATCTCAAATTGAAAATATGGCTTGAATTTACCAAGGCAACTCCCATTGACTTCTGTAGAAACTCACAAGCTTTTAGATGGCGAGGTTTTACATTAGAGTTTTAAAATAGTTTATAAATAGCAAACATTCAAGTGTTTGAACCATAATTCGAATTTGGGTTATTATAGAGCAAAAAAATTCGAATCGGGAAAAAAAATCAAACTCGAACGTTGATAAACCTCCCCCTAAATGTACAGGACTCATACACTGCTATAGAACAATCGCCATGTACTTTCCTACTAAGACTGTAGAAGGGATATATTGTTATTAGACCAAGAAAGGACATAGTCAGTAACATCTACTCTAACACTGGTTTAGATTTAGGCAAATCTGAGTAAATGCAGTGGATATGCAATCAAAGATATCTGGCTGTTCAAATCAACATGGATATACAGGTTATGGGATCCCTTATCCAGAAAGCTCTGAATTATGGAAAGCCTGTCTTCCATTTTAATTAAATAATTCTGAATTTTAAAACTGATTTCCTTTTTCTCTGTAGTAATAAAACAGTACCTGTACTTGATCCCAACTAAGATATAATTACCCCTTATTGGGGGCAGAACAGCCCTATTGGGTTTATTTCATGGTTAAATGATTCCCTTTTCTCTGTAATAATAAAACAGTACCTGTACTTGATCCCAACTAAGATATAATTACCCCTTATTGGGGGCAGAACAGCCCTATTGGGTTTATTTAATGGTTAAATGATTCCATTTTCTCTTTAATAATAAAACAGTACCTGTACTTGATCCCAACTAAGATATAATTACCCCTTATTGGGGCAGAACAGCCCTATTGGGTTTATTTAATGGTTAAATGATTCCATTTTCTCTTTAATAATAAAACAGTACCTGTACTTGATCCCAACTAAGATATAATTACCCCTTATTGGGGGCAGAACAGCCCTATTGGGTTTATTTCATGGTTAAATGATTCCCTTTTCTCTGTAATAATAAAACAGTACCTGTACTTGATCCCAACTAAGATATTATTACCCCTTATTGGGGGCAGAACAGCCCTATTGGGTTTATTTCATGGTTAAATGATTCCCTTTTCTCTGTAATAATAAAACAGTACCTGTACTTGATCCCAACTAAGATATAATTACCCCTTATTGGGGGCAGAACAGCCCTATTGGGTTTATTTAATGGTTAAATGATTCCCTTTTCTCTTTAATAATAAAACAGTACCTGTACTTGATCCCAACTAAGATATAATTACCCCTTATTGGGGCAGAACAGTCCTATTGGGTTTAATTAATGTTTAAAACAGTACCTTGTAATTGTTTCCAACTAAGTTATACTGTAAATAATTCTTATTGGATACAAAATAATCCAGTTTTATTGATTTTTTAGTAGACTCAAGGTATGGAGATCCAAATTAAGGAAAGACCCCTTATCCAGAATACCCTTGGTCCCGTGCATTCTGGATAATGGGTCCTATACGTGTATAGTATATTCGATTGCAAACTATTGCTATATCAATAAATGATGATGATAAATGATGATAATGTCGGTGTAGCTGTCACTTTTATAGTGTAATGGGAGCCTGACTATTTTGGACCTAAAAGGGTGGTTAAACCCCAAGAATAGTGACCATAAACAGTTAATACAGCCCACCTGTTTGTTTTCTGTTGCTAGTTATTTCATATTGTTACATGTGTGATTTCCAGCACTAAGAACAATGACTATGCGTGACCATTGTATATTGTTTTAAAAATCCCCTATCATTTTGGCACTTTTCCAGCCGCTCAGAATTTTTATTTTCATTTTTCAAATAAAAGGAAAAAGAAGCCCATCGTACCAAATCAAGCTTTACTGTAAATCCATGTTAAGAAACAAGTCGTTAAAATGAAAAATAAACCCCCGTCAAACCAAATAGCTGAAACGGATTACTGTAAATCCAAGTAAAAAGTCATTAAAATGAAAAAGGAAACCCATGGTACCCAATAATTACCAGAAATGGACATAATCAGATGAACAGTTTAGTACCCATATCTAGGCGGCTACATTGTGCTGAAGAGCATTGTGATACAAAATACATTTAGAATTTGTCCATTTCAAATGGTGATAGTATAGTAAGTTCTTCCATGTGCTTTGTGCTCAGAATCATATTTGCAATGTGCCAGTTGCTGAACCCATGGATCCCTTCCAAATATGATGGCTGTGTAGTTGTCTCTGGGTTCACAAGTGCCCAGTGCTAATTTGGAAAGGTACTTGCACCTTTACTCGCTCGCATTGGGGCCCCTCAAGCTGCTCAAAAGAATTACATTGCAAACATTGATGCAAGGGAACCCTTGTCAGCCAGGACCTTCTAGTAAATTCATGGTTCTGGTTGCATTAATTGTGGTTATTGTTGTGCCAAGTGAATCCAACACCAATGCCATCAAGGTCAGATTGGGCCAGCAACACCGGTAAAAACCCAGACCCAAAAATGAGGTTCATCTGTTATATAATCTGATGCTACAGGGCTGATTGTTATATTCTGATTCTAATTACACTGGTTTCTGAGCTGCCATGTAGCAATCATCTGTATTAACTACTAATCTATATATACAGTATAATGTGGGTGGGTCCCTAAGCTTAGGTAAGTGACAGTAGCACAGAGCATGGGCAGGGAATCAGCAGAAAAGAAGATGGGGGGCTACTGGGGCATCTTTGGGGGCACAGATGTTCCCTGCTAAAGATGCTTGGGCTGATACAGAAGCTCAAAACATAATGTACAGTATTTATTCTCTACTTCTTTAGTTAGGCTTTAGTTCTCCTTTAAACTTAACAATACCCAATCAACAAAAACCATTGTTCTGTTTCTCAGAGTGCTCTGGAAGGAACACACCAACTCCATGCCCCAATGGACACAGTTACGGTCTCCATACACGAGCCGATTGTATCAGCCCATGTAGGGGCAGAAACGACGGCCATACCCGACCGATATCTGGCCTGAAATTGGGCAGATATCGATCGGCAGGTTAAAAGATTCAGTCGGATCGGGGACCGCTTCAGGTCGTTCATGCGGTCCCTGAACTGGCTGCCCCATTGCCCGCCATCCTAATTCGAATTAGCCTACACACTCCCCGATATCACCCACCCCTAGGTGGGGATATCGGGTGAAGAGCCGCTCTGTAAGGAGCACCGGGAGGCCAGCGCGCATTCCTACCTTCAAGCGCGCCGGTCCCCGGGCTCCTCTGGTACAGCGCGCTCCTGCGCGCACCTCTCTTCGGCGCGTCCCGACGCGCAATGGCAAAGGGCGCGCGCGCGCATGCGCAGTAGCTTTAGGTCCTCCCGGCGCTGCGCGATGACGTCAGTGGACGCGCTGACGTCACCTTGGCGCCAAATTCAAACTTAAAAAGCGGTTCCTTGCTTGTTTTCATTGCCCAAGCTGGTCCTGATTTCCTGGTGCCTTGCTAAGCTATATTATATCTGATTCTCTGGTTTTTGACTCCCTGCCTGACTTTTGACTACGATCCTTGCCGCCTGCCACTGACCTTGCCTGACTCTCTACTACGATCCTTGCTGCCTGCCACTGACCCTTGCCTGACCACGACTCCGATTACAGCTTTACCCTTGGTACCGCGTTGAATAACCTTGGCCGTAAGTAGGATCCCTGCCTCTCCCGCCGCAGAAAGTCCGGGGCCCCAAAAGGGCGTCGGTGAACACCGGGGTCGGCCGGGCTCTCCTGCTTATCTAAGGGGTTATTCCGGGCAGTTACCGGGCTCCTAAGCATACAGACTGTAACACGCTCGCTTGGCGACCTCGCTTGGTAACCACACTTGGCGACCTCGCCAAGCGAGCGAATCTTCACGTGTATGGGGACCTTAGGTCAATAAGACCTTTCCCCTGATCAAAATTACTTATGAGTGAAAACATCTTCTGAATCTAAGATGGATTAGAGACCCATGGCTGCATGTACAGAACCATGTCAGTAATAAGAGCTGAAGTTAGCAGGCTATATTACATAATAATATAAACTAATATTGGAATTCTATTATTGTGGTCTCTATGTATCTCTGCAAAATTGTACATCTGTATCCATGTAATCAGTCTTGCTATGGTGTCTTTTGTTTTCTATTACAAATTATAAATAAAAAACTATAAAAATGTATTTTTCTTTTGGCCAGAGACCCTCATTGCATTGAGCAGCCCAGAAATGTTTGGCCGTACAGTGTATAAAGCAGATATTTTATTTTATGTTTTCCAGCATTTCTTCCTACCAAAACAACGCCTAATGCAAGCATGCTGGGAATTCATTCCTCCATTCCATGAAAACTCATTCATGAAACTGTTACATCTCATCTCCATTTTTATCTTCTATATGAGTGATTGTAGGCATAAGTATATAGGATGTGCAATGTACAAACCTATCAGAAAAATGACTTCTCTCCACAGATCTAAAGAAAACCTAGGAGAGCATAGAAACCCACAAACATGATCCGTGTGTTACTTGAATGACCATAAACACGCAGTTGTGTGCATGCCCTGTTTATTTGCAAAGGTCCTTAAATAAAACTAAAGCCAGTAAAGGGATTGTGTCCATGTATCTAGCCAGGTACAGAGTCGGACTGTCCCACCGGGAAAAATCCTGGTGCGCCCCGATCCAGTTAGGCCCTGCTGCTTTCCAACAAGAAAAGCAACCCAAGAAAGATTTAAACAAACATAAATATGTCCACGTGTTCCACTGTGGAATGCACCGCCATCTTTAATTTTTCCACAGGCATGCATCCTCATTGAAGATGGGGAGTAAGTAGCTGTGCAGTGTGTGGAGGGTGGTTGGAAAGGGGCAGACTGGGATGTAGTTTTCTCTTGCAGTGCTGGCTGGATGGTGGGCCCTTGACTTGGTTATCTGGTGGGCCCTGGTTACCCCAGTCCAACACTGGCTAGGTATATACAGCAACTTATACAGTAAAATGAATAATAGGAGTTCAGAAGTAACACATTTCATGCAGTAGCTCTGGCTTACAGTTTGGGTTCCAGCAATGTCCTAGGGAGACTACAAGAAATTCACCTTTACTCTCAGCTTGTACACTTGTATCCTTAAACTAATGGATTATCCCCCAAGCTTCAGCCCTCACTATCCTGTGCTGCTAGGTAACCTACATTTTGTATCTAACTATCACTTTGTTCCTCATTCACATCCTAAGGTGCCCATACACTGGCCGATTCTAGCTGCCGATATCGGTCCCTTAGACCAATTCGGCAGCTAATCGGCCCATGTATGGGCACTACCGACGGGCCTGCCCGACCGACATCTGGCCTGAAATCGTCCAGATCTTGATCGGCCAGGTTAAAAAATCTAGTCGGATCAGAGACCGCATCGGCTCGTTGATGAGGTCCCCGAACCGACTTTGCCTATACCCGTTGTGATAATTCGATCGTTTGGCCCCACTGAATTAGCCTGGATTCTCCCAATATCGCCCACCCGTTGGTGGGGGATATCGGGAGAAGATCCGCTCGCTTGGCGATGTCGGATCTGAAGGTGTATGGCCACCTTTATTCTTCGACAACTTGGGCTGTAGTCTACATCCTTCTATATAGGTATCATCCATCCTGTAATCTTTGAGGAAATAACATAGGGGTTCTTTGTAAATTAGGAATAGCGATGAGCAATTTTTGCCAGGTTTTGCTGCAAATAATCCCATAGACTCAGCAAAAAAAGGTTGTGCGGAAAAAAACGAATAAACGTCTATTGACCATTTGGTGAATTTTTGACGTTTCCTGATTTTTTTGGCAAATAGGACAGATTCACTCATTACTAATTAGGAAAAGATATCCACTACCTTTCTATTAGATCTGGTCATTAATTGAACACCCTGTGGCACTGATGGCAAAACACAAAGCGGGGGCTGGGGTCTCCAGGTTGAAGGCCATTTAGAGTGTAATTTAGGGAGATAGCCTATTTATTTTAATGGATAGGGCTACAAGCCCAGCTTTAGGTTAAGCAGAGGTTACTTAGGTTGAAATTTGGAGTGAAGAATTATTGGCTGTCCTAAATATTCTTGTAACTATGGCTGAATGACTATTAGCAGAGAGGTTTCATATATCTGTAACCTTGTGGGGTCTGAACAAATGCAGGTGGGGCTTGAACCAAAAATGGACTGAAGGCTTCACCCTTAGGGTGGGGCTGCATAACCTCTGGCCCTCTAGTTACACCACAATAACCTCATATACAAATGGTATGTATATGCAAACTCACATTATACACATTTTGAAAATAAACTTTGGCTTGAAGGGCAGGTCACCTTCTGTGAATAGACATAGACTAAGGGCTCTGCTAAAGGGGTTATTAGTATCACATGACCTCATATTCATTGTGATGCCAGCGCTGAAATAATGACATTTTCTTTTGGGATCCGCTGGCATCAAAAACCATGAATTTCATCCTTTCTTTACCTTGCGAACATGACAATTATTTGGCTCCAGTAGGAACACTATATTACAAGGAAACAACAGTGAAATTGTATTTGCAATTTAATACTGGCCACGTTCGCAATCTACTGAGGAAAGCACTCCTTAAAAGCAAATAAAAGCCGAAGCCAATCACTGAATCTTTTGTTCCAAACAAATCGAGTTATTTCAGCCTGGGAACAGAGTCAAATATAGCCATTGTGAGGCAGCAGAGTTATGTGCACTTCTAGAACCAGGTCCAACTGTAGCTCAGATGGACTGATATGGAGGGATATTATTTTTAAAAAATTGAATCACTTGGGCATTGAGTATAATGGTCTATCGTGGACTATTACCCTCTGTTTATGTATTTATTTATCACCCTCCATACACTGGTTGGTATGGCTTAAAGAAGAACTCTGTCTTCCAAACCCAAATGTATTAAAGAGCCCCACACAACACAGACAAACCCCTAATCACTGTAATTTTCTCTTTCAAAAATATGAATAAAGACCATTTTTATATGCAGAAATCCAGCTGCAAAACAGTTCTTCTCTTTCTGCATCATTTGAAATCCTGGCAGGGGAGGAGGGACTAAAACATTGATGTTACAAATTGTAACAACTTCTCCACAGCTTACAGACCACATGAAGGAACTAGGTAACCCACAATGCATTGCACTGTGATGTTCCTTTCCCTATCGACATCACATGTGCAGGGGATTGTGGGATTGGGAGGATGCAGGCTGAAGGCAGGCTGAGGGCAATCAACTACTGTTACCTTTTATTTGAGTGTCAAAGTAGTCAGCCAGATCAGCAGGGAAACAAGGGGCGGGGCTTAGGGAACTGTTCCAAACCATATTATTCCATTAAACATCATGAAAAGGATGGAGTTCCCCTTTAACCTCCATGTGGCATAGGGAAAGGGCTGTTAGGGTCTTTAAATATAGTGTTAGTTTCTCTTTTACACCATCTGACAAAGAGAAGGTTGTCCTCCTACAACATTGCCTTTTGGTCTCCTTCTGTAGCTGGAAATACATTGTTTGATGTGGCTCCTTATTCTTTATATTTGTGCCTCACACAGTGATGCCAGGCCGGACTGTGCCAGGGAGCACCGTACTATAATCTGGGATATAAAGTCTGGGAACTTTTCTTTTTCTGTAGTTCAACACGAACCGAAGGTTGGACACCAGTGTTCCCTCTAATGTAAGAATCTATGTAGGGATTATGTGGAACTGATGTTTCAACATAACCGCAGGCCCGGATTTGTGGCGAGGCCACAAAGGCCCGGGCCTAGGGCGGCACAAATTTAGGGACGAAATTTTGACATTTTGCTCCCATACGGAGCAATGGGGATTTCTCCCCACTGCTCCGTATGGGAGTTAAATGCCTGCGGGGGGCGCGAATGGGGGGCGGCCTAGGGGAGGCTAAATTTGAAATCTGGCGCTGCTTAACCAACAAAATTTACCTTATCTTATTAGAGCACTGATTGGTAGCCAGTCTGCAGGTCAAAAACAGTATAGTGTGGTTAGAACATACAGGGATTTATCTTTAGCTAATTCACTGCATTCCCAAAAAGGAACAGAAAGAAACAAAAACCCAATGTGAAATGGTTCCATGGACGGCTGTCAAAGAACAAGCTACCGGAAATGAACACAGCTGCTGCTTCTTTTTTTGTAGAAGAGAAGTTTTTCCAGTGAAGAAGGGTTGAAGCAGTCACAAAGGCTGCCATATGAAGTCATTTCCCAAGAGGCAGAATTTGGAAAGTGTTGACAAACATGGGAGCCGCTATGCAAAATATAGCCTAACCTTTTGTCCTCCACCAAACTGAATCAGGAGATCATGTGAATAGGATTGCATAAAGCAACTCTGTTGCCTGGACTCTCGGCTCATTGTAGTACTGCCAAATTGGCCCGTGCCACCATTGTTTTGTTTTTAATAGCGCCTAACGTGTTGCTAAATAAGCTGACCACAGATTTGAGCAATTTCATACATTTTCTTATCTAATAAAGTGGAATGTTGAGCACAAAAACAAAAAAATTAAATTCCATTTCCTAACCCTTTGAGATATTTACTCGAATGAGTAATGAATAGTCTAAAATCTAAGTAAGCAAGTATTAAGCTCAATAACAATAGGAAAGTGATATATTATAGGTTTAAATAATAAACAGAAGCGGAGCTTTCTCACTAACCTGTGTTGTCTTTAGAAGTTGGTAAGCTCAGAGCAAACCCCTCTATGACCTGCCTGTTGTTGCTGAAATCAACTCCCTACACTAGTGGCTCAGGGGCACCATGTTGCTCCCCAACCCCTTGGATGTTGCTCCCAGTGGCCTCAAAGCAGGGGCTTATTTTTGAATTTCTGGTTAGGAGACAAGTTTTGGTTGCATAAAAACCCAATATAATTGCCAAACAGAGCCTTCTGTAGGCTGCCAGTCAGCATAGGGTCTATCAATGGCCAGTTATAACTCTCATTGGCACCCCCAGGAACTTTTTTCATGCTTGTGTTGCTTTCCAAAACTTTTTCCATTTGAATGTGGCTCACTGGTATAAAACTTTGGGGATTCCTGCCCTACACCCTGCAACAGACCTTGGCTTTAGGTGGATGCTAAGGGTTGAAAACAACGGAAGGGCTTCAGGTTGGGCAAAACTGACTGATAGTGTTATTGTCGCCATTTACTGTTGCCCATTTTACCAAACTGTTAATAGTTATTAGGGATGTAGCGAACATCGCCAAAAATGTTCGCGAACCCGTTCGCGGACTTTCGCCAAAACTCACGAATATTCGCGAACTTTGCGAACCCCATAGACTTCAATGGGAAGGCGAACTTTAAAACCTAGAAAAGCCATTTCTGGCCAGAAAACTGATTTTAAAGTTGTTTAAAGGGTGCCACGACCTGGACAGGGGCATGCAGGAGGGGCATCAAGGGCAAAAATTTCTCTGAAAAATACTTTGTAAAAAAAACGCCAAAAAATAACGCCCAAAAAAAACCGCAAGCTATTCCTATGTATACGCAAAGGCAGAAAACCGAAGCGAAAAAACGCGGCGGAAAAAACCGAGGTGAAAAAATGTGGCGCAAAAAAAACCGCGGCGAACCCAAAATGGCAAACATCGCCAAAAGTTTGCGAATTTGCGGACTTGCGAACACCCGATGTTCGCGCGAATTAGTTCGCCGGCGAACAGTTTGCTACATCTCTAATAGTTATTGTATTATGTATTTATTTTTTATGGGCATATGTTTCAAGATGCCACCTAATGACTAAAGTCATACCCGTGGATTTGTTGAATTGCCGTTGTATTTAAACCCTCCTATTCCCCCTCCCTTATGTGTGATGTAAGTTCCTGCTATCCTCCTTTTCCTGTTCCTGTCCTCCATGCATAAGGGGGTACTCTAGAGGTTAGGAAGGAAATATTTCCTTTCACCTTCAGTACTTCTTTATCTAACCTAAATAAAAAGCATTCATGGATTTACAGAGTTTGCTATTCCATCATCCTTGATAATTTTTATACTTCTGATATCAGTAAAGGGGCAGGATGGCGTCATGATGTCACCAAAAGTGTGGTACAGTGCAATGACATCACAGGTGGCGCCTTGTCTAATTTATGACCCATCCATACCAGGGTACATGGTCTGGCCCATATAATGGCAAACATTGGCTGTTGAGGGTTCCTTATTCTAGAAGGGAAGTAAGTCCCTTTCCTGGGTCAAAGTAACACAAAAGGAGTTGTCTATTTTGGCCACAAGATGGCATTATGTAAATGTATATAAGTGCGTTCTGGAGCCATTTTGGAGAGGATAATACAACCTGGGAGGTGCAGGTATAGCTGGTGTTAATTTAGGCTAGTAATAGGTCAAACTAGGTGAGACAGATAGTTAAAGTAAATTAGTGAGCAGCTTTTGGCTCCACTGAGGATTGTCAGTGGGATTGAGATCCTGGGTTTACTATAGCCCAGAAGTAGGGAACTAGTGTACAGGGCTAGATAGAGAATTGTCTGGGTTCCACATGGAAAGAGATTCCTGAAAACAGGGGGTAACCCATATTGTACTCTATTGACCTTGCAGAGAAAGTCTTATTGAACATGTTTTGTAAGTATGTATCTGATCTGTGCTATGAGTGAATCCTGCATTATTGTTGCTACAGACTCCTTTGTGGATTTAGTTAAATAAACAGTTCTTTGTTAAGTTCAAGAACCACTTGCATCCTTCATTGTGAGAGTTATAGTTATGCTACACCCTGGCCTAAGACACATGTGAGGGCCTGAGAGAAATAGTCTCATCTGGGGAAAGTATTGGTGTAGCTTACAGTCGTTTACCATAAGCCTACATTAGTTTCCTCTGTGTTACACTTTACAGACAATGAAATATTCATGGCAGCTTTGTTTGTCATGTAACAGACTCAGAAAAACATCACTGCCCACAGCCAAGCTAACATCTCCAATAAAATACGTGACTCAACTGTTTTTCAGATCAGAGAAACAAACTCGATTTTGGCAGAAGAAATGAAGAATTCTGAAAACCTTCCAGGTTTGATTAGAACAAAATCATTCCCTGGAGATTGTAAAATGTGCTGTTATGCTTTCTCCTAAAGTGGAGCAAATGAGAGTGAACTAGAAATACCCAGGGAACTGGGAGAGGCCTTTTAAAAAGATATGAAACAAGTCACAATGGAGTCTTAATGCAGGAATTCTATTTGACGGGCCATCGTGACTTCATTTAGATTCCTCTGCTAGAAATATTGTATAACTGTTTGCCTCTTTGCTTCCTTTCTGTTGCCTCATAAATGGATACTGACTGCTCATCTACAGCCAGTTTAGAACCATGGCCTCTGCAGTGGCTTTTCACTTCTTTACTGAGCCACAAAAGGCTTTAGGAGGTAGCTATATTTATAGCCTGTATGACCCCAAATGATCAATGACCTCAAACTTCACTATCAGATTCTTATTCGCCTCTATCCACTCATATGCCTTTAAGCTGGGATCCCCTGCTTTACCCCCTTTTTTACCCTTGAGCAATATTTCAATGAAAAAAAAAGCTGTTAAGCAACACAAGCATAAAAACCTTTCTAGTAGGTGGCCAATAAGGAGTCAGGTTGGTTGATTAATAGCCCAATGTGGACTGAAAGACTAGTAGAGGCTCTGTTTAGCATTACACATGGTCTCCAAAACTTGCCTCCTAGTCAGAAATTCCAAAATGGGCTCCAAATTTGAGGCCACTGGGAACAACATCAATGGAGTTGGAGGAACATGTTGCTTGAGAGCCACTGGTTGGGCATCACTGCCTTAAAGGCAAGCTTTTGTTAAGATTTAAAATGAGCTCTCTGACCTCTGGACCCAGGTGGGCTTGCATAAACTGGGAGACCTTTATTAACAAAAACTTTCTCTAACATTAAAAAAACACATTACCTACCCGACAACCAAATGTATACTTACCTGCTAATATGCCATAATCTCCAGTCAAACCATCTCTTAGCAGTAAGTGCTCCAACACAACTTGGACAAAGATGCCTATATAAACCTGAGAGAATCTCCCGGCCCTAACACTATGGGAGCAAGACCTTCAAATAAAAATAGACCAAGATCTGGCAAACACCAAAATATTCCCAGTCCCTAAACCACCAATCGGCAACAATAAAACTGATGTGCAGATGGTACCTAACTCCAGACAAAATTCACGCAGCGTACCCCAATGCATCAAACATATGTTGGAGATGCCTAAAAGAGATTCTGGGCAGAGGCACAAATGCTTCTCCAAAGTATTATCGTCCCCACATTTCAAATTCAACCCGACCTAGAACTACTAGGAATCCTCCCACAACAAACACGTAAGCAAACCATTCTACGTACAATTTTTACCAGCAGTACTCTCATAGCCAGGCATTAGATATAATTACCCCTTGTTGGGGGCAGAACAGTCCTATTGGGTTTATTTCATGGTTAAATGATTCCCTTTTCTCTGTAATAATAAAACAGATCCTGTACTTGATCCCAACTAAGATATAATTACCCCTTATTGGGGGCAGAACAGCCCTATTGGGTTTATTTCATGGTTAAATGATTCCCTTTTCTCTGTAATAATAAAACAGTACCTGTACTTGATCCCAACTAAGATATAATTACCCCTTATTGGAGGCAGAACAGCCCTATTGGGTTTATTTAATGGTTAAATGATTCCCTTTTCTCTGTAATAATAAAACAGTACCTGTACTTGATCCCAACTAAGATATAATTACCCCTTATTGGGGGCAGAACAGTCCTATTGGGTTTATTTCATGGTTAAATGATTCCCTTTTCTCTGTAATAATAAAACAGTACCTGTACTTGATCCCAACTAAGATACAATTAATCCTTATTGGGGCAGAACAAGCCTATTGGTTTTAATTCAAGATTAAATTATTTTAAGCAATGGAGATTCAAATTACGAAAAGGCTCCTTATTCGGAAAACCCCAGGTCCCAATCATTCTGGATAACAGGTCCCATACCTATACTGCACGGCAGTATGCAATCAGTCTCTCATTTCCATGGTAGTTAGTCTATTGCACACTTAATATATAGAAAACCTTACCTTTTATATAATCCCTACCAGAAATTATTTGAGGCTGAATGATCATAAAAACATACAATTAAAGGGCAGAGTACTTAATAATAAGTATTTGTAAGGGCAGGGTTTTCAGTCCATATGTAGAATGTAAATCCCTGTCCCTTCCCTAGGCATCCAATCAAACCTAAAAACGAATTCCTATAATCACATCTGTCGAGGAGTTATTCTAAGGTACAACTATACCCTTTAATCTTCCTGCTGATTCCCCGCGCTGGCTCAGCTTTATGGTATCTGCCTGCACAGACTATAACAGTGGCTGTCAGACATATTTAGCTCAGTCCCCCTCTTGGTCGTTTAACCTTTGGTCAGGGCCCCCTTAGCCCATAACAAGGCTACAGATATCGGCAAATGTTATTAATCATTCAGCCACAGCTGCAAGATTTCTGCAACAGAAAATAATCACTTCAGATCTTATCCTTACTGTTTACTAATAACTATTTGGATAAATAAGGAGCTGTGGATAATGAAATAAATGACAGTACTTATAACTCTTCTAAGTATCTACATGGCTGTTGTTAACAAACCATGGCTGTGTTCTCTGTTGCAGACAAACTGAATAGCTGGATGGGATCTGCTGAGAGACAAATGAGAGATTTTATTAGATTAACATTTGGCGGAAATGACAAAGCTCACAGGGTTCTTTGTGAAACCTCAGTTAGTAATTCACTTTGAGTACACTTTGAGTACAATTCAACATGTCAGAAAGGCAGAATGGGGCAGCGCAATGCTGAAATAGATACAGGCTGTGTTATAGTGAGACACATTCGTATTGCCCACAATGCCGTTCATTATGTGACACATAAGCTAGGCGGGTACAGTACTAAGGGGTGTATATATGATATACAGTGTGCTGGTTTAGGGATACAGCAGAAATCCCTGCCATGTTACCCCTAGATTGTCCTCTTCTACTGAGTAAAGGGATGGAGGAACCTTCCTGCAGAATGACTTTCTTTCCTGCAATCAGGCTCAGACTGGGGGTGCAGGGCTCACTGGGTTCCTGCAGGTGCCCCCGCCGGCCGCATCCCCTAACCCCTTTTCCCACGCAGGGCCCCCCCACCGACATCCTCCCCTGAGTGCCCATAAGTTTAACGCGTAAGGGGAGGAACGGTTGGCCGGGGGAGCGCTGGCAAGGGTCGGGTCTGGGCCACCGGGGTTTTTCCTGGTGTCCCAGCAGCCCAGTCCGACCCTGCCTGCGATAGATGGTAGTGGGAAAACTTAGGGTAGCCTCTGGTGTGGTGGATATTCCTTATGGATAATGGAGCATATGTCTATAGTGCCTGGGGATGGGAGGCCTCAGAGAAGTCATCATGTTGGATAAATGGGCTGCATAGTGAGGATCAGACAGTCTGAGGGCTAAAATAGACCCCAGACTAATTATTGTAGCTGTATAATTTAGAGAGAGCCTAATAGCTGAGCAGCCCTAAATGCAACTATGGAATAGCGGGGCAATTACTCAGCAATAGTACAGGGACACCAATGGGCTTATCTATCAATTTTGAAGTCTGTAAATTGGAAAGTTTTCGTCTAATTCGAATAAACTTGCATTTTAAAAACCTCAAATGCTCTATTATTTATTAATATGGAAAACTCATTTGAATAAAAATACCCAAATACCTTGACAAATTTAAACTACTTGAAAATATAAAAATATGGCTTGACTTTGCCTATGACAGCTCCCATTTCTACATAAACTCACAAGCTTTTAGGTGCCGAAGTTTGACATTTGATTTTTTTTTTTTTTTTTGCACACAATAAATATTGCACATTTGAGTTTTTAAACCATAATTCGAATTTGGGGAGTAGAAGCTTTATGAGCGTTGATACCCAGCTGGGTCATTCACTCTATACATCACATAAACCAACAGCAAGACCCCTCTGTAATAACAATGCCCAGAAGCTTGACTGAATGAGGTCCAGTGACCCATCTAATTGGGCAGATTGGCTTTCCATGGTTACAGTAGCAGTCATTTAATCACTCATTTTCTTTTCAACAGTCAACGACCAAAATAATAGAAATACAGAAATTTTACAATTCTACGTAGCGTAAGGGGCAGATTTCTGAAAATGTGAGATTAGAGTTTATATCAGAAAAACTCATCCACTTTGTATTCATTCAAATCTGATTTTTAAAACTGTATTAATCAAGCTGAAAGTTAGAGTTCACCATTTGATAAATATGCTTTTAAAAATCCAATGGGAATTAATAAAAATCCAATAAGAATGAATACAAAGTGGGTGATAAACTCAAATTTCATATTTTGACAAATCTGCCCCATAATGTTTAAAATCACATCTGTACGAGTGTAAAAATACCGCTTGGAACTAAGTGCATGAAGTCCCAAGGGGAAATGCTTAGTATCTGTAACAAAAATAGGTATAAATGAAAAATTCCCTTCAAACTGGAAATGGTGCCAGCAAATGGCCCTTATCATTCTGATCACATACTCAGCACTGGTGGTTCCTGATACTGGTTGGGAAATCCTTAACATTAAGAACACGGAATGCTGGTTTCCTGTGCTAACCTTCACTCCAGGAACCTCTAAACAAAGCCGCCGGCCTGCGCTCTGACTAATTCTGGTATCTTGCTGTGATGAGATCCGAAGAGCTTTATACTGAGAAATATTCTATGACTTTACTTTTTATAGGACATTGGGAAGAGCAGGGGCCTCTCAGCCTTGAGTATTAGGCAAAGACTTAAGCAATTTTTATACTTTATAGTCCAACATATGGGCTGCCCATCAAACGTGGCCCCTATTCAGATGGGCCCCCAGAATGTTTATTTACCACAGTGGTGCCATATATAAATATGTTTTATGTTAAAAGTGACTATGGTTTCTGTAGGCTGGTAGAGCGGCAAAGGTCTATTAATAAATGTGCCCTCTTTTCAGTGAACTTGGCATTCAAGGGCCGGGGTATTGATACCATTTATTAAGAGTCCTTGCTTCCTGGTGCATCTTTTGCACTGTTCTGTCATCTGTTCCCATTGTACTTATTGACACAGGGAAACCCAGGAGGTGCCGCCACCTTCAAGTTGGTGTTAATTCCAGGGTTCCTGCTACGCCCTTTGTCAATATGCCTAGCCTTGCACTTACAGAATGGCACCTGAAGAATCACGCACAGATTTAATTTTAATGCCAAGAACTGCAACCATTTTGATGCATCATTTACGGCACAGCAGTGATCCCCAACCAGTAGCTCAGGGGCAACACGTTGCTCCCCAACTCCTTGGATGTTGCTCCCAGTGGCCTCAAAGCAGGTGCTTATTTTTTAATTCCTGGTTAGGAGGCAAGTTTTGGTTGAATAAAAACCAGCTGTACTGCCAAATAGAGCCTCCTGTAGGCTGCCAGTCCACATAGGGGCTACTAAATAGCCAATAGCAGCCCTAATTTGGCACCCCAGGAATGTTTTTCATGCTTGTGTGGCTCCCCAACCCTTT
This sequence comes from Xenopus tropicalis, assembly GCF_000004195.4. NCBI lineage: Eukaryota > Metazoa > Chordata > Amphibia > Anura > Pipidae > Xenopus > Xenopus tropicalis. Next base: position 197,154,547 of record NC_030677.2, on the reverse strand, counting down.
TAACATTTGAATGTGGATCATGGTTAAAAAAGGTTGGGGATCCCCACAGTACAGTATTAGCCACCATTTCCCCCTATAGCTGCAATTATGCAAGAATTATGGGGAGAAAAAATACTGCTTTGTGTATCAAAAAATATGGTTAATTCCATTCAAAATTGATCTTTGCACACATGTGAGTAAATGATCCCTAGTGTGTGCAAAGTTATATTCCGGATTCATTTTACCTCTTTGTACAAGCAATATGAGTGTATTTTGGGCATTTATTTGGGGTATTTCTCTTGACTGGGGGAAAGGGATCTAATGGATTTATCACAGCTGGAGAGAGTGGAACTCCATCTTCAATCCCTCCATACTGTATCTGTGTAACAAAAAAAATAATTTGTCGATATTCAGCCCCTCTCAAGAAATCCAGATCAACAGGAAAGAAACCAGCCAAAGACTAACCTTAATGGATCTGGTTATTTCCAAATAAGCAAATATTTATTTCTTTTACACTTCTCAAATAACATGTTTTATGATAAAAGCAATTTTAGTACCAGTTGATCCAGGGACTGGTCCCATTGCCATCTTGGAGTCAGGAAGGAATGTTTTCCCCTCTGTGGCAAATTAGAGAGGCTTCAGATGGGGTTTTTTGCCTTCCTCTGGATCAACTAGCAGTTAGGCAGGTTATATATAGGCATTATGGTTGAACTTGATGGACGTGTGTCTTTTTTCACTCTAATTTACTATGTTACTATGAAAAACAACGTTTAAACCCCCTGGATATTGACCCAGGCATTATCTGCACTGTAATAGAGTGTTAGCAATGTTAGCAGTGTTCCTCCGTTCCATCCTAGTGTGAGTAGATGTAATGGACATTGCTGTAATGGCTATTAGGTGCTTTTTGTGGTGCTGATAAATTGTTTTTGCAGGGTCTGTTGATTCACATGGAAACTGGAGTGGAATCCAGTGCTAATATATTTAGGAAGTTGAATGAACCCTCAGAGGTCAACGGCAGAATTTTCAAAACTCCTGCATATCTGAGGAAACGTTAGAACAATAGCGAATCAGCAGGAAATATAGATCTGCAATTTCAGGAAGCGAACATCTTAATTCCATAATCCCCCAGGCTCCCAGTGTAATCAATCATATTCCTGTAAACTGCCCTTCTTCCTTAGAGATGTCTTCCCAAAAGGACAGCAAAGTGTCTAATACAATATCGGATTTTATTCATTTTTTTTTTTGGATGGAAGACTGGCAGCACGAGCGGGAAATAGTTTGAATGTTTCTTAAAAAATAATGTAACAAAACATCAGTATTGAAAATGGTGTATACTCTATCCTGTGTAGTATATGCAGGATATATAAGTAAATACTGTATTTTAACAAAACAAAGCATAAAACATTATGGGTTGCTTAGAGACCAAAAATGATAAAAACTGTTTGTTTGGCACTTTTTTTTCCTAAATGCACATATTTAACCAGCACCCAGCAAATGTTCTTTGTATTTGAGCATACTTGTATGTTATAGCTAGACATTATATAATAATAGATAAATAGATAGATAGATGATAGGTAGATAGACTGACAGATAGATAGATAGATAGATAGATAGATAGATAAAGTGATGATAGATAGATAGATAGATACACTGTAGATAGATAGATGATTGATAGATGATAGATAGATAGATAGATAGATAGATAGATAGATAGATAGATGATTGATAGATGATAGATAGATAGATAGATAGATAGATGATAGATAGATAGATAGATGATAGATAGATAGATAGATAGATAGATAGATAGATGATAGATAGATAGATAGATAGATAGATAGATGATTGATAGATGATAGATAGATAGATAGATAGATAGATAGATAGATAGATGATTGATAGATGATAGATAGATAGATAGATAGATAGATAGATGATAGATAAATAGATAGATAGATAGATAGATAGACAGATAGATAGATAGATAGACAGACAGAAGCAAATTTGTTAAAAACCCACACGGCACAGAAACCCCTAATATGAAATCCAGCTGCAAAGCAGTTCTTCTCTTTCTTCGTCATTTTAAATCCTGGCAGGGGAGGAGGGACTAAAACATTGATGTTACACATCGTAACAACTTCTCCACAGCTTACAGACAGCATGCAGGAATTACATAACCCACAATGAATTGACATCACGTGTGCAGGGAATTGTGGGATTGGAAGGATGCAGGCTGAAGGCAGGCTGAGGACAGGCGACTACTGTTACATTTTATTTGAGCCCCAAAGTAGTCAGCCAGATCAGCAGGGGAACAGGGGGCGGGGCTTAGGGAACTGTGCCAAACCATATTTATACATTAACAATCATGTCTGTGTATTTTTTAATGTATGTATATTGCAAAGCTGCATGAAATTAAGTTTTCTTTTTAAAAAGTTTGAGTTGTGTTTGGGTGGAGCTCCCTTTTAACCACAAAATTTATACAGACAAAGAAAAGAGTCCCTCTCTTCATGCCCAGTGGTACCATCCTCTGCACGTCACACTGGATTATCTGGCGTGAGGTCTTGAGTCCGGCCAAGACCTGGGTGCAAGCTCTTGGAGAATGAGCACTAAGGGGAAAGATTTTGAGCTTGTATCCAGGTCATTTGTAAATTACCCCTTTGGCCTCCAAAGTTGTTCCTTTATATAGTGACTCCTCAGTCACCCCTTGGAGAGAATAACTGAAATCAAGCCCCCCCTGTTGCAAGCAATATGATTTCTATATGTCTCTAATGAGAGTCTGAGCCACTATTCTTCTGCAAACTGTCCTGTTCCCCCAGATTTGATTGAATCCCTTCTCCCACTGCAGTTTTCAGATCTCTTCACAAGTGCCATTGGGTTTAGAGCTAGTCTCATTGCTGACCACTTCAGAACAGTCCAACATTAAATCTATCCTTTCCTGTGGCCTTTTGGAACTTTCAGATCACTGTCCTTCTAGAAGACCCATGATTTGCTGGGGAGACCCAGATTTCCTGCAATGGGTTCAATATTGAACTTCAAATTGCCTTGGTAATCTTGTGATGTCATGCCCGGACTGAAGGCAGGAAACAACCCAAAAATACCAACAAACGTCCTCCATGATTGACTGAAGGATTGTGTTCTTTTCTTTGAAGGCTTCAATTATTTCCTTGTAAAGCGAATGATGCTGAGCTGTACCAAAGCCCTTATTTTGTCTCATTTGGCCACAGGACTTTTTCTCCCAGATTTTATGCTTGCCGGTCAGCAGTAGGGTGGTGTTTAGACTTCTTTTTGTAAAAAATATATATTGACAATGTTAGGGCACAGTGAGTGCTGGGGGAGACAAAAACACAAAGAAATGTAGTAATATCATTGTGTCAGGCTTGGTATTTGTAGTCACGTACAAGTGCAGTATAGCAATTACGTTACAGCCCTGATCCACTTCAATGAATATAAGAACCAAATGTAGAAATAACATCCCCTAAAGCAAAAATATTCTGTTTGTCTAAACTCCATAACTTGTGATCTCTGTTTTCTTTTCTTTTTTTACTCATAAACATCTGTCAGTCCACAAGTTCTGTTTCTCATGGAACAATGTACATATGTTCAGTCTTTTTCTTCTGTGAACTGTTTGTCAGAGCGGCCATTAACCCGTGCCAGAATGAACGGACAGTAAGTGATGGATTTTTAAACCATTGGACCTTTTTTCTGATGAATTATTCTTACATATGTTGTGCATTAGATGCCATATAATTGCATGGGACAGTCAGTAGAGCATTCTACCCTATTTCTTGGAAGAAACAATAGGGCTCATTAATATCGGCAAGCACAGTGAGCAAAGTGAAAGCTCAAGTGCAATCGCCATGCTTTTTTCCCAATTGCGTTGGATGAATTAAAATGAGTGTAATAGCACTTGCACTTTGTTGCAAATGAGATATTGCACTGAATATTTTTGAAATTCAATTAGCATCAGTTCTGGTGTTTAGTGTTCAAGGGTTACATGCACCATATTCTTTAAAGCAGTGATCCCCAACCAGTGCCTCGAGAGCAACATTTTTTTTTTCCACCCCCTTGATGTTGCTCCCATTGGCCTCAAAGTTGGTGCCAATTTTTAAATTTTTGGCTTGGAGACAAGTTTTGGAGGCATAAAGACAATGGGCCTGATTCACTAAAGGGCGATAAAACGTGCGCTATTCTTATTGTGCGCTAAAATTTTTACCGCCGCTTAATTTTGGCGATTTTTCGCACGATTCACTATAAGCATACTCGCGCTTTTTTACGCGCGATATTGCAAGCGTTATTTAACTCGCGAAATACTATTTCAATGCGGTATTTGCCTGTACATGCGCTAAATTACGCGAATAATCGCCGAATATGAATGGTAGCATAGAAATAGTGTATAAAAATTGTCGAAGCATATAAATGGTGTATATAAATATTAGCCACATATAAATAGTAGATGCTTATAAATAGTAGCCACTAGTGATGAGCAAATGTGTTCTGGTTTCTTTAGTGAAAAATTAGCAAATCTTTCAAAAGATCCACGAAACGGCAAAAATGTTGTGCGGGCAAAAAAATTGTTGCCCGTGACTATTATTTTTTGACACTTGTATCAATTTGTGGATGTGCGGTGAATTTTTGCGTGGCGAATTTTTTTATGCGTTTTGCCATTGGCGGATTGTTTTGCGAAACGCATGAAAAAATCCGCCGCGAAAAAATTCAACGCACGCCATGCCTGGCGAAACATTTCATCACTTGTAGCCAAATAGAAATAGTTGCGCAAATGAACGCACGCCATGTTAGCCATACACGCCAATACTTGCGGAAAATTACTGTATTAAAAATGAACATTTCACTGCAAACTGGCGGCTGCGTCACTCTAGGGGAAACACAGACTTGAATAAATAACACTGTAAGTCCATATTTTATTGCAAAAAAACATTTACTGTACTTTTGTATAATTTTTCGCCTGCCTGTAGTAGGTGTTAATTTTCGTATAGCCGAATGCGATATTTAGCGCGCAAAAGTTATAGTGAATCATGCGATCGTATTCTTTTCAGCGCGGAAATTAACGCAAAACGGTAAAACTAGTGCGAGAAATACCCCATGCGAAAATGGCGATTTTTCGCACGCGATAATACTATGGTGAATCGCGCGCAAGTTATTTTGCGTTTTTTAACGCGAAAAAGCGTGCGATAATTTTTATTGCCCTTTAGTGAATCAGGCCCAATGTGTACTGCCAAACAGAGCCTCCTGGAATCTAGCAGTCCACACTGTGCTACCAAATAGCCAATCAATCAATTATTATTTGGCACCCCCAAAGAACTTTCATTATGCTGGTGTGGCTCCCCAACACTTTTTACATCTGAATGTGACTCATGAGTAAATAAGGTTGGGGATCCCTAAAGTTTAGACGCAAGTGTGAGACGCTCATTGGCGCAGGGTGCTGAGGGAACCTTGGAGCTACCGTCTGGTCTGAAGGTGGAACAGGAGAATATAGTGAAGGATGATTCTTATTTGTACAAAGCATAGATTTACATTTTCAATTGCATTTATTTTTCCTTCGAGAACAAATATTACTGTAGTCTGAGAACATTCCTTCTCTGCATATTCCAGGACTGAACATGCCTGCCATGCAAACCATACAAAGTAGAAAGCCAGGAGATCCCCTTTATCCCTCTCCCAGGCTGGTGGCAAGGGGCCTGCGTAAGGAACTGAACAACAATCTGCCCAAGGCAGGTACAATGCTTTGTATGAAGTGATACAGATTAAACAGCAGATCCAGAAAGGGAGATTATGTAAGTAAAAGTAAAAAGAGCACTATAAGGCTAAACTGGAGGTAAAAAAGGCTTTAAAATCTCCATTAGAGCTGCTGCATGTCTCCCAGATACTGAAAAACATCTGATATGTGACTTAAAGTGGATGCATACTAGGTATGAAGATGGGAAAGAGATAGAGACTCTTTCTTCCCTAGTAATAACATTGGCAACAATTATCATGTTTACCACCTTGCCCCATAACAGGGCACCCAGCTGGCAACCCTGCCAGCAGGACTCTCTGCATAAATGTATCAGGTTTACATCATCATCCCTTGGACGAGCAGGAACGTGGTCAGTAGCCATAATCCTGGGAGTGCAGAGCGTGTGACCCGCCCGCCCCACCCGTTGGATATTGGTGGGTAGAAGGCAAGGGGGACTGGCAGCAAATTCTGCCCAAAGGTCTAGTGTGGTAAATACAATACCATGTCCTCAGCGCTTTGTGGTTAATTATATTCAATGAAATAGAGTCAGTGAATAAAGTGACGAAAACTCCGTGTGATCCTGCTGCTCCTCCTCAAGTCACCCCTTCGACTGGGTCCCAAACGCATACAAAGAATTATGGCAGGAGCACATGTGGAAGTAAAGAACAAATAATAGTGCAATATTGTAATGCAAATCAGGGATCAGGAGGAATAACTACCGAATCCCAAAAAAAGTGTGTAAAGGCTAATTTGCTTAGTGTATCACCACGTGCTGTAATGTTAAATGCTCACCAGATAGCAATATTGAATAGGCAAATAGAAATTTCTGATTCAACTTGTAGCCGTCTCCTCGCCTATAGGCACAAAATGGAAGAGAAAGCAGCAAATAGTGCAAATCATTTATTATAAGTAACAGAATAAAAAGGATCTACTTACAAAGTGTAGATAATGTACAGGCTTTCAGAAAACTCATGGCCAGAGGATTTTAGTTCTTCTACTGCTTAACTGGTCAAACTGGCAATATATTGGCCCAAATTGGTCACCCACTAATGGGGCAATATTGGGCTGATCTGATCATTTGCCCAGTGACTGGATTGTACTACTGGCCTACGTAACTACATTGGGTCCTCACCCACTGGGATTTTCAAACCTGCAAGATTGATAAGTTGCTGATTTTTGGCCATATGAGTTAGCGAGGTTCTACTCAGGGTCCCATTTGCTGTCCAATAACTTGGTATGGAGTGCCAAGTAAGTGGCTGTTATCAGCCCATGTATGGCCAGTTTTATTAAGAAACGCCCTGCGTAACTCCCTTCTTAGGGGTTGAGGCTCAATGGGGCCCTAATTTTCTTCTGTTCATATTGATCCTTTCCCTGAAATGTCTTACTTTTCCACACGGATATGTGTTATGTGTTAGTCTGTATTGTTTGCTTTATTCTTTCCCTCATTATACCCTCTGCCCCTTAGTCCCTGCTATCCCGCACCTCTCACAACCCCTTTTCTTCCTCACTTAAGGGTGTTACTCACCCGAATGTCTCTAATCTCCCACAGAGAACTCAAACTTAATTCCCCCAAGGCCAAGTATAGGCTGTTTGTGTGTATGTGAAGATCAGGGTCGTACAATTGTTCATTATGACAAACTTTTTGCAGTTGAAGGTAAAATTATTTTTATCTCCACATTTATAAAGTGATTAGAAAGGCTGAATCTCACATAAATCTGGCAAATTCTTTCATCCGTCTCAGTTGGGAATTCATATGTGTAACATGCCTCTTTAAGAAACACAGTTTCTGATTCATCCATACATTTCCTTTTTTTCTTTTTGCTATAAACACCATTCATAGCTATTTCAGGCTACATGGCTGTATGAATAACCCTGTTATATTGTGTTGATAGTATTATTTGCTTTGCTCTGCAGTTGTTGTGAATAATAATAGGACAACACTGGTGACAGAGTCACTCTTCACGGGAAATGAAAGCTTATCTTCCTATCAATGCTGCTGGCAGTTACATGGATCACATGGTCTGGAAGTGCTCTGGTTGGTCCCTGAGCCATGTAAGGCTGCCAATGCTTGTGGTGCTTGTAGTGGATAGGGCCAAAATCAATTGCAGGCATCTATGTGTGCACTTTCTTCCGGATTTGGCCATGTTGTTCTTTCAACAAAAAACACAGTTAAAGTAGAAAATGACTCTGGAATAATGAATGTTTGTGAAAATAAAATGAAAGTATTTGTTTAAAAATATATATTTATATATGTATGTATAGTGATGTGTGCGGCAGTCTGAAACCCACTGGACCCATGGGTTAGACAGGTTCCAACCAACTTCCACACATTCTTTGCAGGTCACGTGCAGGTTCTGGCACAATTCTTCCTTCTGCCAACTCCATTCATAACATCAGAGGTTGACAGGTCAGGTGTGGGTCTATAAATGCCGGTGGGCAGTCAGGTTGGGCGTGGGCAGGTTAGGGTTAGGTGGGGGTAGACTTTTTGTTGATGCATCATACTGAGGAGCACATAGCTCTTTAAACACGGTGCATGGAGACCCCGGGTGGGTGCGATTTGAGGGGAATGAAAATTTGCCCTCTGCTTGGTTGAAACACCCAAAAAAGCAAATTTAAAGAAGGGGGCACTCCCCTAGTACAATACTTTGTAATCTTTATTCAAATTAAAATGCAGAGATTATTTGCCCATCAAATGACAAGTCCATGAAGCCCAACGCGTTTCATCCCTAGCTGGGACTTCCTCAGGGGAAAGCAATCATATATACAATAATAGTGATCGGCTATACACACCACTTCATTAATGGCAAACTGCTTCAGTGTATGTACCAAATGGCAACAGAGCTTATAAGAAACAAAGTTTACCCAAACAAATATGGCTTCCCTTCCGTCACGGGTATGTGCTGATGGTTATGCGCAAATGCTGCCTCCATGGCTGTAGTATGTATCCATGGAACTATGGCTGAATGACTGATACACCAATATCTGTACTTTGTTATGATCCCAGGTTGGACCTCCAAGGTGGGGTTTGGACTTTATAGTTTCAACAACCACTGCTCTACATATAAACAATGATATAGCCTACATCCCAGTATAACAGGACCATACTCTGCTTTGCTGAAGTCCATCTATAAATGGAGAAGACATAAAATGTGTGTCAGCAAATCGATATGCCTGCACTAAAGAGCAGCAAAGGAGGAGTCCATCATAGAAGGTATCATGATACTTAGCCATTATCAAGGTTCTACTGCAGGGATCCCCAGCCTTTTATACCTGTGAGCCACATTCAAATGGAAAAAGTGTTGGGGAGCAACTCAAGCATGGAAATGGTTACTGATGGTGCCAATAAGAGTAATAATTGCCTATTTAATAGCCCCTATGTGGACTGGCTCTGTTTGGCTTTCTACTGGGTTTTTATGCCAAAACCAAAACTTGCCTTGAACTTGAATTAAAAAATAAGCACCTACTGGTTGGGGATCACTGTTCTACTGAGTATTGCAGCTATGGAATAAATGTTGGGTTGGGTTGAGTTGAGCTAAGTGAGCCAAGAAATAATAAATTGAATGCCTTAATGTAAACTGTAAAATAGGGTTATAAAACATTCTTCACATATGGGGGATGTAGGTTTTATTTCCCCTTTAAGATCATGTATAAAGTCTCTAGATGATGGCAGAGAAATACAGGAAAACTCTAGTACAACCGAGACTATAAAGCTCAGCTAATAACTGTCAGGTAAGAAAGTACCTTTTTCAAGCAATATTTGAAATCTGAAGTGCCAAAAATGACCTCAATCTGGTCGGGTAAGAAGAAAAACCAACATGAAATCAAATTACAAAACTAATAATAAAAGGATTTGCAAATCATGGCACAACATTTAAACAAGATAAAGGGAGACAAAGGGAAGCAGGAAGTATATGCCACAGACAAATTGTGCCGAATGAAATTATACGATTGAATTTCAGCAATAGGAAAATGCAATCGCTTCGAAACTTGTTCCCACACTTGTGTTGGAAGAATAGTGGCTCGCAGGGCTCATTCACAAAACGTGCAACATTCACCAGCACATCACCAACTTTTTTTACCCACAATCCAGTATTATTGCAGAACTTGATAAATAGCTTGCACCACAACTTACTCACTGTTTGCCAATAAGGACCCAAATTAGCCAGAGACATCTCTCTCACCACCCTATGTTGCTATAGGTTGTATAGGTATTCCCTACAGCAGCGCAGATGGCAGTCCCCTGCAGGTCCAACCTTTATTCAGGGTCCCTGTTAGCACATTACAAACTATTTGGTATTAGTCATTCAGCCATAGTTCCTAAAATTTCTAGGACACCAAATACATCAAATTTCATCACAAATATCACCATAACTGACCTCCAAGTGGGGCTTTTAGATGTAAGTAGGAAAGCCAAAGGCATCAAGATCAAAAGAACCTTCAGACAGACAAAAGGAAAATATTTATAAAATCTTGGTATATATACTATACCCCAATAGGCTTCATAAACTTTTTCCAGACCATTCTCCCCTATGTTGGTGAAATTGTGGAATGATTGGTTCCCTTTTACACATATTTTGGCACTGCCCAGAAATACAGCCACCCTGGGCTGAGATTAACTCTTGCATAGACGAAATACTGGCATGCCATGCTCTTAAGGATGTTACTACAGGTATGGGATCCCTTAACCGGAAACCCGTTATCCAGAAAGCTCTGAATTACGGAAAGCCCATCTCTCATAGACTCCATTTAAATCAAATAATTCAGAATTTCCTTTTTCTCTGTAATAATAAAACAGGACCTTGTAACTGATCCCAACTATGATTAATCCTTATTGGATGCAAAACAATCCTATTGGGTTTAAGTAATGTTTTATTGATTTAGTAGACTTAAGGTATGGAGATCCAAATTACAGAAAGACCCCTTATCCAGAATACCCTTGGTCCCGAGGATTCTGGATAACGGGTCCTATACCTGTATTTTCTTACTGGCCAAACCAATACAGAACAATACAGACCATACATAAAATGAGTCAGCAACATGTATGGCAATAGCAGCTAAATGGAAAACTCCAAATACCCCCACTATACAGGAGTCAGTCAAGAATAAATGCCAACAGAGCCTTTGAGGCAAATAAAAGAAGGTATCATATCATCTAGATATATGGGGAATATGGGAACTCAGAGGATACTCATCTCAAATCCCTGAAACATCAACCTACCTACATCCAGGATGCAATACCCACCTGTCCTACCGCCCATGTAGAAATGATAATCAATGCTCTCAATAACCCCAAATTTATGTTTGTATTACTTTTACATAAGTTTTAATCAACTGGGACCTGTTTAACTTAGGTCTGAATAACTATGGACTTATTAATAATTATCATACTGTATAAATCTCATTTCTCAGTTTGAAAAGGCAATTTTCTTATCAATGTAACCGACACTGTTAATGATTATCCCCAACTGCTAAATGTCATTCCTACAAGTTCCTCCTTTTTGCTCTTACCTTTTATACTATTATGTTGCTTCTGTTCACTGTTTATACTTTAACACCAATAAAATATAAATTAAAAAAAAAGTTCTTCAGATATTCCCCTCCTCGACCTTCAGACTGGGTCCCCCACCTACTGCTCAAGGTACTTCCATTGGGGGCAGCCCTGTAGTTGGGAAATATTTTTCTATGTACTGTAAGGGTTAGCAGTACAGGACAGTTACCTGTCAGCAGGAGTAACTTAGTTGTTCATAAAAGAATTTGACTCCTAGAATAACGTAAGTAAGTGCTTACCAGCCAGAATGATGGGCAAACATTACCTAAGCGGTCCCTAATGCAGTCTAATGCAATGTATTCTCTCCTCTCTACTAGAGCAGAGGTAGCTGAGGGACTTCATTCCAAAGTAAAGCTGCAATAATAATAATAATTTCATAATGATGACAAATAACAATATTTATTTTTCATTTTTTTCCCTTCTTTCTAAGCACTAGGGATTGTAATACCTGACCATTTCTATGTCCAGGTTTCTTTATCTGGATGTTATTGGTAAAGCTGTAGACACCAAATCCACAAATAAAGGCTTCCAGTATCTCCATCCCCTTGACTATAAAGGCCCAGTTCAAGGATTGATTTATTTCTATTTATGGATGCCGGACGAGGGGCTACATGTTGATTGGCTGCACTCTAGTGACTGTGATGGGAGACAATAAACAGAACCCACACATAGCAAGCATACTAAACCCTTATCTCACAGTTCTACAGTACTTGCTAATCTCAATATTTATAAAGAAACCAGTAGTTCAGGCTGCCCCAGTGCTCCCTATATGTTGAAATATTTCTGGAGAGTAGAATTACTGATTAAAGTTTTCTAAATTAAACCCTAAAACAAAGCTCCCCCCGAGCTGTTATCTGTAACACAGCAGAAAGTTTGGGTTTCGTTTTCTTAATTTCTGGTAAAATCCTTCCTAACTTGCGTTGCATTTACTGGGCGGGACATTCCATGCACAACGCATTCCATTCTCTGGCTCGTCCCATTGTGTGAGTGGAAGCTGTCGTGCTGCTTATTCAGAACTGAGATGTTTATCATCATCCTCAGTGGAACATAAAGACCATCTAGTGGTCAAAGCAGAATCTTCTGAAGCCTGTGAGCCAGGGTTAGCTAAGGAAATAAGTAATGGCAGATCATGCTATAAACTGGAGAGAAACTCTGTGTGCAGTGATTCTACAAATGTTTCTCTTTTAGTAAAGGGGACGCATAGGGTAAATAAAAAACCCTAATCTTGTGGGCAATAATGAGCAATAAATGGTGCTGGTTTCACTCTGGACTAAAAATGATCATTAACTTTAATAATGGTCCCTATAGATCGGCTATGGCCCCTGTACTTGTCTCAAATAAGAGGTGGGTGTGTTCTTACGATTCCTGACACAGTAGGAGGCAGCTAGCCAATCACAGCCCTGCAGTCTTCAGTTCCCTATTAGGTCCACCTAGCTTCTGATTGGTTCCTATGCTATCAGGGCCACCACCAGAAATCCCATACTACTAAGTTAGTAGGGCCCTCCCCCTAGGGGGCTTCACTTATTAACCAATTTTTCACCTGGGCAGCAGGATGGAGGGTCCTGCCAACAAGTAGAATTGGACCCCAAGTTTTAAAAAACGGCCTTGCACACTCATGACCACCCTAGTGTTGTCCTGTTATGTTGGGACACTGCCCATGATCTAACCAAACCCCATCTGCGCCCCTGCAAGTCCAGCCCTTTGGGAATCACACTTTTATATCTCTAGGGGCCCCACCTGCTACAGGGCCCCTGTACCCACATGATGATGGCCCTGTCTGTATGCAGTGGCTCCGGGCAGGCTCTTTGCCAAACAGTAGGGGGATTTAATTCAACCCAAGGATTGATGCTGCATCTCCACCAGCGACTCTTTGTGGCTAGCAATCTATACAACAAAGTGAAGCTGCCATACTTAGGGGCAGGTTTATTAACATCACAGCTATTTACAGCTTCCTGACTATTTTCCCGCCAGTCTTGCTGGTGTTTTAGGAAATTGTCACATTCATTAAAGCAAAATTCTTCAGAACCAAAAATTGCATGAAAGAATTTAAAACAAATTGCTTATCCATGGAATCAAAGCATATTCTTATTTCCTGCAATGTTCTACTCTGATACAAACCCTTATCAGCAAGGCGTGATTCCTGTATTTTGTGCTACAGACAATAATATCCTACAAAATTTGCTAGGACTCATCATGAACCCCATGTGCACCATACTCCCCACTTTGCCCCACTGTGTCATTCCAGATCTAATAAGTCTCTAAAAAATATTGAGTATACCAGTGCAGTTATATAGATTCATATAATCATTTTTCAGGTGTCTTTACTGGGACTTAAACTTCATGGACAAATGAGCTCACAGAAAGCTGTTAGAGGAAAGATGCAGGCACCCTAGTTCCCACCCTCCCTTCCGATGTCTGCACCTCACGGACAGCAGAGGGGTTCATCTAACCCAAGTGCAGCATAGCCGGGCCCCCCTGAAGACCCAAAACCCACTGGGCATGGGACAACTATCCCTTCTGTCCCCCCCAATGGTGGCCCTGCCTACCTGCACAGCCTGGGAAAGGAGGCAGCGGGGATTGGAACAGATGGGCAGGACTATTAGGGATTTTGCAGACCCTGGTAGGGTCATTAGGAATGGCAAATTAATTGCTGTGTATACAGCCAAGGCCATGAAGCTGTAGGTCCTTCATATGCTCCTCTGTATTCATGTCCCCAGCACTTGGTACATGAAGGGTCCCCTTCTTATGGCCCCTCAAAACTACAGTTACTGCTGCTTAATATTTCACTTTGCCCCCCTGGAGCTATTCAGGGTCCCCTGTAAAATATTAAGCATTAGTAACTCTTTGGCCCCTAATGGCAAATAAGACCTTATAGCATCAAAATGCCTTTAGCCATATTACATTCAATCCCACTGTGTTTATGATATATTCGTTTTCTGTGGGGCTACCCATCTGGGGCCCTCCAGTTGCTAAACTTAAACTCACAGCATTCCCTAAATCCCAAAACCTATATAAAGGAACATTGAACACACTGTGTAAATGATAAGCTCCAAGGGAAGATTATTTATTATTAAACAGACAGGACACACGGCCCGTGCTTCATTTGTATCAGGTTTCTGTATTGTGGTTTCACAGCGTGGGGTGTGTGCGGACTGAATATATTGCGGTTGTGGCAGATAAATGTAACAGACAAATCCTCCATTGTTCCCCTCTCAAACACAAAACCCTGCTTAGATAAACAGCTGGTATATAAACCACATGGCCATCTATGTGAAAGGCAAGCTACTGTACAAGTACATCAGGAATATCTTCTTCAATTATTTAAGATCAATTAACTTTTGGAGGTGTATATATATAAGATAATGTACCCCCTGCTGTAAATTCAAAGGATATTAGAAGTCACTGAGGGGTTCTGTGCCCATATAAAGGCACAAGGCTGCATGCTGAGTTATACAAGGAACTCTGAGTATCACTCATGTATTATAAGGGGTAATGTACCCCCTACTGTAAATGATAAGGATATTAGCAGTCACTGAGGGGTTCTGTGCCCATATAAAGGCACAAGGCTGCATGCTGAGTTATACAAGGAACTCTGAGTATCACTCATGTATTATAAGGGGTAATGTACCCCCTACTGTAAATGATAAGGATATTAGCAGTCACTGAGGGGTTCTGTGCCCATATAAAGGCACAAGGCTGCAGGCTGAGTTATACAGGGAACTCTGAGTATCACTCATGTATTATAAGGGATAATGTACCCCCTACTGTAAATGATAAGGATATTAGCAGTCACTGAGGGGCTTTGTGACCATATAAAGGCACAAGGCTGCAGGCTGAGTTATACAGGGAACTCTGAGTATCACTTATGTATTATAAGGGATAATGTACCCCCTACTGTAAATGATAAGGATATTAGCAGTCACTGAGGGGTTCTGTGACCATATAAAGGCACAAGGCTGCAGGCTGAGTTATACAGTGAGGCATTTTCCATGTACTGTAGGTGAATAAGAGGAGAAGGGACTGTCTGTTTCAGGTGCTTTTAGTGCCCTATTTGCCATCAGACATAAGGTTTTTCATGTTACTATTCCTGTTAGACACAATGGGATATAGCAATCTCAGTCTATTCTCGGCACGCTCAATATTCCCCTCCGCTGCTCTCCAGCTATCCCAGGGAAGCACATTCATATTATATATAATGCATCAAATTAACTGTCAGGGAAGACATTTATGTATGGAATGTGGTTCCATTAAATCAATACTTTTCTTAGAATAAATTTTAATGGTCCTGGGAAGCGCGGGGAAATATCATCAGCTCAGCGCTCAATACGAGGGGTCTCGCCCGAGCCGTATAATCTCATACAGATGAGTCATGTTTATAAGAAATTTCATAAATGTCTCCATGGCTGAAAAAAAAACTCCATAATGTAATATTACAGTAAGAGGCCGTTTAATGTTTGGAATGACAGATTACACATTTAATTCAATTGCGCTCCCTACCTTCAGATATATATCTCTTTCCTTGGGCCGAGGCCCTTTATTTTATACCCAGGATATTTACTAATGTGACTGCATCCCATACAGGTTCTCTTAGTTATCCAACAACTGGAAACCCTCACATCTGGTATCTGATGCCAAAGTTGGTGGCTAAATAAGCCCTATGGCCTTAGCAGGCTCTAAAGATTCTTCCCCATAGTAGAGTTACCTTTAGGCTAATGTCCCACAGAGCAATTTAGTCGCCAACGATAGATCTCTCTGCTACCGTGGCGACTAACCACTCCCAAATCCATGGGACATCACCCTTAAGGTGGCCATACACGAGGCGATTTCGCTCGTTGTGCGATGAACGATTATATCGAAAACGATCGTATGGCGATCGAGTTCCCATACGATATGCCATCCACGGGCAACGATAATTCGGGAAAGATTTCGTCGCATCATTATCGTAAAATACGTACGATCGTACATCTACGTACGATCGAATGTCGTTGACTTCCGCTGCTGGCAATCGTGACATGCGCAGAGAACAATCGTTGAAAGACAAATGTCTGACACTCACACCAACTGGCAGATTTTATCGTTAAACGAGCAAAATTTTTAAACCTGGCCGATCGATTTTGGGGACGATAATGTCGGCTCGTTTAGTGGGCCGACGATCGTTCGTACACCACCAACTATACGATAACTTAACGATAGCATCGGATCGTTCGGGAATCGGTCGTTTGTAAGTAAAAAATCGGTCCGTGTATGGCCACCTTTAGGATTAGTGCTGCTAGCGGTGTCAGCCCTAGAGTCTCTGTACTATTATGGGGCTGGGTCTCTGTACTACTATGGGGCTGGGTCTCTGTACTACTATGGGGCTGGGTCTCTGTACTACTACAGGGCTGGATCTCTATACTATTATGGGGCTTGGTCTCTATACTATTATGGGGCTGGGTCTCTCTACTATTATGGGGCTGGGTCTCTCTACTATTATGGGGCTGGGTCTCTGTACTACTATGGAGCTGGGTCTCTGTACTGTTATGCGACTGGGTCTCTGTACTGTTATGGGGCTGGGTCTCTGTACTATTATGGGGCTGGGTCTCTCTACTATTATGAGGCTGGGTCTCTGTACTACTATGGAGCTGGGTCTCTGTACTGTTATGCGACTGGGTCTCTGTACTACTATGGGGCTGGGTCTCTGTACTACTATGGGGCTGGGTCTCTGTACTACTATGGTGCTGGGTCTCTGTACTATTATGGGGCTGGGTCTCTTTACTACTATGGGGCTGGGTCTCTGTACTACTATGGGGCTGGCCCTCTGTACTATTATGGGACTGGGTCTCTGTACTACTATGGGTCTCTGTACTATTGTGGGGCTGGCTCTCTGTACTATTATGGGACTGGGTCTCTATACTATGATGGAGCTGGCTCTCTGTACTATTATGGGGCTGGCTCTCTGTACTATTATGGGGCTGGCTCTCTGTACTATTATGGGGCTGGCTCTCTGTACTATTATGGGGCTGGCTCTCTGTACTACTACTGGGACTCTATACTGTTATGGGGCTGGATCTCTTTACTACTATAATGCTGGGTCTCTGTATTAAAACACCCAACTCCCTTTTCATGGATGTACAAATGCCAGCACTAAGTTAATAAATTAGATGTATTCCTTAAACCATATGAGTATTTAAGCTTATCGTCCCCATGAAGGAAAGTCTCTTTCTGTTTGTAATTGTAATTTTTTTTTTCAGTCAAATGATGTATTTCAGACTTGCCGAACAATTGTTTCCTTACTAATGGCAGAAGGGGCTACTTTTAGTAGCTCCAAAATGAGAAGCAGAAGCCAGTTCCCTCTGTCCCAAGAGCTGCCAGCTGTATTTATATTGTGGAACAGTTTGCAACAATCTCAAACCACCAAAGAGCGCCACCTAGTGGCCAAGTGGCAGACCTTGCGTCCATCTACATTTTATTAGATAAGGGGTTGAGTGAGCGCATCAGGTGCAGTGTTGATTCCCACAGGGTCCCCAGTTGCCCCCATATGGCGAGGGTACATCTGCTTGTTTATTCTCACACTACAAATACACATGTACATTTAAGCCTGTGCCAATGTCATTGCGTCACATTGTCATTGTGCTACGCCATACTGCCTAAATGCCTTACCATACATTATAGTTCTTTAATCTTCAAGATTAATATATTTTGTGCCCTTCTCTGTCAACCCAGTGCCCTTCATTTATCCACCAGCTCTGTTTTCCCCTGGGTGAACTGCTATAGTATGTAAAAATATAATTACAGAAAATTTCATTTATTGGCCTCGCCATAATATTAAATACCTGGGAGATCTTATGGAACACTCAACCTTCCCAACATACCTGCAGATCCGAGAGAAAGCACAGCAACCTACTCTCCCCTTTTACAAATATTTACAGTTGCGATCAGTGTTCAGGGACCAATTTGCCACTCTCACCCCCCAACTCATTTCTTTACCAGCGGAGGCTACTTTACAATCTAGTAACCCAGTAAAGCTCACCTCAAATCTATATCAAAATCTACTTTCAACAGGTCCAAAACCCTTCCACTCTGCACAAATGTGGTGGACTTCCCAAATACCAGCACTCACCCAAGACGATTGGGAAGAGGCAACAGACGCAATGTACAACTGTCTTATATCTACCAGAGACAGACTTATACAGTATAAAACCTTCCATCACCTGTATATCACACCACTAAGATTGCACCAGATGGGCCGTACCCCAACAAATCACTGCCCGAGATGTGCAGCAAGCTCTGCCAACTTTTTTCACATGATCTGGTCATGCCAGCATATTGTTAAATTCTGGTCAGCAGTGACCAAATATCTATCAAATAACTTAGCCTTCCCCACTGTGACCGCTCCTGAAACCTGCTTGCTAGGAGTCCTAGACACTATAATTGCCCAAAATAGCTCCCGGCTACGCTACAGAATATTGCTGTTCTATGCCAAAAAAACAGTTGCAATGCACTGGATGGGCACTACCCTCCCCACTGTTACAGCCTGGAAGAATCTAGTGAATGCTGTTGTCCCTCTTTACAAACTTACATATGAGAACAGGGGCGTGTCCGATAAATTCGATAAAGTTTGGGGTCCTTGGTGTGATCTGGAGGGAAACTGAAGGACTCTACTCCCATTCACATGGTGAAATCCCCGGCGTTTCCCCACTTCTCTCTACCACATCCTGAGCACTTAGCTCAGTAGGTTGATGTACCCAATACTATGTAACTGCCGCCAGATCCACCCTTAAACTTTGTATTGTTACACTTTCCCCCTCGATGTTTGTAACAAACCTTAAAGACAGACCTGAAAAGAAAGACTAGCATATTCTATTTACTGTAATGTTAAATGTGTTATTTTATGTTTTTGTTTGTATAAAAAGCAATAAAACATACCTTTCAAAAA